>NC_139238.1:81958960-82572257 GCF_977018435.1 Lepisma saccharinum | reverse complement strand
ACTTTCCTGCTTATAATTCCAACTTGATTAACAAATATTGATTTGTTTTAGTATACGTATATAGCTATGTGTGTGTGACTTTCTTTCAAGATTCGAGCGCCGACCTGGGCATAGGTGATTTCTCATTCATTTATGTCCTGTAATAGCCGAGATTAACCTAAGTTTTAACCAGTCGTAAGAACTGGGAAAAGTGTTGAATGTTGATGGTTTTAAAACATCACGAATATTTTCAGGACCACAAGAAATCATCTGTAGTACGGGCAAATTATTCTAATCGTGGTCGTTAGTGACAACGCTAATTATTAAAAGACATTCAAAGTTGATTCAAGATTTGGTTGGTTAGTTGATTTAATGTTTTAAGTCCACTTTATGCACAGTAAGGCTAATCGGGACTGGACTTATAGTTTGAAGTGCCTCCACTGGGTATCGAACCCAGGACCAAAGGTGATCGAAGAAAACCCGACACTACATGTCAGTTGTTGTGGATTCATCGCGGTTTCTTACTATTCAGGGACTTGAATTTCGAGATGATGAGTCTGAGGAAACCTTAACAAAGCGAATTTCTTCGATACTCTTGAAGTTAATGAGGGGATATTATTTGGAAATGTATTGAACGTGAACCTTAAAATGCAAATTACACTTAAAATTCGATTCAAAACATATCGCGGGCAGGTAAAAGAACGCTTATTAGGATTTGCCACTCTTCAATCATTAGATACAGGTTATCTCTTTCTCGTACATATCAAAATCGAAGAACTTCTTCCCACGAACTCCATAGGTGCCTGTAATTGGGTAGCACAGACATACGTTGAAGTGGTAGAGGAAGAGTAAGTATTGCCAGGGTCAGAATATTTCTTGAATTATGAGATAACTGAAACCTTTGTCTGATTTTTTATCCTGTGATAACATTTCCCTGAAAGGTGAAACACAAATTTTGCCCAAAACTCTTCAGCGTTACGAAGATGGTTGTCCTTAAAATCTTTGAAAAGGCTTGCTCGAAACAGGATGCTGGATGCAAACTGCCTCATTTGGCTGTTCTTGCCATTGAGAAGAAATGTCAAGTCCTGGACGTACCAAGGGTGGGCAATGTTTTCTCCAAAGCACATAGAGCAGAATTCTCCTACGGGAGAATTGCACTTCACTAAGTGCCTCACATTGTTTCTAATACTTAAGAAGATTAATTTCTTCCAACGTAACGTTTATTTTCCAAGAAAATTAAACTCTTCGAAGCATTTTTTCGTCATTTATATTATTATCTTATAACTTAAATATTTATATCAGTAGTTTCATCTCAAGAAAGACGATGAATTATAAAATTATGAATGTCTTCCAATCAGGCGCGGTTGGCTGTATAGCGCAAATGTGCAGTGAACCCCCAGTAATATACAAAATAAACAATAACTGAGAAGTTCATAAGCGTAGAGTGGCAAATTCTCTTAGTGAGAAGGAGAAACCGCGGGCCAGAGCCACTCAGCTCCCCTCTAGTTCCGTTTCGTGCAAAGTCTCCGCTGAACCTCCGCAAGGCAACCCCTACCATGCTAAAAGCTTAGGACGGCTAGCAGAAGCTCGACGCGTACATATGGCGAAAATACATGCAGTCTGAGACTGGAGGAAGGCAGTCTCGTCAAAACGGACATGCGCAGTTCGTAGGATCACCAGCGAGCTGGAGTGAATCACGCTCTTCTCTCTTCCAGTGTTGCACTATGTGTTTCAATTTGAATTCATTTGTCATTCTCTTTGTATTTTTATATTTTACAAGACTTATTAGATTAATGAAGAGGGTGTAATATAAATGTAGAGGTAACACCGAACGAAAGCTAGAAGTAAAGATGATGGGACAAATAAGATAAATATGATAGAAAACAACTTGCCTACATATTCAGAGTTTTCATCTTTAAGATGGAAACACTTCAGGTGGAAGGAGCCGAAAAGTTAAAAATAGCGCGAGGGCGAGGGGTTGCTTATCGGACAAGACTTAAACAACCTTTTGGTCTTCTTACGTCAGACTAAATGCTTTCGTTGACATGCTAGGCTTTTTAGGTTTAGTTGACTTAGAATATTTACACTCAATTTTCGGGGCTTACCGTGCTTGACCAAAAATGTAATATTTGCTATTTATTCAAGCCTGGCCTAACAATGAAGGCATTTCGCACTTACGTCAGAAGACGACCAAAAAGTTGTTTGGGTTTCGTGCGATCAGTTATACTCTAGCGCGAGAGGGTGTTCGAAGGGACGCGCGCATTTAACTTTGTTACGTGTCATTGTCTCCATACTTGTTAGTTTGTTTTGAAGTGCATGGCTGGTGATTGAAATATATATGGCGTAGTGATACGTTGAGTGAAGTGAGGTGGATTGTGTATCGGAAGGAGTGTAGTTGTTGCTGTGCGAGAAGTTAACATATTGCATAGAATAGAATCTAATCGCTTTGATTTAGCGATATACTTTCGAATAGTTATATAAGAATTATCTTGTAATCAAGGGGTCTTGGGTTCGATTACTGATACATACTCATTTTAGCAGGCAGAGATTTGTATTTTTTAACTGTAGGTTCAGGATCCAGTTCCAATAATATAGTCTATTTGACAGTGGTGGGACCAGAAAAGAGTTGTCAAGAGTGGAAGAGGCAAAATTGAGGCGAGAATATTTTCTGAATTCTGAGATACCCCTAAATACAATACCATACGAAAATCTTAAATTAAAATGATCGCCCCCTACACACACACTCCTTGGTGCTGTCACTGTTATCTGAACATGAAGCAAATTAACTTTGTCAGTAATCTACCGGCCAAAATTTGAAAATTTTCCCAGTACTATCTCTACGAACAAAAGCGCGTAGTGTCTCAAAAGGTTTAGATAAGTCTACTTTGCATAATTTTGGTGAACCCCCAGGAAAATTATGCACGAGCCGCGCCTGCTTCCAATACTGAAATAGGCCACTAGAGACAACGCAACTTACCAATAAAAAAGAATTACTGTCTTTATTAAAACGAATCATGTGGAGATAAACTCGTAATCAAGAAGTAAATTTAGGCAGTAAACGTCCACTCTAAATAAAAGACAAACACAAAACACCATACTTGAATATACTAATAATTATAATAATAATAATAATTATTATTATTATAAGTATTATTATATATATATATATGTGTAGTGTTTTCGGGCGTTTTAATGTGACTGCCCCCTTACAATATTTTGTTGCCAGCCATCCGCTCCCCGCCCCCACTCACATTTCCCTGGCGACGTCACTGGTTGGAAGTAAATTGATTAGGACGAGGAAAGTAACATTAGCTGTTGACAGTGTTGCACCAAAGGACGTGATATGTGCTACTGTTTGTATAAATGATAGGAAATTTAAGCATACATTTATAATTGTTGAGACTTGAGAGTTGTTTCCGCCATTTGATTGTAGGAAGAGGTTTTCTGAGACAGAGTGGGATTATTTTACACATACATGAGAAAGGGTGGTTGTTTAAAGATAGAGACGTATTTTGCACATTTTTTAAAAGTTCAGATAAAACGAGAATTTAGCCTTACTGTTATGAAAAGAAGTAACGCAGTACAGGGAAAGAATAACTCTGCACATTTCTCGCACCTGGTGGGATATAACACACATTCACAAGGTATTGCAGGAAGTCTATGAACGAGGATGAAGAGGGATACGTGAAATTTGACTTACCTGCGGGTGAATTAGTGGATTCGAATATTCTTAAGGTTGATAATTTTTTTTTAAGTCCACTTGATTCACAAATAGGCTAAATCGCGAACAGACCTACAGTTTAAAGTGCGATCCGATCCACTTTGTGACTCCATTGGGTATCGAACGCGAGGACCGTTCATTACAAGACCTCGACGTTATTACTACGCCATCGGGGAGGCACCCAATTTACACAAATATGTTGATTCCAATAACACGTTATATGCATAATCTGATAATGATGCACTTTTGGTGCATCTAAACATATTTTTTTCAACTATAGCATGTCTAAAAGAATCAATCAAGTTGAAATTTTTATAGTAACTTCAGGAGGCACGGCTCTGTAAATATGCGATATAAATTAAATGCAGGTTTTCCTTCCATACGTGGTGGTTTTGTTACGATTCTTCGCTTCGTAAAACATACACTTTTGCAGGAACGGCTTCTTGCATCCTCCTGGGGCCTTGCTCTATTTGTTTAGCATAATCGAGGGTTACTTATTCCTGCCGAACTTACTAGAAAACAAGGATTATATTGGGATCATACGGCTTTGCATGACAGTATCAATAAAGATTTATGTACAGAAATATTAATTAGGAACTTTTTTTTTCATAAACTGGATTTAACATCCTTTTTTGTTATTCAGCAAATATTCAATTCATCACCTATTTTGACATTAATTTCCTAGCCAAGACAGCTGTTTTTATGAAAATTTTGGCGATCTTAACTACACGTAAGCTAGATATTAGCTAATATTCGTGCTGTTATATTACTATCCTTGTACCATCTTTGTAACATTGCATGTAATAACAATAATAGAATTAATTAATTTACATATTCAAGTGAATAGACCTATATATGAATTATATTAATGTAGTAATTTAAACATTTGCTTAATTGTTGTCGTTAATGTTATTATTATCATCATTTTTTCTGAAACACTTGGCTCGGACACTTTCCCCGACATATGTTTCTAGATGCGTGCCTGCCGAAGGATAAATTAGATCAAGCGGTGGTGGTACCGGACTTAGAGGCTAAAGGGAAAACAAAGTATGTGCGTCATAAGCTGAGCGTAAGAAACAGCACAATATCACAAAGAAACAATTGAAACTTATATCATAGAAGATGTTTAACAATATTAAGAACAATAAATGCTTTCTATTTGTAATATACTAAGTATTGAAATTTTAAATAGCCTTTTGTGTTCGTACTACACATTTAAAAACTTTTTTGTTGCTCCCAGAGCCAAGCTTAGAATTTAAAGAAAAAATGTACATTTTCATAGTGCACGGAAGTTCGACATTCAGAAAGAAAGAAGGTCTAGTGGAAAACACTTGAAGACTTCCAAAAGGTATAGCAGTAATGAAAAAGAGCACTCACTTATGTACGATGCATAGACAGTTGTATGGAAGCGAGAAAAAACACAAGGTAGATTTCATAAGATACCTAGCAATCAGTAACCAACAAACTGCATTTTTAATATTAATGTCCTCGTGATTAACGAACCTTATTTATTCTCACCACGCAATGGGTAAACTATTTGGAGCTTTATCCCACTTTCCGGAAAAATATTGTGTTTCTGCTACTTTTGACTTTTGTTGGCATGATATCCCGGATCACTTTTACGAGACGAGACGAGACAAAACGAGACGGGACGAGACGAGACGAGACAGAACCCTTCGAGACGGGACACGAGACGGGACAAACGAATATTTTCGAGACGAGACACGAGACGAGACAGCATTTTCACGAGACGGGACGGGACAGACCAAAGTCTCGTCTCGTCTCGTCTCGTGGGCAACACTAATTACACTGTAAAAAAATGCATCTGCAGGTTCATTATTTAATTTTTTATGGAAACTAGCCTCTGTTCAGACTTAAGAATACATTGTAGGACTTACAACGACAGTGTTGCCTGACGTTATGGAAGGAGCTGCACCAGTCATTGAAGTTCTGCGGCAGTACATTCCAAAAAATCCTTCAGAAGAAGAAAATGCACGTACAGGGGGCCGCTTTTGATCTATGGTAGCCATTGCCAATGCCTGAACTTTTCCCGGGAAATTCCCTGCCTCCGTCTCTTGTCGGTACGAGGTGGCAACATCCGAGGGGCTGTTATTATTTACCCCCTTTTAACTTGCTGCAATAAGAAGGGAAGCTACCTTTCTAAGATGATGATGTTTGTAGGTGAACGCGTCAAAAACCCTAAAAGTTAATTCCCTGTACGATAGCCATATCACTCACTTTCCAATATTAGCTTTTTGACGAAAACAGCCTTTCTAGGGGGTGATGGCCACACAAGTAAGAGCCCATAAGGCCCCACAGTATACTCTCACATCCGAACAGGCTATAGAATCAAGGCACACTTTGATTTCTTTGAAACTACTAATGAAAATGGCCTCCTTCCTACACTGCGAGTTAAAAAAAAGAGCTTTTGCCTCGTAAGACATTTAAAACATTTCATGCTTGCAATAGCCATACCTACTGAGTTATTTTCCTACTGTGTTTATAGCGTTAATGCCAATGAACGAATCGTAATACGCCTGAATAGTTACCGCTGTTAAGACGTAGAGTAAGTTCTGTCCTTTCATTTGTTCTGAAACGAGCGGACAATTTGCAATTCGCTGGTATTACTTGTTTCAACCATGTAAATCGTCCGGAATAGCTTTGTGTAAAAGGCAGTGGGAGAGCGCCCTCGACTTGTATTTGCAATCTAATGTCTTTAAAGAGTTGTGGAAGAGAATGTAATATCTTCCTTTGTCCCTCGGAATTAATCTTAAGAAGGAGCAGTTAAATCCTTGAAAAAAGAACAAGATGGAAAGAGATGAAAGTCGAAGAAGACTCCAATTGGGAAATCTTAATGGCTGGTTTCCTTTCTTTTGAGTAGACACGCCTTTACTGTTGTACTTCGGATGCGTTAGGTAATTTCAGTTAGAGAAGTATATTGGGAGTCAGTGTTGTCAGGTCTGCAAAACTTTTGTGGCACGGAAATCTATGGTACAGGGTCAACGAGTTTAGTAAATAGGGTGTGTTCTATACAGCGTGTATAGATATACTTGTAGCAGGCACGTATCCAGGAATTCCTTTCGGGGGGGGCTGAACATCATATTTTTAAGGGGTATAGATAGAATCTCACAATTGTATGTTTAAGGTCTGTGGTGGCGATTGGGTTCCAAACCGGGGGGGGGGGGGGTGCAAGGAAAGTTTACTTTTTCTCTTGGTAGACAAGGCCTAGGATTAAGAGGCAAAAAAATGGGGAGCAACTATCCCCTAAATGGTTGCCACTGTTTAAGGCTGCCATTTTAATCAGAGCGTGAAATCGGAACGTTTTTTACCACTCGACTCCCCTGTTTCCATGCATTAACATTGTGTGCCAGAACCATCTGAGTGTGTGTGTGTGTGTGTGTGTGTGTCCATTTCTTCTCATCAGGCATCAACACATCTATGATGTCTGAGTGTTTTTACGAAGCCGTTACCTTGCACGGGATGGACAATACACTCGACAACGCAAGATTCAAACTGTCGGCTACGAGGTGGACGCAGACAGTTCTCGAATATTTTTCTGATTCGAGCCTGAACACCACTACTGTGTCTTGTCCTCCCATGTTTGCAGCTCTTGTAAAAGCTGAAACCCACTAAATTGTTCATATTCAGGCCTCTGAAAACCCTTCAGTTCCCAACACATCTAATGTTTCGTCTCCCAATATGATCAAATGCTTACTTATTTATTTCTAGTGACGTGCCCAAGGGAGGATTGGTGGGGTCATAACCCCATTTGATCCAGTATTCCTTAAAAAAGGAACGTCAAAGACAGGAAAAGATGGCAAAATGAGGACTGACTACCAAAAATAGTATTCGTAACCCGTCTCCCTACCGATAATCCTGGGCACGCCATTCTTTATCTCGGAAACATTTTTTAAAATCAACTCACCAGAAGTTTTTATCATTTCGTATTCGAGACTTAGGTAAAATGCGTTCTTCCTGCAAGTTTGGATATTATCCTTTAGGGTGCTTTCGCCTGCCTTCGCACCTAACCTTAACAAAGCCCTAATTTTCCATCCTTGTGACTTGGATCTTCAAGACTTAAGTATATTTCAGACCGAAGGAATACGCGATGCATGACGTATGGAACGAGCCAATCAAAAAAACGTTTCACACCGTAGCGACACAAAAAGCCTCACAAACTAACGTTCGACTTGTGAAATCCTCAGGCAACACGGTGTGAAATCTCCCTTAGTAGGCCACTGTCATCGTCACCTCGAAGCGGTAGCTCGCATTGACCACCGAAGAAAAATGTCTCCTCAACCGATGGGAATGCCCTTCAGATTTCTTCTTTCTCCTTTATTTTCTGTGCTTGTTAATAAAACTGGTAAAATCTTACAATTTGACATACACAGAACATGTACTATGTAGCCTATACATTTTAGCGCAAACTCAGTCGAAGTCAGTGGTGGCTCGGTGGTTCAGTTGGTAGAGCAATGGCATGGTATGCCAGAGCCCTGATTCGGGTCCTGGTAGAGCCTGCAATTTCCGTTAAAATAACTACATATGCAACATCTTCTTGCTTTCTCTTCTCGACATTCATAAAATTTTCGGCTGTCCCTTCATGGTAGTTACGTATTTGTGTGTGTGCGAACCCAGTAGGCTTAAACAAAATTATTTATTTTATGCCATGAAATTCTAGGACTGCATACATGACATTTTGTTCGGGGACAACTAAATCATCACTCAAAACTTTGATTTTCAGTTGCTCTGTGAAGCTTATTTCTGTTTTAATAAACCGCTGAAATATTCACTTTAGAGAGAGAGACCTTTGATCTCTTCGGCTCTCGACCTGAACTAGATGCACTGCTCCGGAACTTCCGCTGTCGTCAATGTCTTCAGCTTTGAACACAAACTAGTAGACTTCGTTACTTTACGATATTCAGTCCTTTTTATTTTCGAATCACTAGAACTTACAAAGCAAGCAATGGACACTCACAGATCACTAATCGACTGTACGAATTGCCATACTCTGAAAATTCTGAAGTCTCATTAACCGATTCTGTTGTACAGATCAACCGGTAAATTGAAGCCGCATATTTATATCCTCATTATATTCTAGAACGTTCCGCAGATAAAACGATTCGTTAATATTGCCAGGAGTTCCACTCCTTCTCTTATTTCGGAACGTTCCCTCTCGCGCTTTCCAGAGATTGAAAATTACAGCGAATCGTCCTACTTGTGGCGCCACCTTTGTTGTGCAGCTTCCAAAAAGTTCGCTGCGACAACACCGAAAGTGCAAGAAAGGTTTACGTGCAATATTATCAACAACAGGGTTATATAGAACATTCTCCGTCTTTATAATTACGAATTTCCTTAAATTATCGTCACAGTATTCAAGAAGACAAAAACATAATTTTATGCAGTGTAATCTGAAAAATTTCCTGAAGGTGGCTGAAGCACTCTAATCCCAACCTTCGATACATGCTATTGACAATAACAGGGTTATAGAACATTCTCCGTCTTGTCTTTATAATTATTTTTCTCCTTAAATTATCGTCACATTATTCAAGAAGCCAATAGCCTAATTTTATCTACTGTAAACGGAAAAAAATTCCAGGGGGGGGGGAGCTCGAGCCCCTGATCCCCACCTTGGATACGTGCTATTATCAAAAATAGGGTTACAGAACATTCTTCGCCTTTTCTCGATAATTATTTCTCTCCTTAAATTATCATTTTATTTTATTTCACACCACAAGGAACCAAAAACCTCATTTTATCTAGTGTAAAATGAAAACTTTCGGGGGGGGGGGGTGCGCAAGCCCCTAAGCCCCCCCCCTTGGATACGTGCCTGACTTGTAGGTTGAATTGTATCTTCTGCAAATATGATGTATAAAAAAACTAACGGCCGGAGTACCAAGTGAGGTGAGTGTACGACCAAGGTACGGGTATGGTCGGATAACAAGTCGATTAAAGATCAGTGGATGAGATATTAAAATTTTGTTCTTGGAGGGTTAGAAACATGTAGAACACAACAATGGACGTCCGCATGATTTTTTTCAGGAAAAGGCAAGCATGGTAATTTATTTCCGGGAGGGGGCAAACATGACATACTGTCCCCCATAATAGTGCTGCCACCACAAAAAAGAAAACACTTATTCAGATTGAAGCTATCATGTTCCTGCAAAATGCTCCCAATAATTAACATAAATTAAATGAATTAAAATATAAGTTTATGGTAACATCCATTTCCCAGGGTGGGCCATTCCCCCCCTTCCGGACACCCATGAACACAACATGCCTTCGGCCTACTAACGTCATCGCCTTGTAATCAAAGGGTCCCGGGTTTATTCCCGGTGGATGCACATGGCACAGTGGTTCAGGCCCCACTTTAAACTGTAGGTCCAATCCCGATTAGCCTTTCTGTACATTTTCTGCTGGAGAAATGTTTCCCAATGTCGTAGTAATAGGCACTAAAACATAACTGCAATGTTCTTAAATACGCTAAATTTTTAATCACAATTGCAAATTGCAAATTATTAAATATAACCTATATTATTTTAATGAATTTTTCTTTGATTCCTCATTTCAAAATTTGTAGGATGTAAATATTACATACAAACCATGGAATAGGAAGAAAATATCGAAGGACGCACATAAAATGTCGGTGATTGGTGGTGTAGGGATGGATGGGGGCAAACCACATTTATGCTTGGGACGCCAAAATATTTGACCAGGGTGCTGGTGAAACTTGATAAACTGGAAAGCATTTTTCGGAGCCGAGCGTCGAGCAAAGATTCGGTTCTCCTTCCGATCTCTGTACCGTGATGTAACAAGCCTCCATAACAGCCAGTTAATTTACTTTTCCTTGGTACATAACGTTTATAATAGAGTGGGGGTTGAGTTGAGTTGAGTTGGTGTTCAAAGTCCACTTTATGCACATTAAGGCTAATCGGGACTGGACCTATAGTTTAAAGTGGGATCCGAACCACTTGTGCCTCCGCCGGGTGTCGAACCCAGGACCTCTTGATTACATGGCGACGACGCAACTACTGCGCCATCGGGAGGTCCTAATAGCGTGGGGGCAAAAGTGACAAAAAGTGGGGAGGGGCAACTGACCTTCTAATCGCCGCCACTGTTAACAACGTTCTGTGAAAATCATTTACAAGATGTTAGATGGCGCTTGCATGCAGATCTCAACCTGACAGAGATGTTGTCGGAAATTACTGGAGAGAAGAACTATTTTTTGAGTTTCTATCAGAGATTAATATTTTGCAATGTGTTAAGAGAAGATAACGACTGGATTGGAAATTTAGAAAAGTTTAAACACAACGACAAAAGTTCTCGGTCTTATATTTATTCATACCTAGCATAGATCACACGAAAACTTATTTACGAGTGTATCTTTGTAGCTGTCTTCTTAATGTGGTGAGCATAATTAGCTGGCGGTTTTAAAATAGGAGCAAAGCGAACACGTTTCATTAGACGATATTATGTTAATGGAATAAATTCTACAGTTATAAATTAATTCAAGAAACCGAAACAGCTAATCTGTACACTTCTTGAAGATTAATTCGCACAACACAAAAAACACACACAAACTTATACTAAAGCTCTCGCCATAGGCGTAGTTAGAACTTTATATTGTAACGAGCGTTTCTGCAAGTTACATAATGGGGCGTTGTCTCTGCCAAAAGAAGGAAAGCAAAACCAAGAAATAGGACTTGCGTCACTATCACTTGTCTCGTCCTCAACACGTGTGATACAGACCAGGCCCTTCCTTCCCCCCCCCCCAAAAAACTATCAAGGGCAAGGTTCCTGACAAGGGTACCTACAGGACGTTTGGTGGTTTAGCTTAACAAGGCCAGAGCCTTGGCCGTGAATATTCTGGGGGGCATCCCTGACGATAAGCTCGAGGTCTACGGACCACAAGCCTTCGTCATGGTCAGCAAGGCCATACCTCCCCTCCCAGAAAGGACTGTCAGCTAAAATAACCACAAGGTTGCGGTATACTAAGTTGGGTTGGGGAATTGAGACAAGGACGCCCATGTTAATAAATACTACGAGAATCATAGATCGGGGGACGGAGTCCAGATACTCCGAGAGACGACAAGAGGCCGCGCCATAGCTCGCTGCTCCTATCTTAGAGGGTAAGCCTCAACTTAACCAAGTGGTGACACTTGGGACTTATTACTTATAGGAATAGCTCAAGTCACTAAATGGCCATAGAGATAGGGAGTTAGTCTATAATCACTACTGTTAACCATTAGAATAATAAATAACAGATATATATATCAAACGGGTTGCTTATTAATGTCTACCATCTGATAAAATAGTCCCCCTCGTAACGCCAGATACCCCACAAGCGTTACAATATTTGGGTGTGCACAAAGGAAAAAAATGAGGTCATGCACCTTTTTAATAGCATATTTTGCAACACAATCACTTGGCTCTTTAACTGCACTGATGTTTGTAAAGGAATATAAATTCACTAAATGGCAGTGTTGAAAATTTCTGAATATATGTAGTAGAAAAAAATCAAATTGCATAGAAATTACACACACACACACACACACAAAATGTTCATAAATGCAAACAAATACATCATAATACACGTCATCTATAACAAGATACATCTGTCAAAAGGTACAATGTTCTTAAACTCATCAATAACTTAATTTACATCAATAGACTAAGCTTTTTCCTGTTCCACAAATAGCAAGAGCAGGGCTTCCAATCTATCCTGTTTCTGAGTTGCTCTTAATTTAGTATTAACTTGGGTAAGCTTGGAGAAAGCTCTCTCTCACACGTGCAGCTTGTGACAGGTATAGAAGAAAAGCGCTGCAGTACGAAGTAGAATGCAGTAAATATCTTATTTCTCCAATGACATCAAAAAATCGAAAAACTATAGACACTCGTTTCATCAGCGATAATGCACACGTTTGTACCAAGTAATGACATCTTCAACTTCTTACAAACTGGAGCTTATTTTCTCTCTTATTGAAATATCTGTCTTTAATTCTCTTTGATAAAGCAGCCCATTAGGGTGTGCCTAGGCACACCCCGTAGCTACTCCTATGGCTCTCGCCACGAAAACAGTCCAACCAAGGTCCACCCATCTACAGTGTTGCCAATAAGCAACAATTTCAACCAACGAAATAAACCGCATGCATACAATGCGCGAAGTGTCAACTGAGCAGGTTAGAAGAAGTTTGGCAACCCTGTAGGGCCAGGGGTGAGGAGGAGGCAAGGGAATGCTCTGACCTTGACTGGACTGTTTACGTGGCGAGAGCTATAACCAAAAATAATGTATTTCAAGCATCACAAGGTATTACAGTATTAGAGTCTTATCGAGCGAACGCGCTGGAGACCCATAGTGGTTCGGATCCCACTTTAAACTGTATGTTTAGTTCCGATTACCCTATCCGTGCATAAAGTGGATTTAACAACAACAACTCAACTGGTCGCTCGATCTTAGTTAAATTGTTACATACAAACTATATTGACAAAGGGGAGGAACTTTTATTTCTCCACATGGGGATGAATTTGAAGGTGCATCTAAAGATCCACAAAGGATAAAGACCACCAACTCCTTTCACTTCGAACACTTTCAGTTCTTACGATACGTATTAAAGTTGATTTTTCAAGAAACTCATCTATATTTGCCTGCCACCTGTTTCTTTATCCATTTTTATCTCTTTCCATAAGAGGCCTTTAGATTTCAACACAGTACCAGACACGCTTTAACATGAATTGCCATATCCCCCTTTTATAGATGATGTACTTGACATTAAGATATGTTTACTTTTTACTATAGTTATAGTTACAAGATCCACAAAAGAGGGAATTTGGTCCGTCAAGACCATAAAGAATAGAGTACCCTTCTCAAACATACCTTATAGCCGCAATATTTTTACAAAAAGCTATAATCTTGAACATATTAGCTTTTGGGCAACATGAGGCTGTTGGTAGATAGGGAGTTTTCCCCTCCAAGCATTAATTTCCCCCCATGTTGCAGGAGGGCTAATAATAAACCTGGTTTTCTGGCAATACTGCAACGGCTCCAGGCCCCTTCCAAGAAAGAGAAGCGACGCCGCGAGCAATTTTCAGTTTAGTACACCGTAAAACAAGTCGGTTGTTCCCGAGTTTTCGGAGAAGAATCTCTTGTCGTAAAACTGTCAGCGGTGGAAAGTGTTCTTGTCGCGGGCAAGTCGTAATTCTTCATTGGGAAAATTTCGGCTATTGGGGAAATCTGGAGTGCTTGGATATCTGGAGACGACAACTGGAAGAAGAAGGGAAAACTATCTTTAGAAGAGAAAATGGAAGTTTCTTTTGGGGGGGGGCGCAATCTTCTTGGGAAATTCGTCTATCGATGCACATGCTGATTGTATTATTCTTTTATTCTTCCCGTTTCATTTGGTAAGTAAACCTAGAAGTTCCGATTCGAGGGATCGTTTTTTGGAAAAGTACCAATAGACTAAAGTTGAGACCGTACTTGGATGGAAGACCTCTTCATCGTCATTGTTCGATTGTTGTTTTTATTGTCAATTCAGTTCAGAGCCTTCAACACTCAAAAAATAAGGAACGCCGTCAAAGTTGCAAAGATTTGGGAAGAGTTAAGGAGGTTAATTTCTGCCATGCGATAAATTGTTTTCTGTTTTATATTCGTGTCAAATGGCACTTGTAGGCTATTGTGTAATAATTGAATATTCAGTTTTCGCACTCTGTAAAATACGGCGAGAAATTCTTGCTATTAAAAGTACCACAGAAAATATAGTTTATCAAAAAACCGCTACCATATTCCAAATTTTCAAAAGTTACATCTGTTTAGATTTTTTTCTTGAGCATTCAAGTTCATCTTCATGTACTTCGAATTCGATTTGCTTTTATTTTTGTTATTAAGGGTCGCTTTTCTTGCACACTTGGCTAATCGCGACCATGAGGATGAGTGATGATATGACGAAATAGATGAAGTCACATTCTCAAAGAACAACCATGGCCGAGACGAGATTCGGACCCAGGACTCCTGAGGTCCTATCGACCTGTGCCACGTTCTTTGTATTCGATTCTGTCTATGTATCTGTAATAGTTTTGTGGTGTCATACGCCTATTTTGTATCATAGATAGCAGCGAATTCAAGAATCATGATGATTCGCTTAAATCCTGAGTAAGGAATCGTAAGCGCTCGTATTTTCTCAGAATTTTGTGTACCGTAGCGGTTTCTCGAAAAACTGTTTTTAAACACAGATCATAGATTCAGTAAAATCTACAAGTGTTTTACACTCGAAGCTCAATAGTACACACATAACCGTAATTTCTCTGTGTTATTGGGCCCTCAGATATGTATCGTGAGGTGAAAGACGCAGTGAAATTGAAACTTAAGTGAATATTGTCATCATCTCCATGTTACAATGTAGTTTAGTCTAACCAATACACAGTGATACATGAAAATGAAATAGATGATTCTGGGCTGAAACTACCAAGGCGAATATTTTGTGTATAGGTGTCTGCGATTATAGTCACATGAAAATTACATTCGACTGTTTACGCTCGAGCGTGCGAGACTCGAACGAGTTCGAGCAGCGAAAGTGTACACAAGCAGTACTCTACCGCCAATATTTAAAACTGACAAATTTCAGAATAACCTCTCGTGGCCCAACGGTTGAGAAACACTGACCTAGAAGAACCCTGTACAGGTGCGTACAACCGAAAGTTCCAAGTAGGATATTGGAGAATGGAAGAAGTAAATATTTCAGAGCTCCTGTATGCAGATGACATAATTCTCTTTGCTAACTCACCATAAGTCACACGAGTAAAAATATTCGAAATGTGAATAGGGATGCGGCAAAGAAAACCTTCCTACATATTCTGTAATTTGATAACTGATTCTGGAGAACTGGTGTTGATTCACATTTGAATATAGGGTCGGTATTCAGTTACTCAATCCCTTCAGTGAGATAATGGATCTGGTTGGTAAGGATGATCGATTTGCTCTGTAGAAGTTCTCATAGTCCTTGTATTTCATTGGATCATCGCCAGAACTGTCATTTATACTAGGGCAGAAGAGATTTCAACTCTCGAATTCCAATCAGTGTTGCCAAATGCTGCAAATTGTTCCCACATTTAGTGATTA
This sequence comes from Lepisma saccharinum, assembly GCF_977018435.1. Taxonomy (NCBI): domain Eukaryota; kingdom Metazoa; phylum Arthropoda; class Insecta; order Zygentoma; family Lepismatidae; genus Lepisma; species Lepisma saccharinum. The sequence continues at coordinate 82,556,448 of NC_139238.1, read as the reverse complement.
TTTTACCAAAATTTTCTAACAAATGATCATATTTAATGTGAAGACAAATTTCTCTATTGTGCTAAAAATCAATTTTATCGGATTGGTGTAATATTTCGAAGGTAAATTTCATTGACCAAAACAAAAGTTTTCACTCTCGCCAACAGTGTTCCAGCTATGCCGGAACAACAAGGGATTTGAAAGGAGTAAGAACAAGACCGGGACGGCAGTTTACTGTAAATTAGAGACAACTAGATCAATATATTTAAGACTTGTCGAGATAAGTCTTAGAACGAGACACTATCCTGAAAAATCGAGACGAAACCGAGATCTAGTATCTGTGGTCCTCGATCTCCTTCCATCCTGCTTACTTTCCCCGGTGGAGGCACATAGTGGTTCGGATCCCACTTTAAACTGTATGTCCAGTCCCGATTAGCCTTACTGTGCATAAAGTGGGCTTAAATCAACTATTGAAACTTATCAATAAAGGGAGTGACTGATTGTTTACGGATTGTATTTATTGTGCAAAAATTTGTTCCTTAATTTGTTTTCATAATAATTTATTAACATTATTTCACCAGCTATTTTGAGCCTGTAGACAAAACCGAAAATGAGATGAACTTAACTAATCCATTACGAAGTACCCAAATGTATAATCAATACGACCAATACATATGTTTTGAAGCATACATCTCATGATGGGACACTCACCAAAGACTCTCATGACCAAGCCGGATTCGATCCCGGGACCCTGCTTTCTTAACACCCTGTACAATTCGAGATGAAGGTGTGATACTTCGTAAGGAGTTCGTGATGCACTATCAATTAAAAAAAGACATGCCCTATTTTCCTTAATATTACATTCCTGAACACTATATCATGTACGATTGCAGCTTTGAAACTCAGTTTCCTGAGTTTGAGAATTCTATCTCACTTTACTAAGCAACAGCGTATGAGGGCGCAAAAAACGTCTATAAAGTTCAAAACATGTTTCATTACTATGAAATACGTACCCTATTTCAGCCCTATTTGTGTTTTCCCGTACGGTGCTTCCATCTGTTTATTAATGTAGTAACGATAAACGGGCGGTAAAGGGCATATTTCCTTTGTGTACGATTCGAAATATAAACGCGGGATATGGTATAGACAAAAAAAGTCCGTGGAGAGTTTTTTTTTCGTTTTTGTCTTGTTAACTGTGCTAAAATTGAGAATAGTGGGTGGGGAGACGGTGGGTAAGTGGTGCGAGCGAGGGAAGATGAGTAATCGTGTTGTAATCATGTAGAAAATTAAACTCACCCGAAGCCAGTGCCCTCGAGATTTGATGATGGCAACCTCAACAGAGCTAGAGTAAGCGATTTCTGGCCTCAGCTTGGATCGACCTGCGACGTGGATCGAGTTAGCAGGAACACTCGTTTAAGCTACCGAGATCGAGTTAGCAGAAATACTCGTTTGAGCTACCGAGTGGGTATGGGCGAGTAGAGATTTGCCCATGCTGGGGTAATCTAGTCTTACCTGACGAGTGAGGTCGAAAACCTGTTTTCAATGTTGAGTGGATACGGGGCAGTAAAAAGTTGTCAGAGTTTAAGTGTTTCAGTGACGTCACCAACGTGTAAAGGTCTTACCCATACCCACTCACTACAGGAGAAAATTTCAGAATCTTTTTTTTTTCGTGGTTAACAACTATGCAAATGGACAAAAAGTGGAAGAACAAGAGAATTGATTTGATTTTTCTTGGCCACTTTTGGCTAATCGCAAAGATGAGGACGAGTGATGATGATATGCTGAAACTGATGAAGGAGCACTCACAAATAACACACATGCCCAGGCTGGGATTCGAACCCGGGAACCCTGACACTGTAGGACGCTGACAACTCCATCATGGAGGTCGGCAAGATTGAGATGAACAGAGAGGATGAGGTCGCGAAACAAAAGAACAAAGGGTTAGTTAAAATAGTAAAAGAAAAATAGAGTGTATTATAGGATAGATATACACTCTAAAAATCGTCAATTGACGGTATAAGAACCGCCAATATCCGATTCCATCCAACTATCGCAAGAAATAACCATGACCGTTTTAAATCTATATGGTCATTACATACCTAACCTTATTAATGAATTTTTAATAATCAGTTATTTCAAGAAATATATTTATGGTGGATTCAAATGCAATTTATAATCATTATCTATATATCTTTTCATATGATAAAATATCCAAATTTAAGGAACAAACGGTTGCGTCCCGTTTATGTAAATTTTGATGGCAGAATATTGTAAATTTTACGGTATCTTCTAGCGCTATAAAGTGAGAATCATAGAACTTCAGACCTTCTGTAAACAAAAGCACTTGTACCCGAACAGTGTTGCAAACTTATGAAAAAAATAATCCACATAGCTTACAAGGTGTAAAAACTTCCATTTTCAACAGATGCAGAATAAGCAGTGTATCACTGATGACCTGTTGAAAGTTATTGAATGTATGTAAAAAAATAATAATTAAAATGTACATCTTGCCTGGTGGCCGATTTTCAGACTCATCACCGAAGTTCCGGCTCGGGTGTTATTTGTGAGTGTCCCTTCATCAATTTCATCTGACGATCACTCATTCTCATCGTCGGGATTAGCCAAAAGTGGAAGAAAAGCAACGCTAAATTAAAAAAATCAAATACAAAATTTACATCTTATCCCCCAGGAGTAAGACGGTTCCGTACCAAAGGATTAATTTTCTCTCATATTTTACTAAAAAAACCTTGTTAGAAGAATGCGACACATTGAGATAAATTACGTTTTGAAACCGGGGTGTCTTCACTAAATTTATTTCATGTTTGAAAGTGTTATGATTTATTATTATAGACAATGAAAGTAAGCTAATACATATGATTTGATTGACTAAATTAATAATTATTAATTAGATAAAAATAATGGAAATAACTAATTTGGTTTGATTGATTTGCTTTATTTTACTTCGCCTCTTGTGCCACTTATGGCTAATTTGCGATGAGGATGAATGATGATGATATGATGAAATCGATAAATGGAAATTCACAAACATCCATGCCCAGGCCACGATTCGAACCCGGGACCCCTGGCGTCGTAGCGCGATGTGCTAACCACTCCGTCACGGGGGCGGCTAACTAATTTGGAATTCAAATATCACCTATCCCTCATCGTCTCGTAACTAATGACAAATATGCGTGTCGATCTACACCTCATTGTCACACATTCCAGTATCTTCCAGAGTGTACTTCAACATCTCTAAAGTTACTTCATCCAAAAACACACTCGTATGTCCTTTTCATCCCGTTCAAAAATGCTGGATTATGCAGCAAAGACACCAAGGGAAACTAAAACGGCAACTTAGAGAAGCATAAAAGTGGGGAAAGAAGATTGCAGAATACAGAAATATTTTGAGGCAGTCACATTTTATTGTACGCTACATATAAAACAAAATGCATATTTAGGGGTGAATTTTTAAATATTGTCACATTTTTCTTCTCCTTTGTTGAGAGGTGTTCATTTTAAATCAACCTCCCTCACCCTACGGCCTGCCCTCCTTCACCCGCAGAAGTATTCCGGGGTGTGAGGATGTCACCATGCGGATGGTAAACACCTCTGGATTATAGATGGACCCCTGTGTCCCACCCCCTCCCCCATCCCCGAAGGATCGTCACTGATAATGTGAAATCACACTATCATATGCCGACATTCGACATACCACTTCCGTTTCTGTACTTGACTTAGTGAGAAGTATTGAGGTTGGCAACAGCCTAATAACGGATTTCTTCCGCATGTTCTATGAAAGTAAGCTAATGGAAGAAGAATGTGTAAATTACATTGCATTATACATTTTAAAATATATTTTCATTAAAGGTTTCTGTCTATAATAATAATACGTGGTTATTGTATAAATTACAATCGATCACGTGAACAGTAAGAAAATAGCGCCAGTTTCGAACATGGCGACTTCCATGCGTGCAGGAAGGTCTCCCGTGTTTTCAGAGTAGTCTTTCGGAAATACAACCGTTTGAAAAGTGGCAAGAAGCAGGTTGTTCTTAACGTTTATGTGACGTTGTGTCGGTGGCAAGCAGTGAAGTTGGTGTCCAAGTATAACTGCGTGTCTGCGTCTTTGTAATTTCGGTGTGGTGAAAGAAAGCAAAACGACCGGTCAAGTTGTGATTCCCGCGAAAAAAACACGTTGTTGCTCGTATAAACAAGTACACCGATTTTGAGAAGCGCAATATAACGCGAGGTGCTTTCGTATTCTTTCAATCAAAGAGCCGTCCTGTCCACTGTGGGGAAGATGTTGATAGTGATGATTGATGACGATCTCCCCAATTTTAGCAGTCGACGTTAAATCGCCTCTTGTGCCACGTTGAGTTCCTTTTTGGGAAGCAAATGTGACAGACCGTACTCTGACAGGATGAAGTCTAGCGCCGAAAATGCCTCAAGTTCAAAAAGGAAGTACTGAATGAAGGTAAGAAAATACATTACTTGCATGAGACGTGCGTAAATAATGTGCTTATTATCGTCTTCTTGTTTTCTAGTGCACGAGAAACCGAGAGAAAGATAAACAATCCCCGGCTTATCTTTGTTTAGCTTCTGCTAAAACTGACGGTATATTTGTTGCACAAAGGAGAAAACAATACTCTACATGCCAACAATGTTGGCAATAATTTGGTGGAAGAGGAAGCAATAAAACCAAAAGGCTTGAATTTACTGAAACGAATATCTCCCTCTCTTGTATAACTTTGACGCTGTCATACTGAGAGAGGAGGGGGGAAGGGGGATCTGTTAACCCAGTGTCAGATAAATGGGACTTTTGGCGAAGATAAATATGTTCATTCTTGAACAAGAACACGTATTTAATCACTTCTAGAAAATTTATTATACTTCAATGTGTAGATTATCAGTTAAAATAAGAATACGTTTTTCCATGTTACGTAAAATTAAAGGTTGCGAGTGAGCAGCATATGATGGCCTCGTCATTCACGAACAGCTGGCGCGGAGTGATACGTTACTCGAAGTGAGACGGTTGTTTACAGAAAGTCGGAAGGTTCGTGATTCTTACTTTAGATAAGTAGAGGGAAATAAGGAAACAGTGAAAGAAAAGTTGAAACAGGTTAAGAAAAAGACAGATATGGAAAGGATATGGAAAAAAATAATAGTAAAGATAGAAACAAAAAATGAAAAAGGCAAACAGGCGAGAAAGAGAGAGAGAGAAGAAGACGGAAAGGATGTGGAAACATAGAAGTAGAGATAGGAACAAAGAATGAAAAAGACAAACAGGTTGCGAAAGAGATAGAAAAAGACAGAAAAGATGTGGAGACATAGAAGTAAAGATATAAAGAAAGATTGAAAAATACACACAGTTTGAGAAAGAGGAATGGACGGAAAGGATGTGTAAACATAGTAGTAAAGATAGAAAGAAAGAATGATAAAGACAAACAGGTTGAGAAAGAAAGAGAAAAAGACAGATAGGATGTGGAAACATAGGAGTCAAAAGAGAAAGATAGAATCTAAAAGACACAACAGTTAGAGAAAGAGTGAGAAAGACAGAAAGGGTATAGAAACGTAGTAGTAAACAGAGATACAAAAAAGGATAAAAGGTTTAGAAAGAGAGAGAAAAAGATAGGATATAGAAACATAGGAGTAAAGAGAGAAAGAAAGAATGAAAAATAGAAACAGGTTGGTTCAATTAAAAGACAGAAAAGGTACATAAACATGGGATGTAACGTGTAGCAGTGTCCACGTTACAAATATGTATATAAACTTAATATTTTTCTTTGTTTTGTACTTATAATTGTATATGTTAGTGGTTAATTACCAAGGAATGTGGAACACACCCCGTATATAAACTATACATCCTGATGTTAAATATAAGTTCCAAGAGTTTGTTTCTTTCTGCCAACAAGCTGAGCTGGAAGTTTATTATCGGTGACAACAATGGAAGAAAGCTAACGCTATTGTGTAAGAGCCCGGCAGACTCAACCTTATGAAAACGTTGTCACAGGGAAACGACGGAAGATTAGGCTGTCTTTCCCTCGCTATATCTGTCGTGTCCCTTGGCGGACAATAATTAAACTAATATCACAATAATCCCTGATTTTTTTACTGCAAGACAGTGTATTCAGAATTTAGTTACGTTAAGGTAAAAGAAAGTTATGCCCGCGCAAGACAAAACCTGTATATAAATAAGTTTTGCTTAACATTTTGACGTTGTAAATTTTCTTTCTTTTTCTTTGTTGTCATTTTGCGCGGCCGTTGCAGGGAGAGAGGGGAGTTGGAAGAAGCCATACTCCCTGGTCAAATTAAATACTGAGTGTAACAATTAAAATTATATTACATATTTATTATTCACAAAAGGGTAAAAATAGTAATTTTTACATGTAGCTAATTATGTTTCTCATTGATATTTTATTAATTTGTATTTTATTGTAATGTAAAATTGATGTTAAGATAAAAGTTGGTAAATCCTTCACGGCACCGAGAAATGCTATATAAGCAGCGAAGCTCGGTGGCCAGTGTTGCCAAGTTGGCCCTTTTGGGGCCAGAACTGGCCCTTTTGAGTACGTACTCAGCCCCAAAATTCAGCAAAAGCCCCAAGGGGCTTTTTAGCCCTACAGAGAGAAATCTTGCTACAAATCTAGCCCTTTCAGTAATAAAATGTTTTTTGGTATTTTCAGTAAAGTAAACTCATATTTTCAGCTTAATAAGAACCATTGCAACACTGCAAAGAAGAATTCACTTAACCGACCCTCCTCTGCGCCTGCAAGCTCGTCCTGCGACCCCTTCAGGGGAACAGGTAGCAAGTGCACATTGTCACATCCCCTTGTTTCTGGTTTTGGTATGCTATGTAGCCCGAGGCGAATTACAGATAGTGTCGATTCCAGGAAATGTTAATCTTTGTTCAGTTGCATTGAATCTGGTCCTTGAAAGTTCACAGAAATGCGGTGCGGAATCGACGAATCGTTCGTAACAGTGAGGCTCGACCATGAGACTAGTTCGTGCGTGAGGTCGTGTTTGTGTGTGTGTGTGCGTGTGCATATAGAAGGAGGAATATGCCGAAAACCCAATACCCGCAGAAATTTCGTTTCGAGTGGCTGAAGAACGAAAATTACAAAGGATGGTTGGTTGCCGTTGAGGGAGATGGCAGTAAATGTTTTTGTAAATATTGCAAGTGTACTCTTGAGGCAAAAAAATATGCTCTGGATAGACATACAGCGACTGAAAAACACAAAAGAACATGTACACCTTTCAGTGCAGCACAACCAAAATTATATTTTGAACAAGTGCCAAAGTCTTCTGATAAGTCGTCTGTAGCTGAAGGTCAACTTTCATTGTATATAGCTGAACACTGTTCAAATAAGTGTATAGATCATTTAAGTGAACTTCGCAAGAGTTCATTTAAGGACAGCAAAATAGCTGAAGGTGTAAAGTTGCATCGAACAAAATGTTCCGCAATTATAGTTAATATTCTGTCTCCACATTTTGAAGAAGATTTAATGAATGATATTGGTGACGGTGGTTTTAGTTTGTTGTTGGACGAATCAAATGATGTAGCTGTAACAAAAGTGCTTGGTGTTGCGATTAGATACTTCTCTGCGAAAAAGCAGGGGATTGTCTGTACATTTCTGGGACTGTGTGACCTGGAGGAATGTAACGCGGAAAGTATAGTTTGTGCACTAAAAGAACTGTTACGTAAAAAACGGCTGGACCTGCAGAAGTTACAAGGAATCGGTGTTGACAATGCTAGTGTAATGACAGGTGTTAATAATGGAGTTTTTGCTAAACTTAAAGCGGAAGTTCCAAAATTAACTTTGGTTAGATGTGTGTGTCATTCTATCCAACTGGCAGTATCACATGCCTGTAATCAGTCTTTACCCAGGAATTTAGAATTTCTAGTCAAAGAAACCTATAACTGGTTTGCACATTCGTCTGTGAGGCAGATGCAATATCGGCGCGTGTTTCAGCTATTAAACGATGGTTCATCGCCTTTGAAAATTGTTAGCATTTCAGACACAAGGTGGCTAGTAGTGGGTTTTGTGCTATGGACAGGACCAGAAAGGAAGAGCATCTCCTCAAGCAGCTTTGCTACACTTAAAACTTGCTTAACATGAGCATATGAGTTTTTGAGCAAGTGTGGAATCTTGTCTAATTCAAGATTTTTGTAAAAATGCCCTCGGGAATTTTTCAGAAACGAAGAGCTTCCTCAGATTGATTTGTTTATACTTAAAACTTGCTCAACATGTTCATTTGTTTAAGTGTAGCACCTGCCTAACCCAAAGAGTTTTGTAATTCGGAAAGTATTAACTCTCCTCAAGCAGATTTACAAAAATTGCATCAGTTTGTCTATAAACTTGTATCCATACCCACTTATACATATTTACTTCAGGTTTAAGTTCAATTGGATACCATTCAATTTGATTATCTAATATTAAAACAAAGCAATATGCAGAGCATACCTCGAGAATTGGTCCGTGTTTGCATGTTTCTTCCCCCTCTGCGTCAGTGTGTGGAATTCCCGAGACGGTAGTATTGATTTTTTTCCTCAGCGCATGTATTTACAGAAATTCCTGAATATTGCATCAGCCAGTTATGTGAGACTGACTGAGGGGAACAGACGTGTTGATACAGTGCTTCTCATACTTACTGGTTTAAATTCATATTGAATAATATAAAATCTGTTATTTGTTGTAATCCACTCATATTTAGAGTCAAGCTTATATTTGTCCCAGCCTGTTATACATAACAAGGTTATTGCTATTCAAGATATGCATGTTCGTGCAGGTATTTGCGCCGGGTCAGTGTGAATGATTTTCCACTTGTGGGCTATTGGTTTTACATTTGAATCCCAGGAAATTTTATATAAATACCAAAGCCAGAAATATTAAGTGTATACACACCTACATACATACACGCACATACAAATCACAGTGCTGAACCCAACTGATATTTTTTATCCAGTATAAAGTTTTGAATTGAAACCCAGGAAATTGTATATAATAAACAACAACAAAAATGCCGAATCAAAAATATTGTAATCAATGCAATAAAAATATATTTAGCTCTAATTGGGCCAGACATCAAAAAATTTGTAATCCGGACAAATACAAAACTCCCACAAAAATTTGCCCCAAATGCAATAGAAAATATAACATGGAATACTTCACATATAAACATAAAGATACTTGCTCAGCACAACCATCCACATCTGCTCAGAAAAGAAGGCACGAAGCACCTGTTAATACCAGAGCAGCAAAACAGCTACGCCATGCACCTATCCGTAGCAGTTTTAATGCCCAACTTAGGGATTACCGGTTTGTATCAGAGCCAAGATGCGGCATTGAGAATTTCTTGAACAGTATAAATTCTGATCTGCAGGCAATTCTTAATGCACAAAATGGCTCTTATAAGCTATCCCTCAAATTGTTTGTACAATATAAGAAACCAAATGGCACAAAATTTACACAGCCCCACATAACAGAAACTGTACCTGTATATTCAAATTCAAATTCAGACAAAATAATAGGCAATTTGATAGATCAATTAAATATCAAACACTCTGAATTTGCGGCAAAAGAGTCAGGATGGAGCCTATGCGGTTCATCACACAAGCTCTATGTTAATATTTCAGAATTCACTCCATTACAAGGATCTACTTATGTGCCTTTGCCTGCTAATATCAAAAACAAAAGAGCCGTGGTCAATATAAAAAACGCCGACCAGAAATGCTTTTTGTGGTGTATATTAGCTGCTTTGTATCCAGTTTCAAGCCATCCTGAGAGAATAATTTATTACAAACAACATGAGCACGATTTTGATGATGTAATGGAGGGTTTGGAATATCCAATGTCAGTTCAGAATATTGATAAATTTGAAAAAAAGGCCAGGCACATCAATGGCAAACAATTATCTATTAATGTATTTATTTGTTCCACTGGCAATTGCCCGATAGCACCTCTCAGAATTAGTACAATTGATGATGAATCAGCTATTCCAATTGATCTGCTCTTAATTGAAGGAGATGATACAAACCATTATACTCTGATACATAATCTTGAAGCTTTAGTGAGAACACAACTAGACAAATCTAATAGAATATTCAAGTTGTGCAGAAGATGTTTGACTGTATTTGATGGTCAAAAAATGGTAAATGGTGTTTGTGAAAAAAATGCAGAAATTGCTAAAAACAAGTTAATTGAGCATCTGAAATACTGTGGGAACCATAAACCTGTTCATATGGTGATGCCCAATCCAAGTGAAAATTGCAAATTCAAAAAGTATGAGGCCTTGTTGGAACACCCAGCATTTATTGTCTATGATTTTGAATCGAACCTCAAACCTATTGCATTCTGTAGCCCAGATCCCGAAGAATCTTCAAGTACACCATACCAGCAACATGAACCTTCCAGCTTTTGTTGTGTGGTTATACGGGATGGTGTTGTTATTAAAGAATATTCATACAAGGGACCAAATGCTATCAAAGAATTTGCACATAGAATAGAAAATGTGTGCCGTGACATAGCATCTAACATCTTATTAAAATCAAAGCCTATGTTGCCTTTAACAGAGGAACAGATTGAAGATTTCAACAATGCAGAAAAATGCCCGGTATGTGATTCTGAATTTTCAGATAAAAATATTAAGGTTCATCACCATTCTCATACAGATGGTCGATATAAACAGGCCCTGTGTAATAGCTGTAATATTAAGATCAAGAGACCAAAATTTATCCCCATATTCTGCCATGGTGCATCCAATTATGATTTCCATCATCTGATCAGGTACGAGGGGTTTGACAAGCAGAATTTAAACATTTTAGCTGAAAATGATGAAAAATATATATCTATTAGCAAGATAATTAAAGTTGATGGTGTTCCTATTCACATAAGATTTCTTGATTCTTACAGATTTTTACCTGCTAGCCTGGCCACACTAGCCTCTCAATTATCTGATGATGACTTGAAAATCACACGTGCAATGTTTCCAAATCTGGACCTGAAATTAATTAGGCGGAAGGGTGTATATCCATATGACTATGTTACAGATTTTTCTAAATTTGATGAGTGTTCTCTGCCACCACAACAAGAGTTTTACAGCAAAATCAGAGGATCTGGAATCACTGATGAAGATTATCACCATGCCCAGTTGATGTGGAACAATTTAAAATGCCAGACATTTGGTGATTACCACATGGCTTATTTGAAACTTGATGTCACCCTCTCAGCTGATATATTGCAAGCATTCAGAAAATCTTCCATGCAAAATTATGGACTGGACCCAGTGTATTTTACAGTGCCCCGGGCCTAGCATGGTCTGCAATGTTTTTCAACACCAAAAAGCAATTGGATCTGATCCACGATCAAGATATGTATCTGTTTATGGAGAAATGTATAAGAGGTGGGATGGTGCAATGTTCCCAGAGATATGCCAGAGCAAATAACAAGTATATGCCTGATTATGATCCAGCACGGCCATCAAATTATATACTGTATGTGGATGCAAACAACCTCTATGGTCACGCCATGATGCAAAAACTGCCATATGCAGAGCTTGAGTGGGTTGAAGATTTCAATATTGAAGATCTTCAGAATTTTGATGACAGTGAACATGGTCTCATCTTTGAGGTTGATCTGGTATTTCCAGATCATTTGCACAATAAATTTTCTGATCTGCCCCCAATTCCCGAGGTTCAGTGCTCACCTGGCTCTAAACAGAGGAAGCTCATGATGACCCTGGAGCCAAAACAGGGATATGTCACATATTACAAAAACCTACAGTTCCTGATGAAACATGGTGTTCAAGTGACCAAAGTTGGCAAAGTTTTGAGGTTCAGGCACTCAGAATGGTTGAAATCTTATATTGATACAAATACGGAGCTTCGAACATCTGCAAAGAGCCAATTTGATAAGGGCTTGTTTAAATTGATGGTGAATTCAGTGTATGGCAAAACAATTGAAAATGTCAGGAAACATACCGATGTTAAAATAATTACTGACCCCAGCCTGAGCAAAAAATTGGTTGCAAAGCCCAACTTCAATTACAGAAGAATTTATGATGAGCACATGGCACTTTTCAACATAATGAAAACAAAAATCAAATTTGATAAACCTATTTATGAAGGGGCTGTGATATTGGAATCGTCCAAATTACATATGTTAATATTATATTATGATGTGCTGAAACCTTTCTATGGTGATCGTGTAAAATTATTGTACATGGACACGGATAGTTTTATTCTCGATATTCAAACAGAAGATGTTTATCAAGATATGTCACAGCCTGAATTGTTTCAATACTTTGATACCAGTGAACATACAAGAATTCAACCCCACAACAAAAAGGTGCCTGGCAAGTTAAAAGATGAGACACTTGGTGATGTTATTGTGGAATTTGCTGGGTTAAGTGCCAAGATGTACAGTTTTAAAACATGTAGTGCTGTTGTCAAAAAGGCCAAGGGCATTGGCAGAGTGACTGTGGAAAAAGATCTCCAATTTGAAGATTATAAAAATTGCATCAAATCACAGAGTTCAATCAGAACATCAGAAAATAGAATTCAGAGTGAGAATCACTTGTTGACTTCAAATATTGTAACAAAAGTGGCTCTGGACCCACATGATGATAAGAGATGCATTTTGTCATGTGGCACACATACTTTACCTTGGGGGCATTGTGATTTGAAAAGTGGGAAACAATGCCCAATTACAGAGCATGATTTGAAATAAATAAACATGCCTATGAACTTATTTGGGTTCAAAAAACAGGCTATTATGGACCTGCCGACACCACAAGCCTCTCCTGATTTACAATCTGTAATGTCTAAACTGAGTGGCTTGTTAATTATTCATCTGAACAGCATACTTACAGATAATGATGATGAAACAGGCAAAATATTGTACATATTTAACAATAATTTAAATCATTACCAATTACCTGTAGGTGGGCAATTGCAATTTATTACAACCCCTGAGGGTGATGTTAAAATTTCAGTAGGGAGAAATATTTATAGAATCAAGCACTCAAACATGGTTTCTGGCACTGTATATACTGTTTCTGCTGGTGACTGCTTATATATTGAGGTCCCTGGATCATATGACAAGCTTATACCCTTTTTTATAGAATTAAGAATCAGATACTCTATAATAAATAACCATTAAAAGAAAATGCCTAATGATATATTTGGCCATACAAGACATGAAGATCACAGTGATGAGATTCTGATGCTTGATGTCAGAGTCAAGAAATTAAGAAGTGATTTACAAGCTTTACAAACCACACTCAATGCCAGTCTTCAATTAGAAATTACAAATTTGCAATCACAATGCATGGACCCTCTTCTTAAAATTGACTCTGAACTCAAAGTGCTGCTTCAGAAATATACTGATTTGGCCACATTGGATAATTTTCAAAGTTTAGAAGAGGCTGTAGCAGCTCTTCAAGCCAAATTTAAGACCCAGGCCACCAACTCCGAGCAATTGAAACAGCAATTGGAAGAGCAGATAAATAATGTCCAGACACAGCTCCAAACAATTGTCAAAAGCATAAAATCACAGGAAGATTTTGATCTAGTGATTTCCACTCTAAAAGAACAGATTCAGTCACTCCAGATACCTAATCTGGACCCCCTGAACAATGCCATAGCCGAGGTTAAAGAAAAAATTGAGACACTTGAAAATTTTATGAACAACTTGCCATCTTCTGATGCTTTGAATGCAATAACTCGGAGTGTAGCAAACATTAAGCTGCAACTTGAAACATATGAAGATTTTGGAAAAATTCAAAGTACCATAACCCATCTTGAGGGTACAATAGCAGCAGTGCAAAGTGATTTGGCAAATGTACAAGAAACTCGCCTGCCTGGGATTGTAGACACACTTGTCAGTGTCCAGCAACAGATCACAAAGCTTGAAAACCTCAACACTGAATCTGAACTATCTCATTTTCATCACTTGATCGATGATATCCAAACAAAGCTTGAAATTTTACAACGATCCACACCCTCTCAGGCAGATATAGCCCTGCTCCAAGATGCCATGCAAAATGTGGCTGATGCTTCTGAATTAAACAATGTAAAATTGGCACTTGAATTTTTACAAAATACAGTATCAAATTTGCCCACATCACAGGAACTTAAAAATATTAAGAGAGCTGTGAATAGGATATTGAAATCAGAAGATATCAAGAATATCCAGGCAGAGATCAAACATCTCACTCAGACAGTGGCCACTCTTCCAACCAATCAACATATTAATGAACTGCATGCCCCGTTTGAGGATATCAGAAGACAGGTCCATGATCTTACTGCTCAAAATTCAAAATTGACGGTTGTTGAAAATTTGCAACAAATTGTAGCTAATATCAAGCAACAGCTAGGGACCATGGAATCCAATCAAGCAAATGCTCTGTCTGTTTTTGCCACCCAGCTTCAAGAGATTGTGCAACAATACAAGAAACTTGTTGTGGACGTAAAGATCAAGCCAGGCCACGATGATGTTGTTAGGACCATCAATGAGCATCTTGAATCTGTAACAAGCAGATTGCTTACAGCAGAAAAGGAAATAACGGGCATAATCGAGAATCCAAAACATACAGTAATTCTTGAATTGTACAGCATCCCCAACAAAGAATATGATTCACCATTTACACCAGGTGGCAAAATATATATGCTGTCCCCTGCACAATTTTATTACCAGTTTTTTGTTGGAGGCACATTGAGACCAATCAAGATCAAATATTGGCATCAGCCACAGGCACACCACTACCCCACCTTATCAATAACAAATGCTGATAACAAAGTAAAAATCACCAGTGTAGAGTTGGAGGATTTTACAGACCCCAATACATTAGAAACAGCCTATACTGAAGATGATGGCTCTTTGGAATTTAAAATACAAATAGGGGACAAACTGTATTTAGAAAATCCTGTAGTATCAGCTGCTGAACACCCCATAGTTGCAATATTCTTGTTTACATATTATGTCTAGACAAATTATTGTTGATGAATTACACAGACAAGCCAGACATAATTATAAGAGACTCCCAGTAGTCACAAAGGGCATAGATGATTTATGGCAGAGCGACTTGATTGAGTTGTCAAGTGGACAGTTGAAAAACTTAGACAAAATCAACAAGGGCTACAAGTATCTACTCACTGTGATAGACACATTTTCAAAATTTGCCTGGGCTGTGCCACTCAAATCCAAGACTGGAACATGTGTTACAGAAGCCTTCAGGACAGTCATCAATCATTCAGGAAGATCACCGCGCTATTTGCAAACAGATAATGGCAAAGAATTTTATAATTCAGTGTTTCAACAATTTATTAAAAGCCAGGCAATAAAACATTACTCGAGTTACAGTGATCTCAAGGCCTCAATTGTAGAGAGATTCAACAGAACCTTAAAAAATCTTATGTATAAACAATTCACCCTCCAAGGTAATTATAAATGGATTACAATCCTTCCAGAACTTCTACATAAATATAACAACTCGGTCCATTCTACAATCAACATGAAACCCTCTGAAGTAACTTCATCTGATGAGCAAAAATTGATCAGGACTGTTTATTATCCTAGATACCAGCCAACAACAAGAAGGGCCAAATACAGGGTGGGCGATCAAGTAAGAATCAGCAAATATAAGCACTTATTCAAGAGAGGCTTTACAAGAAACTGGAGCACTGAATTATTTACAGTGGTTCAAGTTAAACCCGGGACCCTTAACACATATATAATAAAAGATCACCGAGGAGAAATTCTCAAAGGCCGATTCTATGAACAAGAGCTCAGCAAAACTAAACAGCCTGACGCATATCTCATAGAAAAAATCATCCGCAGAAAAGGCAACAAGTTATTTGTCAAATGGCTGGGTCATCCGGAAAACAGCTGGATCGATGCAGACAAAGTGATAATATGAGCACCTGGGATGTTATAAAAAGGCTGCCAGAACCTGAACAACAAAATAAGATAAATGGAGTGCTGCTGCCTGATAATATTAGATGTCTTATTGTTGGGCCATCAGCTTGTGGTAAAACTACACTAATGGTTGATAATTTTTTATTGGCACCCAACTGGTTAGACTGGAAAAACAGGCACTTGTATGTTTTCTCAAAGAGCTTGGAACAATTAAAATATCAGCAGCTGATGAAGCTATATGATGGATTGGATATTGCCACTTTTGAATCAGATGTTAAGCCACTTGATGAATGTCTCGATAATTCTGTTGTTGTGTTTGATGACGTTATACTGGATAATCAAAACAAGGTTAGAAATTTCTTTACACAGGGCCGGCACAAAAACATTGACTGCTTCTACCTGGCACAGACTTTTTCAAAAATTCCGAAGCAGCTGATCCGAGACAACAGCAATTTTATATGTGTGTTTCATCAAGATCATACCAACCTCAAACACATACATGATGAATATGTAGGTGGGGACTTGAGCTACAATGATTTTTCTAAATTTTGCAGCAAGTGCTGGAACCAGGACAGTTATGGGTTTGTCACAATTGATATGACAAGAACACCTAATACTGGCAAATACAGAAATAAAATCAACGATTTTCTAGACGTTGAGACATAAATAAACAACCATGAAACGACCAGTCATTGATGATCTTAAGTTAAGAGATTATCTTGTAAAAAGATTTAAGGGATGGAAATCAGAGAACCGTGGAATTTATGAAAAACACAAGCAAACAGAACAGCCTGTCATTGATGCTATTAATAATTTAGGTAAGAATATCAAAACTGTTACAGAGCAAAATCAAGATTTGATCACAGAGCTTGTGCCTGTAGCTGCAAGGAACATATTAGATTATCCATTCACCCCACTTTCCAGTATTCATACACCTAGTCCTGTTGCCCCTCGAAGAATTGAAGCTACTCTGGATCCTATTGAATTGGGTCTTCTTGCTCAAAAATATTTAACCACACCTAAAGACAACAAAGATGAGGTGTTTGGCTTATATGCCGACACAGAGCTTGATGGCAGCATCATTCATAGAATCGGTAATTTCAGAGTAACTTTTATGGGAGATGATATTATTGTTTATTCAGAATCTCGTCTCGGAGAAAAAGGTGCTTTTGTTAAGTACCCCGGCACACCTGGGTTGTGGGAACTGATGACTAGGAAAAGGCCTGGCAGCTATACAGATCAAGATTATGAGCATTACAAAGAAATATTAATAAAATCAGATGCTCTGTACCAGAACAATGATCCCACACAAAAAAGAGTCAAGTCTAGCAGTGGAGCAAAATACAATAATTTAATCAAGCCCATATGGTCACAGATCAAGTCTGGCAGTGGGATCAAACAATACAACACACTGCCCAAAGAATTTGTGTGGGTTGATGATGTCAGGAAACTTGTAGATAGGTTATTGGTGATAGCTGGGGAGGAAAATGCAGGGAACCACAATTTTTACAATGAAAAGGTTGGAATTATGGACATGATAAGCACCAAATTGTCTAATTTTATAGTGAATGACCCTAAGGGGATTGGATATCTCATAAAAATTATTAATACTCTACCACCCAAATTTTGGAATGTTTCTGAGGGTCGGGGCCTTGTTAATGACATTATAAACAAGCTGCCATTTGAACTACACATTCCAGGCTATCAGTATTGTGGTCCCGGTACAAAATTGGACCATAGATTAAACAGAGGGGATCCTGGTGTTAATCCCCTAGATGCTGCTTGTAGAGACCATGACATAGCATACAACACACATACTGATCTTGACAAGAGACATGTTGCAGACAAGAAATTAGAAGAGGCTGCATTTGGCAGATTTGTAAGCAAAGATGCATCTTTGAGTGAAAAAATAGCAGCATTGGGAACCACCATAGCTATGAGCACCAAACAAAAACTGGGGTGGGGGCTGTGAATATGTATATAATAAACCTACGATGAAGGCCAAGGGTGTTATGTATCAAATACCTTATGCAGGTCTCAAATCTCTTAAAACTATTGACAGCCTTTTGACCAAAAAGCAGCGCAAGAAAAAAAACTCTTGTCTTGCAAAGGGACATGGTATGAAATTGTTGCTTAGCACCCCCCAATTAAAAAAATTACAGCAATCAAGAAAAAAATCACATGTGGGGGGTTTCATATTTACCATCCCTGCCATCTTAGCTGCTCTCGGGGCTGTTGGGAGCTTGGCTGGGGGATCAGCTGCCATAGCAAAAACAGTAATAGATGCCAAGAAAAATAGGGCAGAATTAGATGAGCAGAGGCGCCATAACCTGGCCATGGAGAAAAAAGGCAAAGGTGTTAAGAGAGCCATGAGTAAGTTTAAAAAAAACAAGAGCCGCTTACAAACCAAGATATTGAAGCTTTAATCAAGCCATTGGGCATCAAACATTTTAGAGGTGTGTACATGTCTGATTCTTTACCAGAGCAACCACTCAACAAAGAGTGTGGCATAGTTAATTTGGATGAGTACAAAAATCAGGGCACTCACTGGATCTGTTATCTTAAATATTTAAACGATGATGCATTTGTGTTTGATTCATTTGGAGGTATTCCACCTGAAAATTTAATAAAATATTTAAAATCACCTAATCTTTATTACAATAATGCCCGTGTTCAAAACTTCAAAGATGTTAATTGCGGACATTTGTGCTTATCTGTTCTTAGATACATGTCTCAAATAAATAAACCATCAATTGAAGATTTTCAAAAGGCCTTGTGGTATCTGAAACATCATGGGGGTATTCCATCTCACCAGCCAAAATTCAATATTGAAACTCAAATTGCATGATGACATAGTGTATCCCAAAACAATAGCTCTCAGAGCATTTTACGGCATGTACTTGATACCTAATATTACTCACCACAACAACACAATTGCAGTAGGGGATCAAAAAATTGTCATCACTCCAGGGCAGTATAATCTGTCCACTCTAAATGCTCAATTACCCAGAGGTATAGTATTAAGTCAAAATTCTGTCACTCACAGAGTAGAGATTGTATCTGCTACAGAAACAGTGCATCTGGGTACTATAGGAGAGCTGCTAGGCTTTGAGAACAACACAAAACTTGAACCGGCCATCAAACACACTGCTATGAATATACCTAAATTCTTAGCCATAGAGACTCTGAATATTCACTGTAATGTGGCCGAGGGTATGATCACCAAATCAAATGGCATAGGCACTCACAAACAAACCGGCATCATTGCAACATTCAAACCTAATTCCGAATTCATGGAGCCAATCATCTACAATCCATCCCCAACATTATATTTTCCTGTGTGCCATAATAGAATAGATTACATTGAATTGATGGTCACTAATGAAAAAGAAGAATTAGTTGATTTTGCTGGAGCCACAACAACTGCTATCATAGAGATTAACATTTAAATAAAAATACATACAATGGAAAATATTGAGAGTTATGAGCTACAATCATTCCCCCCAAACAGGAGGACATTTGCAAATTTAAATCAACCCAACACGGAGGTTGAGGTTGATCTTGATGTAGGGGATGGCTTTATACACCCCCACAGAGCAGATCTATACATCAAATTTGATGTTGTAAAGCTCGATGGAACAGATTACCCGGCAAATTCAAATATAAGACTTGTAGACAATTTTGTGCCGCATCTGTTCTCTGAAATTGAGATCAGAAAGCATGGCGTTGTTATAAACAGAATAGATTATCCCGGCATTACCTCTACGGCTTTGGCCACTCTAAAATTATCCAAAACCGAGGCTTCTTACTACAAAATAGGTGGATTTGAGGCTGGTGATAAGATATTATCTAAAAATCACACAGTGCTGTTCCCCATGCGCCTGTTGCCAGGATTCTTCTCGGATTACAAAGATATTATGTGGAAGGGTGGGTTAAGAATTACATTTAGAAGAGCCGCCAATGATAACAATGCTTTGATGAGGTACAGTGCGATAAACCCTACAGGAGAAGCTCTGCCCAATACCTTACCTGATGAGGGCAAGTGCATTATTCAGACTATGGAGTTAAGAATCCCCGTTGTTGAGTATGAAGCCAGTTACGCTCTTAAATACAAAGCAGATATTCTAAAAAATCCACAGGTTCCTCTGCAATTTTATACATATCAATGTGTACAGAAGCCCGCCACTGGTACCTATTATGAGTTTGATGCTACAAATTCATTCTCCAGTATTCAATTTGACATGCCCGATTTTGTGGTGGTACTGTTTCAGACTGGGAGACACAACAATCAGGAAAAAAATTCAAGTAGATTTGATAACTGCAACATCAAGAACATATATCTTAAAAATGGCAGAAATGAGGTATTCCCTAGGGAAAATTACAATTTAGACATGTCCAAGGATGATTTTCTTAAATTATATGAGGCTTTTTCTTCCTTCAAGCGCGTCACTACTGGCAATACTGACCTGTACTACGCACCAGATGAATTCAAGGAACGGAGACCCATGTTTGTAATTAACACTTCGAAAAGAAAACAGGTTGTGGTTAATGACAGAACAAACATTAAAATTATCTGTGAATTCCACGAGGCTTTACCAGATGACACCATATGCAGTGTCATTCTCATAGGTGAAAAATCATATATTTATGATGTGAGAAATGAGAGAGTCACAGAGCAGTTCTAGAAGCATGATTCGGGGCTTCCCCCATGGCGCAGTGGTAGATATGCAAGATGAGCCTGGTGGCCAATTGAACTCAAACCGGAAGTGGACCGGAAGTAAACCGGAAGTGGACCGGAAGTAGACCGGAAGTAGACCGGAAGTAGACCGGAAGTGGACCGGAAGTGGACCGGAAGTAGACCGGAAGTGGACCGGAAGTGGACCGGAAGTAAATATGTGTGGGTGGGTGTGGGTGTGTGTGGGTGTGTATGGGTGGCCTAGTTTTAAGTGTGGTCAAGAGGGGCATTTTTTTGACAAGTTTATGGACAACAATCTCACAGAAGTGCCTTTTGTAAGTATAGACAAGGAGGCTCTTCCTTTCCGAAAAAGCTCTTCCTTTCTGAAAAATTCTTGAGGGCATTTTTACAAAAATCTTGGATTATGCAAGAGTTCCACACTTGAGCAAAAAGCTCATATGGGCATGTTGAGCTAGTTTTAAGTGTAGCAAAGCTGCTTGAGGGGAGCTCTTCCTTTCTCGTCCTGTCCATAGCACAAATCCCACTACTGTGGCTGTCTATAGCTGTGGCTGTTGGACGAATATTAGATCAGTGGCTGGAATTAAAAACACTTTTTGAGATGGCTCGTTTGAATGAGAAATGCTACATGGCTGAGCTGCTTTATCAGATGTACTGTGATCCCCAAAATCGTTTGTTTCTACTATTTCTCCGACCCATATTGGAAGAAACGCAAAGAGTGAATAAAGCATTTGAATCATCCAATCAAGACCCTGTTAAATTATTCTCTGATTTGACATTTTTAATCAGATCTCTTTGCTCAAAAATCGTTAAACCAACAGCCACTGTTGATCCTCTAACTTCAGAGCTTAACGATTTCATTGATTTGAGCTCTTATCTAGGCTACGAGTTTGAGCAGGAAATGAAAAAAAATAATGTAGCCTCACACACAGAAAATGTTATTCGGGAGCGTTGCACTAAGTTTCTGACAATATTGGTGAATCAACTGAGACAAAGATTACCTGATAATATCAAACTGCTTGAACACATGAAACTCCTGTCAGCACCTGAAGCACTTGCGAAGGTTAAGAAACCTGTTGGTGAATTGGCAGAGTTGTTTTTGCCTCCCTACTTGGTATCCAAAATTGAAAATCAGTGGAAAGCTCTCAATTACGTAACATGGGTCAGTGTGGAAACAGAAAAACTTTGGTGTGAAGTTTCGAACTACAGAGATTCCAGCGGCGAAAACCCCTTTCAGGATTTGGCATCCTTTGCTTTGAGAATGTTGACGCTTCCTCACTCAAATGGAGATGTTGAAAGAGTTTTTAGCGTTATGAATCAGGTTAAAAATAAGCAAAGAAACAGAATGCAGAATGCAATGCTTTCGTCAGTGCTGACAATTCGATACGGCTTAAAAAGAAACGAGAAAACTTGTTACAGCTACATACTGCCTGAAAACGTTGTCTCTGCAATCGGAACGATGGCGGCTTACCAGAAAAATGAAGAGACAAAATTTTCCGAAGTTAGTTCTTCAAAGTGCAGTGGACTGGAGCTACTGGAAGGACTTACTGAGGAGGATGCTTTTGTGTAATCTACTGCATCACAATTTACGGGGAGTACAAGAGGACGAAATAAATTATTTAAGGTATGAAAATTTAATTTAGTTGAGCGTATGCCCCTCATCATGACAGTTGATGATTAGTTGTGGTTCTTGAGTTTCAGAAATTTTACAGCAAAACACCGAAGAATTAAAAACCAGATTTTTTTCAGTACGCAGCCGCACTTTTGTAAATCTAGCCCCTTGGAGAGAATTTTAGCTCCATTGTGGGTGCGATTTAGCCCGTTTTTCTCTCGTGCTGTTGGCAACACTGTCGGTGGCCCGTGGCCTTTGTATTTGAACTTCTTATAAATACGGAACTCGTATAACCGTCTTTTCTTTCAACGCTCGAACTTCTGCGTTTTCTTCCACTTCGTTATTAGGAATTAGTTCATTCTGGGATTACCTTAGGACAATTACTTAGCTCTTCTGGTGAGAAGGCTTATGTTCTCTCGGTTCTATGCTCCTGGTCAGGAGATATAATTGAGAGGGTTGTGATAATCTTGAGATATACCGGAATTCGGAATCGGCCGATAGACTATTGGTAGTCAACGTTTGTGACCCTGGTCAGGGTACACCTTTTCTTATTCTGTGGTCACGGATTAATTTTCGGTTCTCTGGTCAGAGGCTGGAGAGAGAAAAGGAAGTTGGATACTTAACTGGATATCGACAGAACCTAGTGGGAAGAGGGATTGTCGATTGCTTATAGAATCTTGGTCAAGATCTATAAGTAGATTGAGAACCTTAGACCCAGAATTACGAGGGACCTTACATCGAGGACTGAAGCAGCCGGATTAACCCGAACCTTGAGCCGAGGAGACTCAAGCCCCGAAGAGATACTGAGCGTGAAGCCGAGGCTCAATAGACCCATCAAACCAAGTACGATCTAGGGCGGGTCGTTACTAGGGATGGCCAGATCCGGATCCTGGCGGATCCGAAATCCGGATCCGGATCCGCGGATCCGGAATTTTCAGACCCGGATCCGGATCCGGTACTTTCGGATCCGGATCCAGAACTTTCGGATCCGGATCCGGTACTTTTGGATCCGGATCCATTTTGCCATCCCACATGCGGTTCTTTGGAAAGTAAGAATGTGCTTACAACATATTGTTACCTGCTAATATGCATATATATATAATATACATACACACGTGTGCGCGCGCATGCGCGATTTGTAATTAATTAATACACTTACAAGGGAGGTCTAAGTCTCCCCCTCCGATTTCCATGAAACTTGCAGGGCCCAAATGAAGAAATGAAGAAATACGTGTTTTTTTGTTTCGACAAAAAAATTGTTCTAGGGGGCAACCACCTCTCAAATGTCAAGATGAGGACAAATTGAAGTGGAGATCTGACCGCTGTGTTCCCCTCCGATTTCCATGAAACGTGGCAGGTGTATAGTAGGGATGGCCAGATCCGGATCCGCAATCCAGATCCAGAACTTTCTAATTTGTAGAACTGTAACTGTAGAACAATTGTATAATTTTTGTATAACATTTCTATCTTGTTATATGTGTTAAAGGTTTCATCCTGGAATGGAATGTCTCACATTTATGTGTTTTCATTCCCCCCCTCAAATGTCAAGATGAGGAGAAATTGAAGTGGGGATCTGACCCCGAAACCACGTAAATATGGCATAGAAAGAAACAGGGGGCATACGGCCTCTCTATACACTTGTCAAATTTCATGAGAATCGGAGGGGGACACAGGGGTCAGATCCTCACTTCAATTTGTCCTTATCTTGACATTTGAGGGGGTTTTGTCCCCTAAAACCGTTTTTAGCTGAAACAAAAAAACACGTATTTCTTCCTTTGGGCCCGTTTATACACAGACCTGCCAAGTATCATGGAAATCGGAGGGGGACACTTAGATAACCTCCCTTGTTAGTCTTACACTTTGTAATTATATAACACTGCATATATTATAATGTTTTATTTTAATTTGTAAAACTGTAACTGTAGAACAATTGTATAATTTTTGTATAACATTTCTATCTTGTTATATATGTTAAAGGTTTCATCCTGGAATGGAATGTCTCACATTTATGTGTGTTTTCATTTCAAATACATTCGAATGAATACATATTCGTTTCAATGTCATTTACAAAATCACCTCTAACATTTTATATTAAACAAGTAAGATTATTTTTGTGCACGAGTGTGTTAGCCGATGCGTAGCAAAGTATTTTAGGAACAACACTTGAAAAAAATTCTTGTAGGACTAACGAAAAATTTCTTTGTAATCGAAGATCATAATACCTTTTAAGGTGTGGTACTATTATAATGGGATTGAGATAAGAAACTCTCGGATCCGGATCCGGATTTTCGGATCCGGATCCAGATCCGAAACTTTCAGACCCGGATCCGGAACTCTCGGATCCGGATCCAGATCCGGTAATCTCGGATCCGGATCCAGATCAGGAACTTTCGGATCCGGATCCAGATCCGGAATTTTCGGATCCGGATCCGAAAGGATCCGGATTTTTCTGATCCGGATCCGTTTGGCCATCCCTAGTCGTGACAAGGATTACAGAGAGAAATAAAGAATGAAAAAGCTTAACAGGTTGAGAAAGAGAGGGAAAAGACAGATAAAATATGGAAACATAAAGAATCTTGGCAGGTCATGTCCAGAAGAAGAATGCACATGAAAATATTTCCTCCTTCCTTCAACCAAACTCTCTCCCACTCAAAAAAATAAAAAAATAAAGTCTCTGGAAACGGCACTGCTTATGTCCTCCTCTTCAGAATTTACCTACAAGGGAAGTTGAGGGTGAGAGGTCTATGGCCAGGAAGTTATATCAGAATATTTATTGGCTTTTCGATAAGAGAAGTTCGAAACTTAGTCCCCATATACTGCAGAACTTTGAAGAAATCTGTAATGACAAAGTTCTGCTTAGATATCCGTGTGGAATGAAGGGACCCAGAAGCTTCCTGCAAAATTCCAGAGGAAATTCTGTTTTTAAACTTTCCTTTGACGTCAAGTGATACTGTAACTTTCAATTTTGGGAATGTTGAGTTCTTATCTTTAAATTGTGCCGTCTTGTTAATTTTCTGCCTGTTATGTTTTATTTGTTTACTGTTGTTAGTGAATATAGTTATTGTGTTAACGCAATAGAAACACTAAATTTTAGGTTTTAAATGCCGCACGTTTCAGCAAAATGATCAGTTTTCGATTTAATTTCAATGATCCTTTATCTTTATACAAGAGAGATTCAAATGAAAACATTAATTTGTATTTGTTTCTTAAGTAGTAGATTTCTGTATGTAGGGTTGCACAAGTTTGCTACGCTTTAGGATAGACCTACTGCTAATCTATATATGTTTTCAACTTTGAGTTAGTGCCTGCATAGACCTACTTCAAGAAGAATAAGTCTTTGAAGTCCACGTACAGTGACTTATGAGCCCCTGCGAAGACCTTTCCGCCCATCTGCCTGCGGACTGAGGCCATTGTCGAAGTTTCTCCTCCATTAGTAAACTTGCTGGTGCGGTAAGCATGCACAGAGATACTGAATTTCATTTGACGAGAAATGTCTGTACGTTTTAGGCTGACGAGGACTTGAAACCACTCCTTTTCACTTGTGCAAGTGTGTAGAGGAGGTGCCATATTTAAAATGACACAAATGGCGTTTTGAAGCTCACTTGATCAGTGTTGCAGCCTTTAGGTCGTTTTGTAAATAACAGTTGATAACTCATTGATCTGAATACAGTCTGCCCTACAATTTTTATTGGACTATTTTTTTTTCATTTGACTCATGTAATATTTTATTAATTAGTTTGGTGACAATAGTTTCTCATCTGATACAAATAGATAAAGATATCAATCTGAATGTGAACCACATTAATTTTTGTGAAAAACCTTTGTTGTGTCGACAATGGATCCCAGGGCGTCCGAAATTGAACCTATTTCCGGTTTCCACAAGCTTCTAGAAATATCCAGAACCTAATAAAGATTTGTGGGATACCTCTACACGCTCTGCAGTAATGTAGTACAGAACAATACGAACGTGTCCCAGCATTCGTGGGGCACGTGGATACGTATTTGGTGCTGCTCCTCAGAGAGCCGACTTCCGGCTGACCTTGTACTCCCGAGGTCCCGGGTTCAACGAATTCCCGGTGGGAGGGGGCACGTAGTGGTTCATATCGCAATTGTAATTGCACGTTGCGTTTCACGTAGCATGCACGTGTACATCCATCACTCCGTTTTGCGTACCATCTGGGATGCGCGACACTCACTGTCCAAGCATGTTCCATTTGTCGCACTTCATGCGCTCCTCTGGGGACTCCCTCCATGTGTCACTTTTCGACCGTCCTGTGACAGCATGTTCCCTCGTCGTCTTTCTCCATTTTGCGCGAGTTTCCGCTCACATGCAGTGGGGATTCCCCATTTCCTTTGGGGATTCCCCTTGCGCATTACGAAAAGCGCCGCAATTTCAAAGCCCTGATATTGTTTGGATACGACTTCCTCCACTTCCGCCAGAGCCGATCTTCGTATCTCTCGTGGTTCAGACGTTATTGCTCTTTGAAAGAGGTGTGAACCGATTTTCTCACGGCTCTGGCAGCCACACGGTGCCGTTTTCGTAATTTTACCACATGGCACTTTCGGCTTGTTTTTCCTTCTAGATTCACCCCCCTAAGTTTGTAATGGGAGTTCGAAATCACCCTGTATATATATATATATATATATATATATATATATATATATATATATATATATATATATATATATATATTAAGAACAAGTAAAGACAGTGAGATTGGAACCTCTACCTTAGCGGCATATTGAATTTGGACAAGGGCGCGTATTTAAGGGGGAGGGTTCCGAACCCCCCATCGAAAAACACCAAGCACTAAAATAAAATAATGAAAATGTACTTTCAGCATAATACTGGACTCGAATGCACTACGTTATTATTATTATGTATTACTATTATTATTATATTGGATCATAGTACCAAAGAAGATTTATGCACTCTATTACTTATGATATATGCACAAAATATTAATCAGGAACTTTTCGTGAACTGGATCTAACTGGATCAACTGGATTATTATTCGATAAATATTCAATTCATTATCTATTTGACATTAATTTTCTTGCTTTTATACACATTTTGGAGATCTTCAGTACAAGCAAGTTAGATAATAAATATATGATATATCTTTTTACGTATTCATGTAATAATAAAAATGCAATATTGTTAAATTTAAATATTTAATTAGTATTTAATTTAATTACAACTTAGTTATATTAATTTAAAGATTTACATTATTGTTGCTATTATTATTATTATTGAGACGGTTGGTTCAGATCCCCCTCCGAAAAAAATTCTAGATACATGCCTGAACGTGGACTACCTGTTGAGGCAGCATATACGAATACGAATATGTTTGTCCTCTTCAACGCGTTGCCCTGGGAGGGGGTTGGCAGAGGGTACGCCTAATCAGTGGCGAGCGTGTTGCGTGGTAGACTCTCGTCTCTGGGTTCGACTCGATTTTGGTTATTTAGCGTCGCTTTTTGCAACTATTGGCTAATCGCGAAGATGAAGTTACGTGATGATATGATAAAATTGTTGAATGGAGACTGCCAAAGAACACGCCCAGGCCGGGATTTGAACTCTGGTGTCGTAGCGCGCTTTGCTGATCGCTGCGCCACAGAGTACGGCGCGCTAAATTACAAAAAAAAAATACTAATTCTTGGCGTCGTTTTTTACTCGTATTTCTCGCGACGGTGAATAATGAAATATTTTATTTGCTTATTTAGCTCTTGTTTCACATACACACTTGCTTGTTAAACTTGTTTTTTGTTACGTCCACTTCATGCACAAAGGCTAACCGTGAATGTGTCTACAGTTTAAAGTGGGATCAGAACCACTATATGCTTTACAGGGCGACGACGTTGGTTTAACAGATACCCATCACAAAAGACAAACCACAGTGAAAACGGAAATTCGTCGATATGCACAAAACAATTATTTATACACTCATACATACCTAAATATATGTAAATACGTATGCAATTACCAGGCTCCCGCGGTAGAGTGCTTATCACAGCACACTACGATCCCAGGAGGCCCGGCTTCGATCCCCGACCTGAGCATGGATGTTATTTCTGAGTGTCTGTACATTGAGTTAATCACTCATCTTCACGATTAGCCAAAAAAGTGGCAGAAAAGCGAAGAGTAAACAACATCAACCACCACATTCACACACAAATTTATACAGGGTGTCCCACGAACGGCGCAACTGGGAATTAAGAGTGGCGTTACTTGTAACCGAAACCTGTACATACATCAGTCATACACCAAATGTTAGCCCTGTCCAAGTAGATATTTTTAAACATAGAAACAACAAACGGGGTGCAGTGTTGTTCATGCAGTGTTGCCAAATGTAAGTGAAAGTGTAAATTTATTTTTCCACAAAGCATGGAAAATTGCATGTCAAACATTCGTACGGAAATTTGGACGTCAATTTCCACCTTGGGTAGGTGGACTATTTCGCATGGTTGCCAGGAGTAGGTAAGTAACACTATTTTCACCATAATTTTCACTTTCTTTTTTTCCTGTTTCCAGTATTTCCATGACATAGACCATCACTAAACATACCTTTTGTTGCCTTCAAACATCAACAGTGTTGCCACTGTACCTCATATTTTTTTTAAAACACACATTTGGACCGATACGCCTTTACGAGGCATTTCAGGATTGGCTATACGCGAGAACGATCGGTTTTCTTCTCTGAACTATAGATGGCGAAATAGTCCACCTACCCAAGGTGGAAATTGACGTCCAAATTTACGTACGAATGTTTGACATGCAATTTTCCATGCTTTGTGGAAAAATAAATTTACACTTTCACTTACATTTGGCAACACTGCATGAACAACACTGCACCCCGTTTGTTGTTTCTATGTTTAAAAATATCTACTTGGACAGGGCTAACATTTGGTGTATGACTTATGTATGTACAGGTTTCGGTTACAAGTAACGCCACTCTTAATTCCCAGTTGCGCCGTTCGTGGGACACCCTGTAGTATATATTTCGAGAACTAGACGAGCATTTACAATCCCTCCACACTCTTTAACTGCGGTGGAGCTACAAAAGTATTTCGCCTCTTCGCTTCCTGTAGCGCTTGTCGTTTCCTCATTCCCTAACGGAGCAGCGAAAGGGTTCAATTAGATCGAGTGAACGGGAAAGTAACACGAGTGAGTTGTAAAAGTAAGGGAAGCAAAGTAATAATTACTATCAGAGCAAAGTTAAAATGGGATTAGCAACAGTTCATAAACGATCAAGCGCATTGTTGGCTCTGAATATAAAGGAGAACACGTTGCCCGGTAATTAGACCTGCGAATACAAGTTTTTGGACATAGAAGTGCGATAAACGCTACGAAGAAAAAACGGTGCAAAAGTGAGTAGATAGCGCTATGGATCTTGTTTCGCAGATCTTTCGCGATTTGATGTCCGTCAGGACCAGGCTGCAAATTCTCAGTCGACAGACTACAAGCGCATTTAATCCCCCAATTCGGAGAAAACTGCTTGCGGGACTTTGCTATGATGTACATAAACATATAAGTCAAGCAGAAAACTACTTAAGAAAATTTCTAAATTTGAACGAGTGTTACTCGCATCATGCATATCGCATACAAACAACCCAGTTCTTCACAGTGTGGACTTTTGAGGATCGTCTTTACAGCTCTTCTGTCATCTATCGACTCCTGTCTTATCAATCATCTTCGGTGATGAGATACGCTTCTTTAATTCAGACGGACGGCCAACCTCGAATAATCTTTTCTGTCAGCATTAGAGAAATTTATAAGATGACTGACGAAACGCTACGAGTTAGAGCTTTCGACGTGCTAGTTCATGGTTTCCACAAGATTGTTGAATGTTCAGTGATAAGGAGTGATATGAAAACCAAAAAGGAAGCTGCTGTTCTCTCCCAAGACGAGCACGTCAAAATTACGGAGACGATTGGAACCAACAAGGATCCAATCTTCCTTACCATTGAGAACAATGAAAACATTAAGAAGAGAACGAACATTGCTTTAACAGAAGGCGATATTCTACTAGTTAATGCAGAAGATAGGCATCGGGACCCCAACTCACATTCGCACCCGATACGTGGCCAAGAGATAGATTTGCCTGAAGGAGAAGCCCTGGTCGTCACTCTTTCTCCTGCATGGGGGGTGAAAGATAATGAATCGCCAGGTGCATACATTGTAAATGACGAGCGTAGATATGGCATCGCTGCTAGGGCACTGAGCACTTCGCAGTCGCTCGGAAAGGCCACCGACCAGAATGAGTGCGCTGGAAAAGAAGAGAGCGTCAAAGGATCACGCAGCCACTTGCCGCAGAGAGATTTTAAACTAAACCGTGATTTGCCGATAAAACCCCTGGAAATGAACTATATTATAGATTGTGCAGCACCCTGTGCTTGCTGCGACAGATATTTTGAAGGGAAAGCGAGGAGAACAATACAGGAAGCAACGAGTATTCCTCAGAAGGAAGAACTTGACAAGATGGCCGAGGCCGTGACTTGTCAGCTCGCAGAAGACCGTGGCAGAAGACCCACGGATCATGACGAGAGGGAACCGACATCTGAGTATTCTTCTAGCTACGTACACGAAAGCGGTGACATTTACTGCGAACTCTTGTCCCACGGCGTACAGTTTCCTTACAATGCAAGAGAACTTGAAAACATGGCCGAGGCCGTGACGCATCAGCTGACGGAAGACCGCGCAGGTCCACGCACGAATCATGGAGACGCTCTGTCTGCCGATGTGAAACCACCTGGAGAAGCCAGCACATCGAAGGAAGGAAGCACTGCTAGGAACGTCTACAGAAGAGGCGACGACTACAGTAGAATTTCTTCCAACGGCGTGCAGGTCGCTGGAAAGGAAAAACATCATGAGAGGATTTATGAGGCCACTACACGTCAACTGCCAGAAGATCGTAAAGAATCGACCACGAATAATGAAGACGCTCTGTCTGCCGATGTGAAACCACCTGGAGAAGCCAGCACATCGAAGGAAGGAAGCACTGCTAGGAACGTCTACAGAAGAGGCGACGACTACAGTAGAATTTCTTCCAACGGCGTGCAGGTCGCTGGAAAGGAAAAACATCATGAGAGGAATTTTGAGGCCACGACACGTCAAATGGCAGAAGATGGTGAGGAATCGACCACGAATCGTGAAGGCGCTCTGGCAGTTGATGCTATCTCGCCCACAGACACTCAAGATTCGGGGGACGATGCAACGCAACACGAAACTACTAAAATGGATCGCTTTGATGGAATTAAGGTTAAAGTAGAGGAAACAACGCCCTCGCAGCTTGCAGATGAAGATTCGCGCTCTCGACGGGGCGAAAAGTTCATCAGAACTTACGTTAGTGCTGAGTGGGAGGACACGATGGTGATGGTTAACTGCGCTGTTCAAGCAAAAAAATCCGCTTCAATGAAGAGCTTGAAAGGGAAATTTTTGAAGAAAAGCGCGTTAACCGTCTTCCAGAAGGAGGTTGCCAGCTTGGAAGCAGATTTAGTATGGAGGTGCGAGGAGCTTCAAACGAAACAGGAGGAAGAGCTGCAATACTTCCTGCTCTCCAAAAAAAACAACAGAGCACATTACACATTGAAATTCGCTACGTTCCAATGCAAGACTGTAAAACTGTTCAGGAGGAATCTAATGAACCATATAGAACGAGAGTTCAGGAGGATTCAGGAAGAGAGAAGTTTCTACGAGATGGTTGTGAAGAAAAAGGAGAAGCCGCTTATGCCTTGTTACTATTGCATTCAGTGTCGGCGGGGCTCCGTGGGAAGTCCACCACGAGAAGAGCGAACCCCCCCGGCACCTGAGATTTTAACTTTCGCAGGCAAGAGAGGGCAAATGATAGTTGTTCATACCGAAAACCAGAAGAATAGAAAGGCAAACGGCGACAAAGAAGCTGAAAAGAGCGAAGATAGTCCCATATCCATAGTTTATAACAGTGAATGGAAGCGTGCGGAGGAAGAACTTAGTCAGTTCGTGGACTCCCAGAAATCCTCACTGCAGGAAAAGCTGCTTTCTACAAGTGCGCCATCTAGATTTGACAAAAAGATCCAGGATTTGGAAGCAAGCCTTAAACGAAAGTTTTCGGACGAACAGATGGCTTCCGAAAACAGACTCAAATATTATTTTGAACAACCCAAGCGACTCGACCACGAACATGCTGTGCGGTTCATGAAAAGCCATTGCCTGTCAATTAAGGAAACGAAAAAGAATCTGATTGAAGAGCTGAAGTTGGATTTTAGAATCCTTGAGAAGGAGATGGAGTTCTATAAGGTCAAGACAGGGTGCTGGAGAAGGTTGTCATGTTTCTGCCGCAGGAATTTCTGCTTGTCGAGTGAAAGTGACTTATGAACATGTAATTGCACGGATTCCGATGCAGTGATATTGTTATTTCTGAGGTAGATAGATAAAGAAGCATTCCAAATTGAGATTCAAATCCGTCTGTAATTATAAGCAAATAAAGAAAAATCTTTGTTATGTGTTATCATATGAAGGGTGTTGTTCTAATGCTACAATTATATCTTGAAAAGGATAATCATGAATTTTACGACTTTGGCACTAATGTCCACTTTAGTTTTAGTTTTCGTTAATACACCATGTAGCTATATTATTATTAAGAGAGTTTTTATAAACTATTTAACAAATATAATTTTAAAATTAAACGTGCCCCATAAAATGTTTTAGTTTTCGGCACATTTTAAAAATTTCGCAGAAATTTATCTATTTTGCATTAATTCTTCTCCCTGCCTGTTTCTAAACAACGTAACTGGGCGTACACTTGACTGTTTCGTTGACATTTTTCTCAATTCTCGAAATATTACACTGCGGAAAACTAAGTTATAAGTTTAAGTCCGCTTTATGCACTGGTAGGCAAATCGGCGCTGGACCTATAATTTAAAGTGAGACCCGAACAACTATATGCCGTTGGGGGTATCGAACTCGGGGGGTCTTTGTTTACCACTACGGAATCGAAGAGGCCCTCGAGAAAGAAAACGAATTAAAGTGAAGAAGGTTTGGCCGGCAATATTTCCATTCAATCCGAACAGTTTTCTGATTTTTTCTTTGGGGGGGGGGGGGCAGGGGGCTTATAGTGACTTCAATTTCTGGATTCAAATATAAAAAGGAAATGCATATATTTGGAAGGAAATGTATTTTTTTAATGGGGGAGTAGATTGTTGCATATTATTTATTATCAATATTACTGGTAGTAATAAGTAGAAGAGAACATTAAAATACATACATACAAAAGAGATTTTCATTAGGGCGCTAAATGTTGAGACGACCAAACGGAAACAGAATGGAAGAGATGAATCTCTGGTACAAGATTGTGAAGAAGGAGATGAAGTTCTGCAAAGAAAGAAAACGATGCTGGATCATCGTTCTGCCGCCGCCATTTTTGTCTTTGGTAGTGGGCGGTTGTTTACGTGTTGTTTAGTGGACTATGTCTTGTGTCATGAAGACGGTCATCCAGAGATTGAAAGGAAGAGGAAAAGAAGAGAATTAAGATAAGAAGCAGAGGTAGAAGACGACGGAAATGAAACAGCGAATACGAAGAACGAAATTATGCTAAATCAGAGTTTGGAACTATCATCATACTCAATTTCCTTTCTTTAGAAATTAATCCCACGTTATGTACACTATGTAGCCAAAAGTCACCGGACACCCAAGTGAACGTGACGGTCAGGCCAAGGCAAATATATTAAATTCCTGATGGGACAAGTATCATGGCTGGGGAACGGATTTTAAGGTGCAGGCAGCACCTTTCCAAAAATATAGCTGCTTTCATAACGATCGTTTGAGATACGTATTAAGTAAAGTGAACACACTCTGTTGCATCTTTTCGTTATATTACCTTTTTTATCCACTTTGTACCCCCTCTTTTTTGTTTCAGCACATTTCCCGGTACTTTTATTCCCCAATTGAAACTAGTACGAGAAATCGAAAGGTCAGTCAATCCTGATTTTACAAACGATACCACTTCATTTTTTCTGCTCTCAGGAAAGATGAAATTCGGCTGATTTTCATATAACTCTAGTAGTTTATTTTGCCAATTTGACAAGCGAAAAAAATAGCTCTCTTCTTTTATCCACTGAACTTCAGCGCCTGTTGGTGCTCTGCCATCTATCAACTCTGATTCCTGATAAAATGGTTCGTCACGAACTGAATACCAACCTGAGTAATAATCCAGATATATTTGTCCTCTCTCTTCAAGCCTACTCTTTTTTCATGTTTTGTTAAAAAATATTGGACAGAAAAAAAAATTCACTCTTTTTGAGCAGCTATATAAAATCCTATAGTCTCATTTTGTAGAGCGGAACGAGAGCTATAAAATAGTACAATATAATCATTGCAGACCCAATAGTTCTTAAGATAATGTAGCAAAACCCGCGAGAGAAAACACAAACTTCAACATAACCTATTCGGCAGAACCACAGTTCTCTATGCGGTCCGCGCGCATTATATACAGAAGGCGGGCGCTAATTAATCCCCATCAAAATACGCCGAATTGCAAAATCAAAAATAAATTAGGAACCAAAGAACCATTGTAAATTCATATATCTTTCTTGAAATTTCCTTGTACTTTCTTTGGAAGAACCAAATCCTTCACTTCCTTCATACCAGCCGAGGGAGACAACCCCCACCCCCAACGAACTGCCGGTACGCTCAGGCTCTAAGGAGGCAAATTAAACCCTTTCGAGGACACCACCTCAAAACTTCAAGCTCCAGCCAAGTAAACAGGAGCAAAAACCTCTTCCCTACCCTAGAAACTCAGCTGTTGCAGTTGCAGCAGGAATAAGCATATCCCAAAAACGAAAGCAACAAAATTTTCCACTCCTACCTACACTCAGAGAACTAAATGCGTCATATCGATTGATGTACCAGAATGCATCGATTGATGCACTAAAGTGTGTTTTGTAGCTTCTTCAAAGAATCAGATTCACATTTGATGCATTGTGGTGTATTTTTGCATATCGTGAAAGAAACACCAAAGTGCATCATTTGATTCAAGTGAGGATTTCTTTCAGTCAAGATGCACTTTAATGCACCAGCTGATGCGTTTTGATGCTTCATGTAGCTCAGACGAAACGTTTAAGTGCATCATCCAAGAAGATGCAGGAAGGTGCATCAAGGAACATCAACTGATGCATTAAAGTACATCTCGACTGAAAAAAAACCCTCACTTGAATCAAATGGTGCACTTTGGTGTTTCTTTCACGACATACAAAAATACACCCAAATGCATGAAATGTGAATCTGATTCTTTGAAGAAGCTACAAAAAACACTTTAGTGCAACAATCGATGCATTCTGCTGCATCAATCGATATGATGCATTTATTTCTCTGAGTGTAGCACCACCCTTCAAAAGAAAAGCTAAGTTCCACGGGACGTTGCTTACACCAGTAAGAATGATGATGATGAAGACAGTATGGAATAAAGTCATTTTATCAGCACCTTCTTGAAAACATTTTCAGAAACATTTTTTTTCCTTTCCCGACCATAATTTGCACCTTAAAATCCTTTCCCGAATCATGACACATTCATGCCTGATCATGGTTCAAACCTGGGGTCTCTGGCTTGTTAGCGTGATGCTCAGACCACTCAGCCACGGTGGCCGTCAACAGTGTTTCCCATTGTTGCATACGCAAATATAATACAACTCGGCGCGAATGAAATTAACGTAACGCGATCCTTCAAGAAGAAATTAAGAAACGAGCAGCGTCGTAGAATATCTCGTCTCATTCCGAGATTAAGCTCATTGAAACTGCGTGGTGATTTCACGGAATTATGACTCTCGACCCCTTGATAATGCCGCACCGTTTCCAACTAATTGGTTAAACGCTAAACCGTCTCATGTTTGCTTGTTCTTTGCTTTTGTCTCCAGTCATTCGGCTTGTTAGTCACGGTGAATGGAAGGGCTAAAAAAAAACCAACGGTTGATGGAACTCATGAAAGGACACCCACACAGAACACCCTTGCTCATGTCAGGTTTCACATTTCAAAAAGTATGTGCAAATTAAAAGTACGGGGTACAATATCACACAAGGTTCCCGCCTTGTTGTACTTCTATCGAAATGTTCTCGAAGATTGAATGGATGTCCCTTTTGTAATGTACCTAAATATCAACCCTACTTACACGTAGTACTCCTTGGACTGCCTTTTGCAGACGACCGAGGCTTTGCTGCCCAGACCTACAGCCAATATAACCCGCTGTATGAATTGCATGGTGTCATCATATGTGCCTGTGTATGTCCCTTCATCCATCTCATTGCAACGTCGCGTTAACCAAAATTGGCAGAAAGGCGACGTAAAATAACATAATCCAATCAATAGAAAATTGAACAGAGCCTCTGATGCTTGAATTGTTCTGTACTGAACGTACAGTATATCAAAATGGGATCTGAACCACTGTGTCATGTGACTCCACCGGGTATCGAACCCGGGATCCGAATGCGACGACGCTACCACTACGCCATCGGGGAGGCCCAGAGCCTCTGATGTATTCTCGGTTATGCCTCCCCCCTCTCCCCGCTTGTGCCAGTTGAGAACAGCACATTAAGTCGATTATTAATCTCGATATACTTGCTGCTGTTAAACTTGTTTTCATTAATCAGTACCTTGTTTTGTACCTATTTTTGTTCGATTGATTGATTTATTGTTTTAAGTCCACTTTATGCTCAGTAAGGCTAATCGGGACTGGACCTATAGTTTAAAAAGGGATCAGAACCTATGTGCCTCCACCGGGACTCGAACCCGGGACCGCTTGATTACAAGGCGACGACGCTACCACTGCGCCATCGGGGATACCGATGTGTGTGCGGTTAAATGAACATGTTCGTAGAGTACTTTAAAAGCAACGCTTCCATAAGCGTCTATGTAAAATGCTATATTCATCCGACCCTAAGACACGTAAATTCCTTGATTTTAGTTATTTTACTCTGCTTTTCTACCACTTTTGTTAATCGTAACGATGACTGATGAACTATGATATGGATGAAGGGACAAATGCGTGCCTTAAACAGGATTCCAACTTTTGACCCCTTTCTTCGTAGCTCTGTGCCTTTAATATAGGGATGAAGCATCGTTGTATTCAATTGGACTAAGCAAAATTACCTACGATCCTGCAGGGTATGCAACCCGCAAATCGTAACGCGCTTGTTGGTTGCAGCAGTGACAGGATATGAACGATGAAGGGAGAGATATGGCAATCCCTGTCCCTTCAGGAGTTAAAATTTTGTAGCAAGTTGAATCGCAATCATTTGTATCAAATTATTTAAACGTTATACGTATATGTGTCTCATAGTATGTTCTAGTTACCAATGCAAAAAATATAAGGTATGTCAATGAGTGCACCGTGTAACCCCTCCCCCCTCTTTTTAACACGATCCATTAACCACATCTGCTTTTGTGTACAGTCGGAGAAAGAATTACCTGGGCCACGGGACCTAGAATTTCGTAACGTCTTAAAGCCTGTTGTTTATGCAACCCAAATAACAAATTATTCGCTTAAGTTTGTCTGGTGGATCTGAGTTCTCGGGAAGGATTGAGCATTGATAGCATGAGTCACATGACTCATGCCCCAGCAACAACAAACAACAGCTGGGTGCTACGTGGCCTCAAGAAGAACATTTTAGCAACTGTTTTCTTAACAAGATCTGCCACACGCTAATTGTTTCTCTATCTGGTATTGAATTCGGAAGCCTTTGATTGCATGTCGAAGACGTTATTACTACGCCATCGGAGAGGTAATGGAACGCCTTGAGAAAGACACGAGTGAAACCATATTTAGCGTAAATTTTAAAAATAAGACAATATTTTGTGGTAACAGTTTCGAACCGTGGGAGAGGCATAGATTTTTTTGTCCCATCGTCCATTTCACGAGTTTACTCACAGACACATTTAACACGAGTGGTAGAAGAAAAGCGAAGTAAAATAACTGAAACAGAAATAAAAGAAAAAAGCGAAACAAATTTTATCCACAATATTCTGCAGTCACTTCAGTCGTATTCACGGAATGCTACCTTTAAAGAGAGGCGTGGTCTCTAACTTGTCTTTTCCCCTTCCTTTGTGCTCTCGATTCCCTCTGTCACGATTGGTCTAAAACTAATCAATGCGACGTTAATTAAACAATCGAAACAACGAAACAATGCACAATCAACTGATCAACATTCCAGTTTTTTTCGAATCGGAAAACAATTGAGATGCTGTAAAATGAAGCAAGATGCAGTAATAAACTGGGAATTTGGTACGGTATAGAATAAATCGGTGAAGATGTTCAATCTGATTGGATTTTTGTTATTTAGTGTTGCTATTCTTTCACTTTTTGCAAATAGCGACGATGAAGATGAGTAATGAGTGATGATGTGATGACATTGACTAACGGACACTCACCAAGAACACCCATGGCAAAGCCGAGATTCGAACCAGGGACCCATGCTGTCGTAGCGCGCTGTGCTAACCACTCCGCCACGGAGGTTGGTTAGGAGTGGACATTATACCATATTTTGTGTGCGTAATTGGGATCAATCAATGGAATGACTAGACATATTATATTATTAATATATTCATATCATAATATCACGTCATATTATTCGACACGAAGTAACATCAGAGACATTCCATCTTCCATTATTGCCTTTCAACTATTTCTTCGACTTCAGGTTAATAACATCAATAAGATAAATTATGAAACAAATGATAATGAATGTGGGATATTGACAGTTATTTCGAATTACCTGACACAAGCAACATTAAGCAGACTCGGTGGGCAAGCTCATTAAGTGGTCAACCTTCGATCTCGTCACCAAAGTACCCGGATTTGAGTACCGTCCTTGTCACAGGTGTTTGAGTATTTCGTCATTAATTTCATGTAATGGTCACTCGTCCGCGACTAGGAAGAAAAGTGATGTTACGTAACAAAACTAATAAAAATAAACATGATCGAAGAGTACTTATTTCATCTCTCACGAAATCTCCTATAAAACCGGGATATATGAAATATATGTATCTTCACATACTTTTTTCGATTTCTATATTTAACTAGCCGAGACCGAGAACGGGAGACCAATTTTCAATTCGAGAAACCGAGAGACGGAGACACTGTAAAGTCTTGTTTCTTTCTTGACATCTGCCTAATTGAGTGCCAGTGGCGTACGCAAGGGGGGGTTACGGGGTTTAAACCCCCCTTGAGCTTTTGAAATATTATGAAAAATGCTGTGGAAAAAATAAAAAATGACCAATTTATCACTGTCAAGGACCTGCGGCAGTACTACTACTACTACTAATAATAATATAATAATAATTTGAATTATTATTCCCATGTGGCACGGAGAAAAGCACAGCATTCCAAACACGCGTCTTTAAGAGTGAATGCCTTGAAAATAAACACGAATTCTTGAAAATAATATATAAGGGCAACTATGATTTTAAAGAGCAAAAAAGTTGTTATGCATCTCGGCTGCAACAATGTTCAATGATCATGTATTTTTGTGTGTGAACAATGAGCATTAACTAAAGAAAGTTCTTGGTTCGTTGAACTTGGCTAATGTATAGACAATGGCTAGGCCGACAAGAATAACTCAGTCACCAGTCCGCCTTCCCGCGGCACGTTTGAATTTCTGAATTCGAACGACAATAAGCTTAACTATTGTAAAATGTTATGTTGGTAACAACAGTGAGACAATCCAAATTTGAATTATCGGGGATATTTATGCGGCGACAAAGCCGGAAAAATTCCAACCAATTCCGGGAATCGAATCCGGATCTCCCGCATGGTTGTCAGATGCCCTACTGACCAGACCCCCCGCAGCTTCTTGGATGAGTTCCGTACTTTGATTATTTCAATTTATTTTAATATATTTTCTTGTTTTTATGGATTTTCTTCACACTTAAAATGTCTCATCTCGTTGAGTAGACAATTATTTCGTAAGAAAGAAAAAATGCTCTAGAATTTGTTAAAAATCGAATTACTAGAAATTAATTTCGTTTTATTGCTTTCATAAATACTATATTTATGTAGATCTCTACTACTTAATAGTAGTAGTGGTATTAGTAGTATTATTAGTAGTAATTCAATTAATTAATTATAAGTATTATTATTTAATTATGAGAATTATTATTTAATTAAAGTATCATAAAACAATGGTAATGTGAATTTCGAACAAGTTTTATATATAACACCCCCTTTATGAAATCCTGCGTACGCTACTGTGTTGTTCTGTTCGTTATTGGCTTTGTATTGGCAATTGTCATTATTCTTCCCCTGTAGGTAAACCATAACGACGATTTATGATGAAATAAAGCAGATAAAACGGCAAGAACAAGAAAGTCATGTCTACCCGGGACTTCAACCCAGAACCTTACGTAACGAGATTTGAAATTCTGGAGAAGACATCTGTGTTTCACTTGACTTTCTCTTTCCTCAACTTCTGTTATTTTATCATGCACGTATAATTAAAATGGATCTTAGAAAATACGTTGCGATCCATAATTGTGTTGGCTATAAATGTGAACTCCAACATGGAATAAATTATTCCCTTTTGTATGTTGTTGAACATTAAATTTTCTTACACTGTGACAATTTCTTTTTTATTTTTTCTGCACAGATAAGCTAATCTGGACTGGACCTTCAGTTTAAAATGGCATACGAACTACTACGTGCATCCACCGTGTATCGAACCCGGGATCCCTTGATTATAAGGTGACGACGTTATCATTACGCCATCGAGGAGGCCCCGTGAGAAAATATTATTCACTCGATCTATACAATAATTTATTTAAACATTTACATTTTCGTTTTCTTCTTTTTTTTGTTAACTACTCTTCTACGACTTTTTTTTTGTCTTTGAATTTCTTCTTGTTTCAGGAAAAAATAATACATGCAGGCTGTATACCCCCCCCCCCGTGCAAATAGATAGAAAGCTCACTCTCGAGAACTAATTTATAAATAACGTAACAATTAGGAAACAATTCGAACGTTAACTGATAATAACTGAAGATGAAACAATACTTACAGACGCTAACGAAATATCTATTCTTGTATAAGCTCACAGGCAACAGGTATCTGGTGAGTCATTCACTCTTGCTAACTACGAGCGAAGGTCACTGAACCAAAGGGTGGTAAACAGGCGTCTGCTCTACGAAACTAGGGTGAGCAGGCGAGGCCCGTGTTCCTGTTATCAATGACGTACGAAATAAGGAGGAACACAGCTTTCATATCAAACTAGACCTGTGTTTCGGTTCCGCCATTGCATGTAAAACGCTTTCTCGTCGTGGCCTTGAAGGCCTACGTTAAGCCTTCTCTGAAAGAAAGATATCTTACCATTGAGGGGAGGAAAAGTGTGTGCGTATATCGAGGTCCTTCAACTTTCGTATTCTTCTTCATTTCAGAACGCGTGCTGTATCGTCGATTTAATCCAATCTAGCCGTTCTAGGTTTTAGGTTCTGTTTCTGTTCGGTAATTTCACATTGTCTTCCTGCTTATGTTATTCGCGACGAAGCTTCTTATTTCAATAATCTGGACAATAACGAATCCGTGTTGGTTGGTTGATATGGTGTCTAAGTCCACTTTATGCACAGTAAGACTAATCGCGA
This sequence comes from Lepisma saccharinum, assembly GCF_977018435.1. Classification (NCBI taxonomy): domain Eukaryota; kingdom Metazoa; phylum Arthropoda; class Insecta; order Zygentoma; family Lepismatidae; genus Lepisma; species Lepisma saccharinum. Next base: position 82,514,658 of record NC_139238.1, on the reverse strand, counting down.
ATGCACCTACAGTTTGCCTACCTGCTGCTAGATATTTGCGTGCTAAGATGTAGGAAGTGATACATTTTCAGTGTGTGGAATTAAGATTTATTTCTGATACGAAGAATCTGAGAATGGAGTAGTGAGAAAAGTATCACCTCACATGTTTGAATTTTAGCGCCCCCCCTCCACACACACACACACACACACACACACACAGGATATCGGCCGTGGTTTTTATAATGAAATATAACATGGATGAATTGTGTCAAGAAAAACTGGAGCCTATTCACATCCCTACGGAACTTGGAAGAATGTCCACGTAGAAATTAGAAAGTTCTGTTCCGATAAAATCGGGACGTATAGTAAATGAAAAAGCAAAGTGCTACCTTGTGCTTTGAACCAAGCCATGAAGGCGTGTAGGGGGTGCGGAGTTAGGGTCCCACACTTTCTTGTTACGGCCGAAGGTGGTAATAATGTGATCAGCACCACGCCCCTGGCCGCCTTTACCTCCTCCCCCCCCAAGCTTCCTACAGGTACCCATTTTATACGACGCTGGGTGGGCGCCGGAGCCACTTGAACAGGTGGACAAAATTCCAATTCTCCCCAGTCGGGGATCGAACTCAGATCTCTCGCATGGTAATCAAACTCCCTAACGACCGAGCTACTGCGGCACATATAGTATAGTAGCCTTATAAAATTAAGGCAAGAATTATTTTAGCGTTTCGTTCGACGCTTTTAGGGGAATGATTTTCGGACATAGGCTATAACTCTTGTCGGTTCTGCGACCTGGCTTGAGAAAAGGCGATTTTATGACGAACAACATTCCACCTGACAAGTCATGTGACTTTTCTACATTTCCTGTGTCTGTTGGCTATTGCATGAAAGACGAGTTGCTCCTTGAGACAGACTGAATCACCCGATCACCTAAAGGTGCAATGTGTGTTGCCTACCTTTCCGGCATTATTTACTGCCATTAAAGTCTTATGGGGAAGAACTTTTTTCCACCACTGTACTCCCGTTTATGTCTCGAGCAAGCGAACGAAAACAAGTCTCTGCGCAAGTAGTGACGTGAGACGGCTCCGCCAATGAACATGTGAGAGGGAATGGGATTGGGTGGAGGGTGGGAAAACGACTGAAGTTACCAGCCTTCGCAGCAGCTTGTACTGCTTTGCTTTGCCCTTTCTGCGGCTATGCGCGGCCTTGTTCCAGAGATAGCTGAGCCAGGGGATAGTTTGGTTCGTTTTCGTCCTCTTTTTACCTCTTCGGTTAATCGCCAGGATTCAAACCTGTTACCCAATGCTTATTAGTGCCTTACGCTAACCACTGCCACTATACAGTTTATTAGCCAAACATTTGATGAACATTTATCGACACACATCATTCCTCACTCTCTATTATCCTGATAAGATAGATCAAATAAGTTAACATTTCTGAATATGATTGTTCATCTTATGAACCTCCTAAGTGCTAATCAATTCTGCACTAAGAAGTTCTAAGGTTCGATAAAATTCAACATAAATACAAAACTTAGGTATTACAGCTATATTTTATTTGTTACACAACTTTCAATGACAATATAGAATTTTTAAAGTTACATCTGATAACTTTAAATTATTGGAAATTGAAGTACTCTACTTCATACATTACGTTACAAGGTGAATTATTCCTAGTGTCTGTTGATTGCCCCTAGACTTGTCTATAAAATACAGGACATAGCTATAATAAGACAAGAAGGTTAGATGAAAAATCGTACTAAAAGAGAATTTGAATCGGTACACGTGGAGGCGTTGTTCTTTCTTCATCTGAGACTGTGTCTTGAATTCCAAGCTAATCACGCATTACAAGAACTTTCAGGAGCGAATTTCAATTGAAATTTGAATTGCAAAAAGGAATAAGTAATTTGTAATATCTCTGGATGCGATTCTCTGCCGGTGTGGAAATCAGAAAGAAAAATGACAAAAATCTATAGGATCGATAAGCTGCTTTTTTGTGTCTAATCAAGACATTGAATATTTCCTTGACTATCTCAGTTTTACTTTTAAATTTTGCACGTTTACGGTAGAAGATGCATTAATTTATGCATTTTACTTGTAACCGGAGTAAATTCAATTAAAAATAAGTTATTATCAAGTGATTTAAGTAATTTATAATAAGTAATGGCAAGTTTATCATTTTCACTATCAATATCAGTAATTTTAGGGGTACTTCCCTTACTCTTTTCTATATTACTTCTAACTTCGCCTACATTTTTAATTGGCTTTCCATAATGCATAGATGTTGTTCCACCTCAGATTATTCACCGTGAGAATAGAATGCGGGTCTAGTGCGTGGGAGTCAGACATCCTACGCACTAAAGAACATAATACTCCTTCTGATACAGACTCACTAGTCTGGCTTTTCTTTCAGAGGCCACACTTTATATTTCTGAAGACCAGAATATACAGGGTTATCCTAAAAGAAATGGACAGTTTATACACTTTATACATTGAAATTTGTTTGTTTTATCAGGAACCATTTAGTACCGTTTTACAGAGAAAGTCTTCAAGTTTACGATCTCCACTTTTCGTTTGTTTTCATGACGTCAGCATCACATAAGCGCCCTTGACGTCAGTCGATCAGTATGGCCGCTAGTCAGGTAGAAATGGTTTTCTGTCTGCTTGAATTGACAAAAACGAATTCTGTCACTGCCGTACGGCGTCGTTTTAGAACAAGGTATGGTAAGGAACCACCTACAAGGCAGTCCATCTTCGGTTTGGACAAGTAATTTGAGGAAACTGTTGTCTGTGCAAGGGGGAAAGCCCTGGGGTAGGAGAACCGGACTATCGCATTAATTAATTAATACCTGTCGTGTTACAAAAGGGTCACACTGACAACCCTTGTAACTTACCACTGTAAACTTCAGGACGTACTCTTCAAACCGTGTAAGTATTTCAGCCCTGTTATTAAAACTCTTCTTTTTGTAAAACTTTGAAAGTGTCTATTTCTTTTAGGCTAACCCTGTATATTTCAATTTGCTTGTAATTTCTACGGAACAACTTATCTTACCTGACCTACGTTAATTTAAATTGTCAAAAATTGTCTCAAGCCACAAGTCTTATTCAGGATATTTATTGAAAACTATTTCTGTTATACACAAGAAGCAGTGCTACCAATGAGTAACTCCAATACATCCACGAATGTGTGTTGCTGCAAAATTTTGCGAAATCATTATATTTTATTTTGTTATTTCTTTTTATCCTAAAGTTAGGAAACCTATACAAAAGTGGGTAACGATTAGATAAGCCGGAGACACATTTCTTGAAATTTACAGGAGAAAAGACGAGAAAGTACTTACGGAATTGAGTTCTTGTGGACTTTCTGAAGCTGCGGAAATTGTATTTTCGAATCGTGCAACTTCTTTGGCCTGTAAGTAAAGTATTTTTCGTCATTCATGCATCTACGTTGCACGATAGCTCTTGCCACCATTATCGTCGGCTACGTGAATCAAATGTTCCGTGCGTTCGATTACGTAACCCCCTGCCAGTGTAGCAACCACGCGGTATTTTTACAAGATGACGTGTGAGCGGGATTTTTTTTCCAATTTAATTTTCTGTTTGCCTAACCTAACTGAACCTAACCTAACTTTCCGTGAATGGTTTGTGGATTAATAACAATCATTTTTCGGTTAATAAGTGTTAGTGTAACAACCACGCGGTTGTTTTACAAGATGACGTGTGAGCGGTTTTTTTTTTCAATTCAATTTTCTATGTTTGCCTAACCTAACCTAACCTTCCGTGAAAGGTTTGTGGATCAATTTTCGCTTAAAAACCTTTTGTGAGTAGTTTGTGCGGCATTTATCGGGTCATAAATTTGGAAACACTGCACATCAGCTGACGATAGACAACGTGAGTCAAGATTTACCCGCCGAATTAGCAACGACCAATAAATAATTATAATGTTAAAAATAACGCTTTTTTCATGGAAAAAAGTGATCCGACATTGAAAAATGTTCCGTTATGCATATGAGGTAAGAAGAAATTAATTTTATTTGAAAATGAACGAGTTGAATGTGTCTCTGGCTTATCTAACTGGTACCCAAAAGTGTAGTAGCAGGTCCATCGTGGGTACGTTTCCCACAACCGGGAAAAAGGAGACTAGAGGAGATATGTTATATCGAAACGGTAGATTAATTGGAGCAATAGATGATGGATAAGGTACAATCAACATTGGAAGTTAATCATGAGCCAGTTTCACTAACATTTAGAGAAGTGAGATTCCCTCTCTAAACAGTTAAAAGTGATGATGCATTCTGTCCGCAGAAGATTCTTTCTCTTACATTGGCCGTATCGATCAGCCGGATCCCCTGGAGTTCCATCAAACACCGGGGACTGTGAAGAACATTTCAGTGTTCGTCAACGAACGGCTTTTTCCGACCGACTTCCCCTTCCATTTGGAATTCAGCTTCGGAAAAAAAGCCTCGTGCAAGTCAACGAAGTACTTGCCACTGTCGCTCTTCGTACGTAACCCTCCTTGCGTATTTACTTTGTCTTCCCGCGAGGGGATGGAGGGGGAGAAGTACCCTTTCGGTAACCCGGAATGGATCCCCCCCATTGTCGCGCTGCTGCGGGCTACCGGGAGAGGCATCTTGGAGTTGACACAATGTGCCAGTCACGCGTCGCCTGACATATTGGTTTCATGCATATGTGGGCGTGCGGTTGCAAAGAAACGATGCCTTGAAAGTCGAATAGATTGTTCGAGGTAATGTCACGAATTGGAACTTTTATAATGGGATATGACCCATAATATCTCCTCCGCTCATCAACCAAGTTTATTACAAAAGGTAATTTTAAGGCCAACCATCTTGATACTGGTCTACCAATTTCGCTCAAATGCGTAATAAGACGAAACTTGTCTTTTCTCAAATGCATTGCTGGATGAGAGCAATTTCCCTCAATGCGAAATGCGTCCACCAATTTCCCACGCCCACCACATCTATTTTTTCGATTTTTCAACTGAAATTTTGTATAAAAAATTGAAAATATATCACATTGTTCCCTAGGGTGTTCTTAATATTTTTGTATTATTTTTGTTAAGAAAAAACATTATTGTAATGTAAATTGGAGGCAAAATGCACTTGTTCGTCTTATCATGTGCCATCTTTGAGATCATATTATTCAGGTCGCTCGTGCCAGTGACAGTATACAATTGGCTGGTAATGATGGCAATTTATAAATTATTATATTTAATAAACAACTGCACCACTATAACAAAAAAGAATTAATGAAAAAAATATTATGCTTTTTATGAGTTTTAGTTAATGGTAAAAATTGTGTTAAATACTCATGCAATAATTAGTTATGTTTTTTTATAAATGATTACATTTTTTGTAATTACTATAATGAATAAATAACTGAACATACATTATCAACAAAGGAAGCAGTGATTCAATAACAAAATGGTTTCTTGAATTTTAGTGATTAAAAAAAAAAGTGTGGGCCTGTGAAGCCCCTTCAGGTAAGTACGTTTCTCGTACGGCACGAGTAAGCTAGGGTTAAAACTACAGCGCCTTGGATAACGTAGTGTGGAAAACGACCCAAGAAACTGGTTCCCCGAGACGATGACAAGTAGATGGCAGTGCGATCGACCCAGGTGCTAATTTTGTTATGAAAGTAATGCGACTTAGTTAGTTTTTGTAATATATTCTGTAGATTTGTTTCTCTAGAAAGGCGGTAAGTGAATTGATGGAAACAGTTATATTTGTGGAGTGATTTGCAGTCACGAAATGGCATTAATTTGGAAAGAGAAGTAAAATAAAATTAATAAATAAATAGCATGCGTAACACAAGAAGAAACATCGGAATGTGATTCCGGACGTCAGGTCTTGGACTGTGTATTAGAGTTTATTTTTCTATGTTATTAGAATATAAATAGTATCCTGAGAGATATTTCATACCGAGGCGACAAACCACAAATGTCGCTTGAAAGCGAGCAGTCGGAAATCAATGCAACCTTTCGAACCGTAGGGACAAAAGCTCTGACTGCACCGTTTCCTCAAGGAGATTTTACACCAAAGCGACATGCGACAAACGATACGAGGATTTCACACCAAAGCGACACGGGTCATTCGGTCCAAGGCAACTTTCATACCGAAGTGACACATGTTACTTGGAAAGAAGCCAATCAAGAGCAACATTTCACATCGTAGCGGCATGACGGGAAGCACAGGCCAGCGTTCGGTTGGTGAAATCATCAAGCGATAAGTGTCGCGTGCCCCTTGTCGCTTTGGTGCGCAATCTCCCTAAAGCAAAACACTCATTGCATCGCGCATGCGCGAACAACAAATCACGGCAACATGTTGCAAGCTATTGCCCAGTTTGAGCGACGCACAAGCGACAAGTGTGACTTACCGTGACGCCTAGATCTGTTGTTGTAATGTGCGGTTTATCGTGTCGCCTATCTGTTGTTTGCAAGCAACGCTTGCTAATAGACTGAAGGCACCATGTCGCTTGTCACTTAGTTGGGAACTCCCCCTGTAGCGTGTCGCTTCGGTCTCAGCACCCTTCCTTTAAGGAGCTTTCCGACCGAAGTAACAAGTAGCACGCGAATACGCCATATGAACGTGTCGTTTGCTGTTTGGACCCTCATGTGCAATGAATGCTATTTTACAGTCTGGAAGTGTGTGTCACTAGTGTGACAGTGTGTCCCATTGGTTTGAAAGTTGCCTTACACTCATGTCGATGGCACTAAGAAAGTTTTGTGGGGTTCCCCTTGTCGTTTCATGCAATCATCATTATCATCATCGCCGCGATTAGTTTAAAGCGGAAGAAAAGAGACAGTAAATATCAAAAATACAAATGCTTCAGTGTGTATATCTTTAAAAGAAATGATGATGATGATAATAATAATGAACCTAATTCATACACAAAAATTTAGTTGCCAAGAGCATTCCACGCGTATTTTTTCTCCCGTATTATTAACGAAAGTATGACGATAACAGGACGTGGTCGACTGTCTAGAATGTTCGTTAATATCTTCGCGACCACTGTACCAAATATCATAGAAATTACCACATTCATAGAAATGCTTCATGTAAAAGAATCAGACGTTGCAGCGAAAACTCCATTTACTTCCATTATAAGCAGCGCCTCTAGCGGATCATTTTCGAGTGGAACCAACCAGAGAGCGCAGAAGCATGCCGTTTTCCACACTACGTTATTCTAGGCGCTGTAGTTAAAACTAACTATGCATGTTTTTGATAAAAACTATGTTTAGTTGTTTTAGAAAAAAATATATTTATTTACTCTTAACCCACAAGTACTATGGATGTCAATAATCACACAACTAGTATGGAGGGGTCTGTCAGACTGCTGTTTTGATTTTGATCTGTAAATTACCTGTTTTACTGACTAACTATTCTCAATTTCTGACGTGTTTCACATTACTTGACATGGTTACAGAAGACTTTTTTTAAAGCAGCTTTCATTTATTATTTTATAGTTAAAGAAACATAAGTTAATTTATGCAATGAGGAAGAAAATGGGCCAAAAATTGTAACAGTGTCTTCTTTATGTTGGGGGAGGGGGAAATTCAAATTCTTAAAATGTCTTATATTTTATCTTGTCAGAAAAGCAGGAGTTCAAAGTTATATGTAATCTTTTGCTGAAATTAAAAATGAGTAATGAGCCATTAGAAGGAGAAAGTAAAAAAAAACAACAAAAAAAACTATGGTATGTGTGTCAGACAATTCACTCAAAATATAATTCAATAAGATTTCGAGGGACAAAGGCAAGACCTTGACATTCTGTAGCCATCACCTCAACTGAAAAGTGTTCATTTGTAGTTGGAGGGGTGTGAGAAATAAGCTAAAAAAGATAAATTCAGAGCACTGTGACAGACGGTAGGTAAGGATCTTCATTAACATGCTTTATTCCAACTATGGTGCCCTAGAAATGTTACTTTTATTTTAATTCATGGATTCTAGCTACCAAAGAAATTATTCTGATAGAAAACAATTTTTGACAAAAATATGTTGTAGTTTACAAACAGAAGTAACAATTACAAGCTCATGCTTGTATGTGTATTGGGGTCTCTAGTATCCAAGTATATTTTTTTCAATGATAATATTATCACTCTATGAAGCCAGAGAACCTGGGTTTTAATCTCAGCTGGGACATGGATGTTCTTTGTGAGTGTCTCTTAATCAATTTTATAATATCATCAACATCCTCATCTTCATGATTAGCCAAAACCGGCAGAAATGTGAAGTAAGAAAAAAATTAACACTGTCTAGTAAAAAAAAAGGTTCAAGGTTGGATTCCTTGAGAGGATTCATGGTGGTTGAGATATAACTTTAAATTGAAGGTTTAGTATCATTTGCTCTATGTGTGTGTGTGTGTGTGTGTGTGTAAAATCAGCTTAAAAGAACAAAGAATATGTTGCATTTCATAATGCATGAAAACTGCCACATGTAATAAAAAATTTAGGAATTCTTGCAATGTTGAAAAAATGAAGTATTGATAATGTCACACCTCTGGAGTACACTGTAAATTCAGTTGTACAAAGAAATTTAGTTTTGTGTGTGTTTTTGTTTTAAAAAAATAGTTTTGGAGTAATGGAACTTGAATTGATGCCACAAATCTATTTTTTCCAACATTTTCTATTTCAGAGAAATGAAGCTGAAAGCCCATATAGACGCAATAGGAAGTGATGGAAGAGCCTGACTAAGGACCCCTTACAAGACTGAATGAATACTTGATCTGTAAAAACATGAGAAATATAAATAATGAGTTGAAACTACACATGTGGTATTTTTCTTTTATGCCTACTTACAAGCTACAGGTGAAATTTATTAACTGCAATTTTATTATAAAATGATGGAATGCCACATCTATCACACTACATCCACTTTCACTTTGATCAAATTACAATAATCTGTTTACAACCGCAGGCTGCAAATGTAGTAAAGTCGTCCCATATAATTTTGGGAGAAGTGCATTGCTGGATTTGGGTGTAAACTCAAAATGAATATATTTAACTAGAAATTCAATTTCCCTTTGATGAGATATTTATTCATAGTTCTCCGGCTCATTAGTCCATATCTTTTGCTTTCTTTTTTTAAAAAAATAGTTCAAGTATTTTCCATGTGTTTAGCTATTTTTTTCTGCAGCAAATTTATGTATTTTTATTGGAGACTATTAATTAGTTTGATCTGTGCATAAGAATTACAAAATAGTTCGTATATGCTTCATGTACATTGAATGGCATTGAATTTAGTTTTAGACAGTTTTTTTGTCTTTTTTGCATTTATTTTCATGTTACTCATTTTATCAATTAGTAGTTAGTGTCAATTTTACAATTTTTCGTCCTTAGATTTGGAAATATTGGTTAAAAATGTGACTACTTGGTTCTGTGGGGGGAATATTTACCCTACTGCATGTAGTGGGTCTGAATTAGATGAGGGGCTAGTAGGAAAAAATGGTGTAGTAGAGAAAAATATATCAATAGTTCCACACACTCATTAGAAACCACATTTTCTAATAAGTATTGGTTTAATTTTCTCTGATACACCATTTTTTCCTACTACTTCTTTACCTTATTGGGACCCACCAACTGCTGGTGTTAGTTGCCCAGCAAAATTGTGGTCAACTTGCTGCAAGTTTCAACACCTGCCTTGCAAGTTTCAGGTTAACTTCCAGCAAGCCTCAGATCTTTAACACCTACTTTGCAAGTTTCATGTTAACTTGCAGCAAGCCTTGAGACTTATCGTGCAAGTTAGCTGCAGGTTACAGTTAGAACTTACTGCAATTTCAAATGTTGGTAATTAGTACCTTTGCTTTCAATTTGCTGCAAATTTACAGACTTGCTCTGAAATTTTCCTGCAAGTTCCCGTTACTTGCATTGCAAATTTAATGTGGATTTGAGGTAAGTCTACCTTGCTATCTGGGTTACTTATACATATGGTGCGTTCAAAATGCCCCAACAGTTATCACATCTTTTATAAATGTTAAATCACTTCCGCAAATCACTGGTATATTAAAGTTCACAATTTTAAGAGTGAGAAGTGAGCACGAGTATCAAAAGAATTCACATGAATAGTAAAAGTATGTAGCATTCAAATACATCTTTTTTGCGGTGAATAGGCACGTATGAATTTGAGTTTGTTACTTAAGTTCAATTCACCATAGACACACGTATTCTTACATACCTTTGAAAAGTTCTAGTTGCGTATTACCCTGACTGCTCGTAATATTCAAGTCGTCAAAAGGATAGTCAAATTCAAGCGTCGCAGTTATGTAATATTTTTTGTCGTTACTTCTTTGTAGACACGTGCTCGTGCGGAAAGTCTAGCGAGCGTATCGGAGCAAGATTGTTCAAGGTTCAATGCCAAAGTTCAAATCTGAAGTTCATTTTTGACATCAAATAGTTCTCACTTAATTATTTCGAAATACAACTAAATACTGGTCATGCAAATTTATATAAAAAATGGTACCACAAAATTAAAATAACTGGGCGTGGCAATTTCAACAAAAATGTCCTTATCACAAGATTTTTTAAAAATGATAGTTGGTTCTCAAAAAATAGATCAAATGCTCAATTTTCTTACTAATGTTTCGCAGCATGGTTGCAATAATCTAAGTTCATACTAGCAACACGTAACTTTTATAATACATGCCAAAAGTTCACAATGTCTCAACTTACGATTATAAGGTTGCACACGATACAATATAAAAGCTTGACCCAGTTTTGAATGAAATACCAATACGACATTGAACCTTGAAAGAAACGTGACGAACTGAGTTGGCAATATTTCCGTTATTTGCGAAGGAGGAAAGGTGAAAGATGACTGGGGAGACACCTATCGGTATAAATAGCAATGAGGAAAATAACCTCTAAGGGAATTTTATGAATGCTAAATTTCCCGGGTGGGAAATTTTCACTTAATGTAATGGGATGACGTAAAGCGGAACTACAAATGACAGATTCACGTCATCGCCGTTACAGAGGTTAGTAAATTTATCAAATTAGGATGTCCACATTCTGAACAATGACATATTTTTGAGTTTGAGTCTTCCTTTAGTGGCTAAATTTAAGCAAACACCCAAGACAGTATTCAAAACAAACTACAAACCATCGATGAACTTAGCCGGCGATTCCTTAAGGAGCCTTCAGACCAAAGTGACCAACCTTCAGAAATAAATTGAATCTTTTTCATACTGAAGTGACAGGACAAGCTGTACATGCCACTTGTCTTTTGCATGTCATATGCCATTTTGGCCGGAAAACAGCCTTAAAAAGTTATCTACCCTCGATGAGAGAATGTTAGCAATCTGTCACGGTATTGTCTTACATAGGCTTGTATCAAATATTTCCATAAATAGCCTGTAATTTAGTATAAAATTCTGCCATTTCGTTACCTTCATGAATATACCGTATTTACGTGTGTATAATGCGCACCCTGGTTTTCGATGGAGAAAAGCGACAAACAATTATAGCTCGTATACAATGCGCAGTGCAATCCAGTTTCAAGAAATAGCTTTCTTAGTTGTAGGCCATTTCACTTTTTAACCACCTTATTTATTCTGTAATAGTAGAAAGCAAGATCACCTTTTGGATTTGCAGTGTGCAAGAGGTTATTTTCTATTATTTCTCGCCCAACAAATACCACTGATACACATCCCATGTGATGGGAGGTGCACGAATGGCACTGCTTTTCTTGGTGTCGCAGAACATTACATTACAAAGTAAAACCTTAAAAATATATACTTTTTCCGTGACTAACGTAACATTTACATGAGGCACATTCAGAACCCTCAAACTAGCAGTTAGCAGCACAAGATTTCTTCCATTAAGGTACTTACACACTCCTTATATATAATATAATTTGGCCAGTAATGCATTTTAATTGAGATTTTCTTTTTCCTTAACTTTTCTTTCATCCAAAGTATGATAATAATCGGAATGTTCCTTCATTTTGTGATGAGCTTATTTCACATTAGCATCACTTTCTTGAATGGAATACTGTTGCCATATTCAGAAGCTTTACAATGATATATAACATGATAGGGTTCTGTAAACATGAAAGATCAATGCGTGTGTCACAGAATCATGGAATAACCCCCTAACTGTTTCATGTTGGCTGTCCGAATTATTCCGTACATAATACGCATCACAGTTCTTGGGGGCAAAAATTTTGGAAGAAAAAGTGAGCATTATACATGAGTAAATACGGTATATAAAAAAAATTGGCATAAATGTAAATGCCTAAACAGTAGGGATGGGCTGATATGAAATTTTGGCTGTTACCAATAAAGTACCAATATAAAAATTACCAATACCAATATTCCACCGATCTGATATAAAATACCAAATGGTCCTTGAAGAACCTGACCACCTCTTGTTTCCAGGTGACTGCAGTGCAAGAGAAGTTGCATATTTAGAAATTTACTTTTTTAAAAAGTAGAGCATGGAGGTTATCCAAAGATAACAAAATGGCAGAGTTTTGCACTAAATTATAAGATATTTATAGATATATCGGACTGGTAAAATTGTAGGTAATTTTACTGATATGCCTATAGTCCTGGCATGGGGACCCTGACCTCTACCAGGCACGTCCCTCGGGTGGCGGATGAGGGATCCCACCAGATATGGTGGGGTGGTCCGAATATAGAATAAGGACCCGTGGACCAACAGGAAGCCCAGTGCCTGGGGGTTTAATACTGGGCCACCCTCTCTCTAGGGGTTAAAATATAGAGAGCCGGCCCGGAGGGCGAAGACCAACGGTTCCAGAGGCGGAAGAGGATCATAGAGAAAATCCCAACAGCAATGGAAGCGGAAGAGTTACGACCTTAGTGGCCAATATGAGCCACCAAGAAGCGGATTGGATATCTCCGTCAAATATCCAAAACCAACTGCTGCCTTGCAGGGGTGTGGTAGCACCAAGGGATATGGGAGAAAACCCTGAAAATAAAAATCAGCCTGGTCGTTGGGCTAATCCCCACACCAGACTAAAACTAGCGGATTCAGAGAAATAAAGGTAGCCTCGGAAAGGATGGATTTAGTAGAAGACGACAAGCAAGGAAATGGAATATCTGAATTATAACTTGGAATATTAAAACAGTTAATGGAAAAGAAGTGGAGATTGTAGGAGAAATGGAAAAGTATAAACTAGCAGTACTAGGACTAAGTGAAGTAAGGAAGAAAGGCAGTGGTATAATGGGCCTTGAAAGAGGATATGTGCTGAGATATGTTGGAGTAGGTAGAGGAAGAAGAGCTAAGGAGGGAGTTGGAATAATAGTTAATGAGCAAATGGAAGGAAGGGTGGAATCATGGGAACCAGTGAATTCAAGGATAATAGTAGTTAGACTGAAAATGGAAGAAAGAATAACAATAATACAAGTTTATGCCCCGACAAATGATCAGGACATATTGGAGAAAGAAGTTTTCTATACTCAATTACAAAGAATGGTGAATAAAGAGAATGAAGAGAATAGGAAGGTAATATTGATGGGAGATCTTAATGGTAGAACTGGAAACAATAGGATAAGGTCACATGGTTGTATGGGACCATATGGAAGGGAAAGTGTGATAAATGAAAATGGATGAAGATTAATAGAATTCTGTGTAGAGAACCAATTGCTACAAGGAAACTCCTTTTTCCAGCATAAGAAAATTCATAAAATCACTTATGAAGCTGAGGGAAGGGAGGCAAAGAGTATAATAGACTACATAATTTACGCAAGAGCACTTCGATATGCCTTTATGGATGTAAAGGTAATTCGAGGTGCTGAATTGAGTACTGACCACAGACTGCTAATAGCTATAACAAGATTTAAGAGGAATAATAGAGAAAGAGATAGGAAGTTTGAAAAGATACAAGTAAAGCAGCTGGCTAAGGAAGAGAAGAGAAAACAGTATAAGGAACTAGTAGAAGAAAAATTGAAAGAATTGGAAATAAGAGGAATGGAAATTGACAGTATGTGGGAAAAATTTAAGGAAGTGATACTGTATGCAGCAATTGAAGTATGTTTCAAAGTTAGGGTGAATACAAAAAGGAAAAGAACTAATTGGTGGACGGATGAAGTAAAGAGGAAAGTGAAAGAGAAAAAGAAAGCATGGAAGAATTACCTAGAATTAAGATCAGAGGAACATAGGTTAATATATGTGCAAAAAAGAAATGAGAGTAAATTGGCTGTAGAGCAGGCAAAGCGAAAATCATGGGAGAAGTTTGGAAATGATATTGAACAAAGTTTTGTAGAACATAGAAAGCAGTTCTGGAATATGGTCAAAAGTCTTAAAGGAAAATGGGGAAAAGCAGCAAGAGCTATAAGAAATAAGGAAAATGAACTAGTCATAGGAAGGGAGAATGTGATGGAGGAATGGAGAAAATATTATGAAGAAAAGTTCAAGGATAGGACAAATGAGCAAGAACAAGATGAGGAGCAGGAACAGGAGGAGGATGAGAGAATAAGAAACAGAGAAGAGGAGGAGCATGTAGAAGAAGATATGATGATAACAGAGAATGAAGTGAGAGAAGTAATTAAACGGATACGAATTGGGAAAGCAGCAGGATGGGATGGAATAGCACCAGAACTTATAAAATATGGAGGACCAAGAATGGCTGAAATACTACTGAATATATTAAGGGAAGTATGGAGAACTAAGACTATACCAGAAGAGTGGAAAAGGAACATAATTGTGCCAGTACACAAGAAAGGGAGTAATAAGGAATGTGATAATTATAGAGCAATATGTCTATCATATTATAAGATGGTATATAAGATGTATACGACTATATTGGAAAGGAGGCTGAGAAAAATCATAGAGGGAAAACTTGAAGAGGAACAAGCTGGATTTAGACCTGGGAGACAGACTCAAGATCACATTGTTATATTAAGAACAATGATGGGGAAAATGCTGGACAAAAATAAAAGAATATACTTAGCATTTCTAGACTTGAAAGCGGCATTTGACTCGGTACCTAGAAAATATCTGTGGGAGGCATTAGAAAGTAAGGAAGTACCTAAGGAACTTATTAAAGCAATAAGAAGTGTATATAAGGATGTAAAAGGAATAGTAAGAATAGAAGGAAACGAGTCTAAGGAATTTCAAATAGAAAAAGGAATTAAACAGGGAGATAGTCTCAGTCCTTTACTTTTCATTAATGTAATGGATGAAATAACTAAAATTTGCAAAAGAAGAACCCCAAGAGTACAAATAGGATATTGGAATATGAGAGTAGTACAACTGCAAGTACTGCTATATGCTGATGATATAGTCTTAATTGCTAGTAGTGAAGAGAATTTACAGAGGAGCGTAATAGAATGGGGAGAAGAACTTGCGAGAAAAGGGATGAAGATTAATATTAAGAAAAGTAAAGTTATGCAGGTGGCAAAAGGAGAAAAAGATCATGAAATAGCAGTTAGATATGGAAACGAGAACTTTGAAGAAGTAGACGAATATGAATATTTAGGAACCATCATAACAAGTGATGGTAGGTGTGATGAAGAAATCCTAAATAGGAAAAGAAAAGCAAATACAGTATATTATCAGTTCAGTAAAACAATAATCGGGAAAGAAAGAAGTGGCAGTAAAGACAAAAATGCAGCTATACAAATCAGTATTGGTCCCTACATTAACATATGGAATGGAAAGTTTACCACTTCAAGATAAACATCTGAGTAAAATTCAGGCTAGTGAAATGAAATACCTGAGAAGAGCTGTTAATAAGACTAGGACAGATAAAGTGAGGAATGAAAGAATAAGAAGAGAAGTGGAACAGGAGTCGCTAGAGAAAATAATTGAAAAGAGACAGCTAAAGTGGTGGGGACATGTATTCAGAATGAATGAAGACAAAAAGGTAAAGCAAATTCTAGAAGTAAAGGTGCAAGGTAGGAGAGGTAAAGGAAGACCAAGGATAATGTTTGAAGACAGAATGGAAAAGATTGGAAGAGAAAGGAATAAGACAATAAATATGATGAAGAGAATGATGAGAAACAGACAGGAATGGAGGAGATGGATCGAGGCAACCAACCCTATGCTATGATGGCAGAAGGGGACTAGAGGAAGAAGAAGATGCCAATAGTGGTCAATACTGATACAGTGGAACCTCTATTTTACATTTTCCTGCATTATATATTCAATCTTCCTAGTTCCAATTGAGCAAAACGTTGTAAAATTTTCCGTCATTTTAAGTTCTTTCAACTTGGTCCCCTGAAAAACGTAAAATCGAGGTTCCACTGAAGAGTACCAATTAATCTGTTCCATCCCTACTAAACAGTATTTTTTCCTAAGGCAAAACCTGTTTCAGTCACCTTGTCACACTCAGGGATGATTGAACCATTTAGAGTCTTCATCGAACATTTGCAATTTTATAGTGAGTGACTGGAATATCAGTATTGCATTTCCCAGGTTAACTGGAAATTGTGAAGTGATATTCTTGTGTACAGATTTAGCATTTTCTATGTCCATGACTGACCGGAACCAAAGAGAACCCTACTGAAACCTATCCGGCTCTGTGACCAATCAGGTTATGTAGATGACTTTCAGTCTCGCTAGGTTCGAGTCCTGGCATGTGCATTTCTTGTGGGTATCTCTTCATCATTCATCACTGATTCTCATCATCACAATTAGCCAAAAGGGGCAGAAAAAGAGACACTAAATAACAAAAATAAAAATACAAAATATTGAAAACCTAGAAAAAAATGAGGTTTGACCAGAACTCAGAAACCTATTCTGTTAATATAGACATAAGGGGATATGTCTGTGATTCAAAACTGTACAAGTAGTTTGAATGATTAATTCACATCATAGATGTAACAGTGAAAAACAAAAATAACAAATTGCATAAATAACCAAAAAGTTTTCCTTTTAAGACTTTTTTCTCGCATTCATTGGTGGTCAGAATAGTTATTCATTTGTTCAGTTCATTGCAATTTTAGTCCTGATTAACTTCGAACTTCGTCCTGATGAGCTTCAATACTGATACTTGAGAATTGTAATAATTAAAAGGCCTTCAAAATATTGATTAATATCAGTAGGAATTTCACTCTAATTATATGCATCAAGAATCACATCAGAATATTAAAATACGTGTATGCTATGTAATCACAAAATCCAGTTTTCCACACAAACTGGATGCAAGATAAAAAGAAGCTTTGAGTGTTGTCTAATTTTGAGAATAATTAGACACCGCAGAAGTATCCCATGACATTTTTGCGGACTCCGTGACCAACTAATATCAATACATTTATCAAGAATTATTTTCTGAAGCCAAAATATGAGCATGGAACTTTATTTAGCTTTTTAAATATTATATACGTGAAAAAGGTAAAGGAAATACAGAACGTATAACTTTTTAATGTCAAAATGCATGCAAGTATGGAATAGAGTGATATATTATTTTATGGCACTGTAAAAAGGGGCAACCTATATACTCAACAGTGTTAAAAACCACTGTGTTTTAATTGAAAATATGTACTTGAGAAGCCTTTTATAATGGAATGGAAATGCAAGAAATAGTAATTTATGTAATGTTATGTATATTGGTGTTTGTGTAATTGTAGTATAGACACAACACTGATTACGTCACTGCCAGACTTGTAAAATATATATTTTTATAATATTTCTGTGTATGGATTTTTGCATATTGCATAAGTTACACTTGGATAAGTTGAAAGTTGTCAACCTCTATGGTCTTGTCTCTATGTAAAAACATTAATAGGATGAGTGGATTGACGACATTTCTTAATACGAGGGTCACTATTTATATTTTGAGCCTAACAATGAAAAAACAGGAATTTGGCATTGAAAACTGCTTTATTGTTTTTCAAAGTATTCTCCTTTATGGTCAATACACTTTTGCATTCGTTCCAACCATTTGTCAAAGCAGTTTTTCCAATCTTCTTGAGACACCTCCATAATATGGTTTTTGAACGCATCAACGGAATCTTCCGCCGACGAAAATTGTTGTCCACGCAATTTATTCTTGACATTCGGGAACAAGAAGTCATTGGGTGCCAAATCAGGACTGTACAGCGGATGACCCATCAATTCGATTTTTTGACTGTTCATAAAGTCGGTTGTTAGACAAGATGTGTGACAGCTGGCATTGTCTTGATGAAGAATGATCCGACAGCGTTTGTTTGTTTTCCGTATTTGACCGAATACCTCTGGCAAACAAATTGTTGTGTACCATTCAGAGTTGACCGTTCTACGTTCCTCTAAAGGCACAGTTGCCACATGACCAGTTTTCACGAAAAAACAGACGACCATTTGTTTCGATGTGCTTCGAGCTGGAACAACTTTTGTTGGATTGGATTCCTCTTGAAACACCCATACAGTCGATTGCTGTTTACGTTGCGGCTCATATGCGTATATCCATGATTCGTCACCTGTTACAATCTTATATACGTCTTTTGAAGCACCACAATTGTATTTATTGAGCATTTGTTTGCACCAATTGACGCGAGCGTCTTTTTCAGTTTTTGTCAAATTGTGTGGGATCCAACGAGAACATACCTTTCTCACAGCTAAATGATCATGTAATATTTTATATATGCTGGTGGAACTAATGCCTATGGTTGCCTCAATCTCACAGTATGTCACATGACGATCTTGCAGTATTAGGTTTTGCACAGCATCAATGTTTTCTTGAACAACAACTGATTTTGGACGACCTTCGCGAATCTAGTCGGTGAGTGGCGAATGGCGGCCATGATTAAATTCGTTATACCAGCGTTTCACAGTGGCAAAGGATGGGGCTTCATCGCTAAATGTGGAAGTAAGTTGATCGATGCACTCTTGTCTTGATAATCCACGCCGAAAATCGTAAAAAATCATCGCACGAAAATGTTCACGAGTTAATTCCATTTTATTGTTGTCGCGCAATCTCCAAGGCAACATAAACAACACAAATCAAGCTATTGACAAAACATTTGAAGTACGTTATGGTCAATAATGCCAGACGATTCCGTCCAAACATCAAATCGCGCCTAACTTCAATCAATATTGCCAAGGCTCAAAATATAAATAGTGACCCTCGTATATAGTAGGGATGGGCCGATATTCTATCGATACACTATAAAATTGACCTTCTTAATAAATTGTTTCAATGTGACTGCAGTGCAAAAGAAGTTGCATATTTAGACATTTACTTTTTTAGAAAGTAGAGCATGGAGATTATCCATAAAAATTACAACAAAATGGCAGAATTTTGCACTAATTTATCAGATAATTATTGATATATCAGATTGGTAAAATAATCGGTAATTTTACCGATATGCCTATATTGGCAGATACCAATAGAGTACCGATTAATCGGTCTCATCCCTAATATATGGTAACAAATATTTTGATGCTTCACTTACAAAGTTTGTCAATTATTTTTCAACATTACTGTTGAGTATTTTTGTAAACTTTTTATTATTAAAAACTTTCTGAAGACATCAATTTTTGTAATTTGTCTGTGAAAGGATATTCCTTGAAATTAATTCACTTGCATATTTATTCTTGCTTGTTTTACTTGATTTCTTTTAACATGCATTCAGTTAAAGGTAACAAAGCCAGCAAGAAAATGTTGACAGAAGCAACTAGGAACATTGCAGGAAAGTTTCCAATTTTTTTTTTCTTTTTGTAATATTTTCAACAACATGTAAAAGTAAAGTTATCCTTCATTTTCAAATTACTTCATAAGTTGTTAAGGCTTTTGTGTGAAAAGGAGGTTACTTCATATTTGCATGATTTCACTACTTATGATGGGAATTAATTATTAATGTCAATCATGAGGAATTTAAAACCAGAAACTGATGGCTTTGTGTACTTCAAATGATGTAAAAAAAGGAAAAAAAACAATTTGGGAGGTAAAAAAGACAATCGTCTATTGGAAATTTATTACACATATTTTACAAATAACAGTAAAAAATCATTTTATTACTTTGTGCATATTTTACAAATATCTTCCTTTGTGCTCTCTCGAGATTCACAGTTACAACTCCACAAATATTACAAAATAGTGACTATGCATTTGTTTATTTAATGTGCTGCTGTATTGCAAAAAAATTAAGTTACAGTAAATAGAAGACTTTCGCAATATAGTGGAACCTCGATTTTATGTTTTTCAAGGGACTAAGGTGAAAAAACTCAGAAGCAAGAAAATGTAAAATCAGGGTTCCACTGAACTTGCATTTGGACGGATATTTATTTTGTTGACTTGTGCATGAATTATGCTAAGGCACAACAGCATCAGGCATATTGCTTGGAATTACTGGAAGGAATAGTTAGTGTAAAAGGGTCATTCAAGGTTGACCGGGACTTTTATTTCTGCAGAGGAAATAGGTAGCAGAAGAAACACCAAACTATGTCAGTTTTTCAAAGTATTCTCCGTGCACGCCGAGGCACCGTTGCCATCGTTCTGGCAGCTCCCGAATTCCTTTGGCGTAGAAAGAACTTGGGTGTTGTCGTAGCCACTGGAGGACATCGCTCCGCAGTGCTTCGTCTGTCGTGAATTTCTTCCCTCCCAAATGATAATCACTTAGGGCTAAATCCAGACTGTAGGGGGGATGGGGCAGAACTTCCCAGCGCATGTTGGCCAGAGTTGTTGTTGTCAAATTGGCCGTGTGAGGGCGGGCATTGTCATGGAGAAGAATGACATTTCCAGACAACATCCCAGGTCTTTTCTTGCGAATGGACTTTCGTACAGCACCACTCAACAATGTGGAGCAATACTGGGCATTAATCGTGTTCCCTTTGTCCAGAAAATCTACATGGATAACGCCCTTCATGTCCCAGAAGACACTTGCCATGATCTTTCCAGCGGACGGCTGCGTTTTGCTTTTCTTGGGGGGTGGGGAACCTTTATGCCGCCACTCCATGCTGCATCTTTTGGTCTCTGGGGTTGAATTGTGCAACCATGTTTCATCACACGTGATGATGGATTGCAACAATTCATCACCTTCTGCTCGAAACCGATTCAGAAGCTGTTCACAGACCGTCCTGCGTGTCCACTTCTGATCGAATGTCAGCTGGCGGGGAACCCACCTTGCACAGATTTTGCGGAAGGTTAAGTGGTCGTGAATGATTGTCTCAACACTCCCGACACTGATATTCACCTCGGCAGCAATATCCTGCACTGTTACTCGCCGGTTCTCAAGAATCATTTGCTCAACACGTGCGATATTCACTGGTGTGACTGCAGTCGGGCGAATGTGTCCATGCGCTTCATTTGTCACCAGCTCCCATCCTTCGCGAAACTGCTCACACCATTTGTACACTCTTGTCCACGACATCGTTTGTTCACCATACTGTGCTTGCAATCGTCTGAAAATCTCAGCTGGTTTCACTTTCTCCTTCACGAGAAATTTGATTACACACCGCTGCTCCACAGCCACAGACACACTGCTTGCCGCCATGTTCGCTGCAACTGCTGCGCATGCGCGAAATACGTCATGCCGGGCGCTAGTTACTTGCGAAGGAATACATTACATCACCCACACGTTTCATCATGATCCGGCTATTCATCGATTTTTTATGTACGAAAATCCCGGTCAACCTTGAACGACCCTTGTATTATATATTCTCATTAACTCTTAAAAACATATGCGTATATTATTCCTGAACAATTATGGTATGCATGTACGAAGTGACTCCAGAAACTAAGAACTTACTGTGCATATTAGTTGCACAAGCAACAAGTGCTTTCTTATCACATTTGCTTGGCATTAAGTGGAACGTGCTGTTGTAGTGTTCTGTATAAGCTGCTAGTTTTTCCGTGTTTGATTACAAAAGATGTAAAATTTAACACTATTCTACGTGTGAAGTAGTGATGGGCAGAAAATCTGATGCAATGGATAATCCAGATACTACAAATTTCATGAATGTTGTAGAAAATCCATTCAGTGAAATACAAATATGATGAATAAAGTAATGTATGTATTGGCCTTAAAATGGATAAACAATAAAACTTTATGGATAATGCACACATTGAGATATCCAGACATTTTGGATAATCTGATAGAAAATTATCCGATATACGAATAAAATGTTATCTGGATTTGGCCATCCCTAGTGTGAAGTAAAGTCTGTGATAAAGAGTCTTAAATGCATATGCAAGAAAATGTGATGAACGAAGAGGATGCCTCTCTGGTAACAAGCATTTCACAATTTCTGAATTGCACAAAAAGTTTCCAACTGTGTTTCATTAAACAACTTGGTGGTTAGTTTCTTCTATGAAGGAATAAAGAAAAGAAAGATGCGATGTATACCCGATAAATATGACAACTACATATAAAAAAAATAGTGTAATATATGTAGCAACAATATGCATCAAATATTTCTAACAAACACTTTTCTACACCTATTCTGGACATAGCTCATAGTTCTTGAACCTACAATTATAATTGACATATCTGTTACAGTCACTGCAACTTAGCCATACTTGCATGTACATATGCTACAAATTTGTCACTAGCTTATTCTTTTCTATCTAGGTGCAACAAAATATTATCTTATATACAACTTTGGTTTTCAATCTTCTTGCCACTGTTGATTCTATGGTTCACTTTCAGTTTGTTGTCATACATGCTACAAACAGTAGCAAGTGTTTTGCAATTTCTTATATGTTTGGAAGCATTGAAAAAATACATACTTCACTGTAAAAGTTATCTATGTGTACATATTATATACACAAATCATTTACCAATCATATTTCATGATAACACAATAAAACTTTAATAGCTACCTTTTGTTAAAACTCATTAGTGCAAATATAAATGGATGCACATTAATTTTACTTGCTTATTGTAAAAGCTACACTTTACTATTATCACAGAAAAATCGTTGTACTGCTTTCATATGTTTTTTGCTGAATTACCAGAAACATTACACAATGTATGATTGTACATTTTTTTTTACATTATTTTCCAGAATTCATATCTCTTTGTTTTTCAGGGAGAAAGTCTCTTACTTAAAGAGGTTTCAAGTTATTTTTACATTTTATTCAAGAACATAATCATTTCAAAAGTTTCTCACTGTAGGTTAACAAAATTAATTTATTAAAAAAATATGCTGACAGGCCTTCGAAGTAATATCCACTTTTTCTTTATTACAGTGACCCAATGTTTGGGTGAGGTGAATCAGGTATTCTCACAATGGCACCTTTATTTGTACACCCCTGTTCATTGGAAATATATGGCACTTTATCTGAAAAGGAGTACATCTAATTGCTTGGTTCACCTTGTTGGAAACATCTTGAATGGTACTTTATTGTTTTTCATGGAATGATATTTTCAGTTCTGAAAAAGTATGGATGGGAATCCCTTGTTCACCCACCATACAGTCCTGACATGAGCCTAATATATTTTGACTTGTTTCCAAGCTGAGGAAATCACTCCATGGGAAATGTTTCAGAACATTTTGCTCTGGTAGAAATTGAAGATATGTTAAATTAAACATTGGATCACTATGATAAAGGTGAACTGAGATTACTTCGAAGACCTGTAAATTAAATCCACTTTTTAAAACAAAATCTACAGCATGCAAAACTTTTGAAATGGCCCTCGTATTATTTTTCTTCCATAAGGTTAATTGACATTCTGGTGTGGATGGAAAAACCTGGATAAAACTTTATGCAGATATGGGATAATGATTTATCTAGACAGTAAATATTTAGGGGCATTCCAGCATTACATGTGTGACATTTTACACAAAATTTAAAGTTCTAAACATGAGATTGGATTAAAATATTCATAATTAAATGATTTCACAGAATTATGAAGAACTTTGTGGTGTCTGCTTACAAATGATGGCATAAGCTGAATGGATGAAAAGCATTAACAAAAGTGGGTTACATGGAGACTTTAAAAATGTAGGAAATTTTGACTTCATTTGTCTGTGAAGCATATAGGTTGCAGATGCTAGTAACTTGGAAAAATGTGCAAATTATATGCATTCACAAATATCTAGACCTTAATGCAATTAAAAACAATAACAATTTCCATATTTATTCATTTTTGTTGTTTACATGAGTACGACCACTTTTCGTGGAATGCCCCTTTAACGATCATCTGCATTATTTGTATCTTCAGATTCTGTCCAATTCAAAATGTTTATTTTAATAATTTAAAATTGTTTTCTTGGTTACCTTTATAGTTCGGTAAAACATAAATTTTATATATATATATATATGAAAATAAATTACAAGTTTATCTAAAACATGACAAGAGAAATGGCTTATACTGGAACACAATTCAATTCCAGTCAGGAAATACAGATTTAATAATATGGCAAAATGATTCAGCGGACACTATATGATTCCTTTATGAACTAGTTTTTAGTAATCCTCTAAGTCTTCGAGGTCCCAGGAATCGTTATCGACTGGCTCCATGGTCTTTCTCGGTGGAGGCTCAGGTGTGGCGTTCTTGTCTTTTATGCTGGTTCTTTGCAAAGGTTTTGGTGCTGCCACTATCTCGGCAGACACCTTTTTCGGAGAACCCCAAATTGGTGAAGTGCTGGGTGTGCTCCTGAAAAGAGGGAGACAAAAATTAGGATATACGAGGGCTAAATTGGAGCTTTTTATCTACAAATTAATGGAGAAATGTGGTTCTACAGGGTGTCTGAAAAGTCACGCAACCGAGATTTTGATTGTACATAACTTTTGTACAAAATGAGATAGTGACATGGATACACTGGGTATTAACTTTATTTCGATATTTTTTAAACATTAAACAAGAGAGTCATGTTCTACATGAACATTCAGTATGGAGTAAAAGTTACTAAGATGTAAAAAAGTTTTTGTATGAAGTAAAAACAAACGGATAAAAGACAGCTATGGAGTTATCAATGGTCTGTTTGGGTATCTATCGAATAGATAAAAGAAAGATTAATTTTTGTGCATATTATGCATGGTATAGGTGTAGTATGTCTCCACATTGGAAGAATGTAGGTGTGATATGTATGTATGTTTCAAGTTCTTTATTTGTGTATATTTTCTCCTTTACTTTCTTGTTAACCACGTTAGGTTTGGTAAAGGAAACGAGAAAACCAAGATGTGTATGTTGTATTTACCTACCGTGGTTCACCATGACGTATGGAGAGAAAAAATGTGGAGACATACTGCCGTGATTAAATGTGGAGACATACTACACCTACACCATTATGCATTACAGACAATTTTATGAGGTTAATTTGGGCATATTCACAAAAGTATGTTCTTTCGAAATTACTAGATGTCATGTCAGAAGGCAGTAGTACCAGGTGTGCCCGACATCTGGCTGTTATTCAATCAATGCCCAGATGAAAGAAAAGATTTGATATTTGCTGTACAGGTACTTGACCTACCTATCTTTTTGTATGTTCAGTCTAGGTTGCGCGACTTTTAGAATTTTGCCAAAACTATCAATGTCACTTCACGAATGGATGGGACAAGTTGAGAGGTGTTATTTTCAATGGAAAGGAAGAACTCAAAAGTTAAAATGGTGAAGAGGGCCGAGTGACACCTCATTTGATAGATCTCATTTCAAACTTCTTTTGTGGGAAAGTTTTTGTCCCATGGTTTTTGAATGGATGCTCGAAAACTTTTTTATGGTCTCAATGGGTCATACATTCAAAATATACCTGTCAATTAACCCCATGCATTTTTGTGAAGTGATGTTGATAGTTTGTGCAATTACCCTTCCCAAAACTATTAGTCTGTTATTAAGTTAGACTAGAAACAGGTAATTACATCTACACTTCCCTAGAATAATTGCCAGCAGATGAAATATAGAGAAAGTCAGATTAAAACTCACTTTGCATGGGAAAATCCATTTTCTTTCTCGGAGGCAGTAGTGCCAGTGGAAATATCTTCAAACTGGAAAGCATCCACTCCTCCAGTTGGCTTTGTTCTTTTTCTGGTTAACTGTAAGTACACAGAGTGTGTGTATCAGACGAGTTTGGATCAGCTGGTGTAAATAAAGTTGAAAATTACCAGGGTGAGACTATATGGGCACTGAAAACGTGTAAAGGGGCATTCTAGCATTATGTATGTGTAGAGGCACATATTTTTGGTAAATAAAAAAAGCAAAATTTCAGTACAAAAACAGTCAATTTTAGGTTCAAAAGCGGTAAGCAAAGTTAAATGTTGGTGTTATAGCGGTGAAAAATCAGATCAAAAGCGGTATATAAAATTACATTTTGGTTTTAAAACTGTGACTATAATTCTAAATTTGATTTAAAAATCACTTATTACACAACATAAACATATCCCTTCTAAAAGCACATTTATGTCGTTACCAGAGTATTAAGTTTATTTCTGTATAAAGGGGTCAATTTTTGCTTCTCAAATATTTACAGCAGAATTAATCAATTTTCCGTGAATTGCATAACTCACAGGATAATTTAAACATTTGAAAGTGTTGTGTCAGTAAATAAACTCGAAAGTTTGTGTTTTATGAGTATATTTAGCACTTTGCAGTTCATTTCGTGACAAAATAGGGTAGGAAAATTCACCTCGCACCTTTCAGAAACATGAAAAATTAATATTACAATGTGTTATTTCACATTTCGGGTTTTTGTCAAACTAATTATGTATGCCATTTCACACATAACATGAAAGGTTTTAGACACATTAGATTAAAATATTCCTAATGAAACAATTTCATAGAATTATGAAGTAATTTGTGATGTCTGCTAACTAACAAAAAAAAATTGAGTATGATGACAGCCTGAATGCCTAAGAAGCATTAGCAGAAATGCGTTACGTGTGCGACACTTAAAAACAGTAGCAAAGTTTGACTTCATTTGTCTGTGAAGCATATAGGTTACAGATGGTAGTAATTTTTTGTTGGTGAAATATGCAAAATATATGCATTAACAAACATTTAGACCTTAATACAATTAAAAACAATAATAATTTTCAAATATATTTTGTTATTTACATGGAGTAGGACCACTTTCGTAGAATGTCCCTAAAGTAGCCACTTAAAAGGTACTATCTATATATATAAAAAGAAAGGAACCAAAATTTACTGCGAATATTAACTTATTAATTTTCTTATACTTAATTTTGTTTAACATTCTATTCAGCGGCGTGCCCAAGATTTTTGAAAGGGAGGGAGTTACCTACACTTTTTCTGGTAGTTAGCTCTCATTTTGCCATCTTTTTCTACCTTTGATTCTTCTTTTTTTAGGAATACTGGGCCAAAGGAGGGGGTTATAACCCCCACCAACTCCCCCTTGGGCACGTCACTGATTCTATTGTATTTTTCTTCTTACTTTCAACTTAATTTCAATTTTATTGGTGAATCGTGGTTATTTGCAATTGTTAACTCTTTCCCTACGGGATTTTGCCCTGCTGTATAGTTTTTTGCGTAAATTTTCAGAATTGCATAAATTTGTAAAAAAAAAGAAAGTATTCTAAAGTACTGATATGAATTCTACCACTATTCTTTGAACAGAGGGCCATAGCTGGGAATCCCCCTTGGTATTAGATTTTCATTGTTAATGAGGTGGATACCGTGGGGTGTCCAAGGGGTCATAACCCTTCAAGTATTCCAAAGAAAAAAAAAGAATGTCAACTGTAGGAAAAGGTAGCAAAATGAGGGCTGACAACTAAAAAAGTATATGTACCCCCAACCTCTTTCAAAAATCCTGGGTACACTGCTGAGCGGATAAATGATCTTGTTGCCATTGTTGTTTACATACACACAGCAGTACACGTTTTTAATTTGTTCAGAACCAAAGTCGGTTATTTCTATCTTTGGTAAACAGTTCAAATGCCAGACTCTAGATGACAGCATGTTCTGGTGATGCTTCCTTACAGGGTAACTTCGCTTGACATCAGCAGCGATGACAATATTTGAAATCAACTGTAGTTGCTTTCTGTAAGTTAAGCATATTGAAAAAAAATCGACTGAAGTTGCTTGCAGCAGCGAAAGAGTTAAAGGAACACAAAACAAGAGGTTACCCTCTACAATGTACTGTTGAGAAAGCAAAAGTGATTAATGCATGTGAAAAAAAGGTCTAAAAATGCATTATCGAGCTCAAAATAACATAAAAAAACATTAAGGCTTATATTTTAACAGAAACGATGAAGCAAGTAACAATCTGGAAGCTGATGATTACAAAGTTTCAAACATATATTTTTTCTGATGTGTTTTGGTAAACAACTTTGAGAATGTAATTTTATTGGAGCCTCCCGATGGCGTAGTACATTGCCATCTTGTGATCAAGGGGTCCCAGGTTTGATCCCAGTGGAGGTACATAGCAGTCTGGATCCCATTATAAACCGTAGGTCCATTCATTATTATCCTATCTTTGCATAAAATGGACTTAAAACGGAACTCCGGGTGATAATTTTTATCGATTCAATATTTTTCTATCTCTCTATATATAAATATAAGTCTTATGTTCTTCCTTTTTAGTCTAAATGTGATAATAGGAATTTCTCAATGTTACCAGCAGCAACTCCAGAACAGTGAGGTTCCTTTACATCATGTTGTTTCCATAGTACAGGAAAACCTCGTTAATACGAAGTTCAAGGGACCAAAAATTGTCAACTTCGTATTAAATGACTTCGAGTTATCCAAACTTTTCAAGATGGCGCCTGTTTTCAGGTGTAAATAAAGTAGAGTATAAATTACCCCCACAAAGGATGTTTTATACTTGGTGGTAGCTCAGAAAATATGTACTATATAATATAATATTGTACGTTTTAAAGAAGGTGTAAAAAATGTTACACAAAATGAGAACACTGAGCTTATGCGGACACAAAGATTCCAAGGAGACTGTTAACACCATTTATCCTGCCTAGTTATACAACCGGTTATGCATGGGACGCATGTTGTGGCAAAGAGTCTTTTAAAAAAACTTTTTTTCTTTTAATTGTGCAAAGTCGTTGCTCTTCCACGAAATTCTTACAATTTTAGTTCATGAGAAACCCGTTTGCACGGAGACCTACGGAAAGGAAAACAATCTCGTTTATTGCAAGAAGTGAAACTTGGAAGAATCTTGACAGTAGTTACAGTGGCGCGAGCAAGAGACGGGAGATAATCGGACACACTGAATATTGGATTTTATGTGCGTTCACTAGAACATTGTCCATTACAGGATTAACTGGTAAGAGAAGATTCTCCTGGGAGAGAACACAACCTTTCCCTGGCACAAAACAAAATAAAAATCGGGGCTGTAAATTTCGTTCTGGTTCGGCTGTCTAAAACACATCGTAAAAAAGTCATGTATTCTTTGCTTCAGTTAACTTCATATTCGCCCCCCCCCCCCCCCCCTTTTTGCAGGGATCAGTTCAAACTCTTCCTCAACTTGCATTGTAATCCACTGAAAAAGTAAACACACAACGTGCGATCTGTTTGCACCGAATGTGTATCCTAGGACACATTAAACAGTGCCGCACTCGATAATCACTCTGGTTTGGATCCCACTTTAAACTGTACATTTAGTTCCGCTTAGCTCATCAGCATAAAATGAACTAAAAACAAGCTTTACGAAACTTGAGTATTTTCAGATTAATCGACAATTTATTGTAGGTTTCAGGAGTATTCTGGAGGTCAAACACTCGCTCTGCCAAAACTTTTCGTCTCGTATTCATACATTGAGCATTGCCGTTTTTTTTTAACAGCACCATGCTAATGGTTCTTAAGAAAAGCGGGGATTATATGGCTTTGCGAAATTCAAAACAATGACGCTTATTCCTTCACACTGGATGAGTCATTGCAGTTATCGGCAAGCGAAACACAATGAGACCGGCTGGAAGTTAGAGCAGCAGGTGGCAGAAAGGAAATCATTGGCATTTTAAAGATAACGCAGTTGTCGAAGACCGAACTTTATCAGCAGTGTGAAAAAGGAAAATGATCCTTGCATTACCTTTTACCATGCAACAGACAATAATATGGGCAATATAAACTATCCAGACAGCTGCATTCAAACAAGAGAGGGATCTGAATTCTGCAATTATAATCGCATTACAATGCACACCAGTGGCGGATAATGAGCTGTTGCAGGAGAAGGGAGGAGGTCACTTTTCTTTTACTTATCCTGCGGTTTTTCTTCGTTTTGAAGAAGGTGAACTGGTTGCTTTATTTTAGATGCCAAAGGAAAGGAGGCCGTGTGCGTACACGAGCAAGAAAATTGTGGTCGAAACAATTAGCAATGGTCTCCCCCCCTTTTGCTGATAGAAAAAGGGGAGAAGTCACTCAGACAACAAAACACTGTTTTGGCAAATTTTATGACCGGCACAGTTGTGAAACGTATGAAACGGGAAACTGGAGTTGCAACATACGTAAGATCGACGTCAACTTTTGCGGGAAACCTAAATGACAACGCATTAAGCGGGTTGACGATCTTTAGTTGGCCTATGCGGCTTTGATTATCTGTAACAGTTTCCCTTTTTTTTATGAAGTTCTACAGGGCACAAAGAACACACTTTTAATGAAAGTGGTTACCGGAAGTTTTCGGCTGCCAGGCCAAAAGTTGCTTGCTCACGGGAAATTGCTGTATCTCGAGCTCAGAGCTAGACAGATGGGTGAGACTTCCATGCACCACGCATCTTGTATTTTGGAACATTCCTGCGATCTTATCTTGCATTTCTCATCTGGCACTGGTGAATATTTCCAAGGTGGCGCATTCAGCGGGGAAAGAGCTTGACCTGCCATGCACATTGACAAAGAATGTCAATGTCCAGCGGGCATTTCCGGCTGTTTTCCTCGAGTTGTCAGCAGCTCTTAGGACAAGGAAACATGTCAAGGTCAAGTTAAAATAACGTCCAAGCTCTCTCCACATTCGATCTTCTCTTGTCGACTTACGCAGGTGTCTACTTCGAATTAAGCGAAACTATTTTTGCAGAAGGGTCTTGTAAACAACTCTGTATTAAAAATTATCCGTATTTCGATTTATCCGTACTGAAATACATTATAAATCCTATCTTATCGGCTGGGGAATGGGAAGAACTTCGGATTAAAGGGTACTTCGTATTAACCAATATCGTATTAACGAGGTTTTCCTGTATATTGTTTTCAATGCAATAAAAATAAATAAATAAATGTCAGTGGCAAACATAAAACTGTGATGTATTGCTGCATGAATACAGGATAGAAAATGCAGTTTTTCAAGGGTTTGTAGTGTAGAAACATGACCGGGAATTATGTGTGAATTATTGGCTCTGGGAATTATGCGTGAAAAGGTGCAACTTTTATTAATCCAAATGAATTCATACATTTGCAAGTGCCCCGAGGCAAGTTTTTCACAGCTTAGCTTTTATTTTTAGTGAGGAAAGAAAAAGGAAGCTGAGTGGAAAATAAAACAGAATTGTCTCATGCAATTGATAATTTTTCATAGATTAGTATATCCCGTAACATTTACGACTTGTATTTGTAGATGTTTTTCGAGAATGAGTATGTGAAATGGCAAAAATAAATTCCGCACCTTAAACTAAATGTTTTAAATATATATACTGTTTAATTGACTTAAATTAGAATTTTTGGATACATTGGAATCACACAGACCCTTTATACTGTTAATATTTTTGTGTGTGTATGTGTGCGAGTGATGAGAGGTTGAAATACAGAAATATCTACCCTTCAATTTTTGTAAAGTTCACCTTGAAAACCGGGAATTATACTTGAATTTTGTCATGGTCCTAGAGTGGCCACCCTGAATAATCAAAACACTACAAAGAGAACATGCTTGTTCTCGTGCTGTTGAAATCTGTCAGTGTTGCATGGTAACAACCTCTATAATGCCAACTTACCTGGTCATCTAGTCTTTCCGCCAGTTCTTTTATCTTCGGAGATATTCTTGACCTGAATACACTGGTTATTTGTGAATTCGTAGGAATGGTGGCATCGTTTGAAGCATCTACCACATCACTTCCTTTACCGCTTTCACTGCAACAGGTGATAAAAACATGCAGAATAACAGAAACTCCAAAATAACGAAAACAATGTTTTATATGTAACATACGTAGCTTCATATCAATTGTGTTGTATTGTTAGGGCCCCAGATTTATGGTGAATAAAAGATCAAGATTCCAGTTTGAAAACTAGGCATGTTTCGAGATCAAAAGCGGTAAATAAAATTGCATTTCAGTGTTAAAATGGGGAATAAAACCCTAAGTAAATCTGATTTAAAAAGTACACTTCCTAAACAAAATAAACATTTCCCTAGTAATAGCACATTTATGTAGTAACCAGAGTATTAAGTTTATTTCTGTCGAAAGGAGGCCATTTTTGCTTCTCAAACATCAACAACAGAATTAATGAATTCTCCATGAATTGCATAACTTACAGGATAATTGACATTTCAGAAAGTGTTTTAAATAAACTCTAAATTTCATGTTTAAGAGCTCTTTTTGCATCATTTTGTGACAAAACATGGTAGGAAAATGCACCTCGCACCTTTCAAATACATGGAAAATGAACATTACAGTGTGTTATTTCACATTTCATGTTTCTGTCAAAAACGAATATGCATGCCTCCATCTATTGTTATTAATTTAGGACAGATTAATTTATACTAGGGATGGGATGATATGAAATTTTGGCCGATACTGATGCAGTACCGATATAAAATTTACCGATACCGATATTCTACCGATCAGATATAAAATTAGAAATAATCCTTGAAGAACCTGAAATTTTCATTGATCTCCATAATAATGTGTGTTTCGAGCTCATTGCAATGCAAAAGAAGTTGAATATTTAGACATTTACTTTTTTAGAAGGTAGGGCATGGAGATTATCCATAAAAATTACAACAAAATGGCAGAATTTTGCACTAAATTATAAGATATTTATCGATATATCGGATCAGTAAAATAATCGGTAATTTTACCGATACACCGATATGTCTATATCGGCCGATACCGATAGAGTACCGATTAATCTGTCCCATCCCTAATTTATACTATATTGGTATCAGGCAATACAGGTGTAACAGTTTATCAGCGAAATTACTGATGTTTTTGCCAATCTGATACAAGGTTCTCACAGAACCTCCAAATGTATTTTCCATGAGATTTCCCAGAATTTTCTAGAAACCTTAATTTTTTCAGAGTACTTGATACACAGTTAATTACTATTTTAAATTCATTTTACAATGGCCTGTTCTATTTTTCCTCAGCTTTATTATTATTATTATTAGAAATGGGACATTCATTGGTATCTAATCTCGGTATTAGCTGATATAGGAATGTCAGTGAATTGGTTTATTAGTAAAATTTCCAATAATTTTACTGACTACATGCATTTATAAAGTGCCTGTAATTTAGTACATTGTTACTTCATGAATAAAAATATTATTCATATGTTATAGTTTTGTAAAGTTGCATATTTTAATTTAGGAGGTGAATGTTCTTCAAGGTGCATTTGCAATTGGATCTGTTGAATATCTGTTATCACCAGGCCCGTAGCCAGGCAGGGGGCAGGGGGGGGGGGCTGAGCCTTCCCTGGAAGTATCATGAGCCCCATCTGGCATTGCCGCCAGCTCCCTAGACATTAGGTAAAACTATTTTGTACAATTTCTTTGCAGTGAAGAGTGAAAATGTATACAGCAGATATTATTTGTTCACAACTTTGGTGAAGGATAAATTCACAGAGCATGAACAGGAGCGGCAAGTATTTAGAAGATTCTCTTCTGTAGACTTTAGATAGTTCCTTCATAGGGAAACTTTTTTATCTGTACTTTCGCTGCCTCTGTTGCGACCTCCTGTTTATACAGAAATCGGTGACTTTGACGTCATCATGAAAATTCCCTCCGAATCTACGTCAAAGGTTAACAGCTCCCAAGTTTTGGGAATGAAGGAGTGCTTCATTGCTTCAGCTGGAGGAGGAATGTATTGTAGGTACTATGACTGAATATTGTCCATTTTTTCTTGCATGATATAAATACGTACCTGTATTATCAAAAGTAGTATGGAGTGTGTAGTAAGGGACGATTTCAGTAGCATTGATTTAACACTTCAAGTGATATTTTAAAAGATATAGAAAAATGTAGTATTTGTATATTTCTAAAATTTATGTAACTTAATGACCACCCCCCAACACACACACAATTTGCCTTCATTTAATAATGTTAAACTTTGGAAAAATGGACTTGGTTTAAAAGCCCCCCCTGATAACCCTTGAGCCCCCCCTGGAGATCAATTCTAGCTACGGGCCTGGTTATCACTATCAGTAAATTTTATATCAACAATTTATCGGTTTGGCAAATGTTTCATATCAATTCATCCCTAATTATTATTAATATTATTACTTTCTGATTAGCGCTAACAAAACTAATGCAAGAATGAAATGACATCTACATGTGCATATAATTAACACTAGAAGCGCCACCTCCGGTCAAAATGACCGATATTTAAAATTTGACCATTTCTCAAAATGGATATTGCCAATAATCATCTTATTACTAATAAAACAAAATATTTTGTAAAAAAATACAAAAATATCATGAAACCCAGCGATTTTTATTTTCCATGCACTAATTACAATAAATATTCATTTTCTTCAAGGAAATAAGTTTCCGTCATGAAATTTCATATATTACATTTTTTTTGCATTTCAGTACCTTTTCTACACCAGAAACACATTTTCCACAAACATATTTGTTGCACATTGAACAAGTGTCACTTGTTTTGTTTTCATTGCACAATGCCACCTGGCATTGGTAACTCTTTCTGGAAACAGAGCCACTTACATTCCGTGCATGTGATATTGATGTTGACAATATTATATTGGGCATTGCATTCAAATGTCCTTCTCTCAGTTCTCAGCTAGATCTATCAAAAAGTTATATCTCGTAACGTTCCTCCCCGTGACTGCCTTGTAAACTACCCATGCATTTATTGCTGCCAGATCTAAGATATTGTAAAACACATGTACCGGCCATCTACGTGATGAAGCACGGACTGAA
The DNA here is from genome assembly GCF_977018435.1 of Lepisma saccharinum. NCBI lineage: Eukaryota > Metazoa > Arthropoda > Insecta > Zygentoma > Lepismatidae > Lepisma > Lepisma saccharinum. Next base: position 82,479,810 of record NC_139238.1, on the reverse strand, counting down.
TATTTGCATGCCATTTGATCAACAACATCAACACCGCATTTAGTTTTGTTGTAATACTTGATTGTTTCTAGGGGTTTCTTCTGGCTTTGCAAATCTACTTCTACATCTGAATGCACGGAGCTTAGGAGTAGAACATTTTTGTTTGGTTTAGCTTGGTATGCACACAATGTAATGTCCCCCTTTTTTAGCAAACATGTTTCATACACTTGTGTTCTAATGTTCAGAATTTCATTAGGAATCTCCTTTCTATTTTTCTTCATAGTGCCAATTAGGTTCGTCTTCTTCTCGTTTAGCTTCTCAGCAAGTTTTAGCGATGTGAAATAATTGTCAGAAGTTACATTTCTACCCGCATTTAGATAAGGTGAAGTAATTCTCAATACAAAATTTTTAGGTAGAGTAACATTATCATTTCTTGATTCATCTTTCCCAAGGTATGGAAAGGCATTGCACATGTATTTGGAATGTACGTTCAGTAGCATCCAAAATTGTATACCAAATTTGTCTGGTTTGTTTGGCATGTACTTTGTAAATTTACATTTCGCTTTCGAAGGAAACAATTGTTCGTCAACTGTCAGATTTACCCCTGGAGTGTAGCAACTCCTACAATTAGCTATAAATTTGTCCCAAATTTCAGAGCGCAGTGCAAATTTATCAGTTTATAATCGTTCAGATCTGGATGATTTTGAATCGAATCTAAGATATTTACCTGAATCTGTTTCTTGACATTGTTTGTTGAAAGAAAGGTGGCCCCAAAGTAGTTTTCAATAAAAAAAAATCGTAGTCTATAGAACTGCACCCATACGCTCCTCTAGCATATAAAATAACCAGGAACGCGTCAAGTTCTTGTAATGACAAACGCCAGTTGGGTTGCTGGTTTTGAGCTGCTTCTTCTTCCGTACACTTCTGTATGTGTCGAAGCATGGAATCGTCTACAGTAAGATCTGGGTTCTCGATATCGGATTCATTTTCACTAATCTCCTTTAATACTTTCAAATATTCCTCTGGACTGAGGACACATTGTCTAGAAAACATGTTTACAAACTGCAGTGTTCAAACGAAACTGAGTCTTCACTTTTTCCTTCTTATCAGCTTTGACAATACGCCAACATATATGGGAGAGTCCAAAAGAGGAAGGAAGAATAGGGGTGGAAACTGTAAGTGCAAAGTTCCAACCGAGAAGTGGTTTTCCATTGAAATACATTAGTGGTCAAAATGACCGGCAACGGCACTTCTAGGTAGAAATACAAATATTTCCATTAGTATTATTTTTTTTGTAAATAACGCATAGCAGTAATAATGTACTGCAAATTTTAGGAAAAGTCACAAAATTTCAATGCACGAAGAAAATTTTTTCTGAAATTTGAAAAACGGTCAAAATGACCGGCTTGGCGCTTCTAGTGTTAAGAAAAAAGGTTTAGGAGTTAAAAACCTTTTCAGACTGTATTACAGTTCACAAAATAAAATTGCAAACAAGTCATTTACAGAACATTAAATATTTTCACACTTTGACAAACAGGCGTGCTTCATTAGTACACATTGATCAATTGGAGGATTTTCCCTGAATTATTATTATTATTTTTTTAACTTCTCTGAGATTTCCAGGTGTATGGAAATTCTGTAACGCAAAATTCTTCCATTGTGATATGTTTATGAACATATAGTGCATATGCATTAGTTGGATAAAACAAATGTCTAAATATGCAGTCCTGTATTTCAAAGCAAAAACCCATACATTAATTAAGGAGGTTAATGAACCATTCCTGTGCTCTATGGACATTTTAAAATGTTATATAAGATCAGTGAAATATTGGTTACCAGTAGGGCTCGGAAGTTGATGAAAAGTCATCTTTTTATCTGGGCCTTGAAGACAATACTAGGCAAAACCTGACAGTAGTCTGTTTTCCTTCAGTTAGATCCAAGATCATTATTTAGTAACTGCTAAATTAAGAGAAAGACTCGCAGTGATAAATCATAAGCAACAAAATCTAAAAGTTCTAAAATTTAATACAGGAAAATTTGCTGATGAAAGAATTAAGGAAGATTACCAAATTAAACTGTCAAATAGATTTGAGGTTTTGCAGGATTTAAATGATGATGAAAATATAAATGAAACAGACATAAATAAGAATTGGGAGCACATACATAATGCAATAGAATCAGCAGCTAAAGAAAGTATAGGATACCATAAACCAAGAAAAAGTAAGCCATGGTTTGATAATGAATGTCATAATCTAATAGAAATAAGAAATCAGGCTAGACTTAGGTGGTTAAATAACTCTGATGATACAAATCTAAGCAATTATAATAGAATAAAGCAAGAAGTTAACCACACGTTTAGAAGTAAAAAAAGAGATTACTTGAAAAGCAAAATTAACGAAATTGAAACAAATGGCAAAAACAAAAGTATCAGAGATTTATATAAAGGTGTAAATGAATTTAGAAAGGGGTGGCAACCTAAAGTAAACTTGATAAAAGATAAAGACGGTGATTTTCTAGCTGACCCAAGCTAGATGGAAGAACTACTTTAATGACCTTTTAAATGTCCATGTAGGAGATAAATCAGAAGTAAATGAAGTACACACAGCAGAACCTTTAGTTCCAGAACCTAACTTGACTGAAGTTAAAGATGCTATTAAAAGGCTAAAGAATAACAAAGCACCTGGCATTGATTTCATACCAGCTGAGTTAATTAAATATGGGGGAAATTCGTTAATATGTCAAATTCATAAATTAATTTGTTTAATATGGAATAAAGAAGAAATCCCTCAACAGTGGAAAGAATCCATAATTGTTCCTGTGTTTAAAAAAAGGTGATAAAATGAACTGCAATAATTACCGTGGAATTTCTCTACTCTCAACAACATATAAAGTATTATCTAACATTCTTTTAACAAGACTAACCCCATATGCTAATGAAATTATAGGTGATTATCAATGTGGATTTAAACGTAACAGATCAACTACAGATCAAATTTTTCACATCAGACAGACACTTGAAAAAAGTGGGAATATGATCAAAATGTCCATCAGCTATTCATTGATTTCAAAAAAGCATATGATTCGGTCAAAAGAGATAAATTATATAATATATTAGTCGAGTTTGGAATACCTAAGAAGCTTGTTAGTATGATAAAAGTATGCACCAGTGAAACAGAAAGTAAAATTCGTGTGGGTATTAATGTGTCTGACAAATTTACAATTCATAATGGATTAAAACAAGGAGATGCATTATCTCCATTGCTCTTTAATTTTGCCTTAGAATATGCTGTTAGGAAGGTAAAAGAAACTACAGAAGGGCTAAAATTAAATGGTGTGACTCAGTTGTTAGCATATGATTCTTCTCATCACATTTTACGTACACTCACCTCTGACTATCCCAGTCTTCACTCTGGACATCATTCAGGTCATCGGCAAATGTCACAGACTTAAACTGTCCTTTCTTGTCTTGAATGGACCGAGGGCTCTTCAGGGAACTCTCTATATTGTCGTACATGCTCCTTGGTGGAGGAACTTGACTAGACCTCACATTGCTACTATCGCGGAGAGGTTTCACGGTGCTTTTCTGTGGCTCGGATACTTTTCCTCCAGATATGGACCTCTCAAAACCGGGCTTCTTTACTTCTTTGCTTGGTGAAGCATCTTGGGATTTGGGCTTCTCCGGAGAAAGCCTGGAGAAAAATTTGGCATTCAAGACCTCTTCCAGCTCATCATCTGAAACTGGCAGGTTTTCTTTGCTCAAAGCTTCGGAAGGGTCTAAATCAACATTCCTATATAAAAAAGAGAATTAAGAATTCTTGTATAGTTTCAAAAACATGCAAATGTTGATAATTAAACACACAATTTTTATGGTAAGTTATATATACTCATTATGCTGGGCTAAAAGTTTTAAAGAAATATACAATAAAATTCTAATAGTAAATACTAATAATAATAATAACATATATATACAGGGTGATTGGTAATTCAGTGGATTCACCAGTGGATTCCCAAGAAGAGTTGAGAGAGAGAATTGAGACATAAGAGACAGAGTGTCAATGCGAGTGACTGTGTCTGAAGTATGCCGCAGGCTGCGTGCTTGCATACGTAACCGGGGGGAGGCAATTTTAACAGGATTTGTAGTTTTTCTAACAGTTAATTCTGACAACCTGGAATCATGAGAATGGTAAATAACATTATTATTTCACTCATTTTCGTCCCTTTATTTCTCACAACCGACGACTTCTTTTCACTTTACAAAGAGGTCTACAACGCGCCTTCTCCGCTTTTTATTCAGATTTTTCGCCCAACCCGTGTGCCAGTTGACAACATTTGTATATTTTTGGAGAGCTTATGAAACGAGAAAGTTTTTTCCGTAATTTTTACGCTAAGTGTGTTACCAATTTTTTGAGTAATCCTCTTCGATTTAAACGATAATTTCCAAATTTCTTCATGACGTGTGCACCAATGACTGTTTCTTTCTGTGGGTATGGGAATTTTTGGCAAGATACTTTTTTCCCAGTAGTCACCCTTTCGTCAGCTGTTAGCAACGTGTCCATTAAGTGTTCAGGGTGTAGTAGTTTTTTCACAATTATTAGTTTTTTGGTCGCAAGTCGGAATATTTCACGAAAATCTACAAACTGCAATAACTCGAAATCCATTGATTTCCGACCCCCGGGTGCATAGGGTCAAATTTATTGCTAATGTGCTCTAGTATTAGTCCTTTCCAGGAATAGGTCGAATTACCAATCACCCTATATATATATATATATATATATATATATATATATATATATATATATATATATATATATATATATATATATATAGATATAGATATATATATATATAGATATATATATATATATAGATATATATATATATATATAGAGAGAGAGAGAGAGAGAGTAGAAAAAAGTTGTCACTGTGGGTCAGTGGTTAATAATAATAAATAATCCATGGTGCAAAAGCCTGCGAGGGTCAGACCCTATCTGCCCATTGCCAGATCATCCAACCAGTTACAGGCTGATGTGTGGTCAGCACGACGAACCCCTAGTTATTGTTGTAGGTTTTCATGACCAGGTTACACTACTCATTCATAGCTCCACAATTTTCTCTCGATGATGGGTGGCCGTCAGTCCCATACACAGGCCAAAATCTCAAGAGAAAAGTTATGTTTCCCCCCAGAAGACTCGATCCTGCATGCATCGTATAGGAAGAGCCCAAAACCTGGTGCTTTGGACAGCATGGCCACGATGCAGGACCAGCCATTTTAATAATGCCAAAAATAGGGCATCACTTAAGTTAACAAATTTCTCAAACTGAGCCAAAAATGTGATGGAGTGGGGATTTCTACTGCTTTTCTTCTCTCTCTCTCTTTTTGCAGAGTTTCATGTTAATTTACTTTGATAAAATTGTACGACTTTCCGTAGACTGCTGAGCAACATTTTACAGAAATATACTACTATAATTTGCTTACCTTCTCCACATTTTCCTCATGATGGCGTGCCGTTTCTTTACAGGTGTGGACGTAATAATTTTGGGTGAGACAGAATGTACAGTTGACTTGGACGAATGATGCTTATGAGGTTTTTTGTGGTGCATATGAAGTCCTTTATTTGGATCTCGCCTTTTGCTTGATTTCTTTTCTGGAAGAAAAAGTGCAAGAGCATTTAGAAACAATCTTTATATTTGTGCACGATTCCTTCTTGTAGACAAGTGAAATACTTCTGACTTTGAATAAATGCTTCCATTTAAAAGTGTATCCAACTACAGACATAATAACAACAATCATTGTAGGGTCCTCCCTGATGACGTAGTAATAATATTGTCACCTTGTAATAGGTTCGAGGTTCAAACATGTACAAGTTGAATAGTGTGACAACTGCCTCACATAAATTCATTTTTTTAATGCAGTGGGAGGGTCAACAGGATTCCCCATCATTTTTCCAAACATATATAAATTTCCCAGGCCATTTTCTAATGCATTAACAGCCAACCTCCATGGTGCAGTGGTTCTATGCTAGGGTCTAGGTTCGAATGCTGGACTAGGAATGGGTGTTCTTTGAGTGTCCCTTCATCATATCATCACTTGCAATCATCATCGAATTAGCCAAATGCGACACTAAATAACAACTTATACTTAAACTTATGTTTTAATATACAAACATACTAAACGTTAAGTTTTCAAGAAAAGATTCTCTTGGGCTATTGATCATGTGAGTTGTGGAAAAGATTCCAAGCTTTCAAGAGCTAACGACACTCTCATCTTCAGGGTAGAAGTGACAAGGCTTACTTCAAATAAGCACTTAGGCTATTTTGCATTATATATGTGGTGGAAGACCAGAAAAAAATGGAGATGCTTGACTTCTATGCTGACCCAGCCAGAGGCAGGAAACGACGAAGGATGATGTATACGGGGTCCAGCCCCTTACCATATCTAAAATATAACATAACTACAATGTCAGAGTAAAATATTCTTACTCGGGTTAAAAGCTGAGGCTGTAAGCGGCACTCAGCACACACAAAACAAAACTCAGGACGACACACACACACAGCCCTACAGAAGATTTTACTGGCCGTAGGTCAAGATAAAAAAGCCTCATTAGTGTGTAAAATGCAGTCCAGGGAAGTGAGGTTGACATTTGGGTGTACTACTTGGAAGGGTCACCAATTAAAACCCCTCAAAATTGGTGAAAATAAATGAAAATTAAAATGTAAAAAACAATATATCTACAGCCAAGAAACTTGGAGAAAAATGTGAAATAGGTTCTTCTGTCTGTAATCTAGGGAAGCCCAATATTTCATTCAATTTCCATGACTTTTCCTGTTTTTTTAACATTTTTCCAAAATTGTTTGATTTTTCAAGGAGCTCTGGGCCAGTGGGAATCCTGTTCAATAAGTGAAATAAGAAACACCAATATCAGTGCAATTCCTTCCCTTAAAAATCATCGAGAAAAACCAGCCACAGATATTTTTTTTTGCTGAAGACTGTACATATAAGTACAACAATACCTAATAAGTTAAGTGTAAGAACAACAATATATCTACGTAGAAATTTTCAGCGAAAAATGCAGGCTCGACCAGGACTCGAACCCGGATCTCTGGTATGTGTCATTGCTCTAACCACTGACCTACCGAACCAGCCTGGCCTCGCCTGATTTTTCGCTATCGCTGTTTTACCTGCATGGAATCGTCTCTGCCAGTGCTATTGCAACGGGATCTGTTGCCTTTGAAACACAGTAGACTTCAACGTTGCCTGGTTCCTCCCAGCGTAGAGATGTTAATTATTGTAGATTAGGCACACAGTAGTACATCTCCTGTGTGTGCCTAATCTACAAAAAATATATCTGTTTGTGTGTCTGTAAAGCTTGAGACGTAACACAGTAACTTTTCACCAACCTCTGTTGCTGAAGGAAGTCTCTCTGGATTTTTTGAGCACATTGAAAGCTTTCAACTTCATGTTGCCCATGAACTTCGAAAATGTTTTTGGACTCTCTGCTTCGGCTGCAACTTCCTTCCTCGGCTTCTTTCCTTTTCTTCCAACCTTTTTGTTCAGCTCCTCTTCCACTGTTTCCTTTATTTTCAAGAAATCTTCATGTTTCTGAAAGTAGTTAATATTAATAATCAATAACATTAATATGGCATAAACTGGTATATGAGTGTGTGTAAATGTTACATTATCATTATAATCTGATGCCACCAGGCGTGTATATTCTAGGCTAAGAGCCTATCTCTGAAGCCCAGACTAAATTCAGAAAATAATCAACTAGCAAATTTGGCTGATGTTTCACTCTCAAGTAACGATAGTATTTAACTAGCGACACTGCTCCCGTGCCAAGGATTCAAATGTGTTGTTGGATCTACACATGGGATCCTTTCCTTTAAAGCTATCACCAGGCTTCTTCCTTCCCGACCAGCGCCTGGACATATTTGTAGTGGCTTCCAAACCCAAGCATTGGACAAGGAAGTCTTCATTTTACAACGGAGATAATACCTTACAGCGATGCCAATTTGCTAACCAGCATGGGATTATTCCCAGAAGGGAATTTTTTAAACAGAACTACAATTACGGAAATGGGAAGTTGGCAAAGTAACAGGGATTTTTTCCCCTCTGGGCCAATACTGTCCCCTTTGAACACATGCACAAGCGAGAGCACTGACCTTCAACCAACCATGCTTTACAATGGTTGACAAACTTTTGAACCCGTCGTCTGCTTTATTTATGACTGGGAGAGAGTGGTTGACCGTGTTGAAGGAAGTTTAGAAAAATTACGTACCTTACTGCGCAGATTTTATTTAGTGTATTGAGTGAGTGACATATAAGTTTTGAATGATCTGTGCTGCATGGTGTGGTGAATTAACATGATTAACATAATTAACAAACTATTGACAAAACATTTACTCTGCTTTTGTATGAGGATAAGCTTCAAATCGTGAAGATAGGCAAGCCTGGCATCCCAAAGAAGAACAGAATGGATTTGCTTTAGTTTTTTTTATTTAGCGTTGCTTTTCTGCTACTTTAGCTAATCATGACAAGCATGGCTGACAATACAAGGACATTGATGAAGGGACATTCACAAAGAATAGCCATGCCCAGGCCTGGATTTGAATGCAGGACCCCTGACTTCGTAGTACGCTGTACTAACCATTTTACCATAGACATCAGAAATATAAGAATGGAGTTCCTGTTCAAATGAAATATTCAAGGTAAGAACTTTATTATGTATTTCATTCTCGCACGTAGACCTACATAAATATTTCACAACATGGGCCTCTATATTTTATCAATAACCATGAAATACTTGAAATCCTTTCCGTACCGTTTCTATATTAATGAAACAGTGACATTTTTATAATTATCTGTAAATTGTAAGGTACGTGTTTTTAAATACAATGTCACATCACTTCAGTGGCAGATTGAGAAATTACAGTTGGGAGGGGCAAATTTCAGTAGCATGCCTCACCTCATCAAGAATCATTTCTAACCTACACTTGAACTGTTTTATATGAACAATATATCATACTCTAAACAGGAATTAATTTATCCAGAGATTATAGTATTGTCTTGCATGCAAAGATTGGGAGGGACCCAGAAGATGGTTTGATTGATTTGGTTTATTTTACTTCGCTTTTCTGCCACTTTTGACTAATCATGAAGATGAGCAGGAGTGATGATATGATGAAATTGATGACGGAACACTCATGCAAAGGCTGGAATTTGAACGCGGGATCTCTAAGTACTAGGGACGTTCAATATATAAGTTTCCCTGTGCTATCAAAATATTGTATAAAGCAATGCCATTAAAAAGATGCACATGATTGACAAGCGCCATCCTTCGTCTACAAGGAACGACAATCGATTTGTTATCAGACGTGAAGGCGCATGCGTTCAAGGGCGAAAAGTAAATGCTTGTTCGGAAAACGCGGGCTCGCGTCATACGGAGTTCAGAAGCATGGATGCTAAGGGCGTTCTGCTTATGGACTTTTTGGAACGAGGAAGAACAATTAATGCTGACCGTTATTGTAAAAAATTGGATAAACTGAAAAACGCAATTCGACATAAGCGACCAGGTCTCCTGTCAGCTGGTGTCATTCATCTTGACGATAACGCTCGCCCCACTCAGCAGTGCAAACACAACACAAAATTGAAGAATTGGGGTGGGAACGGCTGCCCCACCCCCCACATAGCTCCGATTTAGCACCGAGTGATTTCCATCTTTTTCCGGTGTTAAAGTCTGAATTGCAAGGTTACCGTTTCGAAACAGAGGAAGAAGTGAAGCGGAATGTGAGAATAGTGCTCAATAGAGAGAGCCCTGATTTTCTTGAAAAGGGTATGGACAAATGCCTGAATCTGTATGGGGATTATGTGGAGAAGTGAGGAAGGATCCTCCTACACATGTATGTATAGTTTTCTAATGTATCTTAAAAATAAAATGTTTTACAGCATAAGGAAACTTATATATTGAACGACCACGTAGATGGTCATTAGTGTATGTTGTGATCATAATCCCTCCTATTGCAACCGTAAACTGGTTGATTAGATATGAGGAATAAACTGAATCAACAAATAAAACAAAAAAAAAATATTCTCTCAAGGAGTTCTGATTCAATCCCCCTTTTAATGCATATTGAACATTCGGATCAAAATTTAAACTCCAAATGCAGTTCCGATTAGCGTACCTTCAACACAAAGCTGACTTAAATAAAACTTTAAAAAATATTATCTAGCCTGTTAAACTTGACAATAAAAGACAGAATATTTGAGTCTTCAAAAATATTACACAAATTATATCCAAAGGCCTGGCAGTTTGGAGGGGCAATTGCTAGAGGCACATATTTTTGGTAAATAAAAAAGCAAAATTTCGGTACAAAAACTGAGTCAATTTCGGGTTCAAAAGCGGTAAATAAAATAAAATATTGGTGTTATAACGGTGAAAAAATGGATGAAAAGTGGTATATAAAAAGACATATTAGTTTTAAAATTGTGAATATAATCCTAAATTTGATTTAAAAACTACACTTATTCCACAGAATTAACATTTCACTTCTAATAGCACATTTATGTAGTTATCAGAGTATTAAGTTTATTGCATAACTCTCAGGATAATTCAGACCTCAGAAGGTGTCGCGTCAGTGAGTAAACCCTGAATTTCGCTTTTTGCAGTTCATTTCGCATTATTTCGTAACAAAATATGGTCACAAAATGCATCTCCCACGTTTCAAAAACATGAAAAATTAACACTACAATGTGTTTTTTCCAATTTCGTTTTTTCGTTAAAAATGAAATATGCATGCCCCTAGCAATCACCCCTATCTCCTCCCCCTGTGGATCCGTACCTGCATCACTTCAAAATCCAAGAAATGGAACGAGAAAGAGCCTCGCATTCGAACATTACGGTATGAAGAGATAGCCCAGGTTTTGAACCAATCCAATGGATGCCACTATGTATCATATATACAGTTGAACCTGAGTTACATGTTTGTCAAGGTGCGAAAATAATATGTATAACTAAGAATTACTTACAAATCCAGATTTAGATACCATGTCATATCATTATTAATACATAATTGTATCTATTCTGAGGAACAAGATATTCGTTATCCAGGTTATTTCTGTCATAAAGTGGTAAATTAACAAATCTAAAAGTTTGATTCTTAAGTTTATGTGGATTAGCATCCACTTCCTGTATAAATTCTACTTTCTGGTCAAGCATGTAACATTTCCTCTTTCTGTTCTCCATGGCTGACCAGTAGCACAGCAACTGAAAACGTTATCAGAAAGAACTGCTGTTCTGTTTTCATTATGAACACATCAAACATTAGTTACCGGCATCTTTTTAATGTCTGTACTTCCGTATCGCGATTGCAATGAGAAGAAAATGCATCTCCTGTTCCGAACAACAGTGGCAAATCTTTCTCCTCTGATTTCATGCCACGTGCCGTCTCTCCTTGCCTTCTCCGTGCCACACTTGTCTTTCTCACAACTCGAGACCGACTGACGCAATGCCCACCTGTCGTGTTTCGTATTTGAAACCCGCCTTGTGTTTTTGTAACGACAAGAAATGCATACCTCTCTGACATTGTTATAGCTTGGTTATGTATAAATCAACTACATTTTATGAAAATTAATACGTACAACACTGAATTATGTATAAATTCATTACTTACAAATAAGGTTTAATTAACACATTTCTAAATTATATTTTGCCGAACCTACAGTAATGTATGTATAAAATAGAATTATGCAGAACTGAGTTACATATAAAGCAGTCTCAACTGTATTTGTTGATACTAATATATTGGCTAGCAGCCTCTCTTCTCCTGCTTGTCCTTTCATAGTATACAACAACATCAATATTTTTTTCCCATCGCAGGCCAGCAATTAAAATAATGAATAAACTGATACCAATGCCCTTGCGCAGGTATGGATATCAGAAAGTATTGGTTGCAAATTAACCAATGAGCAGTATGGACATTCATTTGCAACTGACCCCCTGTATTGACTTTTTTTGATCCACTAAAAAAATGGATTTCAAGCATTTCATTTCTATGTAACTATATTATTATTATCATGAATAATAAAAATGGTATTAACTGTTATATTTTTTTGATTCTCCCATTAATTTTAAGGGGTGTAGAATTATTTAATGAAATTTTATAACAATGTGTATTACACAATAAAAAATGCAGTAAGACATTGGTCTTCAGTACTATTGTTTATCATTTATGTCAGCCAATGCTGTCACCAGCAGAAAAATCTTAGATAAAAGAAAGAATAGGACATGTTCAAAGCAATGGAGAACGAAGTTATGATGTTTGGCCAATAGATGCCAGGACACTGTCATGTTATGTCAGTTCTGCTTTGGTGCAAACCAGGATCTCTGGGCAAATCTATGTTAAATTACATTATACATTAAACGAGGAAGTGCATACCTCTGCTAATACATGCTGCTGGTTGTGTAAAATAGCCATTTTCTGCTGGAATAATTTATCTGGAATTCCAGTTGCACCTGGCTCAATCCCCAGTTCCTGCTGCTTGGTGTTCAAAAGAGCCTGTAATTCTATCCTTAGCTCGGAAACAATCTGTGGGTTCCTCTTCAATGCATCTTGTAACCTGCAAAAAAATATTTAAATTGTATAAACTGCTGGCATGTGGCTATGTATAAGTGTAGAGATGAGCCAATATCAATGCCAATGTACCTGTTGGGGTGATGTACTAGCAATGCCCCCTCCATGTTTCCATTCCTCGTCCAGTAATAGAAACAACTCTATTGGTAACAGTATTAAGTCCACTTTATGCACAGATAGGCTAATTTGGACTGAACCTACATTTTAAAGTGGGATCCAAACCACCATATGCATCCGCTGGGTATCAAACCTAGGACCCTTTAATTACAGTCATGGACACTGCCGGCTTGTAATGATTACATATACTTTCAACGGAATCGTTACAAGCCGGCAGTGTCCGTGACTGTACAAGGCAACAACATTACTACTATTACTACAATGCCATCAATGGGGAGCCCAACAGTATTATTCAAAGTGGTGTTCATTGTTAGATATATTTTGCAGATTGTGAGTTCTCACATTACATTACATATCTCTGTCTTCTAGAGATTTGTTGTGTTGTTTGTTTATCACGGAGACATGGTGAAGAAATTTTCATTATGTCAATGATCTTACGAACTCAACCTGATCCAGGAAGGAATACATTATGCAGGATGCCATTTCCCAAAGGTTACTGGCCTCCCCGATGGCGTAGTGGTAATGTAATTAAGGGGTACCCCCCATCCTTGTAATCTCCCTTTCTTAGTTCACAGGCAGATATTCTCTCCACTCAACCGGTAGGAATCAACTGAGACGTCGCTGCTGTTGGGAATGCACATGACAGCTGCGGCCAAGGGATCAGATGCCTACTTGAAGCATCTGCTTTATTTACTCAAGAGTTCTGGGTGTGAGACCCACTGGAGGCACATAGTGTTTCAGATCCCACTTTAAACTGTAGGTCCAGTCCTGATTAACCTTTCTGTGCATAAAGTTAACCTAAAACAAAAACTCAAACCCATAGCTTACTATAGGAACAATTTTAATCCATTGCTGAGCCCGGTCGAAAATTGCAAAATGCTGAAAAAATTTGCTGGGAATATAAAAAGAAAAAAATGTACGTACGTATGTACAGGGTATCTACTTCATTATTATCTTTGATGTCGACACTTGCTCGGCCATTATTTTAGTGCTTTCATAGCAATTGCTTTTAAATGAATTGCAGCCATGTTGCCTCCTTGTGTTAGATAGTGAAGCATGCCTGCTGACGGGTTAATCATGTGATGATATTCATTGTGTCAGGTATTCATTATGGGAGGCACCACTGTAAAAGATTCTGGAATTATTTGAGAAAAAATTCCCTTATCTTTATGACTTTGCTGATCCAGAATTAACTTGTATTTTTAACTGCATTTGAAGGGTCACAGGAAAAAAACAAAACATGAGCCAACACTCGTCAAACTCTAGAAAAATGAAATTTTAATTGCAAAACATTACTGAACATGTAAATAAAAAGTGCAAATAAAACGTTTACTTTGATGAATGCACGTGTCAAATGTAGGAAACAAAAGAAATTATGTTGTAAAGTCCAGTATAGCATCCACTTGGCAGGAAATGACACAACTACTTTGCTTACAACAGAAAATTCACTTACGTTGTCTTTTCCTCCTGACCCTTCATTTGTAAATGTAACAAAAAAAAAATAACAATTTTACAGACATTTGTGATTTCAGGTCAATAGTAATTAGAAAGATGACACTTGCTCAAACTTACCTGTCAATAGATTTATAATCTGGTTCATCACGTCTCTTGCTCTCTACACTGTCTGATGAGGATTCTTCACTTTTGTTATCTTCCTTTTCTTCTTCTTCTTCCTCCTCCTCCTCTTCTTCTTCTGATGACTCACTCTCAATTACTTTCCTCTCTTCTACCCCGCTTTTCCTTGAAACACGCGTAACTGTTTCAGTTTTGGAAGGCATCTTGGAGGAAGTATCACTTTCCACTGGACTCGGCACCCTTACGGGAGACATTCTGGGTGGTGGTGTTGGGGTTCTTGGTGAGGGCTCCACAGGCGAAGGGGTTCTCCTTTTTGGAATTGATGGTGTTCCATTGTCATCTCCCCATGACAGAAGCGGAGGCTTGAATTATCAAAATAAGTCAATCACAACATTAAGTTTCGGTGTTCCATTGTTTAGTGTCTCTTCATCAATTGCATCTAATCATCATTCATTCTCATCATTGTGATTAGCCTAAGGAGACAGACAGGTGATGTAAAATAAGAAAAATACGCAACTCCATAGGTGTAACTTGCTCTCCCCCCAAAATATTTCAGGTTTAATAAAATTTACAAGTTAACTACTTTACAGTCCTTCTGGGACCTGAGGAGCAGTGTAATAAACAGAGTTAGGATTTTTAGGCGCGCACCTTTTTTTCGTAGTGAAAGTGAGACTTCTCAGGAAGGACTCAGTGTGTGAAATGTTGCCTGAATGTGAGAATGGAGCTAATTTTTCAGCACCTTTTTTCCCCTTTTTTGATAACCTTTCCCCTTCCCTCCCTTTTCTGTGACAATTATCTATTTTCCCCCTTTTTCGTGTTCTTAATCGTTTTTCCTCCCCTGTTTGTGTCCCTTTACTGGTGTTGTTAAATATATTTCCTCAGCAAATCATTGAATTTTTATTTTCTCTTTTCGCGACACTTTTGTCTTTAAGATGTTTTCACATTGTTAACTGAAATTGAATGTATTTAAACTGTGCTTGATTGTTGCCTATTTGAAATCAACAATGATATGCACCAGATCGCCGTTATTTTTTTTTTTAAGATAGAAGGAAGAAGGAAACGCAGTTTGGTATTGGAAGCAGTGAAGCAACAATATGTTTCTGAAGTGGTGGGTTTCATATTTCATGTGTGCGCAGTGGACAGATATTGTTTGTGGATGTAAGTTCCTTACCTGCTTTTTCACTCTGTTAGATCCTGTTAGTGCATGTACTTTAAAATGCTGAAAGTGCCCAGATCCCGATTTCTCAGTCTGGCTCAACAATTTAAGCACGAGTTCATAGAAAGTGATGGAACTGTTATTCGATGCACGGTTTGTGATATGGGAATCACATTAGATGAAAAACACCAGAGATATCGCATCCAGCAACATATTTCCAGCTCTAAGCATCAAAAGAACAAGACTGCAAGGAAGTAAATATCGGCAGCCTCTCTTACGCAATGCATTTGAGCAGTGTTCTTCCAAGAACCAAAATTTAAAGGAATTTAATGTTGACTTGTGTGCATCTTTTACACAGGCGGGGATTCCACTCAACAAGGTGAACCGTCCGGCCTTGAAGGGGTTCCTTGAAAAGTACACACGGTTGTCAGTGCCGATGAGATCTGGGGATCATGGAATGAATGTGATGCATTTCTGTGAAATTTTGAAAAAGTTAAGGAGTTTGTGCTTTCCCTGGATTCAACCAACTCAGGTGCAATTTACAAGGCACAGCAACTTCTCCTCCCAGACAAGATAGATGATTTGCAGAAAGAACTATTTTGTGTACATTCCTACAAGTACCTGTTTACAGCCATCAAAAGCTTAGAAGAACAAGGCATCGAAAAGGAAAAACAATGGGATATCTTTACTACTGTGAGGGGGACAGTTAGATGGTTTTGCCAGAGACAAACTTGAGACTAGTCTTGACAAGAATCTGGAGTTGCCATTCCAAGTGAATGCCCCACTTGTTACTGTGGATGTAGAGAGAAGCTTCAGTGTATATAAAGATATTTTATCTTCGAAAAGAAACAAACTCACTTTTAAAAATTTAGAAATGCTTAATGTTGTAAGGTACAACAGCTTTGTGATTTTCCCCGACTCTGGTGAATAACTGTAACACAACCTATGTGTGTGATGTGTACACAGTGAGTAATAGCTTAGACTAATAAAATAGAAGGGAAAGTTTTAATAAGTAGTATAATTATCCGCACCTTTTTTTGCCCCTTTTTGGGTCTTATTTTAGCACCTTTTCCCTTCCTTTTTCCCAATGCAATTTTCCCCTAAAAATCCTAACTCTGGTAATAAAGATTAATATTTGTAATTTCGCAAATGTAACAGTTAATTAGCAAATAATTCTAGGTGCTATTTTTATGGGATAGAAAACTTAAGCAAAACAAAGCAAATGATGAAAAAAGTATAGAAGAGAGCCTCTTACACGTGAACATATTTTTGTCACTTAATAATTTCAATGGCTGATCACCATCAAAAAGATAGCACTGAAATCAATGGCGCAGACAAATATTTTCACCAAGCCCTGTGGATTTTTTTTTATTTTTAAAAAGTATGCTTATTTCTATCCACAAAGTGCAAAAACTTACATTTGTATTCCTGGAACTTCTAGCTTCTGCAAACTTCTTCATCTTTAGGTCTTGCTGCTTTAATTTTTCACCTTGTTCCAGAGAATGCCTTGAGAGTTCCTTTATCTGGGATTCGTAAGATGCTTGTCGACGTCTCCCTGGTAAACAAAAATTACTTTACATGGATTCCAGAGGAAGTAATGGTGTAATGTTCCAATAAGTTATTAGCATACATAAAGAAATGGGTTTTATTGAGAGAGCAGTGCTGACATTGTGTCACCCTGTAACTGGTCAGATGATCTCCCACCTTGGCACATGCGAGTTGAGGCCAGCAGTCGGTAACCTTTCCACTATTTTTTTTCTACCATCTACCATCCCTGAAGAACAGAAGATGGTTTGAAAATTTGGAGGAAAAAAGAAGGCACCTGCTGTGATTTAATCTCATTTTGAATATGTTGACAACTCATGGCTGAAAACATACACTTCTTTATAATAACAAATGTTTTTATCTGGTTGTTACAACCATACGTAAAAAAACATGAAAAAGAAAGAGGCAAAACAAGCCAACACCTTACCTTCAATTTGTTGGTTCCTGAGTTTATCCCACAGTTTTTCCATCTCTTGTGCATGCTTAGTTTCAAGATCTTGCAGTTTCGTTTCCCATTGTCTTTCTTGAGCCTCAAGTTTACCCTCAACATTTTCATTGTCTGTAGCTGCCTGGAAAAGGGTAAAGAATAAAAAATGTAGAAAGTATAGCAGTATTAGTGAAATTGTGGTGATAATAGTAGTGCTGAACTCATATCATATGGAATAAGGAAGTAAGGCTTCAAATTTAATCCCAAATAATTTTCCAGAGGCATATATCACGCATACTCAACAACTAGCCATGTAGCACAGTCTATTATCTAAATATTGCAGAATTTGAATTAAAAGTATTTGGGTGTGTCAGCACTGAGGCTATTTTGCACCCGTCACACTATATGGGGTCCAGGCCCTTATCATAACAAAAATAAAAGCGTGTCTGAAAACGAAAATGTCCTTACCTTGGTTAAAAGCTGAGGCTAAAAAGGACGCTCAGCACAAATAAGGACAAAACACAGAATTATACTGGCCATGGGGCCAGTCACCAGAGCCTAGTTAGTCTGCAGTCCAGGGTGTACTATGTGGAAGTGAGGTTGACTATTGGGTGCACTATGTGGAAGGAGCAACCCTAAATATTGCCGAAAATATGCAAAATGCTTAATTTTAATTAATTTTGTGCAACTACATTGGATTTCATGATTAACTGCTATTTGAGCTCCTGCATAGCCTTGTCTTTGGTGCAAGTGATTCGAGGTTCAATTCCTGGTATGGATGCAGCACCATACGGACAATTGGGGAGCTACTTAAAAGCAATGGTAGGGGCCTTCCGGCACAAATGCCAGAAAACAATAGTAATGGGAATTGACACATGAAAAGTCTATTGACAGACCTTGGACTGTTTGAGCCTTGATTTTCAAAATTAACAATACATTGTCAAATGGCATCCTTCAGCTGACTAAAACTGGAAATAAATGACCAATTACTATATTCATCTTAACTGTCAATGAGAGTGAACACAAAAGGAAACAGCACACTTAAGAAAGACATATGTTATGTTCAACATGTGGCATTAGAAGCTATTATGGAAGAGAAGTAACGCTAGTTTTATTTTGTTGAGATTTTTCTGCACCATCTGATAAAATGCTGGACTCACTGTGAATTGGGATTTTGATTAGAACAGAAGTTAACTTACCTTTTGTTCTAACTGTGACTTAAGGGCTAGAATCTCTACTTCTTGTTGTTGGATTTGATTTAAAATATCTGAATTCTCAGCATGGTTCGCTGCATGTGCTTCAGCCTTCTTTGCATTCTACAAATAAAAAAAATAAATATATTTCTAACTTTCGTTACTTGCAGTTTGTACACTTCAATATTTTTTTTTTGCCAACTCACTAGGCCAATTCCAATTTGTGACAACTGCCATTTACATGCCAGCCTCTGAAGCAGTATGGTCAACGTAACATGCTATGAAGCCAGAGGTTCCAGCTTCGAATCCTCGTCCGGCATGGATCTGTCATTGAATGTATCCCATTGCCGGTTTCATCTGTTCGTTGGCACAATTAACCCATGGAGGCACATATACAGGGAAGTGGAGGTTGGGACACATGCATTCTTGTTATAGACATGCTTTAAGAATTCCGACCTTAGACCACCCATTCTGGGAATCACACCCAGGTCTTCTATGTAGCAGTCAAACACCATACTTAGATTAGGTTCCCAAGAGGTAGAAAAGCAATGTAAAATAATAATTATGAAGATTGTCTTTTACTCTTACTTTAATTGATGATTTTAGTGTTAGGTGACATGAAGGATTATTACTTGAATTCAGATGCACCTTTTCAGATGTCAAACAGGGAAGAGTTTGTGTTATATGTCAAAGTATGTAACGATAAAACTGGATTTTGCGTCGTTTTTAGCTTTCGTTCAGAGGGAAACAATTCCTTTTCAGGTTTTATTAATACTCTCAAGTTGCGTATCCAATAAAAATTACATTTATTAAGGAATAAACCTTTAATAAACAATTATAAAATTTAAAGTAAAAGGCCGCTGAGTTCCCGCTGGTCCTCGGTTTATAAAAGTCAACTTAATACGAGGATTAAAGCGGCACTTTGGATTGTATTGAAAAACAAAATAAATTTCTGTAGCTACACACTCTTATAATAATTGGGTTTAAAAATAATTACTGAATATTACTACATTTACTTACATGACCAAAGGCTAGCCTGTTTTGAGATCTCTACCTTTTTTCTGAATAGCGCTTTTCTTTCACCCTTTTGTAACAACCACTTTAATCACTGAATACGAGAGCTCTCTTTATTATGAAAGTAATCACACTAAGTTTTTCACTTCACTTTCCTTTCTGCAAACTCGGATCCAATTAGAAGAAAACTCTCTGGAACAGCTGACAAAATCCTTTCGAGATGATCACGTCATCATCTCAGACCCATGCTTCTGGGCACACGTTTCCATCTTCCTCACTGCAGCTTCCGGGCCAACCAACTTAGACCCTACAGTTTTTGTGGATATCGAAAACTAACAACGGTCAGTCACCGATTCAGAGCTTTGACTTCTTCTTAACGTGATTGCGAACTACCGTTCAGTCGACAAGACTACATTTTCAGTCTTAACATGAAGAAAACTGCGCGGCCTTCCAAAGGCTTCCCTCGCTCGCTCGCTACTGCTCTTCGCGCCAAAAGCAACTGACACTGCTGTTTCCCACGAGACATAGTCCACTTTCAGGAGGGGTGTTTATAGTTCTTTTTGTAATTCTTTTCGGACATCTCAACAATATGTTACAAGTAGGATGAGTGATTGCTCTTAGTACTATCTTAAATTGTGTCTTACTAACCCATGATGGGTCACGCTCACTTGAGTCACGGCATCAGTCGCGGGTGAGCATGGCACTCACCCATTATTTTGAGGGACATTTCAACGTATTTTAATTTTAAAAAAAATATTTTTTGTATTTCAAATTATCCCTTCTCCTTAACTACAGGGTGGCTCAATAAGTCACTTAACACCCCCAGTACAAGGTCACTGTGGCATGGAACGTGAAAATGGCGATGACCAATCGTTGCCTGGCCAAGGGGGAACCACATTAACGTCACCCACATGGTTGGCAGCCATCTTGATGTCCGCCATCTTGAAATCAACTTCAGAAATTTAAATGGGAAGGGGGTCATGCGACATATCAAAATGGGCTAGAATTTCACCAGAAAAACTTTTACTGGTTAAAGATATATCATAACTTTTTACTGGTTAAAGATATGTCGAAAAAACCTTCACCATTGCATTTCTCGTGAAATTGTAGCCTGATTTGATATATCATATCACCCCCTTCCCATTTAAAATTCTGAAGTTGAATTCAAGATGGCGGACATCAAGATGGCTGCCGACCATGCGGGTGACGTCAATGTGGTTCCCCCTTGACCAGGCAACGATTGGTCATCGAAATTTTCACGTTCCATGCCGCAGTGGCCTTGTACTGGGGGTGTTAAGTGACTTATTGAGCCACCCTGTACATTTTTGTTTCAAAATGTTTATTTGTTTTCAAACAGAGTAATATGTAGTTAAAGTGAACAACTCCTAAAAAAAAGTGCATGTTCCTCAAAGCTGCCGTGAAGAACTGTGGGGCAGTTTGGATCATGAGAGCTCCAAAAATCTGATAAAATATAAACCACTTGGACACTTTTTGTATTTTCTATTAACACAACAAAAACATTTTTTTTTTTTTTTTTGCAAATATTCCAAATCACGGTGTCCACTCCATCACCCCAGAGCCGACCCTAGAGAGCAACTCAAGCCCCTGCCCTAGGTCCTGCATTTTGGGGAGGCCTCACGACAGATAAAAATAATTGTTTGTGTGCTGTTTATTGCGAGATTATAGGATGCTGGTGCTTCCAATTAAGCAACTAATTTCATTTATGCTGATTTCATGGATTATATTGGCACATTTGAAAATATCCAAAGTTAGTTTGATGGATTGATTTGGTTTATTGTACTTTGCTTTTCTGCCACTTTTGGCTAATTGCGAAGATGAGGATGAGTGATGAAATTGATGAAGGGACATTCACAGGGATTCAAACCACCGTGCTAACCACTGTACCACAGAGGTTTGCTTACAAAATTAGAAATCATATTCTAAACAAAGTTCTACATAAATATCGTGTTTAAATATTTCAAACAAAATAAGTTCATATGCACTATTCGTTTAGTTGTAGAATTGAATACTCTCTCTGTCCCATAATTATTGTCCGGTACACCGTTGTTTGTTCTCATAATAATTGCCCGATATTCGAACTGTGACATTGGTGTATACAGAAGATGAACATGAAACAAGGGAATGAGTTATACATTACTACTCAAGGATCAGTACAAATCAGTGGCAGTCCCTCCATGGAACAGGCTGTTCCCTCCTACTTATCGCCCATTGAAGCTATTTTAATTATCTATATTAACATAATAAGAACATTTCTTTCTCTCGAAATCAACATGCCGAAGAAAACTTTCACCGTGACTGGACGTTTGTTTTACTGCACCCACCCTCGTCGTTCCACCCTCTAGTGCCTGACGCCGAGTATTTCCGACCACGCGCGAAGGTAAACGATCCTCGAAGTCCCACTTCCCACCACGGAAGCTGAACTTTGGCTGTTCCCTACGAGAGACAGCGAATTCGTTTTCCTTCAAGTTTTTGCTATGTACTAAAGTTTAATTGCGTCGTAGTGATAGTTTTGAGTGTAGTAAGTCTATAGTTTCCTAATCTCATTGCAAAATTGCGTCTGACATTCATAACGAACTGGAAAAATCTTCTACAGTTAATCGTCTGCTAAATGACTTGGCTAAATGCTGCGAAATAGCTTCCGAGGGAACAGCTCGCATTCACCTGTTCCAACAGCCCCAAGACCAGACACGCAGAGGATTCCTTGTGTTACTATCATGCTTGTTTGGTGCTTGAATGAGGTGAATGTGAAGTTTATCTACTATAGCTGCATTACAAGACAAGATATATTCTCGATTATGATGAACTATTTTAGGGGTGGTCTTTAGTGATGGGCACCCCTGTTTAGGAAGGAGGGGCAGATCAAGTATAGTGTTCAGTAAAACTAAGAAAGAAGTTACTTTCAGTAGACACGCTGTCGTAATTAAATACGTTGTGGGGATTACGATATGGTTTAAGGGCACAAATTATATGATCTGGAGTGGATGTGCCATTGGCCTTGGGGCCAATGTATTCAGTTCATTTCAATAAGGGTTGAATTTTACTTGGTCTACTGTATTATATTACGACGGATATGGGAGGAGGGGACAAGTGCAGGTCACCTGTTCCCCTGTCTGATTTAGCACCGCACGCCACTGGTACAAATTGTGCTTTCCCTCTGCCTCTTCGTCTGTCATTTCTGTACTACCATTTTGGCATACCGGACTATAATTATGGGACAGAGGGAGTATTATTTTACATGAAACAATTAGGGCTGAGCCGATAAAAACCGCACCCGCAGGAGTTTTTCTTAGGGGGGAGGGAGGCAGGCATGTAAGCTTTTATTATTGCTATTATTATTATTAATTTAATCATAAAATTAAAATTGAATTGAAAATGTTTTGTTGTTGTGTACAAGTCCAGACTCGAGTCTACTATTTAGATAGAAATTGGATTCACCTTGTTTTATTTCCATAAACATCTAACACTTTGTTGGTGAACAGTTCTATGCCTTTTTATACTTTTTAACAATGCACAGTTGTCACACAGAGAGCACATAATCTACTGTCCTTTATGGTATCTCTTAACCATGTGTTTACATGACGAACGGTACAGTAATAAAAAGTACTAAATCAAAATGACAGGGTGTGAACAATTGGGGTGAGATCCAGACTTCGGGCAATGATTTTCCTGACTTTTTATAATGCCGAATAGCATTTATTTAAAATACAAGAGGTTCATCTTCTTCTTCTTTTCCATCCCCTTCTGCAATTAAGTGTCGAGTTTCATCATCCACTTCCTGTATACTTTTCGGTCCAAGGCTAGTTTTTGGACTTCTGGCATTGTTTTCCCTTTCTTCTTTCCTATCTTTTCCACATACTCTTCCCATATAACTCTTGGTTGTCCTCTTGCCTTCTGGTCTGGCCTCCCCGATGGTGCAGTGGTTGCGTTGTCGCCTTGTAATCAAGGGGTCCCGGGTTCGATTCCCAGTGGAGGGACATAGTGGTTCGGATCCCACTTTAAACTGTAGGTCCAGTCCCGATTAGACTTACTGTGCATAAAGTGGACTTAAATAACAAATCAATCCAATCCAATCCAGTACCTGTCTAGGCTTGCGATCCTCCTCCATTCTTGTCACATGTCCAAACCATTGCAGTGCCTTTCTCTCTATTGCTTCTAATAGTAGTTTTTGCTGAAACTGGTCTCTAATGGGGGTATTTCTAATCCTATCTCTTTTAGTCTTTCCTACTACTTTTCGTACATATCTCATCTCTGCTGCTTGAAATCTGCTATTCTGTTCTGGTAATAATGTTAAGCTCTCTGTTCCATAGAGCAATGTGGGAATGTTGTCTTGTAAATCATCATCTTCGTTTGTTCACTTATTTCCCTTTTACCAATTAATTGTTGTTGAGTTGATAGTAAACTTGGTTTGCCTTTTGTACCCTATTATTCACTTCTTCATTCATTCTTTTTCAGATGGAAGAATGGATTTAAATTAGGTTAATTCGTGATATTGAATCTGAAATTTCTTGAAATTACCAAAGGTACAAATACAATCACTCGAGGGTAAAATAGTGTTTACAATTGGAGATTTTCACGACATTGGGAAATTCGAAAATTTGCCGACCTGGTCTGAAATGAAGAATTTATTCACTTCCACATATGAGGATTATTAATATTTCCTTCCCAATCCCGTCCCGATCAAAAATTGTTCATCCTTCACACCCCTAATTATGGAAGTCATAATGAATCTAATGCCTCTTCTCAAAACGTTCTCTGGTCGGTTATTTTGTTGGACATGGCAGTTAACTGCTGTAACCCACAGCCTGTTAGGCCTCCCTGGTGGTGCAGTGGTAGCGTTATCACCTTGTAATCAAGGGGTCCCTGGTTTGATATCTGGTGGAGGCACATAGTGGTTCGGATCCCACTTAAAACTGTAGGTCCAGTCCCGATTAGCCTTTCTGTGCACAAAGTGGACTTTAAAAAAATCCTAGCAATCATTCCAACAGCCTGCAAATCGCAGAAAACAAAGGGGGGTGCCCCTCTACCCCTTTGAACCAATATTGATACTCTCACCGATTGCAACTGATACTGATGCTTCAAAATTGTAATAATTTAAAACTGTTGAAAATTATTAACATTAGTGTGTAAGTATTCCACTCTTTATATGCACCAATTTATGAAGATTTTTGCTTTAAAATTTTAAAAAAATCACACCAGAATATTAAACTACATGTTCTCTTATCAATAAATTTCAGTTTCTTCATACAAAACAAGTGCAAAATAAAAAGAAACTTAGAATTTTGCATAATTTCAAAGATAATTGGACTCTGCGAAAGTGTGGTGCAGTATTTTTTCGGAACCCGTGAAATGATCAAAAATGCCAGAAAAGTATCGGCCGGTATCAGTATCGGCTCACCCCTGAAATAAAAAATTGTATTTCACTACAGCATCAAAGGCTGCGATGGTCTAGTCGGCAGGGCATCTGACTGCTATGCAGAAAACCTGAGTTCGAATCCCAGAGTTGGTGATTCAATGTAAGGGTGTGCAGGACAGAATTTTTTTTAACCGACATTCGGGACGGGAAAAAATCGCAATTTCCCAACGAAATTTCCCGAAGCACTGAAAATCTCGAATTCTACACGTCATTTTCACATTAAGTGATTGTTTTTGCATTTCTGGAATAAAAGCAAACAATTTCCGATAAGTTCCAGACACATGCAATGCAGAAAACGTCGAGAATTAACAACTTTTTAAAATGACCATTCGGTATTTCGCGATTGCTCGGGATCCCGAAAAGTCGGGGAAGTAATTTCCCGAAGTCGGGATCGGGACGGGAATTTTTTTTCTCGATCCCAGTCCCGACTTTGTCATCATGTCATCATTTTTTCCGGCCTTCTCCCCGTATAAAGCGGCTCTGAGACTCAACCAGCCTCAAATTCAATTGATACCTGAGGGAAACCCTGGGGGATAAAGGCGGCCGGAGCGTGGTGCTGATCACATCAGATCCAAAATGGCCTAGATCGAAAATGTGTGGGGCCCTACCCGTACATCCCCTAAATGTACGTTCATGGCACGGTGCTGTATGCATGGGGAACTTTACCTTACAGCCAAAATTCAATGAAAAGTAGAAAAGAAAGAGAATTATAATAAAGAACATTAAGGACCTTAATCTTTTGGTGCTTTTTTTTTTTTTTTTACCAAAAGTTGTATTATTTTTCTTCTTTTTCCTCAAAATTGGCGTTGTTATTTTAGCACACTTTTCAACAAATATACCTAAAATAATGCATTCACTTTGCTTTTAAAGTAAATTCACACTCGATCTGCGCCAAAAGCCCCATTACTTCGCTCAGGAACGCCAAACGTTTCTCGCGTCCCAAGAGCCGACGTTACGGCTCCCGAGCGACGGTAGGTTCGCACTCAATCCCCGTCAAAATCTCGCCATTGCGCTCGGTAATGTGAAGAGTTTCTCGCACTGCAAATACCGATGTTACGGCTTCAAGCGAAGTAAGTGCGTCCTCAATCTCTGGGAAAATAACGCCACTTACCTCGGTAATGATGAATGCCGATAATAAGGCTCCCGTCTGACGGCAGGTGCGCACTCGGTTTTCGTCAGATCTGCACCACTTTCCTAGGTGATACCAAAATTTCCATTACAAAGTGAAATATCGTGAAAAATATCCATTTACACGAGGTAAATCGTCAAAATTATTCCATGCATAACATGTACCATAGTTTTGTTTCGGATAATTTTTTTTGGAAAACGTGCACGTTATAGTACTAAGTGAGGTTAAATAAGGTTAAATATAAACAGGATGAGAATTGATAGGCACTAAAAACTCGCAAAATGAGCAGGCAAATAAGAACAAAATACAAAATAGGTACTAATCGTTCGGCACATCGCCCTACGATGCCAGGGATCCCAGGTTCGATTCCTGGCCTGGGCATGGATGTTTGTGAGTGTTCATTCATCAATTTCATCACATCACTCATGTCCATCTTCGCAAATTAGCAAAAAGTGGCACAAAACGCGAAGTAAAATAAATGAAATCAAATCAAATTAAACGCGCTCAACATTTTTCATTATTTTCATGGATTAGACACTGAAAAAAGCTGTTATCTTCGAAAGAAGCACTTGTGACTAAAACAGTCACAAAATAACACTATACCTGTGAAACACGAATACCACTCATTCAGGCACATAGTGGTTCTGGTAATTTACAATGCTTTACAGAGAACAATGACGCGAGCAAGAAAATTTTTAGATCCAATTTTTTTTGCAGGCTGTATTCAATATTGATTTAATAAGACGCAAATAATTTCACGGGACGCCAATTCATTCTTTCTTTTACAACTTTTGTGCTTCCTCGATGGTTTTTTATTTATTGATTGATTTGTTGTTTTAAGTCCACTTTATGCACAGTAAGGCTAATCGGGACTGGACCTACAGTTTTTAAAGTGGGATCCGAACCACTGTGCCTCCACCGGGTATCGAACCCGGGACCCCTTGATTACAAGGCGATGACGTTACCTCTACGCTCCTCCTCGATGGTGTAGTGATCCCCTTTCGAAATTTCGAGAAAGTAAAAATTCGGGAAAACCAAAGTGGTTATTGAAAAACTCCCCTTTAAATGACCCCCGATTACAATTTCTTGCCTTTGAACAACTTTTTAAACGAAGGTAAAAAAATGGTAATTGTGAACTATTTTATTGCCCCTCCACACAACACAGAACGCAGCTATGTAATTACCACCTTTACAATTCGACCTCCCTCCGAAATAAAATCCTGCGTATGGTAGATTGTATTTTTTGGCACCGAATCGTATTCTCCGTATATACTATATCTGTATTTATACTATCAAAGTCCCTAATCTCCAAAATACGAGATTTT
This sequence comes from Lepisma saccharinum, assembly GCF_977018435.1. Classification (NCBI taxonomy): domain Eukaryota; kingdom Metazoa; phylum Arthropoda; class Insecta; order Zygentoma; family Lepismatidae; genus Lepisma; species Lepisma saccharinum. The sequence goes on along the minus strand of NC_139238.1, from coordinate 82,452,289 downwards.
ACTGAGGAAATCAAGTTCGTAAGGTTAGCTAGTCGATTTAATTAATGTTGCCTATTTATTCCGCCATAGCGGAAGTACGCTGGTTTTAACGAATGGACAATCTTCAACTCGCGATTCCCCACACAGTGAATCGCAAGCTACTTACTCTATGACGCAATTTCTTCCCAGTTACTTGTCTGTGAGGTAAACTTCTCGACAACTGCTTCACGAAACTGATAAAATGTTCTGTGGCTAGTTTCGTAGCAGAAACACGGAACATGTGGATAATGTAAATCGGATAACAAACAGACAATATGCATGACCGATTGGTTTGGTATCCGCGCATCGGAAATGCACACATCACGAATAAAGGAAATATGGAGACAGTGGTGTGCTCCAAGAAGAGTTTGCCGATCTCCGTAGCAGAGTGGTTAGCATAGCGTGCTGCGATGCTAGAGGTCACGGGTTCGAATCCCGGCCTGGACAAGGGTGTTCTTTGTGGGTGTCCCTTCATCGGTTTCATCATATCATCCTCATCTTCGCGATTAGAAAAAAGTGGCAGAAAAGCGAAGTAAAATAAACCAAATCAATCAATCCAAGAAGGGTTTGTTAGTCAATGCCCTCTCCAAATCGATCCACAATTCCTTAGAAAAAGGATGTCTAATGCAGGAAAAGATGGGAAATATATAGGGCTGATTACTAGCGGTGTGCGAGACGGTAAACACTTTTCAACTAAGAGTCGGGAGATTTTTGAGGCGGGATATGTTGGAAATTGCCCAACACGATAGAATCTCGAACTCGAACTATTTCCCCCTCAAGTGATTGTTTAGGTATTTCTGAAATTAAAACTGGCAATACTAAAGTCTCAGACACTTATTACGCCAAAAAAAACAAACAGAATTAACCACTTTTATGAAACACGAGCATTTGGAATTTTCCGAAGTCGGGATGGTGCAGGGAACTGTTTTTCGTCGAGTTTTCGGAATTCCGCACACTGAAAAAGACGACACAATTCACCAACCTCACCAAAATCCCGAGCGTCACCGTGGGCCAGACAGAGTGTAAATTCGGATTTGAATATCCGGATATTTTTTTGCCGCCCCTAGCATGGCCATAGTTTACGAAGATGAAGTCGCAATGCGATCGTTTTGGAAAGTGACCACGAAATGTGGCAACGCTGCGTTGTGAGGCAAGGCCATTGATCCACAGCTGCTAAACAGCTGATAACGTGTCAGCCAACAGGTTTCTTCGCAGGAAGTGTACTGTACGTAAGTACGAACAACTTATCTTCAAGTTATTTTCGCTTTGTTGCAGAAGGTTAAGGGACAAAAGGTGCATAAAAAACATGTCTCTACAATTAGGAAAATAAGCTTTTAATGGCTAGTATTAGCTTCCCGTAAAACGTCACTTTACCATGTCGTGTTCTGCCTTTCAAGATAAGCTACACAATGCCGGCTGAATATGTAAATAAAACAAATTGACATACTAAAAAAAACTGTCAAGTGGTACCGGTTCCTAGTGGGGCAAATTACAGAGGTTCGGATCTCACTTTACATTGTACTTTTGACCTAATTGCTCTGAGCTTCAATCAGTTAATAATTGTGTTTACGCTTTAATTTAATAGCACCGAACTGTGCAATACATCACATGTTACGAAGCTACGTGTCCTGTGTTCGACCACCGATATAGGCTACGTGTAGTATTGACGGGGTGCGGTGACCGAAAGTACACCCTCGAAAATTTTGACCCTTTTTTTTAAATATATATATATATATATATATAATCGGCAGTGTTTTACGTAACAAAATTTATTTCAAGCTTGGAAACCCAGAAATACCAGCGTGAGCAGAATTCGTCCAATTCCTCACATCCCCGAGCCGTTTCACCAATTTTCATTTTCAATTTCAATGGTGTTTATTCTTTGGCGAGGTTCAGCAAATGCTGATCTACCAACTAACCCGACAAAGTAAGATGTAGCAGAGTACCTAGGTACATTATTATACATGAAGATTATAAGGCACTACATAAAAGAAACTATAAAAGAACTACTACTAAATAAAGAAAATCACAAAAGGAAAACAGATGACGAAATACCTATATACAGTGCTTGTGTGCAAATAAATTGATTTTTTGATTTGATTTATTTTACTTCGCTTTTTGTGCCACTTTTGGCTAATTTGCGAAGATGGGGATGGGTGATGATATGATGAAATCTCACAAATATCCATGCCCAGGCCAGGATTCGAACCCGGGTGTGTGCAAATAAATGAAAAAATAATAACATACATGTATTATTAGTTTCGGTCCAGTTCTTTTTTTCAATAATTCACAGCAAACCGTTTTTAATCATAATTATGTGGTTCTGATCATCAATCAGTGAATCATATACTGCCCTACGAAAGTGTTTGTAGTTCAGAAGTCTTATTTCATTCGGGAGTGCATTCCAAATTTTAGGTGCCATATATGTATTAAAGCATTTTCTTTGAAAATCCGTGTGTACGAATACGAATGTTACATACTGTAACTAAACGAAGATTGCGAAACAGAAATTCTGCAGCGACGTATATGGAGATTAGCGGCGTTTCTTGTGGAGTATGAGTGCGTTTCACTCCTAGCTTTAAGCTTTATATTCATAGTCCGGGATGTTTTTATTTATAACATTGCAAGTAATGCAGGTCATGTGCAGTTCTCTCCGTCTTGCCATGTTGAGAATTTTGTGCTGATTAAGCACAGGGAGAATGTGTTCGTGATTTTTAAATCTTTACCCCCCCCCCCCCCCGTTTCAGTACATGTTCAGACCAGTCTAATTTTTGATCCATGGCCAAATTTCGTATTGTTTGCGAGTATGTTGTGTTCTGCGTTTCAATTAATATTTTGTATTCGCTGAGATTAATTTGTTTCAGGAGATTATTGTTTCCGATAATAGTAAATATTAGATTTCTTTGAATTTAGAACTAAGCCATTTGATTCACAACAGTTGCTTATATTTTTCAAGTCCTGATTTAATAGTGCAATTGCATTTTGTAAATTAAATATATCTGTCGATATATACAATTTGTACAATTGCGTGTCATCGGCATAACGGTGCACATTACAATATTTCACTGACGTAATCAAGTCAGCAGCTGCTAACGTGAATAATAAATAGGGAACGGAACTTTATGTGCTAAAAAACTCAGAAATATTTATTTTTTATGTGTCATAAATGTTGAAAATATGTGATAAAAACAAGAAAATATGTGACAAAAATAAAAACATTTGGTAACAAAAACAAACCATAACATTAAACATCTGAAATTAGTTTCTAAATGATTACCTCTTAGCGAGCTATTTTTTGGAAGAGTTGCAGTGGATCATTGCAAATCTGTGACGATTATCTCTAAAAAGCATCTTATATTGTGAGAAAGATCGCTCCACGTCACAAGAAACAATTCTTGCATATTTGAAGCATGAAATGTCACTAACGCCGAAGTTTTCCAAAGCTTCCTCTTCTTCTACTTCACCTCCTTCCAAAACACATGCAATTTGGCACAATGTTTGAAAAACTTGTTTTTTCCCCAAAAATTCTGTACATTTAGACATTTAGATCCAGTGAGTTCTTTCAGTTTCGTTTCTACTATACGGACTTCACCAATGGAAGCTGCCAAAGTGTTCGCGGACGATTCAAGCTTTCATATGGAATTAGAGAGAATGGACAGGTTTGTTGAAGTGTATGCCAATTCGACTTTTAAGGAGGGCTCCATTAACAGTTCTTGCAGAATTCTTCTTTGTCGAGATCATTTACAACAGATACAATTTTTTTCAAAGTTCTGGGCATAACATCTGCATCGCGTAACTACAGGTGTAGGGGGAAGTGAAACCTCAGGACATTTTTGTTTAAAAATGTCTATTCTTCTAGGCGACTTGATAAAAACTTTCTTCCCATTTGAAACCAGTTTATCGACATCGGGATAAAGAGCTCTTATCTTTTCACATATTCTATGCAATGCATGTGCCACACATGTAACATGCACCATTTTGGGGTAGCTAACGGCAAGACCACTGAATGTAAGCTGCAGCATCTGTCAAGAGAAGAACATTGTCAAATTTTATGCCTTCTGGCCACAATAGCTGCATTGCTTCATTAAAAACCTGGCTATCGTTACGTGTAGCCAGCCCCAGCTACTTACAGCTATTTTCTCCCAATAGGATTGTAGGCGACGTGCCAGAAGTCTGCCAGCGAGGGTGTTCAAAGACAAAACAAACCTAGCACTCTCGATATGAAAGAGGTGCGGAGAATAAACATTTTTCCTTTGAGGATTTTGAGGTAGATGAAGTCAATGAGCGATTTTATGTATTTAAAATGAAATTCGCAAAATATGTATTTACATACGGAAAACTGGAAAATATGTGTTTTTATGTAAAATAAAATTTGCTGTGTTGACATATAAGGCTATGATCAGAATTTTGGCAAAAATTAGGGTCTCTATCTTATCGCAGAAAAAACATTTATTTACCTAAAGTTCCTTTCCCTAATAATAAAGGACCCAGGATTGAACCCTGAGGGACGCCAGCACTCACTAGCAGAGGCGACGACAGTTTATCTGTCAATACACGCTGTTGCCTTTCACGGAGATAATTCTCGAACCATTTGAGTGCTATTGGGGAAAATTTGTAATATTGTAGCTTTTCAAGAAGTAGTTTATGTGGTAGCGTGTCAAAAGCTTTGCTGACGTCAAGTAAAAATTAACATTGTTACATGGGATTTGTCCATCGCATGGAAAATATCGTCGGTCACTTTCAGGAGAGCGGTTTGCGTGCTATAGTGAGGACGAAAACCGGATTGTTGCGGAGGAAGATTGTTATAGTCGCCAATGTACTTACGAACTTGATCGTTTACTGTTTTCTCAATTATTTTTGAGGGCCTTCCCCATGGCGCAGTGGTTGCGTCATTGCCTTGTAATCGCGGGGTCCCGGGTTCGATACCCGGTGGAGGCACAAGTGGTTCGGATCCCACTTTAAACTGTAGGTCCAGTCCCGATTAGCCTTACTGTGCATAAAGTGGACTTAAAACAACAACTCAAACTCAATTATTTTTGAGAGTACCGGCAAAATACTAATGGGTCGAATGTCACTTACAGAGCTCGGGTTTTGTTTCTAGGTATGGGAATGACCTTCGCCTCCTTCCAAGAATGCGGGAAACAGCCTGTGATGAGGGAATAATTAATGATATGCGTTAATAGCGGAAGGATTTGGGGAAGTGAGAGTTTTATCATTTTTACAGATATGCCGTCAACTCCGGTCGCGTTCGATCGGATTTTGTACACAGATTTTCTGACAACGGATTCATCCACTCCACGAAAACTGAAATCAGCCGCACTCTCAGTGAAACAGCCAGCGTAATAACGCTCACACTGCTGAGAAACTTTCTCGTGGTTTATTTACAAGTCGCGGCATACGTTCACAAAGTGATTATTTAGCACATTAGCATCATTTAATGTGGGAGGAAGTTTCCCGATTTTGTTTTTACCACTATAACCCCAATTCCGCATATGTTGCCATATGTGCTTCGAATCATTTGACGAATTTATGATATGTTCGAAATACGCTTTTTTCTCTTGCCTTACGACCGATGTTGCGAAATTACGTAATGTCTTGTATTCGGTCCAATGTTGAGAATTATTTGTCCGCTCAAATTTCAGTAGCTCGTTATCTCTTAATTTCATGATTAACTTAACATTTTCTGTTATCCAGGGTGCTTTTCTCTTAGTTGCGCGAACGGTTTTCAATGGAGCATGTTTATCAAACACCGCATTCAATTTTTCGGTGAAGAAACGCACTTTAACTTCATTGTTTGAAAATTCCATTAACGTATTCCAATTTATCTTGCTTAGGTCGTTTTCGAGGCTGTCTTTCACTATCGCATTATAGTTCCTGTATGTAATTGTCGTGCCCTTAGGTTTTGCTGAAACGCAGAGAGACATATGCCAAACAATGATCGGAGTTGCTGACTGGTACAGAGACGCCAGAATTTACATCAGATAAGTTATTTACGAAGATCGGATCAATTAAGGTTTGAGTGTTACGCGTGTTACGAGTGGGTTCTGTTAAGATTTGGGAGAGCTGGAACTGCTCAGCAAGTGACGGGACGTAACGTGTGTCGGGCTCATTTGACTTTAAAAAATCTACGTTTATGTCACCTAATAGATCACTGAATGATGGACTTTGTGATATATATTCGATACAATATCTTCGATGATTGATAATTTTGAGTACGGAATATCACCGGGCCTATAAATGCCAAATATCGTTGTATGCACACAAGTAGTGAACATGTGGAAATTGACACTATAACCCTAACAAAAATGTAAAATTTCCATCAGCAACGACAAATAGTGATAATTAGTAGTAAATAAACTAACCCATAACTTCACTATATAATATTTCTCTGCTATCTGAAAACAAAACCAAAAGAAATATTCACACAACACAATCTTTATAAACAATGCAATTTTTCCCACTTTCTCGCGAGTATATGGTGGATCACCAGCAAGGGCATAAGCAGAAGGGGGGGGGAGGCATTTGCCTCCCTGAGATATCTGGAAAAAAAATTATCATATAATTCGAATAGTGAAATTGTAGTGTAAAAACATAGACGAGATGTGCCATGAAAGACCGCTGATCAAGTGGTCTCTGAAACGTTCATTGTGAAAAAGTACAAAAAAAAAGAAGAAGACAGAACTGCTCACCAACAAATTGATACTTGTTTATGGAAAGGGAGCGTGCACTGAAGAGAGGAGGGGCAAGCTCCCCTTGCGAAGATTTTTCCAAAGTTCTCCTAGAATATTTCTATGTATTTGTTGCCTGTTCTCGACATCTGAAGGCGCGGTTCCATTCCTCTTAGAATGTTTTCGCCCTTCCTTTACGACTGCGCTAGTTCTCCGCCGAAGAAAGACTCGATTCTCTGATTGTTTGCCCTTGCCTGGGCTTCCAAACAGTTGCATGCCCAAGGGGGGAGGGGTTGATAGAGGTCATAATCCCCCCCTTTGGTCCGGTATTACTAAAAAAAATATAAAAGGGAGGGAAAAGATGGCAAAATTAGGACTGACTGCTAAAGAGAGTATACGTATCCCCCTTTCGAACATCCTGTGCTGTTTTTCCATGTTTCGCTGGTAAGTTTACGCAGGGTTCTGGTCAGCGGAAACGGGATGAGGCCATCACTTGCGTATTTGCAAGAGTTGCAAATTCTACTCAGTGGCGCGCCCAGAATTTTCGATTGATTGATTGAGTTGGTGTTTTAAGTCCACTTTATGCACAGTTTTAAGTGGGATCCGAACCACTTGTGCCTCCACCAGGATCGATCCCGGGACCAGGGGGCGCGAGGGGGTGCTTGCGCGCCCCTTAGTTTTCTTCCGCACTCCCTACGTTCAACTGAAAACACTAACATTAATATTTAATGTCATGTCGTCATATTGAGCACCGCATCATAGGTACTGAAGTAAGACCGTTATTATTGTATGCAACAGGCAAGCACTGAAAGAGGTGCCGATATACATACTTTTCTGCACTGGCGGCAACCTCTATAAAGATCAGATTTTCTTTCTTACGTCAGCATTTCAGCATTGTTGTTATGAATTTTTTCCTCTTTTGTTTCTTCAAGTGGTCTGTTCGTGGTTTTTGCGTATATAGCCTAATGTGAGTAATGTTTTTTTTCTTGTTTGCATTGTTGATAAACGGTTTATTTTCTGCCCGCTTGTTCTTCCTTGCACTGGAGCAAGAATTTCAGCTGCTTTCAAGGTATGACCAAGTCGCGCTCGGGAAATTATTGAATGCGAGTTGTAACCGAAGGGTAGTTTTCTTGTTAATACTTTCTATGTATTTCTTCCACGTAATGTGCTAGTAAACGTAGTATTTCAGGCTTTTTCAGAAACTGTTAGGAACCCAGGAGTTTCGAAAGTGGAAATTTACGTAGGGTTATCATATCGCTGTAAGGGAAATGTAGGACATGCTGTCCCAAATTGTAGGACACACAACATTCTCAATAAATAATACATATTTCTATGGGCGCTATTCACCGGATGTTTACATTTCTGTGCTTCCTTGGCGGTGGCGGGGACTGCACTTCCGGTTTTGAAAATAATAACATTGAATTAAATGGTGTAAAGGCAGTGTCTTCGGAAAAGGCGACAATATTTGTGTGGCTTTTGGTTTCACCATGAGATAGGGAACAAACAATTGTTCTCAGGTATCTATGCATCGTTTTCAGACAGACCCGATACGGAAATATCAGTGGATTTAGGCAGTAAAGCGAAAAGATTGGACACAAACACGAGGGAGTAGGCTCTGCAGTCGACACTTCATCAAATCAAATTAAAATATTTTATGTGTTTCGAAAATTATAATTGTCTAACGCACATGTGTTGATTATATTTAAAAATTGAAACTATTTATATTATAACACATTTTCCTTTTGGTTGTTGATAAGCGCTCTCTCCATGGGCGTCAGTAGGTCAGTCGAACCCCCCCCCCCCTCTCTGGAAATTGGCATCCTTCATTTCAAGTTGCAAAAAAGCAGGAAGTTTCTTATTCTTATTGTTAATAACAGAAATAAAGTTAAATTGATTAGTATTCAAACAGAGTAATCAATGTAAAATATGCATTAGATCGAAAAAATGAGGAAAAATACAGGAACCAGGATATTTTTTCATATTCTACCATTTAATTCAAAGAATAAATGGTTCCACAGTTTTCAGAATTCGAAATATTATAATTTTACATGAGGTCACACAATATAAACTTTGTATTTTTCTAACTTCTAAAGTCCTTTCTTGAACGACACTTGCAAAAGTTAATAACAAAATACAACTACTGTGCATTTCACTAATGTGTAACTATGAAATGTAAAAGTATAAATGGAAAATATTTGTGCTGGTTATTCACTCGGTTTGTGAATCGAATAGCATGATAATAATAAACAACAATAATAATAATTAAATTCGAATAAAATGTATTTAGAAGTCTTTTCAAAAACGAAGCTGATGGTAGAAGATCAACATTGCCTTGGAAAATATTAGTATTGTCCCTTATATCTGCATCCAAACGATCCGGGAATTTGCAAATCTTTTCTAGGTACCTTTGTTTCTCTACATCACTCAAAAATTTCAAGTGATTAATTTTGTTTCCGATCTTTTATAAGAAAATAAGCTCGGTGACTATATCTGTATTCCACTTGTTTACATTGGAAAATTCGCCAAAAAGTAAGTTCTTTCCCCGCCATCAATAATCGAATTGTCTAATCGATCATTTTTTGTTTACTCAGGAATAACCCCCATAGAACACGTTAGACAATAGTTGAAAAATTACACTTTTCAGTTTTAAAAAAAAGAAATTCTTAATGAATTTTTAAATGCAAAATTTCAAAACTTGCAATCATACTAATCAATCAAGGACGTATTTAGGGGGTCCAGGGGGTATGGATCCCCCCAAAAGAATTATCAAGTACTAGAATTACATAATGTAAAATATATTATTTTAGCCTTTGTTGTATAATTTCCTCTTAACTTATTGGAAGACAAGGATTATATTGGGATCATACGACTTTGAAGGACAGGAAGGACGTATTTAGGGGGTCCGGACCCCTCCCTCCACCCGAAATACTTATTAAGTAAGAAAATTGAATGAAAATATACTCTTTAGAGTTTGTTGTATAATTTCCTCTGAATTTATTGGAAGACAAGGATTACATTGCGATCATATGGCTTTGAAGGACAGAAAGGACGTATTTAGGGGGTCCGGACCCCCAACCCGAATGACTTAAGTACAAAAATTAAATATAATATACTCGTTTAGCATTTGTTGTATAATTTCCTCAGAACTTATTGGAAGACAAGGATTATGTTGGGACCATACGGCTTTGAAGGACAGGAAGGACGTATTTAGGGGGTCTAGGGGTCCAGACCCCCTGAAAGACGTACCAAGTACTAAAATTAAGTAATGAAAATATTAGCATTTGTTGCATAATTGATGGTTATTAATTCCTCTGAACTTTTTAGAGGGCAAGGATTATATTGGGATCATACAGCTTTGAATGACATTACAAAAGAAGATTTATGCACACTACTACTCAAAATAATATGCATAAAATATTAATCAGAAACTTACTTTTCTCCAACTACATGTAACATCATTTTTGTTATTCGATAAATATTCAATTATTCATCAATTTGACATTAATTTCATTGCTAGGGCACTTGCTTTTATGTAAATTATTCCGATCTTAACTAAAGGTAAGCTACGTAATGAATATGCGCTGTTATATCTATATTCTTATACAGTCTTTTTACCTATTCGTTTAATAATAATATAATTATTTTAATTTAAACATTATTATTATTATTATTGACACACTTGGTTCAGACCCCCCCCCCAAACATTTTTCTAAATATGTGCCTGTAATCAATGCACCTCTTACTATATGATTTAAGTGTTACTTCTCAGAGGAGACAATTTTTATCAAAATTTCAGGTTTAGTCAAACTATATTTATGTTAGAGTGGATAGTCAAACTCCTTGAAATTATAGGGACCAGTATAAAAAAAAGGTAAAGTGCTTCCCTGTGCTATGCACCACACCATGAAGGTGTATAGGGTGGTATGGGGTTAGGGCCCCACACTTTCTTGATCACGACCGAAGGTAGGGGTGATGTGATCAGCACCACACCCCTGGCTGCCTTTACCCCCCCAGAGTTTCCTCCAGGTACCCACTTTATACGATGCTGGGTGGGTGCTGGAGCCACTCGAACAGGTGGAAAATAATCCCGGTTCTCCCCCGCCAGGGATTGAACCTGGGTCTCTCGCATGGTAGTCAGACGACCTAACGACTGAGCTACCGCAGCTGTTACAGGGACCAGTACTAAACATTTTACAGCCTTTATGAAAAAATAATTTCTCTCCGTGAGTGTTGTACTGATGGTAATGAAAGTACTCTCTCAACTTTTGAATTATCACCTGTAATGGCAAACAAATATTCAGCAATTAATGTAATTTAAAATGGTCCCAGAAGTTTCATCTTGGGTAGTTTTTAATTCAATAACAGGGTGTCTACCAAAATAACACATTCAGAATTCTTGACTTTTTCTGAACTTTTCTAACTTTTTTCCCCCCTTAACGTTTATTTATTTGACCCCTACTTAGGTAAAGTTGGAAATTAGTAATTAGAAAAAAATATTTATTTAACGAAAACCCCTACCCAAGGGCCACATCCTGAACTGTGTTTGGCATACAAGCGAGGCTTTGGCATCTTGACTCACAGCCAGTATAATATTATGTGAGGCTTGTGTCGGTTGTCCCAATACGTTTGTGACTGTCCCTTCATCCATCTTATCTTAAAATCATTCATCCTCATCTTCGTGATTAGCCAAAGGGACAGAAAAAAATGAAGTAAAATAAACTAAATCAACCAATTAAGTCTTTATGATAGCAAAAATTCTTATGTGTACTTTTTTTAGTAGTCATTCTTCATTTTGCCATCTTTTCCTTGATGTTCTTTTTTTAGGAAACCCAAGGGGTGCCCACCAACCAGTGATATGCCATACACTATAAGTTTACATCTACATGCGTTGTATACACATAATCTACGCATAGATTACATTTGGTTGTAGTTTACATAGACTACGTAGACGATCTAAAGTATATTAGAAATAATTATGAAGGCTTTCATGAAAGAAAACTGACATTTTCAACTATATTTGTTCCTAATGAACTGACAAGAATCTTATATACAACAACAAAATTTCTCTCTTCTCTTCTATCAACTTCTAAAGAAAATAAATCATATGAAAAAAAACCAAAAACAGATGGCAGTCGTGAGGCAAAACTACTCATTTTCCCCACAAAACACTAACATATTTCCTATGTTAGGCTTTTTTCCTTGGTAATAAATTGTTCAAAATTGAAAGGAAGAGTATGAAAGGGTTTTTTCACACATTAGCAACTGATACGCAGTATAATTTTGTTTTACTTCTACAGTGCCCTTAGCTAAGTTTTCACCTTTCGTAATGTTGTTTACATAGATTACGTTATCTACATGTATAAAATAGTCTACGTGTAGAATGTAGACTATCGTTGTTTACATGTAGACGCACATCACTGCCACCAACCCCCCTTTTTTGGGGCATGCCACTGACTCTATAGTCCATTTGCCTTCCTCGTGCACGAAATAGGAGATGGAAGTCTCTTAAAAATGTTTGAATTTGTTACATTTCATATTATGCCATGGAGGTGTTATTAGTAGATTTTGCTGTTCTTCTAATTTGAAAATAAATGTATTCATGAATATGAGTTGTTTAGTTTCAGTGACAGGTGTCTAGAGTAAGCAACACTATACTGGGTAGGGAGGATCAGGAAGGAAACCGTAGTCTCTGAGTGGTTTTTGCTGTCAATTTCGTTTATGTTATTTTAAAAATAATGCTACAATCTTGCAACGCCTAACAAAAATGTAGTTGACATATATGAAGCACCATTATTTACAGTGGTAAAACTAAAATAAAATTCCTAGATACATTACAATAAAAAAGACACTCGTATTTGGCTCTGGCAGACGATGGAAATTTTCAATGTGTATAAACTCAGGAATAAATGAAATATTTTCTTGAGATGAAATTTCAGCAGTGATAGAACAATTGCAGGTAAATGTATTTACATATTTTGAATCATTAATAGTTTTTGTGTTCGAAGTGGAAATACCTAGGCCCGAGATATTTGTTCAAGCTTTACGAAAAGACCAGAAAAGAGTGCTTTACATAATTCACCGTAGCTGAGGGAATACTATATTCCATGCATATATTTAAGATGGCCTGAACCTACAATATTAAAAGTAAATATTTAACCTTAAATAGATTACTATGTGAAGGGATCGGGTGTAAAACATGGTAAGTGACATTTTCATCATTTTTGAGTTACAAAGTAACAAGTGAAATTGCCACGTCATACAATTTGCATTGGACTCTGTGAAGCCTTTTGAAATTGATAAACACAACACGAAAACAATTTATCCACAGTATAGCTTCTAATAACCTTTTTCTTAATGAACCTGGAAATTACCAAAATGTCACTTACCATGTTTTACACCCAAGCCCTTCATATAATACAACAGCAATAACCACTACACAATCGTAAGGGTTCATAGGTGATTCTAAATAATTTGTATTGCATATGTATTATATCAATAATGGTATCTGTGAAATAGAATCATATTCAGTCACTTGCCTAATCCCAAATGTCACTGCATGCCTCTGAAAGGGAACAAGTCTATTCCAGTTTATTTATTTATTTAATATATTCCAAATACAGCGTTAGCCATTTTACATTGGAACGATTTTATAGAACATAAGGACAAAAATAATAACATAATACAACAAAAATAATAACATAGAAAAATTACATGTGGTTAAGAGACTTACATACTTTTAGTTAACTTTCTTCTAAAACGGTCCAGATTTTCAAAAATGTCTATTTGGCTTCCTAGATTATTATATTCACTGGGCAGTCTATGGAACAGAGAGTGCTGGATGAGGTACAATCTCGACTTCTGAGAAGCAAAATGTTGAGTGCTTCTTGTTGAGCGGGCAGGCACACGAAAGTGAATTTCCTGAAGAAGGCGGTCACTTCTGATGTTGCCATTCACTATTTTATGTAGAAATATATGTCCAGCCAGTCTATGTCTCTCTTGAGGAGTTTGGATATTTAACATTTACAGGAGGATGGACTTTTGCAAGTGTCTTGTGGATGGAATTCAGTGTCCAATAATGGCCAAGAAGAAAATTAGGATGGAATTTAGTCTATCTGAATTTGAGGGGCATGCCATAGACCAGATCGGAGAACAGGATTCAATTTTAGGTGACACAAAATATTTGTAAAAGGTGCCAAGGGCAGTCAAGTTGTTTATTTCCGTGAAACGATAGAGAAGACCCAGCATACGCATTGAACCCCTTGTGACTGTAGAGATGTGCTCAGAAAAGGAAATATGACGCCCAGGTCCTTTTGTGCAGCATCTCTTTGAACACAATTTTTTTTAATGAAATATTTAGTATTAACTGTGTTTTTCTTTAAGGAGAAGGTCATCATGGTACATTTTTGAGGGTTGAGTTTTAAGTTCCATAATTCACACCACTTTATTAGAGAATCTAAATTATTTTGCAGAAGTGTCATGTCACTGAAATTGGAGATTTTACTATATATTTTGTAAACGTCAGCGAACAAGAGAATGTTTTTGCATGAATCAGAAAGATATTCTGGAAGATCATCAAGGATGAAGAGAAGAGGTCCAAGAACACTGCCTTGAGGAACACCAGAAGATACGACTTGATAAGAAGAAGACATTCCGGAAAGAACAACTTTTTGTTGTCTGTTTTGGAGGTAGTGCATGAGCAGAGAGAGAAAGTTTCCATGAATATTGAAACGGTGGGATAATTTATGAAGCAGGAAATTGTGGTTTATAGAGTCAAAAGCTTTCGAAAAATCCAGTTGAGAGTTTTCAGATATAGAGTTGATAGCGTCAGATAATAAAATGCTTAAGTTGGTTAAGCAGGAGCTGCCTGGTAAGAAGCCGTGCTGTGCTGTATTTATATATGGAGAGGTAAATATGTAGAGTCAGTCCTTTATTATCTTTTCACAGGCGATAGAAAGTGGTGAAAGAAGGGAAATAGGAAACAGCACACTTGTCTCCAGATTTATATAATGGTACCATGTTAGCATTTTTCCATGAATCTGGAAATGTACCCTCATTGAAGCATCTGTTTAATAAAATAGAGAAGGGAATAGCGACAGAAGAAGCAGCGTTTTTTAGGAAAATAGAAGGGATTTCATCAGGACCATTGGCGCGATTTTGAGGCATTGAAGATAGGATGTGTTGCACTTCTTCTGGAGACGTGGAGAGAGACGTTAGAGAGTGACAGCAAACTGGATGGAGGTTGGGAAGGGATGAAGCAGGTGCATTCGAGGTTGTATTTATGGAGAAAAAATAGTTAAAAAGATTAGCTTTGTCAGGGCCCTCTGCGCATACTGAGTCATGTTTTACTTCCAAAGGTATTCGGGAATTTTGCCTCCTTGAGTTGATTAGTGACCAAAAACGTGGGATTCGATTTGATATTGTTTGTGATAGCACTGATGTATTCCCTGTATTTGGTCTTCTGCAATTGTTTAGAGTGACGTCGTAAGTCGGTGAAAGTTGTCCGTGTGTATTCATTAGGAAAATGTTTCCAAAGATCCCAGGCCTTTTTTTCGGTTTCCAAGGGCAAGTAAAAGCTCAGAGTCGAACCAGGAAGGGTATTTGCTTGATTTCGTTTTTTTGAGTGGCACATAATCCTTCATCACTGCATGAATCACATCACTCAGCACGTCACATGCTTCATCGACACTTCCACTCTCCAGGATTGTCCAGGGAATGGCATCCAGCACCGAAAGGATGTCACCCCAGGGTGCTTTACTCCAAACAAGGTATTGGCATCGAGGGGTGGGAGGAAAACAGCTTGTATGCACTTATTCTGAATATGTGAAATTGAGATGGTCTCGAGCTTACTGGTAAGCGTTAAATACTTCAGCAACAGGGTCAGTGCCAAGGGTGGGCTAGGCAAACTTTGTGATAAAAGTGAAATGAAAGTATATAGATATGCCTATGTTGAGATCTCTGGTTTTGGGGCTCACACTACTAAGAACTGGATCATGGAGATCTGAACTGAACAACAACAATGCAACATTTAATTTTGCATAATTTGTTTGTACTCCAATATTTATACATCCAACTTGTGAATATCGTAAAAAATTACTATGAAGGTGTGGCTGATCCACAGTATGGTGGTGTTGGTCTCCCTGACATTTATAGATTTTGACTCTGCTGTGAGCATTTTTGAATTGATTTACCATACAATGTTTCATTGTTAATGCAGTCAGCCTTATGAGAAGTTCCTTATAGTGATAGACTTAAATTGGAAACATCCCCTTCTTCTTCTTCTTCTCCATTATGCCCACTTAGGCGTCGGGTCCTTTCAGCCATTTCTTTTAAGAAGTTCTATCCTGTGCCAGTCTTTTCACTTCATCCGGTGTCTTCCCTCTCTTCTGTGCCAGTCCATAAATGTACTGGTTCCAGTTCAACCTGGGCCGTCCCCTTCCTCTCTTTCCTTCTCGTCAGGCCTCAAATATTTGTTTCGGTTTACGGAAACATCAGATATAAATATCGCTGGGATCGACTTTGCCATCATCAATAATTACATTGTGCCATGCCCGGAGAGGGTAGAACCAGTCCGGCTTAGGCCAGGGTAAAACGTGAGATACTCAGTGTAACTAAAACTGAATGATAACAAGGAATTACAGGAAACAACTCGTTTAACCCACTACAGAAGGTATGAACCAACATATATTCTGAATACATTTCAGATAATTGATTAAATTTCTTTATACAATTTCATATAAAAATGTTCGGTTTTTTAAATCTTCCACTTTCTTCTTCTATGGAATTCTTCTGCACGTTAACGTCTTTTATGTGTGTACCCCCCCCCCCACACACACATATATATTTCCACAGGCTTCTACTTCTATGGATTAATCAACTTCTTCTTCTATAGGAAATTCCACAATTCTACTTCTATGGATTAATCAGCTTCTTCTTCTATGGACTTCTCGGCTTCTTCTTCTATGGTATGGAACTCCCCAAGCTTCTACTTCTATGGATTAATCAGCTTCTTCTTCTAGAGTATTCTTCTTCTATGGACTACTCAGCTTCTTCTTCTGAAGATTTTCTGCGTGTATTCTTCTCAGATTACAACCCTTTATATGCATATACTTCTGGGATTACAACCCTTTAACTGCATACATTTATTCTTCTGGGATTACAACCCTTTATCTGCATACATTTATTCTTCTGGGATTACAACCCTTTATCTGCATATATTAATTCTTCTTTGGTTACAATCCTCTATCTGCGTACATGTATTCTTCTTGGGTTACTACCATTTGTTTGCATGCATTACTACCTCAAATAGCTATATGCCTTCCATAGGGTCGCTACCTAGCTTGCAGTGCCACCACCTAATATGAGCAGACAAATGGGGGTAATCAAGGCTGTCCCACACTCACCTTGATCCAGGTCTGCAATATATGTGCCTACACAGAAGTGCTTGGGGCTGCCTATGACTTGGCGCCACACCGGGGAAACAACCAAAAAGTCCTGCAAGAAATCGCATTCCTGCTTGAACGATAGAGATAGTCACAAAATCGTAATCACTTTCAGACTTCTTTAACTTCTACATATTATCATATAGGCTGTATATGGCGATCATTCGGTTTTCTAGCCTTAATCCTTTTTCATTATTATTCTCAGTTCATAAATTAAGATAAACATAATCAATTCCAATATTTACGAACGCTTTCTCCATTCTCATACTCATTGTTTCTTAATCAACATTCCTAATACATTCGTTGCGAGCTGCCATCTATCGGCCATTATATCAAACATCTGCTAACTGTTCTCACCATGCGGCCACGTGATAATTGTTCTTCTTATTGTTTACAAGTTTTGGTGTGAATTGAACTTTTATACCATTGTAATCGTAGTTCACGTGCAGAACCATGAAAATGAAATATAATCATTACACAAAAGCTTCCCTACCACTCAGTATTTGTTATTGGTCAGGAATGAGTAAAAGCATATATTTGAAAGAAATATGACACAGAAAAGGAAAGAAAAAAAATATACCAACATACAAATATATTTTATTTTCAATTTATTCAGAATTATATGGGTTGGTGGCCAAAAGTCACAATCAGATATTGATATATTATTATTCTGGTGAAACAAAATGCGATAATCAGTACAAAAACTGTATTGAACTAAACAAGATACATTAGAGAGCAAAATAGAACACGAACGCTTGTAAGCTTAATGCCAGTGCAGCTCTCAATGTTCAGCTGGAGTCGTCCCCATGAGTGTCAGGTTGCCTACCTCAGCATTTTGGGAGTGATCATTCTGAAGACACAGGTAATTTCTCCTTTCAAATCCGCAACAGAGTTCATACGAATTCTGCTAACCTTGTCCTCTACAAAATACCACAGCCTGTTACAGGTAATTATGTATGAACTTCTGGGATGCCAGATGAGAGGTTCACTTTGTCCACCCCACACTGGAAACTGGCTGCTTAACCATTCTCAAATAGCAGTCCAGTGGTGCATGCCCCCCCCCCCCTACCTTGGATGGAAATCGATTCTAGGAGGGGGCAAATATTGATGGCCAAGGGCACTTGCAGAGGGGCAATTGTTCCCCTCGATTTCAAATTTTATGGAAATAGAAATATATTTCGTAAAATTTTCTTGCTTGCTTCGATTGCAATACCTCCTTTTTTCAGTGTTATTAAGTTCAGAGTTGTAGCTAGTGGGTGGAGGGGGTCGGCCCTGGGTGCTGAACAACCTCGGGACCCATGCCCCTGACGTTATGATCTAAATGAAAAAATTGTGAAAGAGAGAATGCCATGCACCCCGTGAAATTATTTATACCCTATAAAATCAATATTGTTTTCAGTTTGCAAAAAATTGGATCTAAAAGATTTATTACTCGCTTCGCTCGCAATATATGATTGCATTCTGTAATGCATTGTGAATTACCAGAGAGAGAAGAAAGACTTCTCTTCATTGATTTTGTCTTAAATGCACAAACAATTGTTTGGAGGAAAAGGAGCATGCACATTTGAGAGACAATTTACAACTTCTATCTGGGCGAAACCTCTACCTCCTTGACCCTAAGGATCAATAATCACCATTCCTCCACCCAAAACTCCGATTTCACAGTTGCCATCCATACCAACAGCCATAACACCACCTTCAACAACTGTTTCCTTGTGGCCATCATCCATCTTTTACCTCCCCCCCTCCCTGACACGTCTTTCCGCAGGCGGTGGGAAAGGGCCTATATATCAGGCATACACACCACTATACCTCCCCCCCCCCGGACTCAACCTAGGCTACTAATAACCCTTTCCCCTTTTCCCCAAAACTACCCACCCACCATGCAGTAAACATTGGTGAAAGTACTTTTGTTTTCTATCTACTGTTTCTGGCAACACTGACTGTAGAGATGCTACGGTCAGTATTCTGTGCCTCTATACTATGTATACACCGAATTCTCTTTCTTCTGCGTTGATAATGCGACATATGTTGCAAAATATCAAACTATTTCTTTTCATGTGGTAAGTGTTTACTGTCTCCTTCATCACTTGTATATATATACAGTCGAAACCGTTTATAGCGACATCGGTTATAACGACGTATTGGGTATAACGGCGAAATCTGACCATCCTGTCTAAATCCTATATAAACACTGTATTTAAAAAAATCTCTTAGTACGACATCGCTTATTACAACATATCGCATAAAACGATGTATTTTTATCACATTTTCAGAGAAATGTATCGGCTATAACGTTCAATGTTGATTTTTTTTTACGTTTTTGTGGATTGGCAACAACAATGTAATGCTTATTTTCAAACTCTTGTTTTCAGTAGATTGTAGATTTCAAATCAGTATGTCTGTTAAATAGTCAAGGCAAGCATCGCTGTCAAGATGTCGCTAAAGAAAAGGGAAGTGTTTATTATTGAAGAAAAGTTACACATAATATGGCGATTAGAAAATGGGGAAACAAACGTCAGCATCGTGAAGGAATTGGGTGTATCACACTCAACGATTTCTACAATTTGGAAGGGCAGAGAGAAATAGTCTCTTTTCGAACAAAATTCTCTAAAAATCAAGCGGGCAAGATCATCTGAGCACAAAGACAATGAAGAAGCTTTACTTAGATGGTTTAAGCACCAAAGAACAAGTAATGTTCCGATCAATGTACCTATTCTGCAAGTGAAAGCCAATGAATTAGGCAATCCAAACTTCAATTGTTCTTCCACTTGGATACGTTTCCAAGCTCGCCGGGAAAATTTGTGGTGAAGCTGCCGGTGTACCTGATGGCGTAACAGACGAGTGGCTATCTAAGAAGTGGCCTGCTTTGTGTGAAGGTTACAACTGTGACGTTGTATTTTAGGTTTTGGTTTATTGACACCCGGGAGGAATGAATAAATTGGAAGCAATGCCGGAGATGGTAACTGTCAACAACCACACTTAAATAACCTAGACAAATACGCACAAATCTTGATTTTTGCAACGTCTTTGCTACATGTGCCTCAAGCAGTTGCTTGAACCACGCGTATGCAATGACGAGCAAAGCCCTTTTATAATGGGTCAAATGGATCACGCGCTCTATGCGTCCATTAAATATTAATTTTACCAATAAGAGAACATTCATTTAATATTTCTCCCATGCCAAGTATTTCACCCACAGAAGCACCGTACAAAAATTCAAACGTGTATTTTATGTTAACACCTGTAAAACAAACAATTTTAATAAAACTATATGCATATTCGATTTTTACCAAAAATAATGCCCTTCGGATTATGCCGTTGGTTATGCAGCTTATAGCTATACGATGACGTAACGTGAGAAGATTGACAATCTCTATCTTATTCACTTGTGCTAACAAACACCAAGAAAAAGAACAAGGAAAATATTAATGAATGTGACCTTTATTACTAATAACTTCGTCACCCCAACAATTATATAAATATATTCAACATATTCCATAACAACATAATTACCCAAGGGATAAACTGCAAACATTGCATTAATGACAAATTTGTATTCCCTTTTTATATGTATTGCATCGTGCATGCACTGACACGTATTTCTCTTACAATCAACTCGACCTGCGAGATTAATTTACAATTTTACTATTCAGGTACAAGAGGTCAATCTACAATTTATTCTACAAAAACATGTTGTTTTTTTTTAAAAAAAAAAGGACAATCGTGAATATGGTTACTTATGTTTTTGCTCTACCAACAATTATTGTTCTTTAGGGTTGTTCATTTGTAATACCCCTTTCATAATGTTACTAACCCATTGAATTTGATGCTACTGCTTTTTGGGAATTTTAACGGAAGGCAAACTAACAAGGGATCAAAGGTTAGCCCGTAGGAATTTTCATAAGATGCTTTTTGTAAAGTATTTCTCAGTCGTTATTCTTTGGTTCAAAGACATGAACAATTAACACTGTTGCAATTAAGGATTAATTTAGGTACTCCCATTCGTGGCACATTCACAATTTTGTAGTCATTAATCAAACGTAAAAAAAAACCGACACGTAGACAAAGGCCAGCTATAAGGCAGCCATTTGGAATTTAATCAGCACATGTGTTTAGCAATTGAAAACACGCATGTTCATTCCAATTATCAAAAATTCAAGGTTTCATTTCATGTCTTATGGTTTGTTCTAAAACAAAAGGTTATTGAATTCGTGCTTCGTTAATTTAGAACGGGTGAAAAGTCAAAGATCACATGGGTACCGTTTACGGCATAAAAGTTCAAAAATTAGGTTAAGTTCAAAACAAGTCTTTTGCGTCGTTATTATCAGATCTTCCAATTCTACGTACCTTTAAACCATAGGTGTGTTTTACGCAAACAGCCTTCGATGTAACATGTCGAGTTAATCAACTGTCCGGAACCTTAGGTGTTTTAAACGCATGCTTTGGTACTCGCCATGCAACTTCTAGTTCTATCTCGAAGGTACGAGAAGGTTGGTCTGATAAGTCGACCGCAGCTGGCTGGTTGTTAGACGTCGTATCATGGTCCCATCGAAGCATGAAGTAAAGTTGCTGAAAGACCAGCAATTTCAGGGTATTTGGAGGAGTACCACATAGTGCCACCAGGAGGCAGCATGTCTATATGCAGCTGACAGAGGGAACTACCCTCCGGTGGCGGACATGAGAACTTCGTTTTTAAACATAAGTTCCTTTGTGGACTGTGACGTTGCAAATTTTTATATTATAAAATCGCATCGTCACACAACCCAGATGATATATTCAATGCAGATGAAACTGGCTTGTTTTACAATATGACCCCAGATAAAACACCCAAATTTAAAGGTGAACAGTGTTCGGGTGGGAAAATGTCTAAGACACGAATCACAGTTATGGTTGCTGCAAGTATGACAGGATCATGTAAAGAAAAACTTTTGGTGACTGGCAAATCGAGAAAACCAAGATGTTTTACAACCATTCACTCCCTACCTGTAGTTTATGTCAACAATGCAAAGTCCTGGATGACATCAGAAATTTTTCAAAAGTGAGACTCTCAGCTGAAATCAAAGAAACGTAAAATTCTTCTCCTGGTTGATAACTGCTCTGCTCATCCAGTAGTCGACAATTGGCAGTGCATAAAGCTTGTGTTTTTACCTCAAAACGTCACTTCAGTTTTACAACCTATCAAGCAGGAAGTTATAAAATCTCTTAAAATGCAGTACAGGAAACTTCAAGTGATGAACATGTTACAGAGAATCGAAGAAGGTAAAGAAACAGTTTTCAACATTCTGGATGCAATTTTAATGATATCGGAAGCGTGGGAAAATGTCACTCAAAGGACCATTGACAATTGTTTTAAACATGCAGGTTTCAGAGATCTTTCTTCATCATTCCACGGTGAGGGTGACACGTTTTCAACAACTGATGGTGCTGATGATGAAGATGAGGAGGATGACATTCCTCTGGTGCAATTAGTGCAAGAACTTGGTCCATCTTTGTCAACTTGTGAAGTAGAGGACTTTGCCGAGGTAGACGACAACCTATCTGTGTACACCTCAGCGAGTGAATAAGAAATTGTAGCTGACATCCAAAGCCAACACATGATTGACGAAAATGAAAACGAACAAGGAGAACAGTTTGTTGTGCCATCACTTAACAAAGCTTTCAGTGCAGTGACAACTTTACAAAAATTTCTTATTTCCAAAGAAGAGTTTAATACAAATGACAATAATGAGGCGTTGAAAAGAATGCATCGTCAAATGCAAAAAATGTACGCACGCAAAAAAGCAAACAAAGATAACTGATTACATGAAGTAGAACAGTATACTGTAGTAGTATGTGTTACTGTGTTGGAAACAACACTATCTTAGCTGTTATTGTAGAAAACCAGAAAATTAAATTCCGATAATGTGTCATTTTTTTAAGTACAGAAGTGGAATAATAGTGTATTCATTATTGATGTTTTGTGGTTATATAATGTGTGTTGTATTTTTCTAATGTGTAAGGTACAGTACATCACATTTGTACATTGTACTGTACTGTATTTTCATTTTTGTATTGTAATACAGTAACTGGAACGAGGATGTTTCATTCATGACTATTATCGCACATACAGCAAGTTTAAAACATAAAACTTATGGATTTGAAATGTTTAGGGGAAAAAAACCTGGTGTGTGCGACTATCGGCTATAACGACCGTAAATTGGCGGTCCCTTTGGAGTTGTTATAACTGGTTTCGACACTCACCAGACAGTGAAAAAATTAGAATTTTCGCAGACTTTTATCACTGCATCTTTGGTGTAAGAAGAAAGTCTGCTGCGAAAATTCTAATTTTTTCACTGTCTAGTGAGTGTTTCCTTTCTCCTTTATATATATATAAATCAAAGAAGAAGAAAGGAAACACTCACCGGACAGTGGAAAAATTCAGAATTTTCGCTAACTTTGTCGTAGCATCTTTGGTGTTAGAAGTCTTTGATTTTTATTTAGCCCTTTTGGCCCTCCTTGCTTTTATCCATTATATATATATATATATATATAATAAATATATCTTGTTCAGGTATCAAATAAAATACTTATTCAGCTGTGGTGTGTACATCTGAGAGGACAAACAATACGTTTTCAATAGTACCACGATTAAGCCTTATTTTCATGTTAGAAAAACACTGAAGCTGCTCCACATCCAGATGCCACTCAAATGAATACCTGGGGAAGAGACATCTCAGATATGGACCGACACCTTCACTTGCTTTTGTGTCTAGAAACCTATACCATGAGTATATAAAATCATCTTGTTTGTACTTTAGTTAATTTTATTTGGTTCTTAGTCTGAAGCAGACCCTGAGACAGGGCTGAAATGTTTCGTTTAAGTGTTTTATTACATAATAAATACTGCTTTGGTCAACATCAACAAGTTTTCAACAGTATTTCTTTCATGCACTATCGAAAAAACACATCAAGATTGATTGTCTGTTAGGGAGACATGTGAACTCTTTCTAAAATAGCTAACTTCTAAAACAGATTATATATATTTTTCTCGAACTCTTGTGAAAGTATAAATGCGTGCAATATTTCTCAAAGCCTTTGTGAACCACAGATTAAAAACGGCTGCAATAAACCATACGGCTTCATCATCATCATCTGACTACCATGTGAGAGACCCAGGTTCGATCCTCGACAGGGGAGAACTGGATTTTCTCCACCTGTTCAAGCGGCTCTGGCACCCACCGAGCGTCGTATAAAGTGGATACCTGGAGGAAAGTTTTTTTTGGGGGGGGGGGGGTAAAGACAGCCAGGGACATGGTGCTGAACAAATCACCCACACCGTTGCCAGTGATCAACAAAGTGTGGGGCCCTAACTCCACACCCCCTATACGCTTTCAAGGCATGGTGCAAAGCACAGGGGAGCACTTTACTTTCACTTTATGCAACATTTAAAATTTTAGGTAGGATCAGTAAACTGTCAGTTATCAATATTGACAAAAACTTCATATAAGTCCATCCTTAAATAATATACTAATGTCCAAAATTAAAGCAACAAACGGAAATTGTTTCCCGTGTGTCCATTTGATCACATAATACAATCAGGTGATAGTAATATTTATGATGTCATAGACAACTGGTTTAAGATAGAAAATAAACTAACCTTAATGTGCCAGGATTCAGGGGGTGCCCATCCCCCCCCAAATCATGTCATGTATTTCCTCCAAATCATATCATTCGCGCCCTTAAACCATATCGTAATCCCCACAAAATATTTAATTACAAGAGCGTGTCTACCGAAAGTAACTTTTTCCTTAGCTTTACTGAACATTATAATTGATCTGCCCCTCCTCCCTAAACAGGAGTGCCATCACTCAAGACCATCCCTAAAATCATTCATCATAATCGAAAATATCGCGTGGATTCCACTTTAAACTGTAGGTTCAGTACCGATTAGCCTTAGAGTGCATAAAGTGGACTTAAAAAGCCAAATCAATCAATCGAGAATATCGCTTGTCTTGTAATGCAGCTTTAGTATAAAAACTTCATATTCATCTCATTAAAGCGCCAAACGCACATCGTAGCAACAAAGTATTGCGAGTGAAGTGAGCAAGAAAATTTTTACATCCATTTATTTGCAGTCTTTGAAGAATATTAATTTAATGGGGTGTCAATACTTTCTTAAGATCCCAAGATATTTAGTCTTTTCCTTTTCCCGCTTTTTCTTTGGCACATTCGGGATTGAAAACGTGTGGATACATTATCGCTAAATACAATCTCCAAAATGTAATGTTCGAACTCTTCTCTCCACTACAGAAATCCCTTGACAATCTAAGATTTAACACTTTATCAAGAGCTTTCTATCTCCCCCTTTAAATTTCATACTCAATCCTACCACCAAAATTTCCATGCCAATTTTAGACTTACTGTTAATATTGAAAAGTAGATATTGCCTCCTTCAAAAAATTAATTCTCAGTGTCCACACCAGAATTTCCGCAACAGTCTAAGACTATAGTAATACACAAGAATTGGATATCCCCTTCAATGTAATGCTCAATCTCCCTCTAACTAAAGTACTCGCCATAATCTAAGACCTAGAGTTGGATACTGTCCCCCCAAAGTTTAATTCAGAATCCCCCTCAGAACCCACCTGTGAATTAAGGCCTAATATATAGGAGTTTGATACCCCCCTTTCGATAAACACTTTCATTTCTTCATCTAATGGATTAAATATGGTTCATTTAAAGTGTAAAATTTTTACATATATTTTAGAAAAGATATAAATGTTGAATTTTATATTATTTGAAGGGAAAAAATCACCCCCAAAATCTTGATGGCACAACCTGTGACATAAAACCCCCCAGGATTTATCAACAAAAAAATCACACGAGGAAAGATCTCTGTTTGTTGCTTTAATTTTGGACACTAGTGTAGTAAGAGTTGGTTGGTTGGATTATTTGGTGTTTTAAGTTCACTTTATGCACAGAATTGGGACTGGACCTATAGTTTAAAGTGGGATTCGAACCACTGAGTCTCCACCGGGTATCGAACCCACGACCTCTTGATTAACAAGGCAATGTTGAATAGTAAGAGTTGGTTCCAATACATAATCATTAATTAATTTTCCTCAATCTTTTTCCAGAGTGGAATTAAGGCAATGCAGACAGACGAGTCACGAGTGCAAATCAATATTATTTCTGCCATGGATAAAAACCAAGGAATTGGATTACGAGGAGTGCTTCCTTGGAAGATTACTAAGGAATTCCAATACTTTCTGAAGATGATATCAACGGCTGCGGATGGGAAAAAGAATGCCGTGATCACTGGGAGGAAAACTTGGGACACGATGGATCAAGTAACAGCAAAACCATTTCCTGGTGTTGTCAACATTGTACTGAGCCACTCCCTGACTCAAAACTCACTCTCTTATCCAGACACGTTTGTGTTCGGCTCTCTTGAGTCGGCAGTTGAGCATTTATCAAAACCACCTTTCAGGGACGTAGTCGATAAGATTTGGGTCGTGGGAGGTGCTGAGGTATACAAGCATGCCTTAGAGTCCAAGCACCTACATCGTCTGTATCTTACTCGGATACACTCAAGCTTTCAATGCGACTCATTCTTTCCCAACTTCAATGAAGAGAAGCTCACTGTTATTTCAGATCCAAGAGTTCCACAGGGAATTCAGGAAGAGGATGGTATCGCCTTTCAGATATTTGTATATGAGAAGAAAAAGAGTGCCTGCAATGTATAGTAATGTTCAATTAATGCCTTCAAAGTTCCTATAAATGTGCAAAAGAAATGTGAATGTGTCTAAAGTTGTTAAGTTTTTTGATGTCTATTTTTTTCTATTACTATTTCCTTTTATAAAATATTTTTCTTCAAGATTTTTTTTTTTTTGTAACTGAATTTCATCCCTTTAAAATTTTAATGAAGACCATTTATTGGAAAGTTGATGGAAAATTGTTTGCTGACCAAGGTTTGAATCTGGGACCCTGGCACAGAAACAAATTCCACCAACTTATCAATTCTTGTGTGTGTCAGTGAAATTAGTGCTAATGGTATCACTTGATGTTATAAATGTAAAATAACTCACATATGTACAGTGCATGGCATAAATAACTACCCTACTGCAATGTTGGAACTGAATTGATTGTCCAGTTGCAACTGTGTAACTGCTGCTATGTGAACATACTCCAGCTTGATTATCTGTCGCCAAAGAAGGACAAAGATAGTTGCGAGTATTTTCATGTCAGTAGGAGATGCGATAAGTCAGTTGGTAGAGCATCTGGCTACCATACAGAGGATCCAGGTTCAAATCCCAGGGGAGGTGGTCTGGACTAGGAATTTTTCCAGACATTTCCCTGTTTCTGCACGGCTCGGAGGCCCACTCATCCTCGTACATGGATACCTGGGAGCAACCCTAGGGGGGTAAAGGTGGCCGGGTGTGATGCTGATCACATCATCCCAACTATGGCCAAGAACAAGAATATGTGGAGCTCTTTAGCTACATCACCCCAAATGCCTTTATGGCATGTGTGCACATGCAGGGGTACCTTTATCTTATTTGCATGTGAAGTATTATTATTATTATATACATGTAAGTTAGGTTACCTCAATACGCCACTTCAATTATCGGGGTAGAAACTTATGCCTCACCCTGTATTATATGGGTTTTGCTTTGGAAAAAGCTGCTTACTACGTAGTTGGGCCTGGATAGTTATGCATCTTGCATATTTTAGAGACAACAACCACTAGTAAAATTGTATTTTACATCTGTGCGTTGTGCATATTATCTTCTTAATAAAATAACTTTCTATTTTGTTCTGTCACTTCTGTTAATTCTCTACTTTCTTTTACAAAACAAGGAGGTAAGACATCTTCCATCATTCTCATGGGTACACTAAACACTAAACGACAACAATGCTGTAAACAGTCTATAGATGATCTTGAATTTTGCATGTTGCCTTAAAATACTGACCAATTGGGGCATTCCACAAAAAGTGGCCTATTCCATGTAAATAACAAAATGAATCAATATGGAAACTATTTTTTATTGCATTAAGGTTTAGATGTTTGTGATGCATATGATTTGCACATTTCATCAATAAAAGTTACTAGCATTTGCAGCCTGTATGCCTCACAGACAAATTTCCTACATTTCTAAAGTGTCACACACGAAATGCACTTTTGTTAATGCTTTCCATGCATTCAGCCTATGCCATCATACTCAAGATTCTTTTATTTGTTAGCAGACACCATAAAGTACTTCATAATTCATTACGAATATTTTAATCCAATCTCATGTCTAGAACCTTAAATTTTGTGTGTAAAATGTCACACACATAATGCTGGAATGCCCCAATTATATCTTGTGAAGTAGAGTGACTTTTTTTCAGAGTATAAAAATATTCTTGCCGAAAACAGGAGTTCCAAGGTTGAAAAATTGATATATCATGTTGCAATCAAGTGCAATCACGATTAGTAAGGAATGTAATATTTCTTTCATTTACAAAACAGCAGTTTGAAGTAAACAAGAGTGTGTAGAAGAATTTAGAACTGAAACTTATATCTTTACATGTAGGTTTTTGCAGTAACTGAAAGAAACCATTTAAGAAAGGTAAGGTGTTTTGCATATTTGCACCTCTTGAGGGCATATTATAGGTATTTTATAACTATCTTGGCCATACTAATTAGATATTCATTTTACAGATACAGTATACTTAATTACATTCACAATTATCACACAATGACAGAATTACATAATCAAGTATGGTAAAATTATTGCCAATTTTATGCATAAGTAAATATGCATTGGGTCCCATACATGACAATGTGAGTACTAAAAGAACTGATGGTGTTGGTTTCTCCACAGAATTTTGGGGCAGAATTAATGAAAATTAACAGGGTATCGTTTGCTGCAGGGGCTGAACCCTCCAATGTGTCCTGTACGTAATGCTGTTTCCAGTGTTCAGCATATTCTTCTCGAATGTTCCGATTTTAATTTTCTCAAAGTTTTAACTTTCCCAACAATTTGTCATCTGTGTTGGGAGATGACAACAGTGTTTTAGAAATAACACCATTAATACTTGTTTCCATGATATGAAAAACTCAATATTCTGACCAAGGCAGAAATTTATTTTATTATAAAACATAAACTAAACGTAACGTTTCAACCTTCTAGCAAGGTCTTCTTTAGACTCTGTACCAAGTACAAATGAAACAAGGTACACAACAGGAAGATATATATACACAAAAATCACTCCCCCTCCAAATCGCCTGTCAGGTGAAGTACAGTTGACAAGGGAAGGCCACCTGCTGGAATGTTCCAGAAAAAACATCTTTCTGATAATCTTGTGTTTGGAGGGGAGTGATTTTTGTGTGTATATATATATATATATATCTTCATGTTGTGTACCTTGTTTCATTTGTACTTGGTGCAGAGTCTGAAGGAGACCTTGCTAGAAGGTTGAAACGTTACATTTAGTTTGTTTTAAAATAAAATAAATTTCTGCCTTGGTCAGCATATTGAGTTTTTCATGTTTTTAGAAAATGTTGTTACTTTTTGAAAAGAGTGCGTTTCTTCCAAAGTTTTATTTTTACGGTGTCCATAACATTTGAATGTCTTGAACTTGTCCTGTGCAGGTTCCATTACAGCCTTGCACTTTTAACCTTTCTCTCAAGTCCCTCTAATATACTGAAATCGCCATTTGTGCCGATGCACCCAAAAATTTTAATTCAATCAATGAAACAAACTCTTTGTATTTGGTTGCCAACCCCAGTGGCAGTGGGGTTAGAACAGCATACTACGATGCCAGGGTCCCGGAATTAGAATTCTGGACTGGACATTGCTGTTCCTTGTGAATGTCTCTTTATGTATTTCATCATATCGTCACTCATCCTATCCTTGCAATTAAGCTAAAGTGGCAGAAAAGTGACAAAATAGCCTAATTTTATCAGTGGTCACCGAGGTGGCAAGAATTTCACCTAATGCTTGTGGACAAAATAAAGGAAACTTAAAATCTGTATTACAAGTGGAATCCTATTCATTAGGGATGGGACAGATTAATCAGTACTCTATCGGTATCGGCCGATATAGTCATATCGGTGTATTGGTTTGTCAGTAAAACTACAGACTATTTTACTGATTCAATATATCTATGAATATCTTATAATTAAGTGCAATATTCAGCCATTTGATTATTATTCTTATGGATATAAACTAGGGATGGGACCGATTAATTGGTACTCTATCGGTATCGGCCAATATAGGCATATCGGTAAAATTACCGATTATTTTACCAATCCGATATATCGATAAATATCTGATAATTTAGTGCAAAATTCTGCCATTTTGTTGTAATTTTTATGGATAATCTCCATGCTCTAATTTCTAAAAAAGTAAATGTCTAAATATGCAATTTCTTTTTCACTGCAGTCCCTTGAAACACACTTATTAAGGAGATCAATGAACCTTTCAGATTCTTCAAGGACCATTTTTAATTTTATATCGGATTGGTAGAATATCGGTTATCGGTATTGGTAATTTTTTTATCGGTATCGGTCAAAATTTCATATCGGCCTATCCCTAATATAAACATGCAATCTCCATGCCCTACTTTTCTTAAAAGTATAGCTCTAAAATATGCAGCTTCTTTTGCATTGTAGTCATCTGCTAACACATTTATTAAGGAATAAATGAGCCATTCAGGTTCTTCAAGGACCATTTGGAATTTTATACCGGATAGGTAGAATATCAGTTATCAGTAAATTTTATATCAGTACTTTATCGGTATCGACCCATCCCTACTTCTGATGACAAGAGTCCAATCATTCTCAACTGGTGGCAATCCTTGGCTCTCCAAATGCTTACCTGTCATAGAACAGCATGTAAGAAACTTTGGAAAGTTGGGAGAAGGTCCTCGTCATCTAAGGTTAATAACAAAGGATAAATCATTGTCACAGTAGCCTAACGTATAAAAACAATATGCATCGCATATGACTTACCTGTAATTCTTCGTAGAACTTGCTGACTAGGGAACCGACTTCTTTTTCATGTCGTAGCTGCATTTGTTCTTGCAGTGTTTCGATTACTTTGTTCAAGTTTTTGTCCTCTTTCTGAACACCATTTATCGGTCTAAGTTGAACTTTGTCTCTAAAGTTGGTGGTTGCTTCTGGCTGGATTTCATCTTTTGGTTCAGTGCTGTCGTCTGGCTCTTCAGTCTGGAATTGAATACAAAACAGAAATTCATTAACATGATTTGTTTGGAATTTGGTTATTTAACGTTGCATATATATCCAATTAGGTCAATATGTGACAATGAGTGATACTTGTGTTGTATTCCTACTAGGATGGGACCGATTAATCGGTACTCTATCAGTATCAGCCAATATAGGCATATCAGTACATCGGTTTATTAGTAAAATTTTACCGACCCGACATATCAATAAATATCTGATAAATTAGTGCAAAATTCTGCCATTTTGTTGTAATTTTTATGGATAATCTTCATGCTCTACTTTCTAAAAAAGTAAATGTCTAAATATGCAACTTCTTTTGCACTGCAGTCACATCGAAACAATTTATTAAGAAGGTCAATGAACCTTTCAGGTTTTTCAAGGACCATTTCTAATTTTATATCGGATCGGTAGAATATCGGTTATCGGTATCGGCCAAAATTTCATATCGGCCCATCCCTAATTCCTACCATCTTCACATTATGTCAAAGTTGGTTTTAAGTCCACTTTATGCTGTTAGGCTAATCAGCACTGGACTTATTAGTTCAAAGTGATGTCCAAACCACTACGGGCATGAATCTGGTATTGAACTTCAGACTCCTTGATTAAAAGGCAACAGAATGATCACTACATCATTGAGGAGGCCCTGTGTTTATCTAACTACACGTGATCCTTTATTTCCTTCTTGATGAAGCCAATTGAATTTGGTGAATTACTGGATATCAAATAAGAGCCACAGTGGTCTCATCGGTAGGGTGTGTGACTGCCACGCAGGAGACTCTGATTCGATTCCCGGGATGGCAAATCTAAGGTAGGAATTTTTCCAGCCTTGTCTTCACATAAACTGGCTCTGGGGCTCACCCAGCCTCAAATCAATGGGTACCTGGGGGCAACACGGGGGAGTAAAGGCAGCCGGAGCATGATGCTGATCACATCACCTTCAAAATGGCCAACATAAAGAATGTGTGGGCCCCTACCCCCACATCCCGTAAATGTGCCTTTATGGCATGGTGTTATATGCATGGGGAACTTTATCTTACCTTTCTGGATATCAAATCATTTCATATGCGTAAATGCCTTTTACTACATTAGTCTTCAAACAGTTGATGGCATATATATGACATACTTGATTTTCAATGCAATACAAGTATTGTAGGTGTGTCTAAAGGTGCTTTTTTTTAACAAAAAAGAAGAAATAAGTTTGAATAAAAAGCACCGACTTTTCAAATTATAGAATGTACGAAAAAACTACGATCAAAATAAAATATTTCACTTCACAGATGCCGATTCTCCCCAACCTCCATTTCTTGTTTACATCAATGCACATTTGAAAAGTACATGCTTAGAAACCCCCCATTGGAGAGGATTTACAGTGTAAAAAATGTTAAGTTTAAAAAAAGCAATGCTTTTGCCACTGAAAATTTACACAACTGACAAGTTAAGTTGTAAAAATAATGAAATTACCTTATCCTGAGCAGAAGTTTGTTCTTGCGTGCTTTGTAGCAGGTTCTCCGTGCGTTCCAACCTTTGCTGCAGAATTTTAAGTTCTTGCTCGAGTACCTCCACTTTCTTCAGTAATTCAGTTTCCTTCTCCGTGCTTCCAGGGAGCTCTGAGAGTTGAGGTTCGTTTCCATGAGTTTGTAAAGGCAAGCCAGGATGGCGCCTTGAGTGGTGTGAATGCAAATACGCTGCCCCAATGAAAGCCTTTGTGCAGTACAGACACTGAAATATATTACGAATAGTATAAACTTTTTTTTTTGCTTGTACGGTCAAGAGAAAATTACCATTATGTAATCATTAAAACTAGGGATGGCCAAATCTGGATAAAATTTTAGTTCCCAAGACTCAAGATACAAATGTTGTTTTTCATGATCCGGTGGAAGCTGTAGGAATTTCACAGCAGTTTTCAATAAATCCCTAACAATGTTAATTTTCTCCTGGCAGGACCTACATCCTTACTTATTCCATTCATACAAATAATGTCAATAATATAAACATAATCATAAACATTACCCCCGCACCCCCTATAAAGTCTGTGTGTTTATTATGTCCCCATCGGCAATCCTTTTATAAAACTTAACACTGACAACAATAGCAAACAATAGCCAAGCCGCTCCCGATAAGCGCGTGCACTCAGACGTTGTTGCCACATTTTCTTTACATTTCTTGTAGTTGCAAGGCACTTCTCATTATTTTTGCTCCATAACCACGTGTGGGGTTGATTCTTTTTAACTAGTTGTGTTGTGTTATGGTGCTGTTTTGTTGCTTTGTTATAGAGTTGTGCTTTTAGTTTTTCCTTAGACTTTGCATAATGCAAGTTATTACTCAAAGCTGCTAGTGAAAATCCTAAGTATGAAGACAAAACTGCAGGATATTATATCCTTCATGGAGAGCAGAGGTGCCCACCCCCCTCAAAGCCAATGGCGCATTCCCCCCAAAAATCATGTCATGCGTCCCCCCAGATTATATCATGTG
The DNA here is from genome assembly GCF_977018435.1 of Lepisma saccharinum. Classification (NCBI taxonomy): domain Eukaryota; kingdom Metazoa; phylum Arthropoda; class Insecta; order Zygentoma; family Lepismatidae; genus Lepisma; species Lepisma saccharinum. Next base: position 82,418,477 of record NC_139238.1, on the reverse strand, counting down.
CCCCCCAAAAAACATAATTCGCGCCCTCAAACCATATCGCAATCCCCACAAAGTATTTAATTACGACAGTGTGCCTACCGAAAGTAACTTTTTCTTAGCTTTACAGAACACTATACTTGATCTGCCCTTATTCACTAAACAGGGGTGCCCATCACTCAAGTCCACCCCTAAAATCATTCATAAACCCCCGAAAATAGTTTGGATGAATGTGTAATAGTTGATGTCTATTTGAATGAAATACCATGTTACATTGTCCATATTTTTTGATTGTTCGATTTTCGAAAAATCTTAAAGCTAGCACATTGATTCGTTAAATGTAGTAAATTAAAATATGTAAATATGCATATAAATAGTATTTTTGAGTGGGTTAATAAAACTCAATTTGAGTATTTAACACAAATTATTACACAACTTAAGATAAAGATAGAATTATTCAACCTTGGCAAACCAAATAATATGCTCCAGCTGTATGGCAGATTCAATTTGTTTCACGAGACATTACAGAACCCTAAAGTTCAAATCACAAACCCTGAGACCTTCTGTAAACAAAACCACGTGCATACAGAAAGCATTGGAAACTCATAGAAGTAAAATAATCCACACGAAAATTCAGCGTTGTTACAGGATTCATTACATAAGGTAAAACAATTGCCAATTTGTAGTATGGGATACGCTGCCGCAAATGACGTCTCACTTTAAACCCAATGCTCTTTCTTTTTTTACTTATTGCTTCACCTTTATGGTTAACTCTTTGCACCAGTAATCATTTCCCATAAATTTGGCTTCTTTCTTGCATGTGAATTGAATATATTTTACTTGCATTTTTTTAGACAAAATGATATAACATGGTAATGTATATTTCTAAGGATGATATAGATAGGAGTGTATTTGAAATTTGTTTGTAGATTTTATGTAAATTGTATCTTATGTAAATAAAATATATAATGGGCATAAACAGCCATATGTATTGCTGTAAGTCCAATAAATATATTGATGATGATGATGATGATCAAAACAAGACAAAAAGTTCGTAAATTTATTGCAGTTGGAAACTTTGACAAGCATCCTAATAATGATTTTTGTTCAGCCAAATATAGTGCACTTCGTAAAATAACTTGGTGACATGGCAAGGCAAGATAAGTGTGAACATTTTGCAGTAATATGCATTGTAACTTTCAATGAGCTTAGAGATTTGTGTACATAATGATATTTTATAAAAGGTAAAAAAAAGGTAAAGTGCTCCCCTGTGCATAGCACCATGCCATGAAGGCGTATAGGGGGTGTGGGGGTAATGCCCCACACTTTCTTGATCCGGTCGTGAGTGGGGGTGATGTGATCAGCATCACGCCCCTGACCGCCTTTACCCCCCAGGGTTTCCCCCAGGTACCCATGTTATTCGACGCTGGGTGGGTGCCGGGGCCACTTCCATCGTTAGAAAAGTTCCCGGATTTGAACCGGCCGGGGATCGAACCCGGGACCTTGAGCATGGTAGTCAGACGCGTTACCGACTGAGCCACCGTGGCCACATTGGTTATTTTCTAAAAATAATCATGTGAACAGCAAGAAAGTAGTGCAACTTAATTAATATTGCCTGTCTTATCCTTAGAAAAATAACATGCCGTGTTCTATGCGTGTGGGAAAGTTTCCGTGTTCTCCGAGCTTGTTTTCAAAACACCGGCAAGGACAGCCTTTGAAAAGGGGTGAGAAACAAATTCTACTCAATATTTATGTAACGTTCTGTCAGTGGTATCCTGAGAAACCAGTAAATGAAGTGGTTAAGTTCGTATCCCAGTGCAGTGGTGTGTCAGTGTCTGCAGTTTTAAGGGTTATGAAAGAGAGAATGACCGGGAGAGTAACAATGTATGCGGCTGCATATTCGTCTGATGTTTTGAGAGCGGGTTCTCACATTCAGAGGCTCTTATATAAAATGAATAGGTGCGGCGAACTATGAGTGTAACAGCAGATGATTTCGGTCATGAATCAGCTGACGCGGAGTGATACATCAAATCGGTGAGACCGTTTGTTTACAGAAGGTCTCAGGGTTGGTGATTTACACTTATAGATAGAAATTCTTAACCTCAGGGCGATAATATAACAGGGTTCCTCTTTCAAAGAACTCACCCTCACCCCCAGTTTTCCTCGGGTAAATATAATTATTTTAGTAACAAACCATAATGCATAACAATAATTACTTGGATTTTATCTTCAGTGAAAATTTAAAATTTTTATGTGACAAGTTAGAAATACGGATTCGATATATTTTTGTCTGAAATGATGCACCTGCTTTACATTAAGCAGTATACCAACACTAAGCATTATATTTTAAGAAGTGATGTTATTAATGAATATCGAGAATATCGCTTATGTCTTGTAGTGCAGCTATAGTATGAAACTTCACATTCACCTTAGTAAAGCACCAAACACGCATTCTCGCAACACATGGTTGCGTGTGAAGCAAGCAAGAAAATGTTTACACCCATTTCTTTACAGGCTTTCAAGAATATTAATTTAATGGGGTGTCAACACTTCCTTAAGATCCCGAGATATTTTGTCTTTTCCAGCTTCTCTTTCGGTACGTTTGGGGTCGAAAACGTGTACTACATACAATATCGCTAAATACAGTCTCCAAAATTTAATGTTCGAACTCTCTCCCCACTACAGAAATCTCTCGACAATCTAAGGTTTAACACTTTATCAAGAGCTTCCTATTTCCTCCTTTAAATTTAATACAATACACCAAAATTTCCATGCTAGTTTTAGACAGCATTGCTTCCTCCAAAAAAATTAATTCTCAGTCTCCACACCAGAATTTCCGCAACAGTCTAAGACAATAGTAATACACAAGAATTGGATACCCCCCTCAATTTAATGTTAATTTAATGTTCAATCCCCCTCTACCTAAAATACCAGCCATAATGTAAGACCTAGAGTTGGATACTGCCCCCCCCCCCATGTTTAATTCAGAATCCCCCCCAGAACCCCGGTGTCAATTAATGCCTAATATGTAAGAGTTGGATATTTATCCCCCCCCCCCTTTCGATAATACCCTTAAACACTTCCTCTTTAATCTTTATCTGTATTTATTTTCTCTTTCCATATTCTTTAATTTTGTTTCTCTTTCTTTTTCTTTTTTTCTTACAATTTCCTTCTGCTTTTCCTCTTTATCTCTTCAATTTGGCAACATCGCTTTCCTACTCCAGTTTGTTGCTTCTACTTCAAAAGAAAACCGCCAACTTGGGGGTTTCTTTTAACAAAGAGTACCGCTCCCTTTGTTAACCGCTGGGGATATAATGAACGCGTGGACTTTATGCCTTCATGGCATGGTGCTAAGCACAGGGGAGCACTTTACCTTTTTTTTTTACTTTATATAAACATAATTGATTTACTAATAATTGTCAACAGAGAATGACACATTAGTATATTAGTTTAATTGCCAAAAATTTCAGTAACCCAAAATTTTTACAAACAGTATACGAGGGGGTGATGATAATTATTGAGCCTTACCCAGAAAAAATTGAGCTAGGAGGTTGAAATTTGCAGTGTGTACTGGTCAATTCTTCTACATGTAATGGTGCAAAAATCGACTTTCTATGATTTTAACTTCCCTTTGTTTTTCTGGTCCAAAATGAAAATGGCAGCACCTCCAGAAAAGCTCTCCAAAGGCGTCGTCTTGTTGCAAATCGTTGTCCCTTTAGGTGTTTCTTCAGATGGGGGAACAGATGATAGTCAGATGGAGCCAGGTCAGCAAATAGGGTGGATGGGGCAACACGTGAAAGCCTAAGGAGGTCTGTGTCGCCATTCTTTCACCTGCAGTGTGTGGCGAGGCAATATCATGCAACAGGATGATGTCTTTTTGAGAGCTTTTCTGTAGGTGCTGCCATTTTCACTTTGGACCTGAAAAACAAAGGGAAGTTAAAATCATAGAAAGTCGATTTTTGGACCATTACATATAGAAGAATTGACCAGTACACCCTGCAAATTTAGCCTCCTAGCTGGGTAAGGCTCAATACTTATCAGCACCCCTTCGTACTACTTGTGACAAATTATGTCAACTTGCATTATAAAAGCACAAATTATGGTATGGAAAATTTTGTTATGCCATGAAATGGAAGTATAATTACCTTGTATATTCCACAGTTAGAAGCAGCATTCCCATTGGTTGTAACTTTTTGATGATCTACACATCTTACTTTATTCACCTCTTTCTTAAGTTTCTTCAAGTAATCATTCTTCTTCAGAAGCTCTGTTCTTAATTTCTCACAATCCTGCAAGAAAAATATACACAGTGATAATAGAAGTATGGAAGAGAGAGCTATTGACTGATAGCCATTATTACCTGATAATGGTGGACCAGGGTTCCCATTCATTTTGACAAAACAAATCCCTGCACATTTCCAGATTTACAGCTAATTTGAAAATAAATTTCCAGGCCATTCTTTGTACTTTAACATGGTAATGCTAATGTTTTAAGTGTTAAGCTGCACTTGCTGCAAAGGTTTATTAACCACTGTTTACAATAATTAAAAATAAACTATAAATTCAGCATGTTTTAAAACTCCTGCAGGATTCTAAAAAGCTAGAACTTTAAAGTAATAGGTTTATTACAACGAAATATTGTTTTTTACACAGAGGAAAATTTATAATTTTGTTTTGCAAACACTGCTAAATGACGTGTGTGCAGGCGATCACGTAATTCCAAGATGGCATCGATTTCGCAGAATACCCACACCTTTGCCCGCAAGGTCACCACATTTTATACCTTGTGATTACTGGCTGTGGAGACATTCCAAGACCCATGTGTATGCACAGAAACCAACACATCTTGACGACTAGATGTTCAAAATATGTGATGTGAATCATAACATTCCGGACAAGCACCGTCAGATTGAAACTAAGATTACAAGAGTTTTTGGACATGAATGGTGTCCAGCTGGAGATATGGCGATGAACTAAGGAACATCAAACATTAATTTTAAAGTTTCCTCTGTGTAAAACACAATATATCATTGTAATAAATCTATTACATTAAAAGTTATAGGTTTTTCAGAATCCTGCAGGACTTTTAAAACACACTGTACATTTTTATGTGTAATATCTCCAATCACAAAGCTAGTTCAATCAGAAATTAAATGCATTCTCATTCAAATCCTGGCGAGTACAAACAACACAGGTTTTTGGATGTACCATATTTTCAAAATTTCCCTGACTTTTTCTTTTCACTTAGTTGTTGACCTGCTTGACATTTCTAGGTCAATGGGAACCCTTTTGTTGTTGTGTTACATGTCTGATATTGCCATAAATATTATGTAAGTGTTGCTCTTCAAATCAACAGCTCATGATAACACATTGAAAGAATAACTTCATCTGACTGATTATTTCAAGCATGAAACACATCATGTCACCTGTTGCCTTTTGACATTTATATGAAACAGTTTAACTATGTGCTTGCAAAACAGGTGAGACACACTGAAATGGAAGTACAGTTGCACACAAAAACAGCACACTGAACAGTTATTATACTGGGTGTCCAAAAAGTCATTCCAACAAAAGAAAGTCCATTACTGGAAAACACCATTCATGTGTAATATCACTGGAGGCATGTCAGAATTTTTTTGGTTTAGGTGGTAAACTTTTTCAGGAGTTGCTGATTTAAGGTACATTGATTGATTGATTGATTTAGTTTATTTTACTTCGCGTTTTGTGGCTCTTGGCTAATTTGCGAAGATGGGGATGAGTGATGAAATGATGAATAGACATTCACAAAGAACCAAGCCCGAGCAGGATTTAAACCTGGGACCCTTGGTGTCGCAGCACGATGTGCTAACCACTCGACCACAGGGTCCGGCAAGGTAAGGTACATGTAGCACCTGTGAGGGTAGGGCCCCCACCCACACATTCTTGATCTCTGCCATTTTGGAGGTGATGTGATCAGCACCATGCTTCGGCCACCTTTACACCCCAGGTATCCATTGATTATTATTATTACTGATTATTATTGATGCTGACCATGTGATAATTTGAAATTTTGTGCACTGTTAACTGATGACTTTCCCATTTCCTGAATGCAATCTAACATTTTCAAGGAATTTCTATCATTTATAGTACAGAAATCTTCAAATATTAATCAATTTTGGTACATGGCCATTTGAATTTTCCTGACCATTTGGGGTCCCAAAAATCGGGAAACAATTTCTCGAAGTCTGGATCAGGATGAGAAATATTTATTCTCAAACCTGGTATCAACACTTTAGGATCTCACACATGTATGATTGATTTTCGCTTTATTTTACTTTGCTTTTTGTGCCAATTTTTGGCTAATTTGCGAAGATGGGGATGAGTGATGATACGATGAAACTGATGAATGGACACTCACAAACATTCATGCTCAGGCCAGGATTTGAACCTGGGACCCCTGGCGTCATAGCGTGATGTGCTAACCACTCTGCCATGGGGGCTGGCTCACACGTGTATGTTAGTGAATGATGACACCCAGTGCTAAGTCACATGGACACTGTTACCGGTGTACTCACGTCGCCTGCTTTACCATAGAAGCAAGCTCGGCTGAGAAAAAGCATTATGCAAAGTTCACTGATCCTATCAACAGGGATGCAATTATCTTTGGCAGGAGTGGTGGCTGGTTTTCACTGACATAGCTCTGCACTGTTATCTGCTTTATGTGGGAAGACAATAAAATTATGCCTCCTACCCCATATTATGTAACTTATGTAACTCCTATTATGTCACCGATCTTACACTTGTAAACCTTGAATCCCCATGCAAAGAAGTCAAGAGTGTTAGATCTGGTGACTGGGGAGCCAACATTCTTGGTGACCTCTTGACTATTTGTGTTTTAGAAAACTACTTTTCGAACACCCTGTATTATATAAAGTGGAGTGGTTATTACCTCTGCTGCTTTCCTAAATCTTCTCTCTGCATCGTCAGCCTTGGAAACCAGAAATTCTTGACAATGAACTAAGTACTCGATTATCATCTGGGCAAGCTTAAATACTTTTACAAAGTTTGGGTCGAGGATCTTCAAGTCATATTCTAAATCTAAATTGAACTTAACAACATTGTCAATATTTTGTTGAAGGGTTTGGATGTCTGTTTCTCGAATCACTCTATCAATATCGATTGCAGCTGAAAGCAAAGACATTGAAAAACAATATTAAAAAATATTCAAATCCATTCCAAACACAAAAATTGCAAGGAAAATAATGGTGTGCAAAATGTTGCTCTCAGTGACAGCTGGTTGTTAAAAGGCCATCATGAGATAATCAAGTAGTTCTAGTTCAAATTCCTGGAATGGGAAGAAATATCAAAGGTTAAATGTTAGGTCATCCCAAATGGATCCCTTTATACAGGAATAAACTAAATACTCTGGTAACTATGTAAATGTGCTATTAAAAGGGATATGCTTATTTTGCGTAATAAGTGCAGTTTTTAAATCAAGTTTAGAATAATATTCACAATTTTAAAACCAAAATGTCATTTTATGTACCACTTTTCAACCGCTATAACAGCGAAATGTTATTATATTTACTGCTTTTGACTTGAAATTGACTGCTTTTGTACCGAATTTTGAGTTTTTATTTACCAAGAGAAATAATTCTATAACAAAAATATGTGCCTCTAGTCATTACATGTTTCTAGGGAACAAGTGGGATATTATAAATGGCCTTTAAGGGCTCATGTGCCATATACTTGCATTTACTTAGTTGTCTTGTAAGGAATATTTTCCTCTTTCATGATTGTTGTTAGGTTCAAGATTGGGGGTAGGTCATAGAGCGTTTGAATTTTTTTTTAAAAAACCCAACCCAACTGGGTTTAATTGTTTTTTTGGGTTTAATTGGGTTTTGTCGAGCTTTTATAAATAAAATGTGAATACATGTAATATAATTCACATTTGTAATTGCCGCTCAACCTACCCACTGCACTTCTCTGCCCGGCACACCAACTAGCAGACCACAACAAACTGCTAAACCATAATAATGTTTATTTTTTATCCTTTATTCTCTTATGATTTCCTGGTTACCTCTGTTGATAGCAAGTTTGTATGTTTGAATTGATATTAGCAGATGTATCAATAACGGATACATTACGACTTTTGTCAGAAGCATCAAGAAATCAATTGCAGGTGTGTACTATTATCTTCAGTCACAAGCATAATAAAATAGCGATAGTATAGATAGTATTCCCCGATAGTAGATCGAAAGAAACTGACTTCAGATCTGAGTTCAGTGACTTTTATTTATTAGAATATATTTTGTATGGCAACTGAAAGCAACATATTTTCATTTGCGTAGCTTTCTTCATTTAACAATTCACGCTAGCGCCTCAACGATAGTAGTTACAGAGGAACTGACTTCAGATCTGAGTTCCGTGACTTTTATTTACAGCCTACATCTACAGCTTAATATAGTCCTATGCAATTTCTTAATAAAGATTAAATGTTTGTATTTGTGTCCTGAGCTCTGATATTTCGTTCTACTTCATATCAATATTACAAGTGTTGTGCATTTTCAATAGCAAAATTAACCTCTAGTTATAAAGACAGTTGTGATCGCATTCTAAGAATCTAAAATGCAATTTTCATTAGTATACACCTCTATGGCATTCCTTCATTTCAGAAATCATTGAAATACCAAAGTTAATGAAAAAATACACTGGCTTTTAAATTATAATTTTTTTTTCAAGTGGGCCCTGATGTTATAGCATGAAGGCATAGTTTCAAGTTCACTTGATGCTTAAAAAGGTCTGGGCCTACAGTTCGAAGTGGGATCCGAACCATTGTGCAATGTATTTCCACTGGAAATCAAACCTGGAACAATTTGATTGCAAGGTAACAGTGTTACCAGCATCAGGGAGGCTCTTCAGGTAGAAGTCATTGGCCCTATAATTGGGGATGCTGCTAGCTTTGGCAATGATGGTCACTGATTCAGTTGTTTTTTGCCGATTCACCCCCCATAATAACCACCTGCAGCTATGATGTGGAAAGGAAGAAAGTTATGCCTCGTACCCTATAGTTACATTTATCTACAGCTCTGTACACAAGGTTAAGTGTTTAATGCATATGTACATCAACGAATTCATAAATAATTTGTGACATTTTATTACAATCTGCTTCACGTACAGATCCATGAAAGTGATTTCAGTTAAGATTGTATGAAAACTGGTGTAATGTGAAAAAATTACATTATCTATTTGTCGATTTAATACCATTGACATATAATTTAATATGTTAAAGCATAGCTAGTGATGGCACCAGAAAAGATGACTGGTGTGGCATAAGGCAGTCGCAAACACTCCAAAAATAAAATACAAAAATTAATATTAGGGATTAAGAACATTTTTTTTATTGCTAGGGAAGCATTCACCCCTCTCTTACCTCCCCCTGGTGCTATCACTGAGTATAACGAATGTCATTTTAGTAAGCATGCATTACAAGAAAATGTGAAAACACAGAGGTCTCTGTGTACTCACCTATTGTTGTCCAGTTAACATGACCCACTCTACTTTGAAATCTAAAGTTACTATTATGCTTTGCATAATTTACAGCACTGTGAAATGCTTCTGCTGAATCATAAATTGCCATTTTATTGATGCTAATATATTTTGTGGCATGTCAGCAATTCCCCACTCCCCGGAATCATGCACACAGTTGTTTCAATTTGCACTTTACCATCTTTAAGAGCACCGAATTTTAGTTGCATGAACAGTCATACAGCACATTCTTCCACAGAATCATATAACAGGTGCTGAAACAAGAGACAAAAAAATATATACAAAAATTGCAAATCTGAAAATCAAAATCAAAATATATGTAAATTAGCACTCTTTTTCATTGCTCTAATATTAAAACACCTTTCAAAATGGCTTTAATATAGAAGTGATAGACTCGTGCAAAGTTTAATTGCATGTATAATTTAAAATTATTTTCCCAGTAAACAAAAAATCAGACAAATGCATACATCATGCATGCACACACACACAAAGTGGTGCAAAAGTCACTTTACACTAATAGAAAAATCAATTTAAGTAGTAATGTCACAAAAATAATATTTATAATTTGTCATGAGTATTTCACATAGCGTTGATTGATATCACTGATATTGGAAGTTTTGCTGGTTGTTTCTGGCACAAAGATAGGAAAACAAAAACAAATCACTGGGGCCAAGGAAAACAGTTCAGTTCAATTACAGCACCTTGAACACATAGTGTGGAAAACGACCCAAGAAACTGGTTCCCGAGATGGATGACAACATAGATGGCAGTGCAATCAGTACGGCTGCTAATTTTCTTATGAAAGTAATGCAGCTTAGTTTTTGGAATATATTGTGTAGATTTGTTTGTCTTGAAAGGCGGTACATGAATTAATGGAAACAGTTATTTTTTTGAAGTGATTTGCAGTCACGAAATGGCATTAATTTGGAAAGTAAAGTAAAATAAAATTAATAAATAAATAGCATCCGTAACACAAAAAGAAACATCGCAATGTGATTCTGGATGTCAGGTGTTGCATTGTGTACTAGAGTTTATTTCTCTACGTTATTAGAATATAAATAGTATGCTGAGAGATGTTTCATACCGAGGCGACAAACAACAAGTGTCACTTGGAAGTGAGCAGTCGGTAATCAATGCAGCCTTTCGAACCATAGGAACACAAGCTCTGACTGCACTGTTTCCTCAAGGAGATTTTAGAGCAAAGCGACAAACGATATGGGGATTTTGCACCTAAGTGACACATATCCTTCTGTTCAAGGCAACTTTCATACCGAAGCGACATGCGACACATGTCGATTAGAAACGAACCAATCACGAGCAACATTTCACATCGTAGCGGCATGACAGGCAGCACAGGTCAGAGTTCGGATTGTGAAATCCTCAAGCGATAAGTGCTGCTTGTCGCTTCGGTGGGCAATCGCCCTAAAGCAAGACACTCATTGCATCGCACATGTGTGAACTACAAACCACTCCAACACTCTTGCAAGCTATTGAGGAAATGGCCCAGTTTGAGTGACACGTGTGGCTTATTGTATCGCCTAGACCTGTTGTTCGCACAATTAGCAGCAAACGCTTGCTAATAGACTGAAGGCACCTTGTCACTTAGTTGGGAACTCCCCCTGTAGCATGTCACTTCGATCTGAGCACCCTTCTCTTAAGGAGCTTTCTGACCGATGGAACAAGTAGCATGCGTATAAACATATGAATGTGTCATTTGCTGTTTGGACCCTCATGTGCAATAATGCTATTTTACAGTCTGGAAGTGTCTGTGTCACTAGTCACATCAGTGTGAACATCCCGTGTCGCTTGTCCCATTGGTCTGAAAGTTTCCTTACACTCATGTTGATGGCACTAAGGAAGTTTTGTGGGCTTTCTCTTGTCTCTCATGCAATCATCATCATCATCATCGCCGCGATTATTTTTAAGCGGAAGAAAAGAGACCGTGAATATCAAAAAATACAAATTCTCCAGTGTGTATTTCTTTAAAAGAAATGGTGATCAGTGCTTGAAAAATCTTCTTCAGAGCTAGGCGCCAGCTCTGAAAATCAGGTGCCAGGAAACCACCTACTAGCAATTGTGGACACACTAAGAAGCTAAGCCAGCCCCTGTGGCAGAGTGGTTAGCACATCACGCTACGATGCTAGGGGTCCCGGTTTCGAATCCTGGACTGGGCTTGGATGATTCTGAGTGTTTGTTCATCAATTTCATCATATCATCATTCATTACCATCTTCACAAATTAGCCAAAAGTGGCACAAAAAGTGAAGTAAAATAAAGGAAATCAATCAATCTATAAGTATCTGAGCATCAACATATTCAAAACATCGCTAAATCATGTGAGAAAGTGGGAAAGGGGGGGGGGTCGAAGAGTAAGAAATTGTTACTGATTCTATGGAATGTTCACAACGTTGATAAAAAAAATCACTTGCTAACTTACCCTGTACTGCAATTTGAACTTAAGACTCTTCAAAGTTTCGTACATTGAAACTTAAAAAAAGAAAACCTGCAATATTTCAGCAAGAGATCACAGTCGCCAAACTGAAATTTTTAGCCGCCATGGCAACCTGGCCATCGGGATTTTTCGAGTTCTGTGATGATGGTGATGATAATAATAATAATAATGTACCTAATTCATATACCAAAATTTAAAGTTACCAAGAGCATTCCATAATAACAGGACGTGGTCAGTTGTCTAGAATGTTCGTTAATATCTTCACGACCACTGTACCAAATATCATAGCAATTATCACATTCATAGAAATGCTTTATGAAAAAGAATCAGACGTAGCAGCAAAAACCCCATTTACTTCCACTATAAGCAGACAAATACCATGCAGCAAAACAGACACCATCGCCTCTAGCGGTATCATATTCGAGTGGAACCTGCCATCAGGGATGGCACTACAGGGGGGTGGGGCTAGGGAGGGCTGAAGCCCCCCAAGATAGGTGTCAGCCTCCTAGATTTTTGTATTACAGTATATGCATTTTGATCGAAAACCTTAAAACTAGAAGTTTACATTTTCCATTATGAAACATCCATTGTTCAAGTACATTTTCTAGCTCTGTTAGATCGCAAGGCATTACGATGTGTTGTAAAATCAAAGGGGGCCCAGGTGCAGATATGCCAGGATAACAGTGGTCACTGATAATTTATTTGATACCAAGTAATTGGCCAGTCATGAGTCTTCAAACTTACTACGAAATCTGATGCCTGTCTGTTATGCAGACGTATTCAGTGGCTGTGAGATTGTTCTTTGATAGTTGGAATATACAGCTAAATGTGTACAATTATTAGCCTCTAGAAAAATCATATCACAAATTAATTTTATATGAATAAGTGGGACAGCATTCAAAATCTACAGAAGGGTTATGTTTCTTTTCTGCTTGTAAGTTCCTCATTCGAGTACCGACAATTGCATGAGTGTAAGCGATGTTCTCTTATTGGTATCATCGTTATAGCTATCCTTATCACTGAAATATTTGAGAGGGAGAAATATGTTAAAGAATCAAAGAGGACACGAACTACCTAATTCTTAAATGCTAAGAATTGGAAGATTAAAACTGGACTCCTAGCCCCTATAGTCTATCGATAAACCTGATATCAAGGGGTCCTGGGTTAGATCCTCGGTGGAGGTAACATTTCATTAAGTAGTTCGGATTTGACTAGAAACTGTAGCTCTCATCCCGATTAGCACCTGAGCATATAGAGGACCTTAATAAAAATTCCAAACAACTAATAATTGCAATACGGTGCAAAAATCAGCATGCATGGGCAAGTTTATTGCTCACAGTTCTACTCCTACATGTTAATTATCATTTATGAGGTTAGAAAATAATTTCTGCAGTACTGTCTTAGTGGTATCCGTGAAGGACAATCAATCTTTGGTTTAATTCTGATCAGTATTTATGCTAATATATTCTGAAATAAAATTATAATCTTCAGCGATTATTTTCACTAATCAAAATGCCCAGTGCAAGAGTTGCAACTATATTCATTGCTTTTATGTCAATGTTTTTGTCTCCTAGTGGAGGTGAATTTGTAGTGAAAATCATGTTTGTTCCTTGAGAGTGGCACTTCCTAATTGGACGGTATTTCTCGCATATCCCCATTTTTAGCTCTAAGTTCTGAATTCTAGTCATTGAACAAGAAAACATAAGATATTTCATCATGGCAGCAGAAGATAGCATCATTAAGACACAAAATTATTGCATTTTATTTGACATGAAAGATCCGTGACTAAAAGTACTTTTGTTTATGATGGAACAAAATTCAATGATTTATCTTTGGATTTGACTGTAAATATTAAGTAAATACTTTTTAACCCGAGAATTTGAATCCGAAATCTGTAGCCCCCCACATATTTCAGGCTGCCCGCTAGAAAGCCCAGAACAGCGTGGTTTTCCACAGTACGTATTCAAGGTGCTGTAGTTCAGTTGAAGTGTTCTCTCCGTTTCCACAGATGTTAACCAAAGAAAGAAGCATGTCCACTTTCACAACTTGTTATAAAAGTGGTGTAACTGCTGTTCTGAAGAGCACATTTCACATAGTGCTATTTAGAATATACAAGACTAATTTGAATTAGATGGTGCTCTTATGGTTGCTATCAGTATATGTGACCTAGGACAGCATGGAAAATAACGATGTTTGGTTGTCGCGAAAAGTCCATAGGACAATTAGCTGTCAACTAACCTGATAGTTCATGTTGGTCAATCCGAAGTATTTGGCATGAACAGAAGTTCAAAGTGTACATTCTTTATCTGTTCCATGGACTGTTGGAAGGTGATTAAGAGAGAATACTACAATTTTGTGAGGTGATGCTTGATCAGTACAAGATTGATCCAAATTTATTTTGTAAGACAATGTGATCTGATGAAGCCACCGTTAAGCTATCAGGTATGCAAATTGGAGCAACTGCTCAATCAACCAGGAGTGAATGTTTTGGGTGCAATATCGTCATATGGTGTGATGGGGCTATACTTTATTCCTGTAACCTCAATGCAGATAAATACTTGGACTCACTATGGAATCATGTATAAGTACACATGGTGCATATGGACAACTTTGATGAACTCTACTTTAAGCATGATGGATCTCCTTCCCATTATCGTCAAGATGTTTATGTGTACTTGGTTCAAGGCTTTATCCATAGATTGATAGGATGGTGTACAATCATTCACATATCACCAAGTTCACTGCACCTCACACCAATGAACTTCTTCCTGTGAGGTGGGGTGAAAGATTCAGTGTATATGAGGAAACTGCACAGAATCATTTGAAAAGCTGAAGAATCATACTAAGGATACCGTTCAGTTATTGGACAGCAATACCAAGCTGTACTGTATCTCCTTGAGTTAGGGTGTTCCAGACAGACTCAAGGTATGTGTTCATTCAGAAGGAAAGTGAAATGATGTAAGGGCACAAGTACAGATTGTTTAATTCTGATTTTATCATGGTACACAGGCATTTATTTTACATGGTTTGATTTCTACTTGTTAACACATACAAATTTAGGTAATAATCAAAAACTATTTTTTGATAACAACTCGTTTAAACCAGTTTCAAAATTCAAATACTTAGAAGTAATATTAACAAATGAAAATTATATTAAAGAGGAAATAAAAAGTAGGCTTAATTCAGGAAATGCATGTTACTTGTCTCTTCATAAACTTTTATCTTCTCGTTTAATATCTAAGAAACTAAAAGTTAAAATATACAAAACAGTAATTTTGCCTGTAGTATTATATGGGTGTGAAACTTGGTCCCTTACATTGAAAGAGGAACATAAATTCAGAGTATTTGAAAATAAGATCCTTAGGAAAATATTTGGACCTAAAAGGGACGAGGAGGCAGGTGAGTGGAGAAGGTTACATAATTTAGAACTACATAATTTGTATTCATGTCCAGATATTATTAGAATAATTAAATCAAGAAGACTTAGGTGGGCAGACCATGTGGCACAAATGGGAGAGGAAAGAGGAGTTTACAGGATTCTTGTTGGGAAACCTGATGGTAAGAGACTTGTAGGAAGGCCAAGACGAAGATGGAGGGACAACGTTGAGATGGACCTAAAGGAAATCGGTAGGGATGGAAAAGAGTATATAGATTTTGCTCAAGTTAGGGACAGATGGAAGGCCTGTATTGCTGCAAGCCATGAACCTTCGGGTTTAAGAAGGCTAGAGAGTTAGTTAGTTAGTTAATCTGTTAACACATACTTTGGAGTTTTAGTGATTACTTACTGTGTTTTTCATTTAGAATGCTTTTTCAGTACTTTAGTATTATACGGACTACCCTCATTTCAGACTGTCTGTTTTCTGGGAAAGCAAAAGAAAGTACCCTTTATTTTAATGCTAAGAGAACCTAACCTGACCACAAAGCATATATTGAACAAAATCTAAGTGTTTCTTTCGCTTTCCCAGAAAACAGACGGTCTGAAATGAGGTAGGGTGAATCGGGGTAAGTGTGATCATGTTCTGTGACAATTACACTTTAGTCTTTCATAACTTGGGCAGTGTTAAAATGTTTTGATTCAAAAGATTCTCATACCCAAATATGTTCATGTAAATTTTTCATAATGTGATATATTCTGTGAAGCAATTTTTTTTTACGTTTAGATTGTCCTGTGGCCTAGAAGAGGAGAGAAATAAAACTTCTTATTTCCAGTTTAGTTCGTTTGAATAATGGCTTAAAAGTTAACATGCAGTATCAGGTTTGAATTATGGCTTCTTAAAATTTAACAGGTTATGGGCCCAGCCCAGGTGTTCATGAACTGTGCTGCAATGTACTTTGGAGTTACTTCATCACAGTGAAAAATTTTATCGTAAATTTTTTGTGATGTACTCATGACTGATCACATGATATGATGTAGTGCTTGTGAAGCTTTGAATCGAAATTTGTGCAATGTAATTTTTTTTGTACGAAAATTACGGTGTCATGAAAATTGAAACAAATTCGATACTACAATGACGACTCCAATCGTGATTAATAGTGGACAGCCAAACATTGAAAAACTGGAAGGTGTTAAGAATTACGCTACGTGGAAGTTCGTAATGAAATTAACTCTGATCGATAGTGGTTTATGGGACTGTATCGAAGCAGCTACTCCAGTGGATCCAGTTCGAGACCAGAAAGCGTATGCCAAGATTTGTTTGTGCGTGCATTCTTCTTGCTACCCACATGTTAGAAATGCTGCAAGTGCAAAGGCAGCATGGAAAAATTTGAAGGCAGCTTACGAAAATCAAGGTATAAGTAGGCGCTTAGCAATTAAAAGAAGACTGACCAGAGTGCGTTATGAAGATTTTCCTTCAATGGACTTGTACCTTGGTGAAATAATCTCATTACAACAAGAGTTGGCGGACGTGGGTTGCAGTGTCGATGATGAAGAAATCGCCGAAATTATGTTGATTGGATTGCCTGAAGAGTTTAATCCTTTGGTAATGGGTATTGAAGGAACACAGACGAAACTTACCAGCGAGTTTGTGAAGTCACGGCTCATGCAGGGTGATTTTCGACGAAGTGAAAATGTTTCCAAGGATTCTGCATATTTAGCTTCAGATAAGAAGAAGGGTCCATTTGTACCTATTTGCCATCATTGCAAGAAGGAAGGCCACATAAAGCCTAGATGTCCTCAACTACAGAAGTCTAAGAAGCGGATGAAGAAACATACAGTTACGAAGCAAGGACCAAGTTCTTCGCAACACAATAATTCGTTTTTGTTGACTACCCACAGTGCTTATGCCAGTAAAATATTTAATGATGATGACTGGTTACTAGATTCAGGGTGTACTTCACACATGAGTAAACGTAAAGATTGGTTTGATAATTATTCAAATTCTAAATCATCTGAAATTACCATTGCAAATAATCAAAAGGTGATCAGTAATGGAATTGGTGATGTGAAAGTAAAACTCAAAAATAATGTGCAGAAGTTAATATCTAAAGTGATGTATGTTCCAGATATTACTGCTAATTTGTTGTCTGTTAACAAAGTTACTGAAAAAGGTTATGTTATGCTTTTCGATGACAAACGGTGTAGTGGTTACAATGTATCTGATATTGAGATAAAGGCTACTCCAAAATTTACAGCAACAAAGGTAGGTGGCATTTATAAGTTAGACCAGGCTGAAAATTTGTCCATGATGAATTTAAACAATACTACTGTAAATTCTCTTGAAAATTGTGAAGAGACAGTAGCTATGTTGTCAGTTAATGCTTCACAAGATGTATGGCATAAACGTTTAGGTCACTTGAATCTAAAAGGAATGATATCTTTGAGAGATAATTTAGCTGATGGAGTATGTTTTCATGATGACACCCCAAAACAATGTATCCCTTGCATTGAGGGGAAGCAGAAAACTGCATCCTTTCCCAAGGGAGTGGCAAAAAGAGCTAAAGAAAAACTAGAGTTAATACATTCTGATGTTTGTGGACCAATGTCCGAATCAAGTTGGGGTGGTGCACGATATTTTGTTACTTTTACTGATGATTATACTCGCAAGAGTTTTGTATATTTTCTTAAATTTAAGCATGAAGTATTTGAAAAATTTGTAGAGTTCAAAGCTTTTGTAGAAAATCAGTGTAATTTAAAAATTAAGAAACTTAGATCAGATAATGGTACAGAATACTGTAACAAGAAATTTTCTGCATTTCTCAGTGAACATGGTATAATCCATGAGACAAGTGTTCCATATACTCCGCAACAAAATGGAGTTGCCGAGAGACTAAACAGAACAGTTGTAGAAAAGGCTAGAACCATGCTTCATGATGCTAATCTCAGTAAGAGATATTGGGCTGAAGCAATTTCAACAGGTGTATACCTGAAGAATGTTTGTCCTACAGTTGCAATTAAAGATGCTACTCCAGAGGAAATGTGGACAGGACATAAAGTTAATCTAAGTCATCTTCGTGTATTTGGTTGTACAGCATATGTTTTGACACCAGACTATAAACGAAAAAAGATGGATAGTAAGTCAAAGCCATACATTATGGTAGGTTACTGTGAGTTTACAAAAGGTTATAGATTAGCTGATACTTCTAATTCTGGTAAGGTTATTAAAGCAAGAAGTGTTATATTCCTGGAAAATGTTGCAGGGTCATGTGTCGATAAGACAGATGTCAACACTGACATGTCTTCTGATGTAATTTTACCTCTGACTGTACAGATACCATTTAGTGGATCACAAGTTAAAAACAATGACAGTCAAAATATTGTAGGTGCTAGACAGAAATCTGAAGAAAAGTCAAGTGACACTTTATGTGTTGATAGTAATGTCGGCGAATTATCAGAAGTAACAAATTCAGAAACTGCTGAATGTTCTAATGTAGGTAGTGATTTTTCTCAAAATGTAGAACAAGAAAATGGTAGACCTGTTAGAAATAAGCAATTACCAATTTGGATGGGTGATTATGATTTATCCGACACATCCTTTATGAGTTTTGAGGAACCTGTAAGTTTTGAAGATGCCACAACATGCAAAGAAAATTCCAAATGGAAGAGAGCGATGGATGATGAATATAAATCACTCTTGAAGAATGAAGTTTGGGAATTAGTAGATCGTCCAAAAGACCAGAGTGTAGTTAAATGTAAATGGGTATATAAAGTAAAACAAGATGTAAATGGGGATGTAGATAGATACAAAGCTAGATTAGTAGCACGGGGCTTTACGCAACGATACGGTATCGATTATGAAGAGACGTTTGCACCTGTTGTAAGACACTCTACTCTCAGACTTTTGTTTGCTATTGGTGTGGAATACAATATGGACATAGATCATATTGATATAAGTACTGCATTCCTGAATGGTGATTTAAATGAGACAATTTATATGGAACAACCACAAGGTTATCAGGTTGATAATAAAGTGTGTCTACTCAAAAAGAGTTTGTATGGTCTAAAACAAGCAAGTAGAGCTTGGAATCAGAAAATACATGATGTATTAATCAAAATGAAATATGATCAATCAAAATGTGAACCTTGTGTTTATACAAAATGTATAAAGGGTAAAAAGATGATTGTAGCATTGTATGTTGATGATATTTTTGTATTTAGTGAAGATGCATGTGAAAAACAAATGTTGATCCATGTACTGAAAGAACATTTTGATGTTAAACTATTGGGACCAGTAAGACATTGTCTAGGAATGGAGGTTGACAGGAATAAGAAATTGAATACTCTAACTTTATCTCAAAAGCAGTATACTAAACAGTTACTTACACGTTTTGGTATGAATAATTGCAAAACTGTTTCAACTCCCATGGAGCTAAATGTAAAATTAGAAAAAGCTGAGAAATGTGAAACCAAATTTCCCTATCAGCAATTGGTAGGTAGTCTTATGTATCTAGCAGTTTGTACGCGACCAGATATTGCTTTTGCTTGTAGTAAACTCAGTCAATTCAATACTTGTTATGATGTAAGACATTGGGTTGCAGCAAAAAGAGTCTTAAGATATTTGGCAGGTACACTAGATTATAAACTTAAATTTCAAAAAGGTGGAAATGAAGTAAAAGTGTACACAGATGCTGACTGGGCTAATGATTTGGTAGATCGTAAGTCATACAGTGGTTTAGTTGTAAAATTTGGAGGCTCAATTGTAAATTGGGAATCAAGGAAGCAACGAACAGTTGCATACTCAAGTACCGAGGCAGAGTATTATAGTTTGGGTGATGCTGCCAAAGAGGCACAATTCATGAAAAATTTGTTATCAGAGATAATTGATATTAAGGTGACAATTACAATTTTTAATGATAATTTAAGTGCTCATAAAATTGTTGAAAATTCTCAGCACCATAGGCGTACAAAGCACATTGATGTACG
Organism: Lepisma saccharinum; assembly: GCF_977018435.1. NCBI lineage: Eukaryota > Metazoa > Arthropoda > Insecta > Zygentoma > Lepismatidae > Lepisma > Lepisma saccharinum. The sequence continues at coordinate 82,398,163 of NC_139238.1, read as the reverse complement.
ACATCATTATATTAGGGATGCTGTTCAACAAGGAGATTTTCATTTGGTTTATCAACCAACAAATGATATGATAGCAGATTTGTTAACAAAACCTGTATCTAAAATTGTGCATGACAATTATGTATCACAGTTAGGTATGAAATAATTATAGTCACATGTATGTAAAGTATACATATTTGAGTAAGGGGAAGTGTTAAAATGTTTTGATTCAAAAGATTCTCATACCCAAATATGTTCATGTAAATTTTTCATAATGTGATATATTCTGTGAAGCAATTTTTTTTTACGTTTAGATTGTCCTGTGGCCTAGAAGAGGAGAGAAATAAAACTTCTTATTTCCAGTTTAGTTCGTTTGAATAATGGCTTAAAAGTTAACATGCAGTATCAGGTTTGAATTATGGCTTCTTAAAATTTAACAGGCAGCCTCATTAGGACCAAGATGTTTCTTGGTCCAATTTATTCTTCTACATAATTGTTACTTACTGAGTGAATTTCAATAACTTTCCCCATACTCAGTTTCCGGTAAAAAAAAATGAAATAATTTACAACTACCATGATCACACTTCCCCAATGAAGTGGGGTAAGTGTGATCAGGGTAAGGGAAAGTGTGATCAAGGCTATTTTCTCCTTATAGGAGTTCAGGAAAAGCATCTTTACCCAATGAACTTCCAACATGTTTTCGTTGCCAGTCTAACAATAAAGGATTCCACACATCACTTTTCAATGGTTAAAAAACAGCAACATCGAAGGGTTGGAGTATTGCACTGCTGTGTGGAGGCAACTTGAGTATTGATACATTTTCTTGCTGTGCCAAGGTTAGCACCTCAATGGAGAGATGGCTCACATGACGGTCCAAAATAATATGCAACGGTCGTCTTTCTTTCGGAACAGATGGAAGAAATTGTGTTTGAAACCATAGGCGAAGTTCTGGAGGGGCCAGGCACCCCCAACTTAAAAAAGACTAAAAAAAATAACACATGATTAAGATCAGTTACTACATTTTTGTTATGAAGCCATACCGCACATCTTGACGTTTGGCATAATGGTATGTGCGGTAATTGCGCCGCAATAGCGAGTCGTAGACAATTTGGTTGATGTGTACATTTTGAAGAAAGAAAAATGTAACATGACTTTGTGTTGAGTCAACAGTTACTGCTGAGGCATCAAAAGAACTTTTCAACTCCATTTTTCTAAAATTTCTGAAGCTTACTATTGTACCGTAACTTTTTTAAAGTAATATGAGTATTGTATCAATAAAAAATTAATGAAATGCAAAATGCAATAATCGTACTGTTTTGCTTCTTTTAAAACTGACAACCAATATACTAATTAATATTTGTTTACTTAAGCGAGGATATTTAATATTTTCAAATCTAAAAGGCCTAGAAGTCAGTGTTTTTAAGTTGATTTTTTTTTTTTAATTTCCGAGGGAAGGCATCCAGACCCGTTATAAACTAGGGGATATTCAATACCTAAGAGTTATTGAATATCCCCTAGTTTATAATATCATATGCTTCTTCCGAGTCTGGTCACCCCAGAGCAAAAGCTCAAACTTCACCCATGTTTGAAACCATGAAAAAAATGTTGCATAGTCCATCCAAACCATTTTCTGTAGCACAGTAGGTTGTACAGGGGAATGCATCCTTACTCATTCAGCTAGACCACATGTTCTTGCCCGTGAATATTATGAGGGGTGGTAAAATGTCACAAGCAGCATTGACACAAACGAGGACAGTTGTTGCTTCCCTTCCTGTTCCTTGGGTCCGTCGTTTAGCAGGCAACCCTATGCCACCTATAACCTTTCCAGTGCTTACATCATGGATGAATGATGTTTCATCCAGGTTGAATACATTTTCAGGCTTGTTTTGCAGCTGCAGTTCTGTTATCAGACATTCAAGAAGATCAAAAAACCCATACACTATGAAGGGGTCCTTCTGAACCTCCAAGCGTGTGTGCTCTGTGATTTCCGGTTTTCTGAGGGTCAGTTTATACCTCTGTGTAAACCCATGAAACCATTCATGACTGGGTCGCCCATCTTTGAATCTGGTTTGCAACTGATTTGCAGTCACGTACTGTTCCACTAAGTTGATACACTTTTTAATGCTCAAACCAAAGCCACACTTTGTCAGGGAACATAAATGTGAAGCTAATTCCTCCTCATCTCTAGTAGGAATCTCAGTGTGTCTGCCTCCTCCATCAGTTGACTTTAAAGCAGGTAACACTTTTTGTGTCCCCTTCCATCCTTTACAATGTAGCACAAGATGTTGCACCTTTTTCAAGTTCGTTCAGGGCATTGCCTAACTCTTTTGCACTGTAGCTTCCTCCCACACCCGTGTGTGTTTTTCTGATGTAGTTACGTTTGCATTATTCACACTGAAAAGAGCAAGAAGTAGCAATTTTAAAATTCAACAGCACTGATCACACTTTCCCTGGTAACTTGATCACACTTTCCCAAACACAGTGAATTTGCAGGTGAGCGTGATCATGACTAGTAAGAACAGCAGGAACCTCTCATTTGAGCACAGAAAGAAATAAAAGTAACTTGTAGGTCCTACCATTTACCCGGCATTGCCTTTTTCACAATCCTTTGATTTTCCTGTGAGACAGAGAAATTTTTTTACGCATTTGAGAAATTTCAGTTTGAAATATTTTGTAATGGCATTTTCACATGACCCTCCTCTATGCTTGCAGCAATGAACACATATCCGAATCATTCAAAATATGAATGATCATCAGTTTTCTTTAATCATGAGTTCCAAATACTTAGAACAAGCTACAGTTTCAGTTTTTAACTGGAGATCACACTTACTCCAATTCACCCTAGTCTGTATAACACTAAAGTACCACTTTTTCTTCTTCCTCCTACTCCTATATACTTTTCTTCTTTTCTTGCCATCAGCCATTTGTTTACTATTGGCTTGGTTACAGACTGCTGCTGCCATCTATCACATGTGTAGGGTAAGAAGGGGTTTCATAGTTAGGTTAGGCAGGTCAGGTTTATGGCATTCAAATAACATCCCTAAATGCTTTCATAGTTAGGTTAGGTTGGCCAGGTTTAAGATCTCGATGGCGCAGTGGTAGCGTCGTTGCCTTGTAATCAAGGGGTCCTGGGTTCGATACCCAGTGGAGGCACATAGTGGCCCGGATCCCACTTTAAACTGTAGGTCCAGTCCCAATTAGCCTTTCTGTGCATAAAGTGGACTTAAAACAACAAATCAATCAATCATCATACTGGTCTCAAGCTCAACACCTCTGAAAGCCTCGTGGCAGCAGTAGTCTGTGGGAAGCGACAATATTTGCATACGGTAGCCTAGCTTCTACATTTCCTTTTCACTGATAAATAGGACTTTTCGGAACTCCAAACAGTGCTAATTACTTTCAGAAAGCTTTTATAATCATTTTCACTATTTTGTGATACTTGGGTATTTTCTTTCATCCTGGAATATATTTGACCGAGAAATCATGTATTTTTCAAGAGAAATATCTCACCGACGCACAAGTGCCATTGCTTTCGCTACGTGAACCGGATGATGCATATGTTTGATGATGTAACCCCCCTGTCAGTGTTTCCAAACCCTTTTTTTGGTAACAGCTCGTTATATCGGAGACACATGTCTTCACTGTTACACAAGAAACTACTTATGGAAATGAGTTTCTCCAGTCCCGTAGCTAGAATTGATCTCCCGGGGGAGCCTTTGTAAACCAAGTCCATTTTTAAAAAACATATTAAATGAAGCTAAATTGTGTGTGTGTGGGAGGCGCTCATTCATTATAAATATCATATACTACACAAATACTACATCTTTTAAAACATCTCTTGAAGTGTTAATTGACTGATACTGAAATTATCCCTTACACACCCCATACTATTTTAGATGATACAGATGTATATCACACAGACAAGACCCACAATGTTTGATCACAGTGCCTATAGTATATTCCACCCCGGGCCGAAGCAATTAAACTCCCCTTCCTTCCCAAAACTTGGGAGCTGCTGTTGACCTTTGACGCAGATGCGGAGGGAACTTGCATGATGGCATCAAAGTCACAGATTTCTGTCTAAACGGGAGGTTGCAACAGGGACAGTGAAGGTACAGATAAAGAAGCTCCCCTATGAAAAAACTTTCTGAAGTCTCGAGAATATTCTAAATACTTGCAGCTACTTCTGCTCATAAACAAAATGAGCGAATGTAATAGATACTGTTCATATTCTGTGGATTTATCCTTAAAGTTGTGAGTTGTCTACATTTTCCCTCTTCACTGCAAACAAATTATGCAAAATAGTTTACCTAATGTAAAGATGGCTGATGGCAGTTCCAGGAGGGCTGAGCCCCCGGTCCCTGCCTGGCTACGGGCCTGAGTTTCTCTAAGGTTTCTAACGTTCATCGTGGAATCATTTGACCGGGAAATCATGTATTTTGCAAGAGAAATATCTCACCGACGCACAATTGCCATTGCTTTCCTACGTGAACCGGATGCTCCATACATTTGATGACGTAACTCCCTGTCAGTGTTTCCAACCCCCCATTTTTTTTATAACTATGCTTACCAAACCTAACCTTATTGGAAATAGTTCGTGGGGCTATCCATCAGCTACCAGGGTACTACTTTACTATACCTGAGACACCTGGGAATGATTTCTTTTGCACTTTTTTACATTGCTAACGTACTATTCTGCATTCTGGAACACTTATTTAGGTGAAATAATGTAATTTGTAACGAAAATAATGTATATTTCTTACATTTACGAGTACTTACTGTTCTTGTTTATTTCCACACACAACATGGCGATAGCTTACCCTTGACTGTTCGTTGTGCCAGTGTTTTGTCGATTTGGAGTGTGCATGCAGTGTTGCATGCTCCTTTACCGAAAAATACCTACTTTCGGGCCGGATTTCAAAGTATGCTCAAATAAAAAAAAATTACAAAATTATTTTAAAAAAACCTCAGGAACAAACCATTGACGTTATGTTAGGTTAGGTAAGGCAAGCATAGTTTAATTTTTTTTAAAAAAATTGAAAGCACTTTAGGAATTTTAAATTAACTTTTTTAATTACTTACGGGGACGAGGTATGCCTACTAGGTTAGGTTAGGTTCCATTAGCACTCCTTTCGTTCAATTTAGCATATACGGACAACATCGGCTTGTAGCAGCAGCAATATCGCGTATTGTGCTCTCGTGCAGAAAGCAAATGACGGCAGCAGCAATAGTGCGTCGGAAATAGATTTTCGTAGAAAACCACATGCATTCGCATTAAAATGGATCAAAACTACATTCCCGAACATCAACAACGCTACAGAAAATGAATTCCGTAAGTACTTTCTCCTGTAAATTTGAAGAAATCAGTCTCAGGTATAGTAAAGTGTTACCGCTACCAGTGCATAATGTGCAATTTGCACACGTGGCGAACACAATAGTGGGTATTTTTCGGTGAATAAGGTTGGAAACACTGCATACCGATAACGGTAGTCAACGTGTGCCCGCCATATTGTGTGTTAGGAAAGCGAAAAAAGGAATAACAAAAACTAATCTCTATGTGAAAAATTGTGTTTGTTTTCGTGTAAAAAGCATAATGGCACCTTGAACTATGTTCCGCAATACACAATTGGTAAGTACGAACCATACAAAACACAAAATATCCGATTTTAATGTGTCTCCGATATAACGAACTGTTACCGAAGAATCATTAAACACTCGGAATCGTTACCGATGTAAGTAATTATCACTGAAAATAAAATTATTTTGTAATTTTCAAAGCGTAGAGTGACTTTTGCGTCACCTTGTACATGTTTACAAGGAGATTCCTCTTTTATCATTGCAAAATATAACATACAAGTGTTCACCTTTTATCACCACCACAAGTAATAGGGGAGAGGGCATTGATATTTTGTATTTACAACCATTGTAAGATCGGAACAAGCGACATCTTACCCAAAAAAATGTGGAATTAAGGACCTACGTTAAATAATTTACTTACGTTCACTACATATAATAATAATTCAAACCAACAAAACTGAAATCAAAACAAAGAGTTTGTTTATCGGTCGGGCGCCAGATGGTTGTAAGAACAAGATCACCAAGCTCAGTTTGGGGTCTCTGACGATAATCGGATGGTCGTTTTCTTTCTTGATTTGATTTCTCATAGATGAATATGTTTAGTTTCATTCGTTATTCAGCCAATGGCAATAGCATAGAATAGTTAGGCTATGGCAATAGTTATGGGCAGAAACAATTTAACATTTTAGGGGTGCTTAAAATGAATGTATTGCACATTATAACCAGCCGATAGTTTCTAAGCGAGTATAGAAGACATAGAACTGCAAAAAGATGAAATAGTTCGCCTCTTGTAAACACAAAATAGAACGTGTAGATTAATTGTCATGTCATAGAAAAAAGACTCAGCGACACCCAAAACGAGGCCTGATAGTACAGTGGGATCTATGAGTATCACCGTGCAAATTGTCCATGACTATTTTCATTAATTTTCTTTTACATCCTATGTTTTTTTTTAAACGATGGATCTTTATGTATGCTGGTGCAGAAATTGTTAACAGCTTGTTTTGAGTTTTCTTTTGATTTTTGAAGCTCTTATTGGGTCAAATAAAGTTCACGAACATGGTGATGGACAATTTGCTCGGTAATACTCATGGATCCCACTTCTACCAAGCTTTTACCTTATTGTTAGGCTGATAGGCTCAGCCGAACAGATCTGTGTAGCTGATAGTCGTAAAAGCATAAAAGTGTTGTGCATTTATATGTTGTGTTTTTTTTTTATCAGTTTGTGGTATCAGGTGCAGAGACAGTTAATGGAAACATTGTATTAACTTTTTTATGGATTGATCGAGAAAATATTTATTAAGTGCCAAGATCAGAAGGTTTGCATTTAGACAATGCTGCTGATTTTGAAAGAAGATCATAAGCAACATTTGCTTTTCCTTGTTTCTCAAGAAGCTCAGGGTATGAATACTTACTGTGGATATAATAAAGCACTTTGAATTTCTCATGGACAACAGCTATTATTATGATTTGTTTGTATAATATTTTTAAATTTATTTATTAATTACATTCCTATACACGAATCTGCGGTAAAAGTTTGGTATACCTGAGAGACATTCTTCATTTTTACACCAGAAATTTCTTACGGAAATGCGTTTCTGCAAGCTTTCCAACATTCGTCGAGGAATTTTCTTTCATCGTGGAATATATTTGACCGGGAAATCATGTATTTTTTAAGAGAAATAACTCGCGACGCACAATTGCCATTGCTTTCCCTACGTGAACTGCATGCTGCGTATGTTTGATGATGTAAGCCCCTGTCAGTGTTTCCAACCCCCCCTGCTTACCTAACCGAACAAAACCTAACCTAACCTTATCGGAAATGGTTCATGTGGCTATCTGTGATTGGTTCGTGGGGTTATCCGTCAGCTACCTGGGCATAATGTAAAATTTTCGCACGTGACAAACACAATAGTAGGTATTTTTCGGTGAAGTAGGTTGGAAACGCTGCATACCCACAACTTGAGTAAAAATGTGCCTGCCATAACGTGTGTTACTGAAGCGAAGAAAGGAATAAAAAAAACACTCTGTATGTGAAAAATTTTCTTTTTCGTGTAAAAAGTATAATAGCACCTTGAACTATGTTCCGCAATACACAATTGGTAAGTACGAACCATACAAAACACAAAATATCCGATTTTAATGTGTCTCCGATATACCGAAGTTTTACCGAATCTGCTAAATAAGGTAAAAATTGTTTTATGAAAATTTTTTAGAAGTTGAATTTTTGCGACTTTTGTTACAAAAATGCATCTTCTAAATTTAGGCTACCATTAATGCCGGTAGTCTTATGGGGCAAGTATTTCTTTCCACAACTGTACATACATATTACCAGGTTCCCCAACAGCTTTCCTGTCAGCGGCATCCTGGATTTTCACTTATGAAATGTAACAACCTTAGTTAACACATATTTCTAAAGTTAAGTGATTACCTAATGCATGTTTTGGTATGAGTTTACAATACCGGACCACTCCCCAATTGCTACACACTAATTGAGACCTAATCACGAATCTGCATCTAATAATTGGTGGTCAAGCATGAAAATTGTAAAATAAATAGAAGTTGTAGAATAACCTTGTTAAATACCAATATGATTCTCCATACAAAGCAATTGAGAACCATGTTTCTTGTCGAACAACACTTTTCCTACCTTGTGTTCTGACATCAGACGAGGAATGCCTACATGGTTAGGTTCCATCAGCATAAATACAACGAAAAATTATTATTTATGCTAAGAGAACTAAACACACTAAAATTGAAAAGCTTTCTGCCTTGACGTCAGAATACAAGGTTGGTCAAGTGTTGTGCAATAAGTGAGACCCAATTCGTTACGCTGTATCCAGCATTGCCACATTGTTGTGTTCTCAGTTACATTGTGTTCAACATGGAAGAATGGCGGGAGACACGCACAACAGTTTGCCTACCTTGTGTTCGAGGAATGCCAACGAGGTTAGGTTAGGTTCCATTAGCATAAATACAATGAAAATGTATTATTTAGGAATGTGGACTCGTTTGATTAGGTACATTTGGCAACGATGTATTGCACGCTGATTTTTTCATGTTGGGAAAATGGCATCTTCCATGGACCTGCTGTTCTTACGGTAGGGTTACGTTACATTAGGAAAACATAGTTTATTTCGTTTTTCTCTACATTTCCATACTTGACCGCCAATTATTACATGCAGATTCGTGATTAGGAGGTCTCAATTAGCAAGTAGGCGAAATTTCATAGCAATTGGAGAGTGGGCCGGTATTGTAAACTCGTTCCGCATGTTTTCATGGGAATGACTTTTCTTTTCCATACACTGTGATTCTTTGTTTGGGTCAGAATTGGAACTTGGGGCGGTAAAAGTTTACTATCCTTCGGACACCTATAACTTCTTAGTTTCGTCAATTTTTGACATTCGTATTTACCTATCTGCTTCGCGGAACATTCCGTGAATGGTTTTTGAGGCTATCCATCCCGGAAATCCATTTCCAGGATACGGAAATCTTACCTGAATTTCACACAAAACACCTTCCCAATGTTAGACAATACTACAGGAACTTATTACGGTAAGTAGTTTCTTATGTAGAAATGAAGAAATCTGTCGGAAGGATAGTAAACTAGTACCCTTGGGGCCTATAGAAATTTACTCTATGCACTTCTCAATTATCCAAAATGAAAAACTATTGTAACACTTTCCAGGATCAGAGACTGCTAAAAACCATTCCACGTGTTTCTTCAACAAACTTCTTGATCGGGACTGAACCTACAGGTAGAGTGGAATCCGAACTACTGTGCAATGGTGTCCCCCCAATATTTTGTATGATGACCCATGAAATCTTAATTTGTAAAATCTTAAAATTTGTAATCCTACATGAATATTGAACAATTATGTGAGAGTTTTGTGGAAAGAAAATGCTTTATTTATTGATTTCAAGAACTCGCTGTCACTATTTACATAATTGATTGACATTTGTAACAGTGCAAGTTTAACAAAATATTCAAGCAATTTATATATAGGCGAATAATGTAAGTTTTTCACAAAAGTTACAGAGAATTGTTATGTAGAAGTGAATTTCAACTGTGTTTGTGTTATGAATTTATCGAGACTTCTTCTCTAAGTTTTGCAGGACTTCTGCAAGTTAGCCTTGGACTACTTCAAGAGGGGACCAAATACAAAGTTATATCAGACAGCAGCCCGTAAGTAAAGTACCATGGAGGACCTAAATTAAGTAATTTTACGTAATTACATTCAGTTCTTGTTCTTATTTATACAATTGGAGTGTTGAATATCTCAGATGATAAAGTATGAAACTGCATTAAAATAAACAGTGCATTTACTTGATAAGTAGAAAACATTTTATAACATGGTACAGAATTGAATTGTAGCGGAGAACCTATATGGAAATTTATTAAAATTGACCACTCTATATTTTTCTTTATTACAAATAGAAGTTCACCCAGATAAAATAACTTTTTCCTGTACATTGAACTGTACCATGAAGGCACATAATATGGGGTATGGGAAGTAGGGTCCCACATATTCTTGATCTCAGGCATACTGGATGTGATGTGATCAGCACCATGCTCCAGCTATCTTTACTACCCCCAGTAGCCATATCCTAGAGGATGGGTGTGTTCCAGAGCTGATTTATGCACAGGGGCATTGTCTGAAAAATTCCCACTTGAAATGACCCACCCAGGGACCCAACCTGGCACCCTTGTTAATATAAATGCCTTTATACACACACACACACACAAAATCAATTTCCACTATCTTTTATTGTCATCAGATGTGGTGCAAGGCTGGAACAATTTCAACATTCCTAATGTCTGTTGAATGTTTCCTATTTTCTTCTAATTTTATTTATGTACAGTGTGTTTAAAAAAGAATGACCCGATTTCAAATATTATATTTAATAATGAAAATGTGAACGTTACCCAACAAATTACAAATTATTGAGTCAGTCCTCGAGTTTTATTCACCATATTACAAATGTTCTGTGTGTCCTCCCCTTCCTGCACTGATAACATCAAGACGATAGCTCAGTTCTTCATTCCAAAGGCATCTGAGGAGTGTCTTCTTCCACAGTCAATGGGTAATGGTGGAATAAAAACACATTTTTTCACGTATCCCCACAAGAAAGAGTCACAGGGTGTAATGTCTTGCTGAATTGGAGAACACAAATTGTTTGAATTGGTTGATTGAATTGTTCTTCCAAGTGCACTTTATGCACAGAAATGCTAATTGGGACTGGACCTACAATTTAAAGTGGGATCTGTACCATGTGCCTCCACCGGCTATCGAACCCAGGATCCCTTGGTTACAAGTCAACGACGTTACCAGTTTGCCATAAGGGAAACCATAGACGCCATCTTGTGAACGACTAAGGTTAGCATCTATTTGGGTGCTACTAGTGGTATCTAGTGGCAGTCTTTTAAAACTCTACACCACTGCGGTTCAAGCAGTGCAAGTTTCATTCCCTGGCAGTGCGTGGTTGCACAGATATACATTTTAAAATCATGTCATTCTTCATGAAACACATTGTACATAAAATATTTCTACTAGGTACTATCACTGCTTTTTTTTTATTTCTAGCCAAATTTCTACCAATTCCCTGTTATGTATATGTGATGTCATTACTGTTACTTAGAGTCTAATTCATGTTTTTTTCCCCATTTGTAGAGAAGTTAGAAGTTCAACCTGATGTGATACGCTGTGCTGTTGAAGGACTAGTCAATCTGTTGGTAGAATGCTGCAAGCACAAGGTATTTGTAAAATTTATTATAGATTTATTTTTACAACTCTAAATCTTAATTCATTGATTTTGTTTTCTTGAAAACAAACAATGTTGTAGCTATACTTTAGGGTTTTCCCCACTTCATTTTACATCCTTGGGTGAAAGAATGTATATATTTACCTAATATTTACTGTATCAGTGTACATGGAAATACAGGATGTTCCATAAGTGAAGTCCATAAGTGTGAAAAGAACCACTTAAAAAATATTGATTGGGAAACACACTTCAAACATCTCTGTACATGATATAGGAATGAGAGAAAACTAGTTAGGTTATGTTGCCAACATGGTGGCGATCTTGTAGTCAACTTCATTAATTAATTAAACTTAATTAATAAATTTAACATAGTTTAAATCAGAACAGGCTAGAATTTCTTGAGAAACAATGATATATGATTATTTGTTTTCAGATGACACAAAGTTCTCATTTTAGTAGAAGAGCAAGACAGGAGGAAACAAAAATTGCTCACTTCTGCCATTTTATGTACACTAATGCCTACCGCTGGGCAGGCTGTGACGGAACTAAAAGCAACAGAATGCCTACACATGCTCACACACACTCAACGTAGACATTGCAGCTTCAAATACAAAAAGCCCAGTTAAGTTATCTTTGATAGTTTCTCTGTTATTAATATTCAAAGAGTGTAAACATTATTTTGGGACACCCTGTATTTCTGAGACATTCTAAGTAGAGAAACAAATGAGTTCAAGTTACCTTTACAAGTAAAAAAAAAATTAACATTGCGTAGTTGAACTGCCCACTTAAAATTAGACTTAATTACATGAAACTTCCCTGAATGTGCGCTAATACCAAAATCGAGACATTTTTATGTCTCGACTATGTCAGATTGTTTGGTAGCTTTTATACAGGGGCCCTGACCTGGTACAGGATCTGTGAGACTGGTGGTTGCAACACCAAAGCTGAAATTTTGGGGAATGGTGAAACTTACCGACTTTTAATTCCAATTAATACTCGCTACCAAGTTGTACAGGGTGTTTCACGTGCTCTCGGTCCCTGATTTTCGCTTATAGAAATCAAACTATTGGTCATAATGTAATGAAATTTGCTACGGATGTACCTTGGTGTATGAGAAGCATGCTGATGTCACAGCAAGTGTTGGAAGTGGTCGCCATTAGCATCTATACATGCCTGCACATGCCTCACCATGTTGCAGAAGGTGGCCACCAACACATCAGAAGTCACAGCGTCAGTTTTTTGGCAGCTCATTGATATGTGCTTGTGGAAACTCCCATTTTCTGCTGGTGAGGCCAGCAATCTGTTTTTTACTTCCTGCACTGTTGCTTCTGGCAGTTTGCGGTGTCCTCCTTCATGCACATCCAACAATGTTCCTGTTGTTTCCAGTTTCTTCACGAACTCAGACTGAAAGCACACATCAGTATGATTGACATTCAACGGCGCATGCCCGTGCAAGGACTAGAGAGAGGCTGGCACTATCTCCAATGACATCACCATGCTTCTCATCCACCAAGGTATGTCCATAGGAAATGTCATTACATTATGACTAAGAGCTTGATTTTTATAATTGAAAATCAAGGCCAAGAACGAGTGAAACACCCTGTACCAGATACAAGTCCTGGCATGGACAATCCTTTGCAAGTGTCCCTTCAACAATGCCATCTTATCATAATTGCAATTTGCGCAAAGAGGTAAATTAACACATACAGTAAGAAAAATTCGAATTATGAATACAAAATAAAAATGTGATTTTTTTTTCCTACTGTAACCTTACAGGAATAGAGTTCATTGTTCTCCATTGAATTGACTCTTCCTCAGATTGATCAAATATCAATGTAATGGATTGCTTTCTGTTTCGTAGCTCAGCGAGTTAGATTTGCGAGACTCCATGCTCACTTTGGGTTTCAGCGAAGAACATCAAGAGGTCCTCGTCAAGTTTTATGAAGAGAAGAAAGTGGAAATCCGAAACCTGCTTTCTAAACTCACTGTAGACTTGCCCCACTATCATGACCTAGAGTGGAGGTTTCAAGTGCAGGTATGTCCAGTCACAGTAGAACTGAGGGCTGTTGTGCTGTGGAGTAATTTCAGTATTTTGCAATTTACTGTCCAAAACCAGAATACACACTTTACCCCTTTATATTCATGCAAGGATCTACCCCATGGCATTGTAGACGCTGTGCTAACCACTCTGCCAAGGATATCGAAACACAAAAATTGAAATTGCAGTCACAAAGTATTTTCATTGGCCTCATAGAAACCATTAATTTTCAAGGTTACTAGGATTGATCCAATGATTCAAAATAGAAGGGAATAACAAAAATGAAAATTATTGATATTAATTGTACACTTTGTGGACAATGTACAAAATATTTAAAAAATTCAAAACACCAGTTAACATTTGATCAACCTTAGCTGTGCTGTTAGAGACAATAATTCTAAGAGTTAAATAATTGAAAGGTATTTGTTTGCAAGCCAAATTTAAAAATAATAATTATGGTACATTTTTGAGGGAATGAATTACACGACAAATTAAAGAAAAGTGCATTTCTTACTTCAAAAGACCTTGAATCTAATAAATGCATCAGAAAAGTTAAAATCTCCGTGAAATGTTGATATTTTTCATAATATTTCTCTTTTTGCTTTTTACCTGAAATTTTCCCTTGATGTGGCAACACTGCATGTGGGTTGGCTGAGATCCTGTTTATGAAGGAACAAATGAAAAATTCCCACCCAGAGAATTTAGCATAGTGGCAGATGAGTGCCCTACAAATTAAATCATCACTTTTATTTTTGTCATTTGGTGTTAGAAATAATTAGTAAAAGCTTGGTGTTAGAAATAATTGAAGGGTTCGGGGATAAAACATTTTGGTCATTATTGAGTTTATTAAAAAGAAAGATTATTAGAAGCTATACTGTAGATAAATTGTTTTCGTGTTGTGTTTACCAATTTCAGAAGCCTTCAGTGAGTCCAGTGCGAATTGAATGACATGGCAATTTCACACAAAAATTGAAGGACGTCTCTTTTTACTTTGTAACTCAATTATGACCACAATTTCAATTACCATGTTTTACGCCAAGCCCTTCAATTAGTAAAATGAGAAACTAAGACAACTTTTTTAAATTCCTGTGCCTGTAGGTCGCCTCAAGAGCCCTGCAACATCAAATAACGCCACTGGTAATGCTGAAGTTGTGCTTAGAAACCAATGCAAGAGGAAAGGAAAACATAGTCCTTCAGACAGACCCTGTTAATTTGGTCCACATGACAGAGGTTTTGGAAAGAGCTTTACAGGAAGCCAGAAGCCAGCACAGTCGACGAATACAGCGCCATATTAAATAAAGAACAACTACATTCCTAAATGTGTTTTTGTAAAAAAGTGTTTGTATTCTAGTTAGTAGAAGTAATTTGCATAGGCATTTTCTTACAGATACAGAGAAAGTAAACATTGCCACAGGTGCATAATAAGATTATCGTGTTGATTGTAATTTATTTTTATTATATGTATGAAGTTTGTTTTTTACATATATGTATATGCACAGCATTGAAAATGATTATATAAAAAATAGAACAAAAATTGTCTATTCTTTCATTAGTATCCTGAACTACTATCAGTGACAAAAATATTGAGCCCTCTGTTTGCATGCTTGTAAAATTGTACTGCGTGGGTGGAAAAAAGTCAAATATACCTCATTGGAAAGCTTTAAGTTAAGCATCATCTAAAAATTATCCTTTGTTGCATCTTCGTATTATAATGAAAAATTCACTAAAAAGTAGTTTTTTCTTCCAGTTTGCACGAACGGGGAACTTAACATCATACAATTGATATACAGTCAACTCTCGATTCTACGACCCCGGGTATAACGATGCTCTCGAAGTAACGACCCTTTTCCCGGGAACCGTGAAAAATTTAGAAAAAATTAGAAAAATTTGGAACAAAAAGTTGAAAAATTGAAGGAAATCGGCCGAAAAATGCGTTGTTTTTTCCTCCACTCATTCCCTTTACGAGCGCTCTACCGCTCACAATTGGGTCTGAACTAAAAATAGACACCACCACACCATGCTTGAGTGATATCCAATAGCACTTGACCTCTGCCCTCCCCTCCCTCAAGTGCACCAATGTTACCCCGCACCCGACAGCCGCTACCCAATGTGCCAGGCTTGTTTTGCCACGCTTGCTCTTGGATACGCAAGAAGAGAAGATCGAATGTGCTTGGATGTTATTTTAAATCGACTTGACTTGTTTCCTTGTCCTAAGAGCTGCTGAAAACTTGCGGGGGGGGGGGGGGGGGAGCAGTTCGAAATGACTGCTGGACTTGGAGTCTTTGCCAATGTGTATGGCAGGTCAAACTCTTTCATCGATAAATACACCGCCTTGAGAGATAAGATTCGCAGGAATGTTCGAAAATACAGATGCGCGGCGCCTGGAAGTCTGGCCCATCTGTCCAGCTCTGACCTAGAGTTCAGCAGGTTCCCGTGAGTGAGCAACTCTCAGCCTTGTAGATGACAACTTCCGGTAACAGCTTTAATTCAAAACGTGTTCTTTGTTCCCTGCAACACTTCATAAAAAGCGAAACTGTTAGAGATAATCAAAACCACATAGGTGAACTAAAGATCGTCAACCTGCTTAATGCGTTGTCATCCAGGTTTCCACAAAAATTTACTTTGATCTTACATGCATCATAACTCCCTTTTCCCACTTCATACATTTCCTGTCAGCAAACGAAGGGGGGGGGGGGGGGGCTGCAATGCAGATTGTTTAAGCCAAGATTTTCTTGCTGATGCAGGCTGATTACAGGCGAGGGTGGAAAAGGATCCACCCCTCTTCCTTTCCTTTGACGTCTAAAATGGGGCAACCAGTTCTGGATATATTCTTGAAAACGAACAAAAACCATAGAACAAGTAAAAAAAAAGTGACACTCCCCCCATTCTCCGCCACTGGTGTGCACGGCAATGTTGATAATTGCAGAAATCAGTAGTTTTTTTAATTATTTTCTTTAATGCTGTTGTCTGCATAGGAAATATTGCCTGTATTATTGTCTGTTGCATGGTAAAACGTAAAACAAGGGTCATTTCTTTCTTCTTTATACTGCTGTTAAAAGTTCCGTCTTCGACAGTTGCGTTATCTTTAAAATGCTGGGACTTTCCTCTTCCGCCACCTGTTGCTCGAACTTCCAGCCGGTCTCCTTGTTTTTACGATGCAGCTGGCGCCAGTGTTTTGTCTAGCGTCTGCAAAGCTCTATCTTGCCGATAACAGCGATGACTCATCCAGCATGAAGGAAAAAGTTATTGTTTTGAATCTCGCAAAGCTGTTTCGATTTGACGATAACGAAATTCGATCTCCAGAAAGGAAAACAAGAGTTAAAATAACTTCATGTTCTGCGCGTTCTGATAAGCAAATCTGTAAATTTAATTTGCATCCGCTTTTCTTCAGAACCATTCATGTGGAGAGAGAGAGAAAAAAGAGTGTTCAATGTAGGAATGGTTGCTGAGACCGATTAAAAAGGCATTATTCAAGGGGAAAACATTTGGAGGGGTGGGTGTTTGACATCGAGAATACTCCTAAATCCAACATTAAATCGTCGATTAACGTGAGAGTAAATAACGATCTACCATTTTGATATATGAAAATGCGCAGTTTCATAAAGCTTGTTTTCACTTCATTTTATGCTGATGGGCTAATCGGGACTAAATATGCAGTTTAAAGTGAAATTCAATTCCAAACCTGAATGATTATCGACTGGGACGCTTTTTAATGACGTGTCCTAGAATACGCATTGGGTGAAGACAGATCGCAAGTTGCGCGTTTCCTTTTTCACACTGGATTACAATGGGCCCGTTCCGAAAGTCGCATGAGTTTAACGCGTTAAACGAGTTATGGCAACTGGCCGTTCCATAAGTGCATCCGTGCGTTTCGTGAGGTTCATTATGCTGTCCCAAAAGTCACATTCCGTGCGTCTCGTGCAAGAATGAGATTCACCAAACGCACGGTCCAGGAAGCTGGTTTGTTCAGTGAGAATCGTCTGCTGCCTGCAGACACCGCGGGTGCATGATGCACTAGTTCAGGAATTGTATTATAATTTTAACAGAGAGTGATATGAAGCAACATGCACAAGGTGAGTGTGCCTCAACTGTTCTTACAATGTGATTAAAATGAGTAACAGTATCCGCAGTAGAGTTTATTTCTGTCAGAAGGAAATGCCTTCCGCTGGACGCCATGCGAAAAATTTTTATAAACAAAATGCTTCGCCTGCGGTTTCGTCTAGTGTGTCCCATAAGTCTGTAAAATAACTGGTTTCACCAGGTTCACAAGCCCAATTACTTTCGTTCGATTAGTTCGTTTCGTTATGACTTTCGGAACTCACCCAATGCAAGTCAAGGAAGGAGTTTGGACTGCTCCCTTGAATGGGGAAGGGGGGAGGGTGAATGAAGTTGGTTGAAGCAAAGAAAACATTCTGGAATTAATGTGCAGTCTTTTAAGATAACAAAATTAATAATTATGTGATCTTTTTCGGTGTTGAAAAAATATTTTATGGATGGAATTATGTATATCCATGGATACATCTAAATATCGACCAAGTTTTCGTGGTATTTTGTAATCAACCATTCTGTATATTTCGGCTTTCTTGCTCCTATTGCTGGTATCACAGGTCAACCTCATAGGGAGAACTACCAGTGCCCCATGCCGGGCACCAGCTTATGCTTGGGCTAGTTTCTCATAAACCTGCTGCTTATGCTCTGGGTTCTTGCGATACCATCAAACTGTGAATAATCTTGGAAGGGTTGCCCGTTACAGATTTGCACGCGGATCTACAGATAGTAAATCAAACTTTATTGGAAGAAAATTTTGTAACCTTTCATTTCCAACTGAAGGAAAGGTATAAATCTGACACCAGTGACGAGTCAGGGCCTGTCATCTGATAACTCAGTTAGCCTAACCGAGAAGTCTGATTTGGGTAACTTAGGTGTGACCATTCCCAGGCCCTAGAGGGCCAGTGTAGGTGTGTGCCAAGGCTAATCATGCACAAATGACAATCCAGCTATGCCCTTGGTCCCTGACATCCATCATGGCAGCGGGGGGGGGGGGGGGGGGAAGATGCTCCCCCACTTTTTGCCTAAAAATACTAAGAATAATACATAGGAAAGTCATGTGGATTTTAGGAATGTTGATATTGTTAGGCATGCTCTGGCACTATGCCAAACCTTATCATCTACAAAGGGAAATATATTGTCTTGCCCCCCCCTTCCCCAGTTTTGACACCTTGGCCCCCCGGTTTTGGAACCCAATCGCCGCCATTGGACTCCATCGGTGTCTGCTTAATGGCTGAAAAAGACAGACCCCATGCAAAAGTACCAAGTGACACTACAGACATTTGTACAATTACAAAGGGAGGGCTGTATGTTCCACATGTTCACATCTTTTTACTTTGCCTGTAATTAACGTCACAATTCTTAATTTACCCAGTACAGCATGGTATTCCAGATGAAGCATGTGGCAACATGACGTTTTTACAATCATTCAAGTTCGTATGAGTGTACAGCCTCAATGGTGCATGCTACATTTAAAATTTGAGCACTTTAGATTGAAAATCATATATATTGGAACCTCGATTTTATGTTTTTTTCAGGGGATCAAGCTGAAAAAACTTAAAATACAGAAGATGTAGTGATTTTCTCATTATCGTTCATTTTCGATAATACAATCTTGATTGAAAATCATTACAAGTCTCATCGCTGTACTCAATGCTCACGCATTCAGAAATTGAGAGTTTGAACTACTACACGTAGTGTATTCAAATCTCAAGAGATGGCACCAAGTTTCACGAATCATGGTTGCTAACAGTGCCATCTACAGAGAACTGTCAAACTTAGTCTAAATTACTTGATTGCTCGCAATCGTGAATCACTCTTCTTCAAGTGCTCGACGAGTAGACTGCACGTAGTTGTATAACGGTTGAAGGTAATGTATTGTAGTGGAAGTTTCCACTGGATTTTGACATGTGTATAATGTGTATCTGTACTTGATGCGATTTTTGCTTAATGAACCTTCATTGTCTTATGGAAATACCAAATAACCTGTGGATGTGGTCTTGATTAAGTTAGTGAAGCACTTGTTATTTTGGTGCAAACTGTATTCGTCAAGGTGAAATTGCTTTGCTTATATTTGAATTTGGCATGGCAAAGATGGCTCAATGCCAAGAACTAGTAAAATTATCGTTGTTGCGTGTGTATAGTGCATCGCTTACCAAAGACGAGTCATTAATTAAATTAGTCAAATGGTATTTCGTCAAAAAGACTGGTATGAATTATAGATACAATGCAAGACGAAACACAACCAGGTTACAATTAAATTTTTTTATCGCAACATGGTTTTGTTCATCCTAGTAACCATCATGTAAGAACCTTGTGCAGTTGTATAAATGATCAAGTAAATGCGTGTCCAAAGAATATTAGTAAAAAGATAAAAGGATAAACTTTGAATTGGTCGTTCTATGTACATACTTGAGAGAATTTTTTGGTATAATCGTGGCGTACCACGATACAAAGATAAAAGCCATAAATGCACAAAAGGTCAAAAAAATGATCGTAAATTTTAATGGCTACCAATACGAAGGTGTATTTGTTAACTTTATCAAATTTACGTCTGTAGTTTGAATGACGTAATATATTTGTAGAAGTAACATGATTAATGGTGATTGGCAAAATTAATCTCGTAATGTAAAGATATGTGTACTTATCGCAGGATGATAATTAAGATACACATGAAATATACAAAAAGGTTAATGCGAAACATGTTGTCACTGATTTATTTATGGAAGTTTAAATCTTGTATTTCACTTGTTATATACTCACTGTAGATTTCCAATGAATGTTTTAAACAAGCATTAACATTGATGTTTGATTTATAAAAGTTACAGCACTTATAAAAGTGCATTCATCCAATTGTATCAAGCTTGTTGAACAATTTTTATGACTACGAGCGAAGCACATGGTTGCCATTCAAAAGGCATGTACAGTAATTAAAGAAAATAGATTGTCATGTGTTATGAAATGATTGAAAAAAATAAATGCATGTTAAACATTGGTTAATCATAATTTTGATCATTTTCTATCTACAAAAATGTGGGATGATAAAATCGTGGACTGTGCATGGTATGTTTGGTAATGTAGTGGATTGGTAATCTTGGATTCATTTTGCATATTACAACAAAACCCAGTTTTGTATCGTTGCCTACAATCTGTTGGTGCATTTCACAAATGCTATTTTTTCTCTTTTTTTACCGTCTTATTTTTGTTTATGTTTCTACTAAGTCCAGCAAAGTGAAGTTCTCGTTTGAACTTTGGGGTGCCGCGAAACACGTGGCAATAACCTCACACACACAAATACTTGTACATTCTACCATAATGTAATTTTATTATCCTGGCCTCTGTGATTAATTTATGCTTCCCTTACATTAAATATATTTGCATACAAGTAGAATGTTATGAAGTGTGTAAAGTTGAGGATAATTTTATAACATTTTACTATGTTGGGAAAATCAAGGTTAAATGTATAATGTGGGAAAAGGTAAATTCTGGGAACATAAAATCGGGGTTCCACTGTATTTCCAAGAACAGTCCCCTCTTCCCATTTTTTGGCATGTGGACCAATAATGGAGTTGTCTTATGGGACTGTTTTATAAACTGCACATTATAATTATTTTGTAACAGGTTATGTTTCACAAACTTCTTGTTTCTTAGATCCAATGGAGTAGGGAGAAAAACATTTGTGATGTGTAATACATAGTTTGTTGAATCAGTTCCAAGATGGTTAATTGTTATTGACAAAACACAATCTCACAGTTGCCAGGTCTTATGACTTTTTAAATATAATTTATCACTAGATGCTACTATCTTGATTGTATATTTTCTTAACTGTTGGTAGAACCATCTTGGAACTGATTCAACAAACTATGGAATATACAGTACAGGTGCTTCTATTCCAACTCTATGTGGCCTGATGATGTAAATGAGAAGTTTGTGAAACATTACACGTTATAAAATAAGCAGTGCACCATGTATAAAGATGCAGTGAATAATAATGTATTTCCTAGCACAAGATGTATGACCATTTCTTGTATCAAAAACTATTTTATTTATTATGTATATAAATATTTATAAAAAGCAGGACCCTTATGGTGCATTTGTTGATTTTATTACCCCCTCTTATTTCAACTGCCTGAAATCAGCTGATTAAGTAAGGATGTTCTATCAATCAAGATATTAATGAAAATGTCTTTGTTCACAATCTATGGATCCAAGTTTTCTTGTTCCTCTGGTAAATGATGTCCTTGGTCCTCTGACAACAGGTATTCTTGTTCCACTGGCAACTGGTATTCTTGTTCCCCTGACAACTGATACTCTTGTTCCCCTGACAACTGATACTCTTGTTCCCCTGACAACTGATATTCTTGTTCCCCTGACAACTGGTATTCTTGTTCCTCTGAAAACTGGTATTCTTGTTCCTCTGAAAACTGGTATTCTTGTTCTTCCACTTGCCATGGATCACTCTTACATGAGTATACACACTCAAGGCTTGTCTTAGAATGCCCAACTTCTTGAGCACCTTGTTCTTCCTGGTCTCCTTCAGGTGTTAACTCATCCGAATCATCCTCCAATGGCACGTTACTAGCTTCACTTGCCATAATCTTGGTTACTTTCTTCACTTTTCCCATGCCACTTATAAATCTCCTCATGCTATAACCATCCCTTTCATATCGAGGCTTTCCATGTGGGGGTACGATTTCATACTTCTCCCGAACACCGTGCTTCTTCATAACGTCCAGTGCAAAGTCTATAAGAGGGTTTAACCCACAATATGGGTCTCTTGGTATGTCAATTAATCTACAAGGCCTCCAGAAACCTGTAGCTGTCAAACATACTGGTTGAGAAAAGAATAAATTTTCTGGGAATCCAAATGTTCCTGAAAACATAAAAGGTTCTAATCCATTATCAACTCTCGTGGTAGACATATTCGTCAGTCTTTGCGCAGATAGAAAGCAGAAGAGAGATGGTTAGACAGGGTGTTGCATAACTTTGCATTCTCTCTGTTTTGAAGATATATTCATTTACTCTTAATGTTTAAATTAATGCGGTGTAATGTTTGAGTTCACTTTATGCACAGGAAGACTAATCGGTAATGGTCCTACAGTTTAAAATAGGATCCGAAGCACTATGTGCCTCCACCAGGTATTGAACCTTGGACTCTTTGATTACAAGGCTATGGCATCGGGGAGACTAATGCAATGTATTTCAATCACGTAGATCAAATTTCTTAACTTCACATACATCATTCCTACCCATATTATATTTCACTTTCTGATCTTGTGTTTGTGAAACTGGCAAGGAGATTTTGCACCAATGAAACAAGTGACAGATGATACTCGATATAGGAAAACATTGCTCCGATTTGAAATTCTTGTTTTCCAGGGACAACCGTGAACCATTATATTTAAATAATTTGGGGATTCTTCTATTCTCTCGTCATACACTTCTGCTGCCAGTTCATTAAGAGACTGACAGACCCACAACTGCAAACCAGACATGACAGACCTTGACGCTCTCAATACATATGCATACCCATCTCTTCAGTTGGCAACTCGTAAAACATGCCTCACCTGTTACCCCAACACCCAAGTTAATCCTTCCATTCCATGGGCAAATAAAAAACGCCACACCTGGGGGCTAATCAACCCCCCCCCCTCCCTTCAGATATAGGACATACTGACACCCTGATGGAGAAGACATAATTACCCTCCTTCCACGACAAATCGAGCCACCACAATCTCCTTCACACCCACCTAGAACATTTCGGCAAACAAAATAAATGCCATCTCCTGGGGCTAATCAACACCACAACTTCTCTTCCTATAAACCAGCACGATCCCAGAGAGACAATATTCTCAACATCACTCCTTTTAGCTCATCTCTCCTCTGGCAAACAAAAAAATGCCATCAACCCCACTCCTCATACCTTTTGAACTTCCTAATCCAACCCCTAGAGACACTCGTCTCATCCATTTTATATCAACATCTTTCATTTACATTCAAACACTATTCATAGCACACTTTCAGTGCTTCCATTCACCAAGGGGGGTCGCCGTATCTACCACCCTTACCACTTCGGAGGAAAAACCTCCCGGCCAACAAATGGCCACACAAGGGAGCAACAATACACTCCCTTGCATCATGCTTCATTCACATACACCCACAAGGGTCAAAACCAATTTCTTTCTACTTTAAATCCATCTACGCCACCACTGTAGCAGTTGCAGGGGCGCACACGTAAATTCCTTTTAATAATCCTATTCAAGTAAGGGGCATCTTCCCCAATACCACCTTAACAAATAAAAGTCGTGTCTACTACAGACGGCACTTCAAGCCACTAACACATGATACTACGTTCTTCTTCTTCATTAAGAAATGCAGCTACTCTTTGCTGGAGTTCTTTGTTGTCATAAAAGTGATTTCCTCCCAAAAACTCCTTTAATTTTGGAATGTCAAGTTTTTCTAGCATGCAAAAACTGAATGAAAGCTCTCAATTTGCACTTTACAGGAGTCCCGATTTTTTTGTCATCTTGACTACCCCCAGAAACACGTATGCAACTACGAGGGGAAGTCAATATATAAGTCGCAAAATTAAATATCTTCGAATTGCTGCAATGTGAAATTGTTTTATGAATATCAGTCGTTGCACTGATCCGTTTTGCAACTGTCGGTGTAGGTGGCAGCACCACTGTGTATCTTATATGGCGCTAGTAGTCACGTTCTTGTGCGGTGGTGAGTCATTCGAGTGCAAAGTGGGTAAGATGGCACGGCACGTGTTCTAGGTCACCCAGTCAGCACGGAAGGTGATGGTCACAGTGTTTTGGGACAGTAAAGGCATCCTACTCATGGAATTTCTACCCCAGGGTCACACTGTCACTGCAGCCATGTATTGCAGAACCCTGACGAAGTTATGGTCAGCTATTCGCAGGAAATGTCCAGGTGCTTTGAGAAATGGAGTTCTTCTGTTGGATGACAACGCTCATCCACACAGTGCCAATAGCACAGTGGCTCACGTACAGTCCCTAGGTTGGGAACGACTGGCACATGCAGCCTACAGTCTGGATTTGGCACCATCCAACTTTCATCTCTTCGGCCCACTGAAGAATCACCTGGGTGGTCACTGGTTCCATGATATGGAGGAGGTCCATCGGGAGGTTACCAGCTGGCTACGACACCAACCACAAACCACCTTTGCTGCTGGCTTTGAGGGACTCGTGAAAAGCTGGGACAAGTGCTAAATGTTCATGAAGATTACGTTGAAAAATAAACCACATTTCATCAGGTAACTATTTCAACTTTTCTTTCTATTCCATTTTGCAACTTATATACTGACTTACCCTCGTACTACCACGATGTAATTTGCACAGAAGTCGCACGTAAGTGACTCATAACAGGCAACCTTGGATGGTGTGTCTATATGCTTCCATCAATGGACTAGGGGCAGAAGTGTACGACAAGTGTATACAAAAACTTTTCCACCAGTACGATAACTGGCTGTGTAGAAAAAGAGCTCCTTTCAGAGTAAAAAGGTTTTGTTCTACAAACTTCTTTCGTTCTTTTTTTATTACCAAACAGAAACTGCTTTCTGGAAATTCCTTGTGTATTATACAGTCTATTCAGTCTAGATGTGCATGAATTATTTTTCTACACTCCCAAATTTTGTCTATGCATGTTGAGTCCTGGTATGATTTTTGGCCATGTCTTAGAATTCTTACACCTCTGCACAGAAGCATGTCATGACTTCCTCTTTGACACGAGTTTTACTAGGCAGGTTTTTCTTATATGCTAAAAACAACAATTACAGCAAATTCTGCATTATCTGCTGTGTGTGGCCATGCATTACCCTGCAATAAGCCAAGATGGTGAGTCAGCATTCTTCATCTTTGGTTTTGAATTGCACACAGAGTTTTTTGAGATTTCACAATGGATTCCATAGCTACTGTAGGAGTCACAAGAGCCTAGACTAACCAGGACTGTGCTCTGAACCGCAGTAGTACTTCTACCGGGAAGCAAACATAGGGACCTCTTTATTACAAGTCAACAGCATTACCACCTGCCAACAGAAAATCCCACACATATTGTGGGAATTTGTTTCTCATAAAACTCAACCATGGCTTTTAGAAAATAGACAAGACTGATTCAGACATTAGTATTTACCCTAAGCATGATTGTGTTGCTAAAATCCACTGATGATCTTTTTACCTCTTACAAGCATTTTATCTTCACTTTCCAGGCATTGATCCTACAAAGTACATTTTCCATTACGTAATATTTTGTCTCAAAATAGTAGTAGTGGACTCTTTTTAATTCGAACTCCAAGGGGCTACGAAAAAAATTTGAATTATCCAAAATTCTAATTAACCAGAATATAATAAAAAAACATACACCAATGAAATAACACACTGTATTCAACATAAAACTGCATTAATATGCAAACAATACACCTTACCTTACAACTGCTATATTTTATCCATATCTCCATCCAGGAACAGTACACTTATTGGAATATTCGCATCACGTGATTGTTTTTCATTCCTCTTTCTACCTCTCTAACCACTTCAACTTTCTTATCTAATGTTAAGCTACTGTACGCACTATGTTTCGACATTGTGACTCCACTAAAACACACAGAGAAATGACTCCTTCTGTCCGGATATCCGCTCCCCTCTCAACTTGATTCTGAGAGGGTGAAGGTCACATTCCTACAAACAAAAGCTCTGGGGATTCCCACTGCCCTCTCTTATCTGCCGTCGACACATCTGTCAACCATAAAAACAACCTTTTCAAAGAAAAAAGGGGGACGAGTCATTTGTTGGAATTTCTTATGTAGCAACCACTTTGGTCTTTCTTGGAAAGATTTATGTTAAATTATTGGAAACCTGACTTCGAATTATCCAAATTTAACCTTCAAAATTCGAATTAAGTAGTCATTTTTAACATTGTTTTAGATAGGGGTTTCAAGGGGAATGTGCTTTTGTTCAAATTATCCAATAATTCGAATGATCCAATTTCGAATTAAAGAGAGCGCACTGTAAATAAATAACCTATAGTGCAACAACCCATGATTTCTATTGGAAAGTATTTTATTGTTTTCAATATATTGCTTATGAAAAATTATTATCTACATCTGTTAATGAAATGGGGAAATCTTATAAAACAACTAAAATAAATCTCTGGTAAAGCATGTGGAATTTGTAAGTTAGAAAAACTTTCACATACATTTTTTTTTTCAAATATATGAACACGTTTTTAACTCTGTAGCTTCATTGTGTTCAATACACTTATAGAAAATCAAAAAACATGTTGCTTCAGTCATAAATTGACATGTTGCTATTTCTATATACATGCGAAAACAGCAACAAATTAGGTTAAACAAAGAATCTGACTCGCAACACTTGAAAAAGTGATAAACAAACAAAACACTGTCGAGATTGACTTAGTTGATCAAAAGATTGCTCATTTTTCCAATTGCATTAAATACATACAAGAATAACCATGGAAATTCCATATTGAAAAAAATAACAACTAATATGAATATTTATTCCAACTTCTAGCTGCTTTAAGGTTGAGTTGGTTCTTAAGAAAGAATTCTTTATTAAGATAAATCTGACTTCAGTAGTGTGCATCAGAATTCAGAAGAAATTTAGTTTAAGTGTGTTGTTTTTCCAATGAACTTCTAAATCACAGGAAATGTGGTGTCATCAAGAATTAAACTACCTATGCTTTGAGCCAATAAATGAATTTATAACATATTTATTCTACAATAGTATATACAAACTTACAATTAGATAGAATTCACCAATTGCAAATGGTTTTGATTTTCCAATTTGTTTCATTTGAGATTCCGAATGAAACCAATACATTGCAATACCTATATTAGGAATCCAATACAATCAGTTTCATTTCAATTGAAACCAATTGAATCCAATTGAAATTTCAATTGGAACCAATAGAAAATTCCAGCTGGGCCCCCAGTCATCATTGTAGGTTTTCATGACCAGGTTATGATACTCATTTCTAGCTCCCCAATTTCGTCATGATGGTGGGTGGCCACCAGTTCCATATACTGGCTGAAATCTCTGGTGAAAAGTTGTTACGCTTCTCTCAGGAGACTGAAACCAGTGCTTATCATGTAACCTAACACCTTAGACAGCATGGCCATTGTGCAGGAGCCAAAATAATAGTAGGTCATACTAATACAGATGTATATGTACTATAAAAACATAACTATATCCACCTTACCATTTGAACTCACGCCCATACATAATACTACTCCTCTGGATCCACCATACCAATGCCTGATTGTACTGATAATTGCTGTTACTTTGGCCATTGTAGGATACCTGCCCAATATTTTGGTTATATGTTTCTGAAAACAATATTATGACACATTAATTTGAATCGACCAGTAGTAGATTATCATCCAGTTCATTTGTTATTTAGGGTAGATGACCTTATATTCAGCTGTTGCTGAGTAGGTTCAATGGAGAGGTTGATTGTTAGTTTAAGTGATCACCAGTTACACATATGGTAATTGACTATTTGTTGTTAGTTTTGTGTGTCTTGGGGTAATTCTCATGCACACTTGCTTTTTATATAATCAGATAAACCGGTGAACCAACTTTAGAATGCCAGAAGCAAACAATCATTTGTTTTTAGCTAAGGAAGAAAGTAGTTGCTGTGGCATGCCATTGCATATGTTAGAAGAGAATATGCTACTAAAGCCTGTTCGGTGAAAGAACAAACTTGAAAATTCTATTTTTGTCTTTTTTGTTGAAAGCCAGGGAGGGTCACATTAACCACTCAACCAATCGGCTTGGTACAGTTGCCGTGGTGAAGGAAAATTCTCAGGTAATGTACGTTGCCTAATTTTCCGGTTTGAGTCATTTTCAAAACAGGTGGCACCCTCAACAATGCCATGCATGGGGACGCGTAATGGTTGCTGCCTTGTAGCAAGTGATTGGGTCTCTTGATTTCCTGCCTCTCGCTGAAATGCGAGCAAAGGGTGCATGTTGACAGAAAATGGTGTCATGGACGACTGGACAAAAATCAGGCATTTAGCAACAATGCTTTCCCCCCCTCCCCCTTGAAACTCCTATAACTGGAGGTGAAAGGTCTGGGTTTCCTGAAGTTTATTCTTTGACCAGTGAGGCTTTAGAGTGCATTTTCATGAATCTATGTTCTACGGCATAACAACAATACTAATTCACTATTGAAATTGATATTTCCGGTTTTTCATGCAATAACCATTAAGCCTTATCGCTGTTATTAGAGGTGACACTCAGACTGACCCTGGGTATGATATTTGAAAATTTTACCTAAATCAACGTTACTGTACTATGTTACTTCTTCAGACATACCAAGTGGATATGTACCCGATTATTTATAGTCATGTATTTTGTTTTTAGTAATTACAAAGGATATCCATTAGAGGCAATTGTGAGTGTGTGTTGTATGTTTACGTATATATGCACCATAAATTTACCTTTTTTCGAGGTAAAAGAGTCAAAATGAGGTACCGAGCAGAAAAACTTGATTGAGAAAAGTTATTTGCCTTAATGATGTCTATATGCTGTGAAACTTTGTACAGTGATACATTTTATATGTTGTTATTAGGACTGAACCGATACCCATACTCATACTCTAACCCAGTGGCAGCTCAAGGGGTAGAGCCGCCGTGCCATGGTACTACCCTCTGAAAAAACACATACCTTGCCCAAGTATTGTTAAATGAATACATTGATAGTTTACAGACAAGGAGATTCGAATCTTCCGATCGGTCAAGCTGATGTGATGACCGCCCCAACCTCCTTACTGCATCGCCAGCTGTTTCGTTCGTACCCTCACAAGGCAACAGTCCATGCTGACCAAGAGCTGGCCCAACCAAGTTGACACACATGCAGAGGGTTGAAGAAGTCTCAGCGGGGAACATTTCCACCATGAGCCGAGAACAAAGTGGCAGGGGGCGGGGTTAGCCCGTGTCAGTTTTCGCCTGGCAGGTTGAGGGAACTTTCGCAGAGTTGACACAGTTGCCACCTTCAGAGATAAGTCGCTAAATATGACTGATTTGTAAGAAGGGGAAGTAATTTCTGCCTACTTTTGGAGAAATGAACCTAGTATATTTCCAAAGTTAAATGAACATTTTGATAATAGATAGATGTGCCTAGAGGGCCGTCTAGACTTTTTTAAGAATATAAAAGTAAAAAATCCTATGATGGTGCGAGTTTCCTTTGGCATTTCGACAATTTCTTACAACAAAGATATTTCCAACATCCAGTTGGAATACGTGTCCATGGGGGAGGAGAAGGTGAGAGGATTTGTTTTTTCCTTCCTCTTGTAATTATTGTGTTTTTAGGGAAGTGTCCTGTAGTGTATAACGATAGGTTACTGAGTGAAGAGGAACCGGATTAGTGCGTTATTACTTAAACACACATTGTTTTCCACATTACCAAATGAGGATAAACATCTGGGCCAGTGGCGCAACCTCAAGAAGCAGGCGGGGGTGGGCATTACGGAGTTTTTTTTATTATTATTATTTCTTGATCACGTTGGCACTACCCATCATAGTTCCCGCCGGCCGCCACTGCTCTTACCGATTCCGATGCTTAAAAAGTGCATAAAAATTAAAAGTTGTTCAAAATATTGTTTAATATTAGTGGGCGAGTTTCCATTCAAATTAAAGGTATCAATTTACCAGAGTTTTGCTTTAAAATATTAAAAATGACGTCAGAATATAAAAATACCTGTTATATAATCACGAAATACAGTTTTTTCTATATAATATTGGTAAAAAGTTAATGGAAACTTCAAATTTTGCATAACTTCCAGGAAAATTAAACACCACAAAACAGCCGCACGGCATTTTAGCTCACCCCGTGAATGATCTAAATGACTGGCTGGTATCAGTAAATAAAGTCCAACCCATGGTTTCCTTCCAGTAACGATACATCGCCATCGGCTCAGCTTCAGTTGTTATACTACATTGAGACTTGTCCTTTGACACCAAAAGAGGAGATAAGAAAGGTCCAACAAATAGCCTAACTTACCTTTCTTTCAGCTGCTTCGATGTATATCGTCGCCCTCTTCTTATCGTTGAGCAGGAACTCCTTCATCGGTCTGTGACAGTCTATTCCGGCTGGAGGTACAATACAACCAGTCGGGTTCTTCACCAGAACACTGTTCAAGTCGATGAGGTGGTTCACCCCAACGAACCCCCAAATGGACAGGCAACTCATGTCCGTGAGGCAAACTTTGGTCTTTTCTGCTAAGACACGCTTCATTTTCAACAATTCATCTCCCGTTATCACAACAATGTTGCGTCTGTCCAAATTTCTTGCCACATGAGCGAACACATTCCCATTGTAACAGTGGGCAGCCTCACTACTGGCCAGTATGACACGACAGTCAGGGGAAGCATATTTCCTGAAGAGTGTTCCATAATGCTTCATGGCAGCTTTGTTTCTTCTCAACCAATCACCAAGAGACTCTTCCTCGTCCCTTTGTATGTTGTTTAGGAAGATGGCAAGGTCACACTTGCCCAGCCAGTGGGAGATCTCACTTCGCACAGAAACTTTAACGTCCATACCCAGATCCTGCGTTTCATCCTTCAGATCATAGAACAGCGGTGTGCGATGTAACTCATCAAGGAGATAAAACTTGACCCCTACTTCTGTCGGGAAACCTTTTATCTTTGCCAGCTCGGGAATGAGAAGGTACGTTGCCATGTTGGCTGCATGGATTATGCAGACAACGCGAGGTCTCTTCTTCGCGGCCAGAGCCTTTTGTAGCAGATGTTCCTGTGGGATAAATGGAAAGTGCAGTTGATATGAGTAAATGCAGTGATTATACCTCAAAAGGTTTATATCCTAGTACAGTTCTTGTGACTATACTAGCGTCAGTATATCTGAAACGAAACTTCGGAAAATGTGCGAACTACAGGCTTTCCTATGCGACAGTCATGCTACTTGGAGATGTATGCTAACAGCACTAGACTCGACCTGCCTAACCTACCCAGGCATGAATACAATAGAAGAAATGAATATGTGAATAGGTTACACAATTTTTAGTGCTGTTAGCTTAGCTTGCTCGGCAGACAAATACATGATGTTATAATATCGCCGCTGACAGTATATTTCCCAGTTTGCTAAAGCTGTCGCTAGCCGCTCATTTTCCTGTGACTTGAACTAGTGCCACTGCTTTCATGCCAAGGTTTGAAATGCTGTGGTGGACCAGGCCAGTCATCTGCTGGCAGATGTCTGCTCCCATCCGCTGACATGGTCGCTTGGAGGAGGGTTTTGTTTATCGCACACAACTCAAGAACTTTCTTGGCCAAACGCCATATTTCGTCTTCTGACATATGCGTGGAATGCTTTCGTGGTTAGGTTAGACTTGTTAGGTTTAAATATCTTAGCATTAATACACTACATTTAGGCTAACTACAAAAGTATTTAGCCTGACCCCTGACGTCAGAAGACGAAATGCTGCACTTGACCAAAAAGGCTCTTGAATTGAGTGCGATAAGTGAGACCCCGCTGGAGGCAGCACATGCCTTGCTCTGTCAGCCAAAGCCTACCATTTCCTTTGAGAGGGGTATTTCAACACGTGGTTACCACATTCACAGCAGAAGGGGGAGGCAATCGACACATGGGGCAGGTAATTCAGATTAGAAGAAGGGCTTTGATGCAGTAGCAAAGGCCAGTCACCTAGTTTGCACGAAACATACGTTTGGTTTTTGGCAACAACAGCCGATTAGATGTCAGACCACTTAATGGTGGAAACAGTATCAGGATAAAACCTGTAGCCTATTGTAGGACATTCATTTCTTTGACCTAAAAGGTTTAGAAAGGAGTTTAGAAATGTGCATTAGCCTAACTAGGAGGGTCCAAGTTGATCGACTTTTATGTACACGTTATTTACATATATGCGAAATGAGAAATTACAATGTAAAATGAGAATCTTTAGGAGGGTCCAGGCTGGTTACACCTATTGAAATATATATGTTCATGCCCTCAGGTGACCTAAAATCTGAAAATATAACCTTCAAGATATTTCTAAAATTACAAGGAATGCCATTTTAAGCATTTTATAAAATTATCATTTTCTTTTGCAGTAAGCTGTCCTTCACAACATATTGTTGACCCTATAAAATTTCCCTTCATGGCAGGCACGTATCCAGAGGGGGGGCTCAGGGGGCTTGAGCCCCCTCCGAAATTTTTCGATTTACACTAGATAAAATGAGGTTTTTGGCTTGTGTGTGTGTGAAATAAAATATTGTGATTATAATTTAAGGAGAAATATAATTATGGAGGAAAGGCAGAGAATGTTCTAGAATCCTGAGTGATAACCCTGTTATTGATAATATTGTATGTAAACTTTTCTTGCTCTTTCGGTGTTGTCGCAACGAACTTGAGCATTGTTTAAAGATTTGTCAGCATTTGGAAGTTGCACAACAAAGCACTGTTGAAAGTAGCGTTATGAGTCGGGCGATTCATTGAATTACTACAAAAAAAGTGCGGAACATTCCAGAATATAATATGGATATAAATACGCGGATTCAATTTCACCGTTCGTCTGTACAACAGAATAATTCAATAAGACTTCACGAGTAAGTGTGACGGTCGATTAGTGATCAGTCAGTGTCCATTGACAGTTTTATAAGATGTAGAGATTCGGGGGGAGGAGAGGACTAGTGACACATTTTCCTGGAAAGTGCTGAAGTCTACCACTAGTATAAGTTCGGGTCCAAAGCTGAAGACATTGCCGACAGTGTAGTGCTAGTTTCGGGTCATGAGCCGAAGAGACAGAAGGTCTCTAAAGTAAATATTTCAGCAGTAATAGGCATTGGAGCATCATTTTTTTTAAAAAAAAAAAAAAAAAAAAAAGGAAAGAACCTTCGCAGATCGACTGAAAATCTATGTTTTGAGTGACGATTTATTAGTGACCGGACCAAGTTTCCTGTATGCAGTCCGAGAGTTTCGTGGGTTTAAAAAGGACTTTTAAGTCAACTGTTTTGGAAA
This sequence comes from Lepisma saccharinum, assembly GCF_977018435.1. Lineage (NCBI taxonomy): Eukaryota > Metazoa > Arthropoda > Insecta > Zygentoma > Lepismatidae > Lepisma > Lepisma saccharinum. The sequence continues at coordinate 82,364,746 of NC_139238.1, read as the reverse complement.
AACACTCAAACACTAACTACCACAAAAGGGCAGCCATGAAGATCGAAAATTTTATGAATGTCGAAAAGAGAAAGCAAGAAGATGTTGCATACATGGAAATTTTAGCGGAAAAAGCAAGCTCGACCAAGACTCCAAAACCAGGTCTCTGGCATATACCGTGCCATTCCTTGTTCTACCAAGTGAGCTACCGAGTCACCCTTGGCTTCGCTTGATCTTTTGCTATCGCTGTAGAGTAATGGCACGGTATGCCTGGTGGGGTCAGCATTTTCCGCTAAAATTTCTGCATAGCACATCTCTTGTGTATGCCCAACCGTAAGATGTTGCCCGTTTAATTAACAAGCACAGAAAAAGGAGATAGAATAAAACTAAGGGACATTCCCACCTGTTGACAAGATATTTTTCTTCTGTGGTCAACACGAGCTGCCGTTCAAGGTGACAATGAGATTAACCCACCAGGTTTCACACCGAAGCTACAAGCTATACGTGTCGCTTGAGGATTTCACAAATCGAACACAGGCTGGTGCAGACTGTCGTGCCGCTACGGTGTGAAAAGTTTCTGTTGATTGGATCACTCATTGAAAACGACGTGTGTGTGTGTGCCTTCGGTCTGAATTCTTCCGAAATCTTGAAGATCCAAGTCACAAGAATGGAAAATTAGGATTTTTGTTGAGGTTACTTTTCGAAGGCAGGCGACAACACCATAAAGGATCATATCAAAACACATTCGAATAGGCCGGACCCTGTGGCTGAGTGGTTAGCACATCGCGCTGCGACGCCAAGAGTCCCGGGTTCGAATCCCGCTCGGGCATGGTTGTTTGTGAATGTCCATTCATCAATTTCATCGCTCATCCCCATCTTCGCAAATTAGCCAAGAGGCACAAACCGCGAAGTAAAATAAAATAAATCAAATCAAAACATTCGAATGGATTGTCCATTGTATAACAGCTTCGTGAAACGGACACATACACATATTAAGATCGTTTCGGCAGAAACACAACGTTCGTACATTGCAACAGAGGAGTCGAGTGATAAAAAAAATGTCCCGATATCACGTTCTGAGAGAAAAGAAAAGAAGAAAAACACAGCAGCTTAAACAGTGGCAGATTTAGGAGACAGTTGCTCTCCATTTTTGGCCCCGCGCTATGGCTTTTTAATACTAACCTTTGTCTTCCAAGAGCAATTAAGCTTTTCTTGCCCCCTTCCCCCCCTATCGTTTTGGAACTGAATCGCCACCATCGACCTTAAACCTTGCGAGGTTCTATCTATACCCCTGTAAAAAAAATATGTTTAGCCCCCCCCGAAAAGAATTTCTGGATACGTGCCTGCTTCATGGGAATGGCAGCATTAGTCGGGGGGGGGGGGGAGTGCAACAGTCGCCCATAGTCCTGGGAGTTACAATCGACTCCTTTTCAGCAGTGGACCACTACTTCGATACCCACTGTGGTCTTATAGTCTTTTTATTTCCAATTTAAATGTTCCCCCTGTCCCGATTAGCCTATGCATGCATAAACTGAAATTAAAGCGAACTGTTGGCCTTATTTCTATAATTATCTAACTTCCGTTGGAATTATCTTTGTTGCTGAAACTCACGACAGATGTAATCATTCATTCAACAAAACTTTTTCTTTACTAAAAATTGATTCTGTTTTGGTGTAATTCAATATTTCCTCCTTAAGTATGCACAAAAACACCACGTCACACTGTGAAAACAATGTGAAAACTGTCCTAATGAGAGTGATAGGTAGGCTATAGCTTTTCACGATAACTGTCTAAACAATAATTTGGAAATGCTACGATGCAAACTTTTATCCACGCTTTCTTCTGACCATCCTTAGTGACACAATATTTAACCAATTAGCGACACGACGTTACATCAACTTTCGGTAACCGTTCATTGGTTCATCTACCTGTGAAGATTTTGAGTGACCCGTCTTCCTCTTCCGAAGGGACGTCGCTGTGATTGGCAGATCTAAATTTTTGCAGCTCTTTCTTGCTTCAGAACAACAAACTACATTTCGTTTAGATGCTGGGCTTCGCTAGGACATTTTTTTTGAACGGGACTGTACGTAACACTTCTGAGTATTCAACCTTGTAGCAGGAGTCAATTCCACGTTCGGACTAATATACAAATGCGTGTAAATACTGCATATATATGTTTGAAAAGTGTTTATGGGTCCTTTCCCAGCAGGGCACGTAATGTGTGAATTACAAAAGCAAAAGAAAATTAGTTAAATCGATGCCTAATGTACTGCAATTTGATGAAAGTCAAACTAGACACTTACCTTTATAGCATCCTTAGTGGCAATTTGCATGGATACAGGGTCAACCCCAGAAACCCTGCCATAATATCCAGAGCAATAGTTGAAGAACTCGTTGATGCCGCCAATCAGGAATTTTCTTCCTCCTGCTTTAGGCAATTCCTTCCATATGATCGGAGACTCTGTATGCTTCCATCCAGTTCTGCCACAGATTTTCCGTATCCAATCCTGTAGAGATAGAAATGGTATTCTTGTGAACTGTGTTCTGAAATTACGAGTTACTTGTAACAGTTACTTTGTGAGTGTGTGTGTGTATGAACCTAAAAAATAATATATTAAAACTCAACGCATGGACGCCCGCAGGATTTGTTCCAAGGAGGGGCAAGCAAGATATTTTTTTTTCAGGCGGGGGATATGCTAGACATATTCCCCTATAACAGTGTTGCCACCCACTCCCTCAGTTTGAAGTCTTGTTCCTGAAACGCCCTTATCACGTGCCCAATCGACAGACACAATCACGAAGGCGAGACGAAATAGTTAGCGTGAGCGACGACAGATGGCAGCGTGCCAAAGAATGAGAAAGAGGGTTGATTGTGGAAATCGAAAGAGGATAAAAATGATTATATGAATTATAATAATTAGAATATAAACAAATGAAGCGTACAAGAATGTATGGAAGAAATAAATGACACATTGTAAATAGAAAATTATCATGATAAAGGATATATTCATATACGTACAGTGGCGTAGCGCAGTTCTCTCGCCCCCCTGCAAGTAAAATATTGGGGGCCCCCTTACTGACAAAAAAAAAATTATGATGCCAGAGTGGGATGGACGTACAATAGTTAGCTAGTCTACAAAATTTCAATATGTAAATAAAATTAATTTAGAAAATGTTGCAAAATAATGGTCACATTTAACTCATAAGGTGTACCCTGCGTGGCAGAGAAAAGGTTAATGATCCTTAGGGCAAAAGGATAATTGCCCCTGGGCTCCACCTCCTACTAAGTTTGTGGGTTCCTTTGAAGTAAAACGTAACAGGTGTAGATAATGTGGAAAATTCATTTCAGCTCTTATCTCAATATTAATAGGCTTGGGCCCCCCTTGAAAATATTTAGTGTGTGAAGTTACATTTTAAATATCACGTGTAAAACTAATATTAGCGGTAAAAGGTCATGAATTACCAAGTTTGATGTTTGTGTAGTAATAAGACATCAACTGGTTGAGGAACTGAATCTTTCTACTGGATTCATAACTGTAGACAATTAACACACTACACTACGTTTACGACAAACTGCTTAAGTATAAAGGTATGAGATTAGGGTTATTTCGCTATTGATTGCTCTCTGCGGAGCAAGTAAGTTTATTCTACATTTCGGAGAGTCCCTCTGGCTGAGACAATACGCCACTGCTTATTATCGCAGACGTCGGCATATGATGTTACTGGGAACCAGATTTCTACTTCCTTTCGTAAATCGATTTTTTTATATAAGGGACACTATCTGTGGAATTACTGCGATTATAGCTAGGTATAACATTTTAGGAACACATTGCGGGGCCCATGCACCTCGGGGGCCCCCCGCATTGCGGGGATTGGGGGGGGGGCGGCCGCTACGCCACTGTATACGTAAGATTAAGGAAAGTTAATAAGTGAGGAGATGATTACAGAAATGTGTCCTTTCCCGATCTTTGGATTGATATTATTTACCTCTGGCGAGGAGAATGTCTTCAGCTTTTTAGTTGTTTGTCCCCGATGGCGCTGTTGTCAAATTAGACGTCCCGAAGCACTTTACGGTTGCTCTCCTTATTAGTCGCACTGGGCCATAGGCAGCGCTGGATATTAGCGATCCTGGGTTATTTCCCCTGTGTTGTTTTTAGGAGGAGGCGCTATTGTCAGATTAGACGCCCCTAAAAATCCTCTATAGTTTTGGTTCAATTCTCGACAAGGAATGATTTTCTATATTATTGAGAAGAGATATGGTAAAGAGAATATTTGCGATAAATAAGAGAAATAAGACTTTTTGCTGCCAAAGAAGAATAGAAGAAATAAGAATTTGCAGTAGAAGGAATAAATAGAAGCATTTATCGAGAATATAAGAAATAGAAATATCTCGGCGGAATATAGAAGAAAATAAGAATTGCTGCGTAAGAAGAAATAAGAATTGATATGAATAGAGGAAATAAGAACGGCGATGAATGAAAGGGGATAACCATTTGTATATAGAAGAAATTGATGAAAGAAGAAGAAGCCTTTCATATTCACCATAGAAAAAGTTGATGAAAGAAGAAGAAGAAACCTTTCCTATCTTATTATAGAAGAAATTGACGAAAGAAGAAGAAGCCTTTCCTATTTATCATAGAAGAAATTGATGAAAGAAGCCTTTTCCATTCACCATAGAAGAAGTTGATGAAAGAAGAAGAAGCCTTTCCATATTTTTATCACAGAAGAAATTGATGAAAGAAGAAGAATCCTTTCCCAATAGAGAAGAAGCTTAATTATTCACATATGATAAGAACAAAACTCATGTATATTCATGAGTATATATTTATCTTTACCGTGTTAAGTTTCAGAATATAGACTCGCCTTAAAACACATCCTTTGGCTATAAACGCTTTCTTATTCGTATTCTCGAACCAAGAACCCATTAACCCTGAGATTAAGGGCCGGTTGCACCATCGCCACTTAATCTGCCACTTTACAAAGTGTTGGATAACGACAGGCGGGAGATTTAGGCGGCGGTGGGTTGCACCAAGCATTTTTATCCTCGGCCTTGTAAGGTGGAACTTTCTCCTGCTTGCCGTACGACCTGGCAACAGAAACTGGAGAAAGTTGTGTTTTCGATTGTGTTTTGTTTGTTTATTACGTGCTAATATCTGCTTGTCAATTCCAAATGCATGCTTTTTCAACTGAAATATGTTTAAAAAACTAAATATTTATTGCAATAAAATGAAACTGCTGATAGAAGTAGGTAATGCATGTGTCGTACTCTCATATAATATCAAATGTATGTTATATGATACAATATAACCCGTAATCTTTCGAAGTAGTGGGAAGCTTACAAAATTTTCAATTTATTTTTCACATACTCCAATTAACATAATGCAAAAAAGAATATTCCCCGTCTTATCTTTCAGTAAGACATACGGTCACTTTTTTAAAAATATTAAACACTACTAAACAGTGACCAAAATTTTACGAAGTCGTAACAAATGCAAGTTACATTTATTCAATTTTTAGTGCAAGGCTGACATATCTGAGTTTGTGTAAATATACGGAATGAGAAGAGCAATCTTCTATTCTGCTCTTACTAATTTATCATTCGTTTCTGTTAATAATTTATCAATCCGTAACCCCTTCTTTAGCGAATAGCGAGTATTAGTATTATCAATCTTATAGGTTTCTTCTTTATTTATAATGCAGCTTTTGTGAAAGTTGGTTAACGATGCAGATGAAAATTAAATTTTTGTATTCAAAACAAATTCGAATAGCACAAAAAAATCGTTAATCAACGGTTCCATGTACAAGGTACATTTTGGGAATTACTATCATCTTAGCACAAAAGGAAGAATCAAATAGTAATGTAAAGTACCGTAGTACTGTATGTACACATGTTTTGTTCTTATTAAGAAAAAAGAAGAAACTCCAGGCTGTATATACTTTCAGATAGATAGTTTCGTGCAACGTTATATGCTAGTGCAATGAAGAACGTATATATTTCTTTACAAAAAACAGTAATATTCACCAGGAAAATATACATTGTATGGTATATACGTACAAGCTGTGTTCCTTTTTAGACGAGCAGATAGGGACAGTATTAGCACCTTGGGTAATACATGCTAAGAACACCAAACATGGCCTGCCTAACCTATCCACGTATATATATATAACAGCTTAAATAAACAATAAACAAATTATAATTTGCCAAACCTATTTACATGCTTATTTATGCTATATGCATACGTGGATAGGTTAGGCAGGCCAGGTTTGGTGTTGTTAGCATGTATTTCCCAAGGTGCTAATTTCCCTAGCCGCTCGTCTTTTTAGGCCAGTTATTTTGAAAAATCAAATACAAGATCATGTGTATTGCATATGAATGTTAAAAAAAAAACAAAAAAAAAAACTTGAGTGCACGTTTTATGCATCTTAAGACATGTAGATTCGTGCAAGGTTTATTACAATGGTGCTTTTTCTTTGTATCTACGAAACGTAACACCATTTGGAAATTGTTCCTTGTATATACGTATCAACGCCGTAAAGATACTGCTGTACCTGTCTCTATTATTATTATTCTTTGCCAGTTTTAAAGTTAAAGTACAAAATCTCGCACAATGTGATGAAAAATATGTTACTTGGCATAAAACGTTTCCTCTAAGTAGTAAATACCGAAAAAAAAACTTTGGCATTTGCGTCTTATGCTCTCCCATGAATATTAGGGTAGGGTTGGTTAGGTTAGGTACAAAACCAGTAGGAAATTGTTCCTTGTACATGCATGTCAACATCGTAAGGATGCTTGTTAACAGTAAACTTTATTTTGCCAATTTTGGAAGTTAACATACAAAATCACACATATACAATGTATACGTTTCGTAAAAGATTGGTATTACGTCTTATGTACTACTAGGTACGTATGTAGTTTCTTGCAAGGTTATTATTGTAAATCTGTGTGTTTGTAAAAAACACACCACCATTAGGAAATTGTTCATTGTACGTACATATGTATGAACTGGACGGTAAGAGTAGCTACTGCTAAATATTATACGTGCATTCTTTGCCAGTTGTTATTCGGAAACAACACATTACTTGTTTATTTGCAATGTTACATTCACACCAATGGCGACGGAAGTGACTTTAATAATATTACACGTGTTTTAATCTTAAAGATTACAAATTACCAGGATTGCGAAAAAGCAACTGATGCATGGTGTACATTTCGTGTATTGCGTTTGGTTGAAAAAAATTGTTACAGCAAACACACATTCATTTATTTGGAACGGCATTTTAATACAATTTTGCAAGCATCAAACGCATTACTTTAACCTGGTTTTATTTTCTGTACCCGCATGCACTCAAATCCTACATACGAAATTACAGTGAAACTGCTAATGCTAATATCAATATACAACATTTTCGGAACACACACGAAAATTACCATCTAATATTCATTTCTACATATATATTTACAAACGTTGCTTTATTTATTGCCGTTCCTGGGATAATTAACAAATCCGCCTTTTTTTGCTGTTATTTGGTCATGCAAAACATGCAGCAAACTTTCGCAATTTGCAACAGCTGATCGAGACTTTGCCATTTTATCAACTATAAAAGTGTAAACACAGATTATACTAGGTGCTGCACGTATCTATTGGCTGCACAGTGTACTGCTTTTCCATGTTTACCTGGCACTTAACGCGTTAGGCGGAGCCCCGACCGCCACTTACGTTACACGGGACTTTAAGTGCTAGGTAACGTTAGGCGGACATTGAACAACCGCAAAATGGTGTTAAGTGGGGGATAAGACGTTAAGTGGAGATGGTGCAACCGGCCCTCAGTTTTATGTAGCCGTGGTATAAATTGTAAAGTAAAGTACGTACCCTAAGGGGGCGTGACACACTTTTCCAATAATTAACATAAATTACCGTGACTGTATATGTGTGTAATATATACTTTTATGGTAACTTTTTCCGGTGGGGGGGAGGGGGCGTGGACCTCCCTTCCAGACGACCATGACTCAACGAGTACCCCTTGCCTAATGTGATTTTTAAATTAAATGGATGATAATAATTTTTGCCTTGAAATTTTAAAATATATTTACGATTGGGAACAACATAAGTATTATCAATAATACATTCACAATTATGGTCTCTAGTTCGATACCCGATGGAGAAAGATAATGGGTCGGATACCACTTTAAACTGTAAATCCAGTCCTGATTAGTCTATTTGTGCATGAGTGTACAAAACTAAAAAAAAATCACAATAACAAATTAGACCTGAAACAAATCTACATTTTATAAGAAATAAACATTTTGTTAAGTTCTTAAAGAATTATTTTTAAATGTCTTATCGAACATTAGAGTCAAACATGGCATGCTGATACGTCGATCATATCCTGATAGCCATTGGATGCCTGGAAACGACATTTGAAGAAACAACACATTAAATAAAAAGTAAGAATAACTTAGAAACTTCCTCACAGACAGTGGAAGAGACCAACTCTTATCAAAAAGTTAAAAAATCGCCATCTCCCAGCAGGGATGATAAACAGTTCGGAAGATTAAAACTCTGCCTGGGGAAAGTAAAAGCGGCATATTCAATAAGAATATGCCGAACACTTAAAATGATATTACAGCTATTACACTTGCAGAAAGTGGCCATGTGCGAGATGGCTGTGCCCAATACGTAGCCGAGTTAGAATAACTTCTCGACGGGAGGGTCGGTAAGGAACGCCATGTATCAATGATGGGATGGATTACATTCTTCTTCTTCATGACCCTGTCAACAAAAACCTGTCTACTTTGGACATCGTTTCTGCTATTGATTTAGTTTTAATGTTTTCCTTCTGAAATTAGTCACTCTAGATCACCAGTATCATATGCGAATATATGGATAAATCACTTTTGTCCTTTTGCTGTTTATATATATAAGTTATTATTCAAGCTTACATTGTCGAGCATATGCATAGAGAAGCCATATTAATGGAGGAGATAATTCTGATAGAAGGGAAGAGAGTGATATAGGAAATGACATTTTTAAACGTTGAATACCTTTATAGAGTGTGATTTGTTGATTTGTGAAAATAGGACATTCTGAAATGTTGCGCATCAGAATTTTCATTAGCACATTTGCAATTTTCTTGAGTTTTGATGTGTATCTTTGCTAGATGTGCTGGTGTACGGACGTGACCCGTCCTTAACCTATTGATAAAAAACTATGACCTGCCGTGGGAGTGTGTATAAAGAGAAGCATGGGTCTTTAGTTGTAAAGTCTGCTATCCATCTATATGTATTACCTTACCCACAACCTTAAATTGTTCCTTGCACAATTTGTTGGATTACATACTCAAAAACCTACTCGTTTCTTGTTAATACGTCACAATTGTGTGTGTGTGGGGGTGTGTCAAACGCTTGCACGTCACACAAAAGCAGAAAAAAAATCTTACCTTCCACTCGCATTTCTCTAGAACAATTTTGTGAAAACGAACCCCAAGAGCGGAATGCAGATAATCGGCAAATTCTTCTACTCTGGTGTAAGCACAACAACCATAACATCCAGCGATTGTAAAACACGCCATACTATCTCTCTCTCTTTGTTCACCGAAATGAGAATCTACAACAGTTTTCAAATATTGATTTCCACGTTGATCAATGCGGCTCAAAAAATAAATACATTTTAGGGTTGAACACTAAAAACATCTTTAGAACAAATCGTCCTTTAAAGAATAGCTTCCTCACGAACTTTCTCGTGATTATTTATAAAATGAGGTTCAGTAATAACCTGTAGATTTGCGTTGATTGGCTGCTACATTTAGGTTGCTTTGTGACGGAGTATCGCGTTGTTGATGAGTTTTCGTCGCGGTCCGGGGCGTCCGAGATGCGAATACAGGCCCGTAGCCAGACAGGGGCCACGGGGGGCTGAGCCCTCCTGGAACTACCATCAGCCCCCCTTGGCACTGAGGTCAGCCCCCTTGACATTAGGTAAAGCTATTTTGTGTAATTTGCTTGCAGTGAAAAGTGAAAATGTAGACAGATATTATTTTGCTCACAACTTTGGTGAAGGTTAAATTGAGGGAGCATGAACAGCAGCTATTAGATTCATTCATTTTATTTAAAAGAAGAAGTCTTAAGTAGCGGCAAGTATTTAGGAGATTCTCTTCTCTAGACTTCAGAAAGTTTCTTCATAGGAGAGCTTCTTTATCTGTACCTTCGTTGCCCCTGTTGCGACCTTCCGTTTATACAGGAATCTGTGACTTTGATGTCATTATGCAAATTCCCTCCGCATCTGCGTCAAAGGTTAACAGCTCCCAAGTTTTAGGAACGAAGGGGAGTTTTAGTGTTTCGACCAGGGAGTGGAATGTCCGTTAGGCACTATGATTGAATATTGTCCATCTTTCCTTGTGTAATATAAATATCTGTATCATCAAACGTAGTATGGAGTGTGTAGTAACGGATGATTTCAGTAGCAGCCAATTAACATTTCAAGTGATATTTCAAAAGATATAGAAAATATAGTATTTGTGTGATATTTCTAAACTTTATGTAACTTAATGGCCTCTTCCGCACCGCACACATAATTTACCTTCATTTAACACTTTTAAACTTTTGAAAAATGGACTTGATTTACAAAGCTTCCCCTGATAACCCGTGAACCCTCCCTGGAGATCGATTCTGGCTACGGGCCTGTGTGAATACTTCGTGTATACTCCGTATACAATAAAGTGTGAGGCCCTAACTCCTCCACACCCCTATACGTCTTTATGGCGTGGTGCAAAGCACAAGGGAGCACTTTCTGCAATATTTAACATAAAAAAATGAACATATGTCTGTATTTCTGCTACTGTTAGAAACCAAACCATCATTTGTCTTCTACCAGCAAGAATTATTGTAAGTACATATGAACAAGATCATCACAGTTGTCCTGAGCTTTCAGATCGAAGCGAAAGCTACAGGCCACAATCTACATAAGGATTTCAAAACGAAGTGATGACACGGCCCTCTTTAGTCTAAAGAAAAACATTCGCCGTATATGCGCGAATAACGAAATGCTAAGATGCATGCTATTGAGAACATGGTCCACTTGGAGCGACACGTGCAGCTTGTCGTGCAGTTTCAAATCGAAAAGTTGCATTTATTTCTTAAGATTAGCTTCCAAGAGACACGTGCTGCTTCCGTCTGAAAGCTCCCTTCCTCTTCTACATTCTGTCCCGGAAATTCCCGGAGAGAGCGAATGAATACAGGGAGTTTGTGCAGGTTGTAACTCGAGAATAGTCGACTAATGAACGCGTGAGACGGAACAGAATTGCGCGCCTTTGCTCCAGAGATTCCCCGGACAGATTATAGAACAGTGTCAGGTTTTGAACAAGTTAATCTTTGCAATACTTACATATCACTGAACACTTTAGTCCAATTTTCCCACAGCTACAAGGCTCCTTGTGGAGCCTTGAAGGCGTTTACAGACTACACTATGTAAAAAAAAATTAGCATCACTGTATTCTTATTACGGATGTTGACAAGTTTGAGTTTCGCATGGATGCATCTTTCCTGCACAACTTGAAATCAATTGATTGAAGCATTGGTCTGGTATCACTGCGTAGTGTGGTGTTATTATTTTGGTGAATTAGTGTTTGGAGTGTCCGCTAGAGGGTGTTGCAATCAGTTACTGCTGCAAGGTTTTGTAATCAATTGTCACCCAGATAGCATGTAAGTTAACTGCAAGTTAAATCGACATTAGATTTAACTTGCAGTTAACTTACATGCTATCTGGGCAGGAATCTGTAAAACGATTGTTAGTAGTGCAACTTGTGACGTGTTTTATGTTGCACACTACATGTTCATTATTGACAGTTTGGATACGTTATCATATTTGTGAAGTGTTCTGGTGGTGTGTAGTGTATTTGAGCGTGTTTTCTCGAAAAAAATGGGCAGAAAGTGTGACATTTCGCCACGTAAGCAAGGAATGGTTCTTGCTTTGCATATGGATGGTCATTCTCAGAGAGAAATTGGTCGACAACTTCAAATGCATCAATCCACAGTTAGCCGCTGCCTGCAAAAGCAACAAGAACATGGAAAATCATCAGAGAAGTCACTGTGGCAGAAAGAAAAAGACATCACCTCGAGTGGATCGTATGATAAAGGACATGGCACTGAAGAACAGAGGAATGAGTTCACGTCAAATTGCACATAATCTTCAAAATGAGGTGGGAGTTAATCTTACTCATGCTACTGTAGTATCCCGACTAAAGAAACAGGGTGTTTCTAAACACGTCCCACGTAAAAAACCCAGACTAACTGACGCACATGCAAAAGCTAGACGTGAGTTTGTCACACGTTATGGCGCATGGAATGATACAGATTGGGAACATGTGATATTTTCTGATGAAAAACGATTTAAATTGCTGGGGAATGACAGCTCAGTTAAACTGTGGTTGCGGAAGGGAGAAGAACTTGCAAAATCTTGTATTTTTGAAACTCAAAAGTTTTGTGGCAGTGTTATGATTTGGGCATGTTTCTCTGCAAAAGGGATTGGCAGGATGCATATTTGCACAGGGACAATTAAGGCTGATCAATATCTGGAAATCCTGAATCGGAAAGTTCTACAAACTGCAGGAGATCATTTTTCTGGACAGAATTTGGACTACTTTATTTTTCAAGACGATAATGCAACCTGTCATCGTGCTCAGGTGGTGAATAACTGGTTTCATGATATGAATATTGAAAGACTTAGTGGCCGCCAGACATGAATCCTATAGAAAACCTGTGGGCTATGATGTGCAAAAAACTTGGTAATCAGACGTACAGGTCAAAATAGGAACTTATGGCAGCAATTGTACATGTTTGGAATGAAATTGAGGTCGAATATTGTCAAAATCTCATTCATAGCATGCCTCGAAGGTTGGAAGCACTTAGGACGGCCAGGGGTGGCCACACTAAGTACTAGTCAATGTATTTACTTACTATCATTACAAATTGACATATCATGATGCATTTAAAACCTTTGTTCAATTTTTTTACTTGTAAAAATTGTCTTTGTGCGAAAACGTTCCACAAGCTATATTTGCAATAATTTTGTTATTAGTTCTGTAAAGTGCATTATGTACGTAACTATGACTTAAATAATAAAAATATATTTTACAGATATAGTGTTTTATATAATTGTTAGGAAAACAAATCGACAAGTCGAATAAAATCAATAAAACAACTGATAATTCACGAGCGAAATGCTAACGACCAAAAATAATGAAGTGATGCTAATTTTTTTTTACAGAGTGTATAATGCGAAGAAGCTCTGGCGGTGCTGATTCCTTGTCTGTTGATACTTTCTGTGATACTTTCAGAGAGTGGCACAAAGAGGATCAAAAAGACAAGACTTTTTGGTTTTCCAAATCCCTAACTCATCAGCTGCAACGGGTCCGGAACAAGTTTGTGGTCTGAATAGGTCTTGTGATTTTTTAGTAAAATATTATTTTAGATAAAAACTCTGGATCAACTGGATACAATACATCTCTGATTTTCACTTCAGAAGTGATTGATCCAGTGATTATCTCTTATTTCGTTCAAACTTAACATTTGCCAAATACTTAACATTGAAGACATTCCAACATCATGAGCAGCGGAAGGATTGGTTTTCGTGTTCCCTGTAATTGTTGACTTTATAGCATGAAAATCAGGGTATGATGGGTGAGATGGGAATCACTGGCACAAGTACTGAAAGCCTTTGCTTATCCCTTGATTAGGCATGCCAAAAATCCGCTTAGCATTGAGTCAGTCACTTCTCTGCCATCCCACACAACTCTTCATGGGGCGTCATATCTGACCAGATCAGAGACCAAAACTTTTCTGATCGTGTTATTGCGGTTTGAATTGTTGTTTTAAGTCTACTTTATGCACGAATATAGGCTAATCGAGACTGGCCTACAATTTAAAATGGACTCCAAATCACTGTGTAATGTGCCTCCACCTGGTATCGAACCCGTGACTTGTTGATTAGATTGGCGTTTTATTCTTAAATAACCCTATTGGATAAAGTCAATATGTTCCTTTAGAGATGCCTTGACTTTCAGACCAAACACAGGTGACACTGTTGTTGTTGATTTGTTGTTTTAAGTCCACTTTATGCACAGTAAGGCTAATTGGGACTGGACCTACAGTTTAAAGTGGGATCCGAACCACTTGTGCCTTCACCGGGTATCGAACCCGGGACACACACAGGTGACACTAAACTATTTCCTATAAAGTACTGCATGCAATGATAAAAACAATTGAACCATAAATTACATTCTTAAAGAAAATGTAATAAGTCCAGTTTTATAGAAGATATATTTATTTCTATAGAAGAGAAATGTATTTGCAGTTGCAAAACATCACGTACAAGGTGCTTGCTTCCATGAGTTCCGCGCTTGCAAAACGAGACGGGAAAATAACGTACAATTTCTCGCTCATCTAGCACCCAAACGAAGCATCCTAGAAGAAAAATGCGCAGAACCTATTTTGTAGAGAATTTTATATAGATTATTTTTCAATTTAACCTTCTTTTCTGTAAAATGCTATCCAAGCAAGATAATTGCAAAAAACTGATTTTGGGCACAATTTTTCAAAGATCGTGACCAAATCCGGTGTGGTACAGGGGTGCAAAATTAATATGTCATTAAGAACCGTTTTAGGAAGATAAAAAAAATGTTCCAGCTTTTCCCGTTTTCCTTATTGGATCCCCCTTATTGACTGGCCTAGTATACGGGCCGCAACCTGTGATGTTTAAAGGACTGATGACGTCAAAGGATTAGTCGTGTAGTTTTGGGGAAGTACATGTATTTGAATGAGCGAGTTGTTCGAAAAGAGTTCCTGTAAATATATTTATTTCAGACTACGAATAATAATTATTATCGCAAATTAAACATAGTTATGTCCTGATCAGTTACAAGTAAATTTATGCGTTTATATGTAATACAACATTTAATTATGTGTTATAAAGAAGTGTGTTCAACCAGTGCTAAGTACGACATTTAAGAACTTCTGTATAGTAATATTAATTCACGGATGCTGAACTTGTAACTACTAATTATATTTCTTTATTTAACACGAAAAGATGTTGATAGCTATTCACATATCCGTATATAAGTATCTCGGAGGCCCCGCGCGGTCTCGAAGTGCAAGTCTTACATACAATGTATCATACGAGGCATATCCAGAAAGTAGAGATACAACGCATGTAGGTCGAAGAGAAATTTCGGTGTGTATGTGGCTACACTGGCTTTGGCCTTGATCCTTACTCTTTCTTCTCGCATTCGTTTGGCAGTTGTCCCAATGAATAAACGGAGCGAAAATTGTGGGTGTGTCAGCCCTTAGGTTATTTTCACCCGTCATATTATATGTACCCAAGCCCTTTACCATAGCTGAAATCAACACATGTTTCTGAGGACTAAAATCTCCTTACCTAGATTAAACGCTGATGCAGGCTGCAGAGGGGCACTTTGCACATATTAGAACAAAACACAGGACAACACACAACCCTACAGAGTATTGTATTGGTTGTAGATCCACACGCGAGAGTTTTGTTGACCTGCAGAAATCCAGTTCATTGTGGTGTAGTTATACGTGGAAGTGAGGTTGACATTTGGGTTTGCAGAAAGTGTGGTCTAGTAACACGTGTTTGAAACGGCAGTTCCAATCCACAGTTCCGCTAAATATGAAGTGCGTTCCGTCACACGGTTTGTCAACGCAAAAGGTGGGCGCCTAGCGGAAATTTACAGACAAATTGTTGCTGTTTATGGGAACATTATGAATAGACAAAATATGACGACGAAGAAAGCGGAAGTGGGCTGTCTTTCATCTCTGAAGAACTTCTTCATAAAATTGAAGAAATTTTCGCAAATCGGGGATGACGATAAGAGGATTGCATGACCTAATTCCCAAATTGTCTGTGCTGACATCACGATTCATGATTCTGTGACTGTGAAATTAGGATACAGAAAATAGTGCACGCTCTGCGTGTCCAAATTGTTAACGAACGAACACTAACGGATGGGTTCAAGACCAACTTCCTGAGAGGAAGGAGATCCGTTTCTGGAATCTTGTAACGGAGATGAAGTGTGGGTTTGCCTCCATCCAGCTGATTCCGTGGAAAGGCACCATACGCATTCTCCCCTCTCTCTCTCTCTCTCTAAAAAAAAAACATTCCGGGACATTCCGCGAATGTCACCATTGCGCTTCTGGAAAGATTAAAGTGGGGTGTTTTGGATCATCCACCGTATAGTCCGGATCTTGCACACAGTGGCTTTCACTTGTTTCTTCACCTAAAGAAAATTCTCGGTGGGAAATGGTTCTACGACGACGATGATGACTGAAGCAGCCATCAGACTTCTATGGCTCTGGGAAAAAGAAGTTGGTTCCCATACTTAATAAGTGTTTGGATAATGGAGGCAACTATGTTGAAAAGCAAAGTATGTACTGATAATTCATTTGTAGTGGAAGTTTCGTAAAACAAAAAGGATGTGAATGAACACTGGCCTTTGTATCTTTGCTTTCCGAACACGCCTCGTACTATCCCGCCTAGAATTCTCGTCATGCTGGAATTTTTTTAAATGCCACACTGCTTTAAATACATAGTTCAAACAGCAAATATAGCGAGCTTCTTTACTACATGACTTCTTCAAAAGTACAGCCAACGGCAAAAGAAACAGTAGGCAATTAAGTTTGTTTTCCACAAACAGAGAACAAACAACACCTGCTTCGAATCAACAGGATTCCATTCCTTTAAACAACGCAGGATGTAGAATAATAATAATATTAAAAAACTGAAAATAGGAATGTAAAATTTGTCTGCTATTATCATTGCCGTTGGCTGTATCAAGCTGATATACCCGATTATTTACAGATTTTTATAGGATCGCAAAGTCCTTCAATGATAGTCGATTAGTGTAAATTGTTGATCCTGTACTGTTTGGTTGCACTCATTCAGGATAAAATTACCCTTCCAGGCGGCTCGTTTCGTTTGAACTAGGTGTTAAACAAAATAGTTGTTTATCTATCTAAACACTGTGAAAGTTTGTGCGTTCACATGCTGTGCGTGATATTTGTACTAAATTTCAAGGCGAGACTGAGACGAGAACGAGATAGACATTTACAATTCGAGACGAGACCGAGGTTTTCACAAGTCTCGTCTACCATACGTACAACACGCACGACTCGTGTTTTATTTAAGTTCTCACTGTTACATTGCAAGATTTGACACGTGCGATTCCCAAAAATCGAAGAAGATCGAAAGCCATAGGAGTGACAGCAACTGTATTAAAGAAATTACCAAGACGTTTCAGGACTTCATTTGTGTTTATCTGTGGCAGGAGAGCGAGTGACATTTTCTAAATGCATAGCGTCAAGTTGCAATGTATAACGGCAAATGAATATAACAAGATCTCAAATCATTTGGTGGACTTGGATTTCGGTATGACACGAACCAAATTTATGAATATGTTAAAAGGGTACTCTCTTAATAATGTATTTACTATGAGAATAGGATTTGTCATATTGAAGTTTGTTGTAATGATATATTGTACCAGTGTTTGTGATACTTGTTTTGTGTAATTCAGATGAAATGTGTAAATATCTGAAAATTTCTGTTGTCGCAGTTAAGCAGTAAACCTGTTCTGTCACCAAGATGTATGTATATATATATATATATATATATATATATATATATATATATATATATATATTATGTATCATCTGTCTATGTTTGTGAATATGTGTGTTCGTAAAGGAGGAAGGAGGGAGAATGTGTATGTGCGTACATACAAGTTGTAAATGAAAATGTAATATTTTGATATTACCTTTCTGTAATTGGAGACTTGTCTCTGTTGAAGGGAAATAAATAAATAAAATGTACGCACGAACAAATTCGGTCAAGTAGAATCTGAAATGTATGCTCAACCTCAGGGAAACCGAGGTAAAGACGATGCCGAATAAATAAAAAGAGAAAAAAAAATAGAAAAGGAATAAACGTTGTTGCGCCGTATTAAACTTAATATTGCATTCAGTTTTCAAATTAATCTAATTAATCAAATTAAAATGTTCTTGCTCGGGATTTAGGCTAGGCCTAACTGTTTCCATAAGAGTGATAACGAGTTTATACTTATTGATTAAAAACTGGGACTGGGCCTACAGTTTAAAATGGAATTCGAACCTACTACGGCCCTCCACCGAGTGATTGATTTAGTTTTCTTTTCTGCCACTTTTGGCTAATCGGGAAGATGAGGATGAATGGTGATAATAGATGAAGGAACAATCACAAACACACGAGTCCAGCACCCAACACAAGCGTCACGGTGGATTATGATGGCTCCAGACGCCAGAGCCTCGCTAGTCTGCAAAATGCAGTCCGAAGAGTACTACGTGTAGGGAGGTTGATATTTTGGTGTCTTTGGAAAGGGTCACTCCTTGCATCCATCCACGGCGTATCGAACCCGAAACCCATTAATTAGAAGGCAACGACCAGGGGCGTATATTCTAGGCTACCTAGGCTATCTGCGAAGCCTGAAGTCTAGAGAATAAAATACAGGAGAAAAATCGATCAGAAATTGTAAATAATATTATTCATATCAGTGAAATGATGTTGCTGATTCTGGAGTTGGCAACCTGATTTCTTATGAGTTGGCAACATGATTTCTTATGAGTTGGTACATTCATTTCTATTCATAGCCGCGTGACACAGTGAGATACCCCAGATCTTGGTCACAGTATACGCCACTGGCAACGACGTTACCACTATGCCATCGGAGAGGCACTGCATGCATCGAGCAGTGGCGTATGCTAAGTTCCAAGATCTGGAGTATCTCACTACGACACGTGGCCCTAGGCTATGGAGGAATGGAGAAGACTAAAGTTTGTAAACGTCGTGTACTAAACCGCCCCTTATAAAGTGGGTGGCACACTCGTTTAGCTCGTTCTCGGCGTCTGCAAGGAAGTCACGTTGCTATGCCAACGGCAGCGTGATTGGAAACACTTAAAAATCAGGTTGCTTACTTCACAATCACCATCATCATCTTACTGAAATTGGTAAATTTGTTCACTATTTCTAATGGATTATTCTGCTTTTTAGTCTCTAGGTTTCAGGCTTTGCAGATAAGCTAGTTAACCTAGAATAAAAGCTACGTAAGGACAAAACACAGGACAACGCAGAGAGTTACTGGCTGTGGGTCCAGGCGCCAGAGCGTCGTTAGCCTCCAAGACTGCAGTTACCTGGGCTCACTACGTGGAAGTGAGATTGACTTTTGGGTGCCGACTTATACGTCCCATAACATGTAGATAAGTATATGACACAGGAAGAAAAATGTTGGTTTTGAAAATCTGTGTGGATTACCAGTCCTTAAGAACCAGCCCCCCTTCTCACACACTCAGAAAAAAATCCGACCCCTGGCTACAACTTATTAGAAATGCCTCCTTGGTTGTGGTAGATAATTACAAAAAATATCATCATAACGTTTTTAGATAGGAGATGCATTCCCACGTCAGCTCTAAACTAAAAATATTTACCACCCTGGCTTTTGACAGTAGTGAAGATCGAAACGTGCAGATGCCTGATACAAAAATGGATTATATGCAAATGCGAAACCATGTATGAAAAGAAAACTGTATTGTATAATTGAGTCTTATGAAAGGATGAAACCATAGAAGAGCGCATCTCAGACAATATAAGATGGGAATTTTGATTTTGTGAAGTGGGGCGAGTGTTTACTGCCACGACCTCTGGGAGCTAGTTACAAAGCTGAAGTAGACCAGTTTTATGTGATTTTCTTCAGTTTCTCAATTTGTAAGTACTACAGTCTTGATCGTCATCATAGGAGCGTATACATTTATTGGACTTGAAGTTTTACATTTAGCTGTTCATACCCAGCTTTCTAGAAGTCATTCCATCCTTTCATTTTAATTCATTGAAAGGAATGCGTGTAGCACTGTGTCGTTGAAATGCAAGTTGCATCCTTCCATACATATTTGACTAACTTTCTTCACACAAAAGTTCATGCTGTTATTGAGGAAATAAAATTACTCTTACTGTCAGGAATTCTGAAATCATAATTGTATTTTAGTTGCATCATAGACATGAATTTTTAAGTGACTGAAGTTATATTAATTCAAGTCAATACCAAAATAATTAGGTAAATAAGAAGTTCGACCTTAGTGTTACCAGAAACACCTAGCGAGATTGTATTTCAAATGTAACTGTAAAAGCAAACGCCACATATTAGTTCAAGGGAGCATTGTTTATGTTCCTCGTAAAACTAGAGAAATCTAAGATTTCACTCATATGGGGTAATTTAATTTTCAACTATGGAGAATATTCAGAAGCCAGTTGGTACTACACAAAGCAAAATAGAGAACATAATACAACAATGTAAGTTGGATATATGTATAATGTATATATACAATGTGAATAAGAGAGCTTATATTGGACATTTTGAACGCCCTTTGAAAGAAGATGGAAGAACACGGAAATTATACATCAAAGGGACAAGGAAAACACAGAACGCGTATGAATTGAAGCACATGTATTATTGTTTTGTAACGTGTTAGTTTTAAACTCAATTCTGGAGGATATAGGTTATACCATTAATTGGTATGAGATACATATCTATCGAGATATGTAGTAGGGAATCTAAAAAAGTTAGTGCAATCTACTTTTTCAAAAGTACGTAAATTTAATGGTGGTATTACATAATTGTATATTTTCTTTTCAGACCATCATGGCCTACATGTACGAAGCTCGTCTTGCACCATGGCACAGTTTTTCGAATCAAACTGTGATCGACAAGGTGCCACAAGAAATGCTTCATCTGGTAGATAGTCACTGGTAAGGATATCACGTTGGCTCCTCGTTAAGTCTTGTAGCATATTTACCCATGGAAATGTAAAAGGTCCAGCAAAATTTGTTCCTTCCTCCACCTCTCTATAATTGCAGTCCTGTATATTAACTAATTTTGATTGAAATATTTGAACACGATTTTCATGTAGGTCTTTGTTTGGAATACAATTTCAGTAATTTTGGATATCTTTAAGTATGTCAAAGCAATCAATCAAGTCACTAAAAATAAGATTAGTTGTTTAATTGGAAGCACCAGCGTCTTATAAATTAGTAATAAACAGTACAAACAATTATTTTTATCTGCTACGTAACCTCATGCGAGTGCCGAGTTGACCCTCCCTAGGGCAGGACATGATTATACTTGTAAGTGACCTTCCATATATTACAATATGGCCGTGTCCCAAAGGTGCAAGACCGTACTTGAAGCGAGCATCCTCCGAGTATGGTCTTGGAGTGCGGTCTTGAAGTCGTGGACTGAAAGTGAAAGTCTTTCGAATTGCACTTCGACTGCAGCGCCAAATACGATCAGTAGATAAACCTTAGTACTCGTTGTTTTCCCCACGTTTTAAACACTTGTTTTTCACCATAGAAATCACGTTGCATTTTCAAATGTTCGTACACATACATTTCCACACATTAGAAGCACTGTAACCAACAACTTGCTGACCCATAACGTATATTTAACCTGTGTTGCTGGCTTTCTATCTCCGCGATTTTAAACAAACGAACAACGAGTGTGGAAATCACGTGACCGAGTCAGCTTCCATCTGCACATTTAGCTATGCACTTGCGTACTCCTGTTCTTGGCGCTTTCGAACTCTACTAGGTGACGTCACTTCCGCCAAAACCATGCTTCAAGTACGTACTTCGTACCTTTCGGACAGAGCCTATGTATTTCAATTACAGCTATACGTTCCAAACCAAATGATATATTGCTTGGGACGTTTGAAACGTTTTTCTCTACCAGGGTTAAAAAATAGCTTGGAGATTATAAGAAAAATCTGTGATTCAGTATATATAGGTCTAATTTCTATATCTGGGCCAGAAACTAACTTAAACATACAGAAGGTAGGGGAGGCCCGTCGATTCAAACACAATGCCATTTACCTACTGGCAACGTCGTTGCCTTGTAATCAAGGGTCGCGGGTTCGATACCCGGTTGGAGGCACATGGTGGTTCGAATCCCACTTTTAACTATAGACCCAGTCCCGATTAGCCTATCTGTGGATAAAGTAGACTTAAAAATTCAAATTCAAATACAATGCCGATTACACGCTTTTAGTGAAACTAAAAGGGCTCGAAACGGAAATGTTCAAGAAACGGAACTCTTTATTTTCGTTAAATGGTATTCCCTTTTATATCCCTTATTACTGCGGCGACGAGGTTAACGACCAGTGAAATGACAATATATTAAATAGTTACTATTACAATATTTGCATAAACATAAAATAATGCAAAATTCATTGTACAAGTGGCTTCTGGAATTTTCTACTTTTAAAATTTAAACAGGCAGATATCGTGAATGATTTCGCCTAAAAGGAAAAAAAATACATTGTCATAATATTTTTTTTAAAAAAATGAATTCGTGCAGATTCTTCAATATTGTTATTTTGTTTGCGAACAAATATTGGATTTTTTTGTTTGACTGACTTGAAATTTGTCTGTTGGTTAATGGAGACAATGAAGAAAGGACGACAGAAAAGCACCGAAAAGAGGAAATTCAAGAAAAAAGGAAGTACGGTATATGGTGTGCTGGTTGGAGTTCCAGTACTCCTACTTGTCTCCTATTTAAGCCCGCATCACACGGAACTGGATTTCCAGTAGGTATGCCCTAGTTGGCGCTGGACTGGCTACCAATTTGCTAGTTTTCGCTTCACACGATACTTATCAGCGTACTTGTCGATAGACTTTTGTTCCCATACGAGGGAAGTTGTAATGGCGCCGCGTGAGATGTAAACAATGTATCACTTCGCATTTTTAAAAGCCGATAACTATTCAACCGAGAGGAATAACGTTTCGAATAAAACGTTATTAGGTACAAAACAATGGCGCTGCTTAAATACATACTTTACAACGTTTACGGTACACGTATGGAAGAATATTTTAGTTGTTTCAAATGTAAACACCGTGCACTCAGCATAGATGGTGTAACTCAACGCGCCTATCATGCTGTATACGTTATACATTGCTGGAGTAACACTCGGAAACCACAGACAAAAACGTTCCTTTGCACACTCACAAATTATCTTCACATGGCGATACTTTGCTCTGATTGGCTGTTCCACAGAATCCAGTCGAGGAAAGCAAGTAGCAATTAGAACATGTTCTATTCCTCCAAACCAGTCAAGCAGTCAGCCAGGCGGTCATGATTGCTACCTAGAAAGTTAGTTCAGCGCCAACTAGGGCATTCCTACTAGAAATCCGGTTCCGTGTGATAGGGGCTTTAGGCAACATAGACGCCGCCATAATCTGCTAACCCCCTCCCCCCCCCATCGTAGCAAGAAAACATTTTCATGTATACGAGAAGTTTGTATAAATGATGTAATCTGTACTATTAAAGAGTGTTCACATTGAAAAGGAAAATATAGTGAAATATTTTAAAAAGAAAATTAACGAACCGGAACAGTCCCTTGTTATTTCTGACGAAACGGAACGGGAAGGTTACAGTTATTCACGAACCGGAATGGCGTTCTGGTCCGCTCTGGTCCATTCCGAGCCATGAATATTAGGGGTGTGCGGGATTCCGAAAAGGCGGCCAGGATCGGAAAAAAAAAATTCCCGTCCCGATCCCGACCTTTCGGGATCCCGAATAGTCTGGACATTCCAAATCGACATTCTTAAAAGTGGTTAATTCTCGATGTTTTCTACATTATAATTGTCTGAAACTTCTCGGAAATGGTTAGTTTTTATTCCAGAAAAAAAAAAAAAACTCCTTGGAAAATGACGTGTAGAATTCGAGATTTCCACAATGTTGAGAAATTGTGAACATTTTTAGTCCTGAAAATTCCAGACTTGGTCGGGAAATTGCGATTTTTTCCGGTCCCGAACAAAAAATTCTGTCCCGCACAAGCCTAGTGGAAACTAAAAATCTTTCTCTTCTCAATCGCAGGCTTCAGTTCCCTCCCATGAATCCCCTGTGGCACGGAATTCTGGGAGTTGTGATCGCCATCTTGGGACTGATCTCGTGGATCGGCAATGCTGTCGTCATCTACATCTTCTCGACGACGAAGACCCTGAGGACGCCGTCCAACCTTCTGGTGGTGAACCTCGCCTTCTCAGACTTCCTCATGATGGTCTCCATGTCCCCTCCGATGATCATCAACTGCTACTACGAGACGTGGGTGCTCGGTAAGACATAGCCTAACTTTAATTAGAATTTCAATGCCACTTCCCCCGAGTTACTCCTCCTGGATGTGGTTCGTCCAAAATTCTCGTATGCTGCCATGACCCTTGATACTGTGGCTCTTGATACTCTACAAATATTCGCAGTCTCCGTTACTGATGCACCGGCGAGACGAGCACCAACAATTTGCCCTTTTTGGAACTCTGATATGTCCCTTTCTACTGAGTGAAACCGAATTTTCGACGTGCAGTCGACTGTATGGGTGTTTCAAGATGAACCCAATACAACAAAAGTTGTTCGCGCTCGAAGCACATCGAAACAAATGGTCGCCTGTTTTTAGGGAAAACTGGTCATGTGGCAACTGTGCCTTTAGAGGAACGTAGAACGGTCAACTCTCAATGGTACACAACAATTTGTTTGCCAGAGGTCTTCGGTCAATTACGGAAAACAAACAAACGCCGTCGGATCATTCTTCATCAAGACAATGCCAGCTGTCACACATCTCGTCTAACAACCGACTTTATGAACAGTCAAAAAATCGAATTGATGGGTCATCCGCCGTACAGTCCTGATTTGGCACCCAATGACTTCTTCTTGTTCCCGAATGTCAAGAATAAATTGCGTGGACAACGATTTTCGTCGGCGGAAGACGCCGTTGATGCGTTCAAAAACCATATTATGGAGGTGTCTCAAGAAGATTGGAAAAACTGCTTTGACAAATGGTTCGAACGAATGCAAAAGTGTATTGACCATAAAGGAGAATACTTCGAAAAACAATAAAGCAGTTTTCAACGCCAAATTCCTGTTTTTTCATTGTTAGGCTCAAAATATAAATAGTGACCCTCGTACTACTGTGCCAATGTGAATGGTAGACACGCGCTCGAATGTCAGCTACGCTGTACATGACCAGCAGGTGGAGCAGGCGAGTCCTCCAGCGACGTGTTCTACAATCACCGGTGCTCAATGTCCACCACCTGTATATACAGCTCACCGCCCAAGAGATGATCCCCAACGGAAGTGCAGTGACGTAGCGACAGGCGACTCCACTATTAGGGTTAGGGAAGTGCACCCTGAGTGAAAACACACGTGCGCTCGCTGTAACCGGTGCAGTGACGCAAGTCGTTTAGGTTTACCAGACGTCCTCTTGTACACTTCGCAACATCTTATTTGACCGCCCTGAAAATTTTCAAAGTCCGGAATTCGTAAATTTGGCAGCATAGCGCTTCAGGGCCAACTAAGAGTAGCCAACTTTGCAACATTTCATCTTCTGGAATGAAAACGCTCGTGATTTTTTTTATTCTTTCACATTCCATAAAGTAAATATACCCTAAAGCCGTAATAAAATATATGAGTAGACAAGAGAAATGTTAAGTAGAAATACGAATGTTGACAATTTTTCAAGATTCTTCATTTGAAAATAGGAAAATGTTTGTGCATTGGGAAACACTGAACAGGTTCTCATCCACCTGGAAAGAATTGCGGTCACATTTGAATGCAAGAAGGCAAATTTATGATGATTTTATGCGAAATGTTTAGTAAAGATACCTTGCACAACACCAAACGATTCTGCAAAGTGTGTCTTTTCCTTGATTCTTGGCGAAAAATGGTACGAAACTCCGACACAATGTTGCTTCAACTAAGATTAACGTGTGTTGCAGAGTTTTCGGTTAGCAATCTCCTGGAGTAGTTCGTACTCGCTTCGGCGGTACATATACTAAAATTGGAACGATACAGAGAAGATTAGCATGGCCCCTGCGCAAGGATGACAAGCAAAATCGTGAAGCGTTAAAAAAAAAAAAAAAGAGTAGTTGGTTAGATGACCACACTTTCGTCTTTTTACTGTTTTCGTCAAGATCGAAACATCGTAGGTTCAAATCCCACCCTTTCCTTATTCTTTTTTCCTTTTTATTTACTGAGTATGAAGTGTTCTAATAACGTAATATAATATTATATGATATTACTGTAAATATTTATGCGATGCATGCTCAGTGGCGGCGATTGGGATTCAAAACTGATGGGGCTAGGTGCGGGGAGAGGGGAGGGCAAGGACAGTTTCTTTCCCTTGGTAGATAATGTTTAGCATAGTGCTGGGTCATCTGCTCCTCCACACTCCATAATCGTCGCCACTGTGCATGCCTCAAGTAATGCTTCTACTAATGTTTTTTTTTTAAAGTGATTGGCAGGATTTTAGGAAATACTTTTCCTTTCATTCAGCTGTTATAAGTTAACACATATTAAGAACTTACATGTCAACTTTCTGCATCCGGAAATGCTGGACATAAATCGCATAAATATCAACGGAAATATCCAAGAAACGTATATAAGCATTCTCGTCCAAAGCCGTTTACTTCCCGAAAAAGATTTTGCAAAGAAGTATGTTTGAACCCATGACCTCCCATTCCATAAGCAAACGATCCCCATACACCACACGGTTCACGTTATTTAATGCACTCGGTTCGGATCCCACTTTAAACTGTAGGTCCAGTCCCGATTAGCCTTACTATGCATAAAATTGACTTAAAACACCAAATCAACCAATTCATCTCCTTTCAGAGTGGGCCTTCTATGATACTGTAGTCGGCCAGCATCCGAAAATACAGTTCTGCTTCACGTATACCAGAGTGTAATTGTATTTAATATTGTGACTAATTTAACTTTAAAACTACAGATTAAAGCGATAATAGTGTCCAGAAAAAGAACCTCAAAGTAGATCTTCACACAAAGTATTTTAATCCATTGCCAAACATTTCAGTTAAGAATAAAATTATGCTTTTCCATTGAGCGTATTTTCGATTCATAGTGAATTTCCTAAAAGGACCATGTCAAGAAATCTAAATATGTAAGTTTTACTAGTAAATGCATTTAAAATGCACGAAACAACAGGGGAGGAGAAAAATAAACCTCAAAAATAAGTAAAAATGAACCAAAAAATGTTAAAAATACTGACAAATAAACTAAAAGCCAAAAAGGCCGAAAAATGCAAAAAAAAATGTAATATAGAAAGTGTTTTCCGGCTATAACTGAAGGGAAGCGGACATGATATCAAGTTTAGCATTGTTTTTAAGGGTCAGAAAAAAGTTAATTTTTCATCAACTTCCGGACCCTAATTAGTAATTATGACCATTGAAAAAGTTGGAGGTAGCTTACTTAAAATTTTCTTGCTGAGGGATCGTATCGTCCCATATCTCCACTTCATAGTAAAGAAAAAAATCAAGTTCATATTTCGAAAACGACTTGGATTTTTCCACCACGAAAATATGTTTTTCATAGTTTGAAGTGGAATGCGCAGAATCAAGTTACATAGAGGTAAGTCTGTAATGGTGGTTTCGAATATTTCAAAGTTAGTGCGGAAAGTTTGTTATATCTGATACTCTTACTTTCTGTTCAAAGAAGACAAACATTTTAGATACAAAGCAGTGAGGAATTAACGATCATTATGAGGTTTTGAATTTTTTGTTTGTCACTCACTATATAAATACTTATTAGTAGTTTCTTATCGAATCGGCCTTCGTCGCAATAACCATTTACTTATGTTAATTGGCGATTTACTATTATTTTTAGACGCCTCGTAAGATGGTGGTGAGGGGATTGACAACAGTCATTAAGAAGGAACGGACATGAAATTACCAATCTTAGCAATTTGAACTCATTAAACGCTCTTCTTCGTTACAGTACTGCACTACATCACTACTTAACATAACTGTATATCTTTTTCTTAATATATATAAATTAAATAATCAATATTTTAGGTGTCAGTGAAGAACAAACAATACATAACTTAAATAACATTACATTTTGCATCCTGAATACATGTATGTGATTTGTGAATTAATCATGATGTGTGTGTTAACACAACATATGAACAATAACTAAAAATAAAAGTTTTAACTTTTAATCCTGGAAATCTCCAACTTCTAAGTGGAAATCTACGTCCCTCAAGTGTTCATCGGATTCATTTTTTTTTAAATATTCTAATATCAACGGTATCTGTTCAGCAAACAAAAAAAAACAAAAACAAAAAAAAAGAGGAGAGGGTGGGATTTGAACCTGCGACGTTTCACGCTTGATGAAAAATAAGGATAGCAGCGCCTAACCAACTGCTCTACTTTAACTTTTGACGTTATACCATCAAAAACATGTTGACGTTTATGAAGAATCCCACCTTCCTGTGTTTCAAGCACATTTTCTCGACAAGTCGTGTAAAATATATGTTTTTGAGAACTGTTCGATATTATGCAAGGTATTGTAAATAAAATGTCGCATAAACTCCTCACAAATTTGCTTCTTTCTGCACAAACTTGATGGCAATTTCCTCCAGGTGGAGAAAAACTCTATTCAGTGTTTCAAACCCCCCCAAATTTCAAGTCGAGCAAGCAGAATCGTAAAAATTCCTCAAGGATCTTTTTCTAATTTATTATTTCTGTTTGATTGTGTATTATAATAGCGGTTTATAGTTTCTAAGTTCATGGAATGTGTTCAATTGAAAACCTATCACCGCAGCGTTTTTCGTCTAGTGGCTACTCTCACCTGGAGCTGAAGTGCAATGTTGCTAAGTTTACGATTTCGGGACTTAGAATTGTTTTGGGGCGGTCAAATAAGAAGTTGCGAAGTGTACCCGGACAGAACCTCTTTTTCGGGTCCTAAATTAATTGTTAATATTCTTTCCGTTTCCAATTTCAAAGTAAAGAAATACAACACTCAGTTGCAAGCGCAAAGACATGAAACTTTTTTTTTACGAACAAAGAAAAATTGTCGGACTTTTGTGTCTCTTCTGTTGTCACCGTCGCGCCACGTGAGGTTTTGATTTCAAAGCATTTGTGACATCTACCGTGGCTCGTGGTGAGCATCAAGTTTCTAACAATAGGTAAGAATATGCGATATTCTTACTCTGATTTGAGTTTCATGACAGCATTCAGAAATAAACAGTAATTTTTAACTGCTAAACTCAGTTGTTACATGGTAGTGGAGAAGTGAAGTTCTGTCGATAAGCGATCTGAACCATTCCGAAACGCAAATGGGTTTTTAATGACGACTTACAAAAACTGTTTCCTGACTTTAGGCCTGGGAGAAACAACTCCGAGGAAAAATGTCAATTTATGTTATTATTTTAAAGTAAGAGACCGAGTTTCACAACCGTATAATATTACGGGCATAGCGAATAAATATTAGAACATTCAGACATTTGTCTATAATGAGGCCTATTATTAGTTATACGGAAACTGTGTAAAATTATTTTACAGGAGTGTGTGATCTATAAGCTCACCAAAACACCAGTAAGCACAAAACGTGTGTTCGGAGTGCTGCATCTTCGTCGAAAATTAACTTTTTGCAATCTAAATATATCGTCTTCTTTAAAGTTTGCCATCTGGTAACATTAAAGTCGTTGCCGTATATTATTTTGTAAATTCTTTGAAATACAGTCTATGTAATGCACAGGATAAGCAATACAAAAGTATTCTGGACACTGAAAAAAAAACGAAAAAAAAAACCCAGCAACCTGTTGCTGCAGACACATGCTCTGTGTGATTGACGCAAATCAACTCCCACGCACTTCCAAAAGGACACTAGACCACAGCGGAAGACTTTCTGCTACCCCTAAAACCTGCAAATGAACCGATACCCCGCACCCTGTCGCCCTCGTTTGGGGATTTTCTCGTGAGCTGACTGCTCTACCATAATCTATGTACTGAGTACACTATTATGCTCAGTATTTTACTCCTATATGTTTAATTCATTTGTTAAGAGTTTCTGTTCTTTTCTGTCATTTAATATATTTAAAGAAAAGTAAAAATTAATAACGTATAAGTGTAAAATAATATTGAAATCCGATGGAGAATGCGCCAGCCCAACATGGCAACGCGTGACCTTGAGGTTCGCATTTTCGTGCCTCGCAGTAGTGCCCAGTATATAAATGCACTTGTTCGTTCTGTACGCTATTTTCTATGCTGTTAGTAATATTAGCCAAGTCCTATACTTATAATCAGTAGGATGATCAGTACCAAGAATACAGATTAGGTGGGAGAGTGAACTGAATGTTTAAACTACGTATTTATATCAAGTACGAAAAAGTGGCTTGGTATTATCTCACCTCGAACCATTCATTTGTGATCTCTCATTTTGTAGGATCTTTGATGTGCGATATATATGGAATGTGTGGCTCCCTCTTTGGATGCGCTTCCATCTGGACAATGACAATGATCGCCTTGGACAGATACAACGTCATAGTCAAGGTGAGTCGGAGGTGTTCAGCCAACACCTTCTTATAATATATAACGCCTGCGCAAACACTTTGATTACATTCAACGTCATCAGATGTAGCAGGTCAGTGATCGCAACACGGCATTACACTCACAAGTGCATGTTGAATTGGCGAAAACGTGACTTAGTTTGAACTTGGTGTTTGTAGTGCGTGAGTTGTGTGCAGGCCCGTAGCCAGAGTAATATTTTGGGGGAGGGGGTCATTATCAGCAGCTGTCATCTAAAAGCGAAAACGTGGGGGAGGGGGGAGAGAAGCCCTGAAGATGAATTTATCAGTGTATT
The DNA here is from genome assembly GCF_977018435.1 of Lepisma saccharinum. Taxonomy (NCBI): domain Eukaryota; kingdom Metazoa; phylum Arthropoda; class Insecta; order Zygentoma; family Lepismatidae; genus Lepisma; species Lepisma saccharinum. The sequence continues at coordinate 82,334,038 of NC_139238.1, read as the reverse complement.
ACAACTTATCATACAAGATGTTTAATCCTGCTAATTGATTGATTGATTTGGTGTTTTAAGTCCACTTTATGCACAGTAAGGCTAATCGGGACTGGACCTACAGTTTAAAGTGGGATCCGAACCACTATGTGCCTCCACCGGGTATCGAACCCGGGACCCTTTGATTACAAGGCGACGATGCTACCACTGCGCCATCGGGGAGGCCTTTTAATCCTGCTAAGAAACTAAAATTACTTACCACTATAAACAATTTAAATTAGATAGTTGTACGATCTCGGAGAAAGGGGGTGGGGGAGGATATGGCTACGTGCCTGGTTGTGTATGTGTGTGTGTGTGTGTGTGTAGAAATTGTGAAACCACAGCATGTACACACCTTGTGTGTAAGTAGATGTTGGTTCTTGCAGCGTCATAATTTAGGCCATATATGTATACTCTATCCTGGGAATCTCGGGAGCTAGATCACGCATAATGACAGAGAAGGGAAGAAAGAATGTGGGAGGAGCGATGCAGTACACGCTCCTACAAACGGCTGGTAGCTGCATCACTTTTCCCCTCTATGCAATCCAGTTCCCTCTCACGCGTTCCCTTCGTGCGCAGAGTTGTTTTCGCTCGATCGCTCCAGAGATTACCGGGACAGAGTATAGAATGAGCCATGGAACTAGATGAACAAGTCACATCTGAATCGCTACACATCTTGGAGCTTAAACAGCGAGCTTCACTCCGTCCACAAGATGGCAGTGATCAACAATTTTTAAACGGGTGCAGTGAACACATTAAATAGTAATGTGTACCTACATAATTTATACAGCTCAATTTGAGACACTTTTTTAACGTTTTGAAAAATGAAAAGTAATTCTTTTTAGTGAAGGTGGAAACAGACTAATTACACGAGTAATAGAAAATTTAACTTAAAAACAATCGAACCGAACCTTGGACAAAAATGCTGTATAAAGAAGTAAATTGGGGTACTATTAAGCGAGGCGAGTGTACGGTCACCGGCAATAAAAATGGGACACCTAGATCTTGAAATGCTCGCTTCCCTGCAAGGCTTTGTGTGTGTTGCCTAACTCTAAAGCGATAAGTGGATTTTAAGAGTAAATTTTCAATGGCAAATTCTACCACCGCCGTACAGTTAGGCAACACAACGACTTGCAGGAAAGCGAGTATTTCAGGATCTAGGTGTCTTGTTTTTATTGCCCGTGACTGTACATGCTGTGAATTTGTGTTGATGCCCATATTGAATCCAGTTTACTGTAATATGCTGGAATTTCTTGAAAGTATGAGAGAGTGATAAATTAGGACTAGGATTTTATGACCTAAAAATCACCAAAATATGGAAAATAAAAGATGCTCTTATAACTTAAAATAGTACAAAATATGTACTATAATTTGAAAAATATACCCTTATAACTGGACTGTTTCAAACATCAATGTCTAACATATTCTGAGATATTTTCACATACGTACTATTTTTAGTTCACGTTATGGGTCCTGAGTTGCAATGCACAATGAATATCTGTAAAATTTCAAATAAACATTAAAAAGATTTTGCTACAGCAAAAAAAAAGAAATAACTCCTGCGAACATGGGATTGAGAATGAATCCACTTCGAAAATGACTACATTTCTTGAAAAAGCGAAAATATGCTGAATATGACCGAAAATCCATCAAAATATGCTCTATCACGCAGAAATGGCCAAATATGCCAAAATATGCCCTTAAAAAGCACTTTAATTTAATTAGTTTATTCATAATATGAATTTCTATATGTTTAGGAAACACATCACCCTTACCAAAATATAATATGCTAAGTCATGATAATCCTAGACCTAGTATAATGTTTTAATTTTTAAAAAAATACATTTAAATACCAAGTTAAGCCAATTACTAAGAAAGGAATTATTGGAAAAAAGCAAGAAAAAGAGTTCAGGGATCTAGTTCTTACTACCACTGAAAATACCCCTTCAGGAGTATGCGCAAATCGAGTAGGGAATATCCTAAATATACTACAGTGGAATGTGTATAAGTATTGTCAAGCAAATTGTCCTCAACGAGATATTCAGGAACTGAAACAAAATATACTTTCGTAATAACACATTTATGAAATTAACGAAAGTTTCAAAGAATGATTTCTTTTTAGGGTTTGTCAGCAGAACCGATGACCATCAAAGGTGCTTTGTTCAGGATAGCCTATGTCTGGGTATTTTCGATTGGCTGGACCCTGCTGCCTATTTTTGGATGGAATAGGTAACGAACATTATTTTATTTTTTGGCCAATACTATGAGGGACTTGCCAAATTCTACAAAATATACGTTATGCGCCAAAATATACAGTACTCAAACTCGCGCATCTCGAACACGTGGTTGTGTTTGTCGACGGGGCATAGCTCCAGCTGCACGTGTTCGCAGTAGTGAAAAGGAATTTGTGTTGGGCAGTTGTTGTTGGAAATGGGTCTCTCGACGGAGGAAAAAGTATTCATAGTTGAGCATTATTTCCGCTCATACGGAAGCGGTCGTGAAGGTGGACTGAGTTTGAAAAAGGTGAGTGGTCTATATGCAACCCAAATGACAATCGTCCACTCCACATGCCCTAACCTAACCTAACCTTAGGTTTCCTGACAGTTATGCTACCCAAAAGGCACTATTGTTATTTGGGTTGCATATAGACCAGTCACTATATTGTAACATGTCTTATACTTTTGTTCATTTTTTCATTTCAGTACTGTATATTTTGGCGCATACTGTAGGACTCTGTTGCCTGTATATCTCAGTCTTATCTCGATTTTTAGATTGTTGTCTCGTTCTCCTATCGAAACATGATTATCACAGCGCGCTACAACACCAGGGTGGAGGATTCGAATCTCGGCCTGGTCATGAGTGTGCCTTCATCAATTTCATCATATCATCGTCACAATTAGCCAAAATGGCAGAAAAGTGACGCTAAATAAAAATCAAATCAGTCAATCCCTCAGTGTCTCTGGATAAGTCATATAGTAAAGCAAGTTTTGTAAGCGAAATTTTATATGTAACTTTCATTATATAGCCAAAAGTCACCGGACACCCAAGTGAACGTGGCGGTCTTCTGGGGCTGTTTTTCCTGGTTTGGGCTCGGGCCGTAAATTTTGGTCAATGGCATCATGAACAGAGGTGTATATGAGGACACTGTGGCAACAGTTGGAATGGGCCCTTTTCTCTATCAGCATGGTAATGCTCCTGTCCATAAAGTAGGGTCCATTGCATCGTGGTTTGAGAACAATCAGGTGGATATACTTAGCTGGCCCGCTCAAAGCCTTGACTGGAACCCCATAGAACATCTTTGGGATGAACTGGTGCGTCGGTTGCGTGCCAGACCCACTCGACTCAAAACCCCCCATTAACTTTTGACGAGGTTACAGAACGAATGGAAAACAATTACACCAGAACTTAGTGGAAAGCCTGCCCCGAAGAGGCTGTAATAATAGCAAAGGGAGGTCCGACATATCATTAGTTACCTGGCTGATGTCTTTGGAATGAACAGCACTGGGTGTCCAGTGACTTTTGGCTACATAGTGTAGATCCAGCAATGGGTGATACCCTTTTGCAACCCCACTTCCAAAAGCTAAGTTAATTCCTACGTTGCTTGTAAAGATATTATTTTGTTTCAGATACGTACCGGAAGGCAACATGACCGCTTGTGGCACTGACTACTTGACTACCACATGGACTAGTCGCAGCTACATTCTTGTCTACTCAATCTTTGTCTACTTCATGCCTCTCTTAACTATCATCTACTCTTACTACTTTATTGTGAAGGTAAATATTTTGTGTATGTTTTGTATAATACTGTGGACATTTATTCGTACTTCTTAAAGGCAAAAATCAGTAGAGGAAAAGGTCTAAATATGGGCCCCCCTTTTTATGTTGTCATTTTCGGAGGTAAAAAATTAAAATATCAAGCACCTGCCTTTAAAATGCATATCTATGAAATATATACTTAAATGTAATAGCATGATAAGCATAGAAGGTCTCCATTTTTTTAAAAAAAAAAAACATTTCCAAAAAATGGTAAAATGATGTATTTAAAAAGTGTGGTCTAAATATGGGCTACTAGTGGCAATATCACAAAAAGCAATTAAAATTAAAAAAAACAGTCATTTATCGCTAAAACACTATAAAATTCATATTTATGAATAATCTGTTTTGAAAATCACGCGGAATGGAAAAATTGAAATTAAGAAAAACATCCAAATATTTGTTGGAAATGTGATCCCAGCATTAGACCTCATGTCATAGCCCATATTTAGACAATCACACTTTTTTCTTCTTCAATTTATTTTCGCTCTCTGTGGTGCATATTTCACAAACAAATCATGACATTATAAAAGCCCACATTTGTTTTATGTACTGCTTATATCATAACCTATACAAAGCAGATGACAATTCAGAAAACGACGATTTAAAACATACCTGCAAAACGTTTTCGGAGGCCGCAATTCTATAACAGCGTCTAAGGCCGAAAGTAACCACCACTTTCTTTTGCGAATTTGCGGCGCAACCTTTGTCCTTGGGAGCGCTGATAACTCCAAAACACATATTTAAATTTCGCCCATATTTAGACCTTATCCTCTAACAAATTTTGGAAACGAAATTGTGTCGTAGTATAAACAGAAAATATTCAATGTGTAAATAATACGTACGCCTCGATTAAGAAATTTCATTTTCCTTCTTGAAATCCCTCCACAGTGGCGTAATTGGTGGTAATTGCTGCCAAGATATTCCCTTCGATTCCTTTCGTTAAGTGCTGGAATGCGGGATGAGAGGAAAACTGGCGAAAAGGATCCCTCAACTGCCTCATTTTAACGATGTTAAATCACAAGAGCATCCCCGTCAGCTAGTCCCCTAAAGCAAACCTCTTCGCACCAGGGATGGACGATATCGGAAATTTTGATATCGCGATATATAGCCAAGAAAATATCTTCACAGACGATACGATATTTTTTTCCGTATCGTGATATCGGCGCTAGATCGTCTCCACGATATATGTATAGGATATCGCCAAATACCGTGACGATATATTGCTAAAATATCGTGACGATATATCGCCAAAATATCGTAAAGATATATCGTCGACACGATATATATCGCCAAAATATCGTGACGATATATCGTGTAGTTGATACCGCCTGGACAATATGTTTTCAATACCGCGATATATCGTTTGGACGATATCGTCCTACACTACTTGGCACTAAAAAATTTCCACTTCAAGGGCTGCTTTCATTACGTCTTTGTAACTTTCACTTTCTCTCATTCTCCCTTCCTTTCTTTCCTATCCCCTTCCGTTTAATATCTCGTTCCTCTCATTTTCCTTTCTTTCGTTCTCTTTCTTTTCATTTTACCTACTGCTCTTTTTTCCTTGCCCTTCTCTTCCTATTTTCTTGCCTTCCCTTCCTCTTCCTTCTTCTCTTGTTTCATTCTTTTCCTCTCTTCCTATTTTCTTTCCTTCTCTTTCTCTTGCTTCTTTTCCTGTTTCATTCGTTTCTTCTCTTCCTATTTTCTTTCCTTCCCCTCCTCTTCCTTCTCTTCCTGTTTCATTATTTTCTTCACTTCCTATTATCTTTTCTTCTCTTCCTTCTTTTCCTGTTTCATTCGTTTCTTTTCTTACTATTTTCTTTCTTTTCCCTCCTCTTCCTGTTTCATTATTTTCTTCACTTCCTATTATCTTTTCTTCTCTTCCTTCTTTTCCTGTTTCATTCCTTTCTTGTCTTCCTATTTTCTCTCTTCTTCCTTTTTCCTGTTTCATTATTTTCTTCTCTTTCTCTTTGGCCCTTATTTTCTTTCTTTACCTCTTTTCTTTCTTATCTTAATTTTTCTTATTATCCTATTTTCCTTCTTTCTTACCTTTTCTTCCTGTTTCTATTTTTACTCTTTTCTTCTCATTCCCTCTCTTCTTTCCTTTTCTTTCTTACTTACTTTTCTTTTCCATCCCTCTCCTATCTTCTCTTCCTCTATCATTCCTCTTTTCTCTATTTCCCTTTTCATTTCTTTGTTTATCTCTTTCTTATCTTAATTTCTTCCTTTTCTTCTTCCCTTCTCTTCTTTCCCCGCCTTTTTTATTGTAGAGTTATTGTTATAAGTCCACTTTATGCACAGAAATGCTAATCGGGATTAGACTTACAGTTTTATGTGGGATCCGAACCACTGTGCAATGTGTTTTTACTGGGAATCGAATCCGGGACTCCTCTCCCTCTTCCCCTCTACCTTTCTCTCTGTCCTATGTTCTCTCTTTCGTGTTAAAATGCTTACTGCCTTTGTTTAGAAATATAAAACTTGTCATGTAAGCTATTGGGATATGTTAAAATAATTTTACAGCGAGCTTGAACCTATCCTCTACTCCCCAAAAAATACCTATCTGACTGAACACGAGTCAAAGAATGCGTCTGCGTTTAATGGGGCGTTTCATTTGAGCGATTTAAGGAGGAAATCGTCGGGTGATTACAATCTTATTTCTTCTTTTGCAGGCGGTAGCTGCCCACGAGAGAAACATGCGTGAGCAGGCGAAGAAAATGAACGTGGCCTCCCTGCGTTCATCAGAAGCAGACAAGACTAGCACGGAATGCAAGTTGGCAAAGGTAAGTAAAACCTTTTCCAGTAGGAATGTCCTAGTTGGCGCTGGACTGGTTACCCATTTGCTAGTTTTCGCCTCACACTGTACTTGTTGCCGTACTTGTCGATAGACTTTTGTTCCCATAAGACATTGCGCAGAGCACACAATCTGTAAAGATGGACGAGCAATTTGAAGAATGTTGCAGGAGAATTATTGCTTGGTGCTTTTATTAAAAATCGAAAAAGAAAAGTATGGACTAGAGATTGGCTCGAAAAAAATATGGTAATCAATGCGAACCGAAAAAGCTTTTTAATTAACTCGGGTATGCATATTCATACATGAGATTCGCAGGATTCATTCACAAATTTTAAAAAATCAAACATTTAATTTAATACAATTGTAATAATAAGGATTTTCATTTTCGGCTAATCATATTTGCCACGTACACATCTCATCGCTTTGCGTAAATATCAAACTATTAGTGAACTGATCACGAATGCACTGCAAGCCATCTCTGTCCTTTTTTTTTTTATCGAGAAACAAACAAAATACTCCCCTTTGCTAACTCACAGATTATCTTCACATGACCAAACTTGGCTCTGATTGGCTGTTCCACAGAATCTAGTCGAGGAAAGCCAGTAGCAATTAGAACATGTTCAATTCCTCCAAACCAGTCAAGCAGCCATCACATCCGGGCAGGTAGCTAGTTTAGCGCCAAATAACTGGATTTCCAGTAGGAACACCATACTTGGCACTGGACTAGCTACCTGGCTGGTTGGTAGACTGGTTTTGACGACTAGACAGTGTCCTAATTGTAACTGGCTTTCTCTGCTAGACTCTGTGTATCTTCTGTCACGTGAAAATTATTTGAGTTTGGAGAGCAGGAAAAGCGGTAGCGGTTTTTGTCTGTCAACTTGAGCATTTCTTGTGTATTTTTTTTGTTTGTTCGCTGCTTGATAGAAGAAAATAACAGAAATGAGGTGCATTCGTGTTTATTACAGGGCTGTTAAAGGTCCTGGAACACATAAATTCTATTAAGTTAGTTCAATTGGGTTCCGTAACAGGACTGGAACCTTTTTTCTAGAACAATTTAAATTCGGTCCAAGTAGCGTATTGTTTCATTGAAAAAGGAAAAAAAGTAGGGATGTGACGAAGCTGAAAATTTACCGATGCCGATGTACTCACCGATAATTTTTGGAACCGATACCGATGCCGATATTTAACCGATTCCGATACATAAGATTATTAAACAGAAATGGGATGTTATTTTCAGCATGACAAAAATAAATTTGCTATGTACATTTCTATTGCATATCATATGTATACACATATATATTCTCAAGAGATGCGAATGCACATTTGCATCTACAAAATGTTATGTGAACCTTTAAGATGATATGATCCACATTTTTATGTGGCGTCATCAGTAGAAGATATGTCACTAATGTATTTATTTTTGTAAAAGAATGCGTAATTTCTTTGTTATTATATGTAATATTGCACCCTGTTTGTAATATATATCTTTTGTTTAATGTTTATTGTATTTTATGCTCTGTTATGAGTAGTTTAATGTATCTTCATGTTTGCAAGAGTGCACTATACGAATTTGTATTTCTAAAGATGTATAGATGTCAGTTTTGTTGATAGTATCCTTTTGTAGATAGTGAATGATTCATCTGTACTTTAATCTGTGTTCTCGAAAATAGTATAAAAGCGAGGATGTCGCGTAAGAATCATCACACTTTTTCGCCACGGATCGACGAAGCTTTTAAACTTAAAAAGAACTCCTCGGTGTTGTGCATACATCTTGGTATGGTAGTTCGGGGCGCAAGCTAGGCCTATGTGAACATAGGTACGCCGATAGCCATGCATTGATGATATGCACAATACTGCAACCATTCTACGTCAAATAATAAAGTTAGCCTAAAGATTAATTTGGAAATAAAAGGCTAAAGAGCAAATATTGGCTCAGTTATCATTGCATATCTCTTGGTGTGGTAGTTCGGGGCGCAAGCTAGGTCTATGTGATCATAGGCTTGCCGATAGCCACGCATTGAGTTTTATGCGTTTTAATTGAGTCAATTCATCGACAAAGAGAAATCCTCGCCTTCGTCTCAAGTATAGTTGCATTATAATTGCAATAAATAAAGAATAAAACTTTTCAGTTTATACATACGGCAGAATGTGGTTTTATTTCTCTGTGCTGTGAATATTGTCTTTGCCTAACACTATCCCTGTACCTGAGAGGAGTCTGTGTACTTCACCGAGTTTCATCGTTCACCGCTGAGTATTATTAAGTTAATATTAATAGTATAATAATACGACGCGTGAAGTAATTGTGCATTAGAACGTATCAAGTGGCAGCTCAACGTGTTGGCTCGATTTTGTAGTGTACAAGGGCAAGACAATTGTTTAAAGTTGAGATTCATTGTGCAAGAGCACTAAACTTTTATATTTGTAGAAAAGCACAGAACTACTTCGTTTGAAATGGAAAGAAAACATTTGCGTAGCGCAAATAAAAATCTTGCTTCAAATTCAGAGCTTAATGTTCCCGATTGTTGAGTACACCTTGTTGAGTACACCTTGATTATTATTTCGAGCCAATTTATATCAAATGAATTACTTTCAGTTTTGGCAATTTTAAGGAAAACAGCAGCATAACTAAAATGCTGGATCTCTAAAATTTGTACGGATTAAAAACTATTGTTCTCACTATGCGGTGTCATAATTTGAAAACTATTTATTTACCATATGCAAGTTCTGCATATTTTTTGAACTGGGTAAATTTTACAACTAAGGTGAGGTAAGGCCACATTCCTACACATTTCAACATGCCATAAAGGCATTTGGGCTGGTGATGTGCTCAGTACCACGCTCCGGCTGCCTTTACACCTCAGGCATCCATTTGTTAAAAGCTACGTGAACCCCAGAGCTGCTTCATGCACGGACATTGCTAGACACTCCGCCACGGAGGTTGGCGCACCTGAAATTACCCACCCCTGGAATCTCGAAGTCAGACTGGACCATCGAGGATTTAAATTTCACAACTAAACTAGAAATGATCAGATGAAGTTTTACAAGGAGGAGATTGTCTTTGTAAACTTTTTGTAGGGAATACAGTGGGTGCTAATGATGATGCGTTGTGTTTATTTCAAAGGTATATATTGTAAACTCATCGAAAGAGGCTACAAAGCGTTTGCAGATTTATTTACTTCCATTTTTACAGCTGTTCCAGTATCAGGTGTTTATCTAGTTTTGGCTAAAAGGACCACGATGGGATTATCCAAGCCCTGTCACTATTTTAAAACACCGCCGCCAATTTTAGCGAAATCTATTGCAAAAAATATTAAGGACTTTTAAGACACCCCTGTCAGTAGGTGTAGTGGGCCGGTCCACCAACATTAAATGAGGATCAAAAAAACCTCAAAAACTCACTTTCTCACGACGTTCTACGCCTCATTTATTGCGATTATGATGTTTGCAGCGAAGAAAACAGCACCAAAACATCAAAAAACTCACTTCAATTCACTGAAGTGAGCCGCAGTGTTGCAAAACCTACGAAAATTTCATCAAAATCTCAAAAAAAAACAAAAAAAAACTCATTTTCTCTCCACGTTCCGCGCTTTTATTCGTTGCGCTGACACAGCGTGATGAGTAAATAATGTACTCTCTCTCATCCTTGAAGGATGAATGCACCTTATCGTAATTTTCCAAGTCTGGGACGAAATGTTTGTATATCGTGACCTTTGCAAACCTCTTTCGGGAACGATGTGCCGCACACACACACGCGCGCGCGCTTGTATTGTGACCACTTTCTCTCCACGTTCCACACTTTTATTCGTTGCGCTGACACAGCGTGAAGAGTAAATAATGCACTCTCTCTCATTCTTGAAGGATGAATGCACCTTATCGTAATTTTCCAAGTCTGGGACCAAATGTTTGTATATCGTGACCTTTGTAAACCTCATTTGGGGTTCAAAAATACCTCAAAAACTCATTTTTTCTCCACGTTCTGCGCTTTTATTCGTTGCGCTGACACAGCGTGATGAGTAAATAATGTACTCTTTCTCATCCTCGAAGGATGAATGCACCTTATCGTAATTTTCCAACTCCGGGACCAAATGTTTGTATATCGTGACCTTTGCAAACCTCTTTCGGGAACGATGTGCCACACACACACACACGCGCGTGCTTGTAACGACAATTTTGTTCCCTCTCTCTCTCTGCGTGTGCTATCAACGTTAACACAATGACACAAATTCAACAAATAGGTAGGCCACGATCTTCCTCCTAAATCGCATTACATACATGTGGAAAAAAAAACAACAACTTTGCCTGTCATTACAAAAAAAAAACTTTGACCGTATTCTTAAATAACTAACAAGGACAATGAATCTTTTTGGCTTCCGCAAACAGATCAACATGGAGACTGCACCGCCAAATTTCAATAACCTTTTACCTTCCGTGTTATCTAAACTCAATGGTTTACTGATCGTTCACCTTAACAGCATATGGACGAAATTGGATGATGATGTGGGCAAGATGTTTTATGTTTTTAATAACAATTTACATTTCTACGAAATTCCGATCGACGGGAAACTTCAAATCACCGTGAATCCGGAAAACGCAGGCGAAATCAAAATTTCTACCGGCAAGAATATTTTTCGAATTAAGCACGACAAGATGCTTTCTAACATTACGTACGATGTTTCTGCAGGAGATTATCTTTACATGGAACTCCTCGGAGATTATGACAAACTTATTCCTCTCTTCGTAGAATTACGAATCGTCTATCCTATTATAAATAACCGTTAACCAAAAATGCCTAACGACATTTTCGGCAACACCAAGCGTGTAGACCATGCAGAAGAGATTCTCATGTTGGACATTCGAGTTAAGAAGTTGAGGACCGATTTGATTGCTTTGCAGGAGACCTTAAACAAAAGTTTAGAGTCGGAAATCGCTACGCTCCAAACGCAATGTCTCGACCCCATTCTGAAAATCGATTCCGAACTGAAGACACTAATAAAAAATTATGTCGACGTACCTTCTTACGACAGCGTTCAAAATATACAGTTGAGCGTGGATTCGCTTCAAAATGATTTGGCCAAATTACAGCAATTTCAATCGAAAAATGAAGATTTGGAAAAATTGAAACTCGAAATCGAAGAACGAACTTCCGCAATAGAAAAGAATTTCTCTGAACTTCAAACCATCGTGAACGATATAGACTCAGAACGCTTGCATGTCGTCGTTTCCAAATTACAAGAAGAATTCACCGGCACGTTGGAAGAAATTAAATCCAAGTTGCAGACTTTGGAAGATACAATGACGAACCTACCATCGTCGGACGAACTGCAGGTCATCGGTAAAAGCGTCGCGAACATAAAAATTCAATTGGAGGCCTATCAAGATTTCGAACACATTCAAACCACCATCGCTACGCTTCAGGCGTCCTTGGAATTGATCAACGAAGAAATTAAAAATATTCACGCTGAAGCGAGAGCGTTGACGAGCATTCAAGACACGTTAAGCACGGTTCAGCAGAAGATCGAATATTTAGAAAATTTGAACGTCGAATCCAATCTCGCTCATTTTCATCACGTACTTGACAACATACAGGGTGACTTGGAATCGTTACGGACGAGCGTGCCTTCGAGCGAAGATTTGGAAAAATTGAAAACGGCGGTGACGGCACTATCCGATTCGAGCGACATCAAAAGTTCATTGAGCGATCTCGAGAGTAGGGTGGCCAATCTCCCCACCTCCAAAGAATTGCACGCTTTGAAAAGGAGCATATCACGTATGCTGAAACGATTGGAAACGGAAACGGCGAACGTGGAACAGATTCGAGACGAAATTAGTTCGTTGGTGTCGACGCTGCCCACTTCGCAGAGCGTCGCCGACCTTCACACGCAGTTTACAGAGATGCGAAGCATCGTGAACGATCTTACCGAGAAGAGCTCGAAATTGAATCAAGTCGAGAATCTTCAGAACATTGTCGTCAACGTCAGAGATCAAGTTGGAGTGCTGGAATCCACGCAGGAATCGACGCTGGCCTCTTTCGGTGCCAAGTTGCAAGAACTCAACGAAAACTACAAGCAGTTGAACGTGGAAGTGAAAATCAAACCGTCATTTTCTACCGTAACGGATACCATAGTCGAGCATTTGCTTCCCATCGAAAATAAACTCGTACAAGTTCACAGTAATCTCGTCACCTTCGACACTAAATTCGCCAAATTGTTCACCTTGCAAGCCATCGAAATCAACAGCGTTCCCAATCAACAGAGAATCTCCACGTTCGTCGAAGGTAACAAACTGTACATGTTGCATCCTTATCATCCGTACTACAAGTTTCTCCTCGATGGCACAATTCAGATAGACGAATTTTCGTACTGGTCTCACGGCAGAAAAGCTAGCGTTCCCACCATGACTTTAATATCGAATCGCGGTGTCCAGAAAGCGGGAAACATTCCTCTGGCACGTTGGAACGAAACGCGCAACATATATGAAATACACGAAGACGAAGATCTCACCGTTTTCGACGTGAGTGCCGGCGATAAGCTGATCATTCAAAACACGAGCGAGGTGCCACCCTCTTTGAATCCCATCACGCTGGTGCTTCTCTTCAAACGTAATCTCTAAAAAAATGTCTAGGCAAGCCATCGTCGAAGAATTGCATAAACCTGCACGCCGCAACTACGAACGTTTGGCTGTGGTAACCAAGGGCATCGACGACCTCTGGCAAAGCGATCTCGTGGAGATGAGTAGCGGCAATTTGAAAATCGTACATAAATGGAACAACGGCAACAAGTACCTCCTTACCGTCATAGACACGTTTTCGAAATTCGCATGGGCTCTACCTTTGAAGGCGAAAACGGGATCGTGCGTCGCGGAAGCATTCAAATTAATTTTTCGCGAAAGCGGCGGTAGGCGACCTCGGTTTCTGCACACGGACAACGGTAAAGAATTTTACAACGCTGTATTCCAAAAGTTTATTCAAAAACATGACATTCGACATTATTCGACCTTCAGTCACATCAAAGCCAGCATTGTGGAAAGATTTAATCGAACCTTGAAAACACACATGTGGAAACGATTCACGCTTCGGGGAAATTACAAATGGGTCGACATCCTGCCGGAACTCGTCGACACCTATAATGATACGGTACACAGAACGATAGGAATGAAGCTAGTTGACGTTACCAAGTCTGACGAGCAGCGTTTAATTTCTACAGTTTACTGTCCAAAGTACACACCCGCGACAAAAAAAGCTAAATACAAAATTGGAGACCGGGTGAGGATCAGCAAATTTAAACGCACCTTCGAGAAGGGATTCACAAAAAATTGGAGCACGGAACTCTTTACGGTGGTTCGAGTTTTACCCGGAAACCGACACACGTATATAATAAAAGATAGTAGCGGCGAGATTTTGAAAGGAAGATTTTACGAAGAGGAACTCTCTAAAACGAAACACCCCGACACGTACCTCATCGAGAAAGTATTGCGTAGGAAAGGTGACAAACTGTTTGTCAAATGGCTGGGACTTCCGGAAAAGAGTTGGATCGACGCGAACGAAGTGATCTTGTGAGTACGTGGAACGTGGTGAAGCGTCTACCGGATCCGGAAAGTCAAACGAGAAAAAAAAAGAACGGTGAGTTGCTTCCCGACAGCATCCGCTGTCTGATCGTAGGTCGTTCGGGGTGTGGGAAAACGACACTGCTCGTGGACAATTTTCTCCTCGCACCGAATTGGTTAGATTGGAAGAACAGGCACCTGTACTTGTTCTCGAAAAGTTTGGAGCAATCCAAATACCAGCAACTGATGAAACTGTACGATGGTCTGGACATTGCAACGTTCGCCTCGGAAATAAAACCACTCGACGATTGTCGTGAAAATTCAGTTGTTGTGTTCGACGACGTCATCCTGGAAAATCAAAATGAAATTCGCAACTTTTTCACGCAAGGTCGTCACAAAGGAATGGATTGCTTCTACCTAGCTCAAACGTTTTCCAAAATTCCAAAACAGTTAGTACGCGACAACGCTAATTTCATATGTTTGTTTCGTCAAGATCACACCAACCTCAAGCACGCGTACGATGACTACGTAGGCGGAGACATGAACTACAATCAATTTTCGGAACGCTGCTGCTCTACTTGCTGGAACGGTGACGATTTCGGATTCGCGACGATCGACATGACGAGGAAACCCAACGACGGAAAATACAGAAACAAAATCAACGACTTTCTAAACGTTGCAACGTTGTGAGAAACGACGTATATAAATAAACGTTATGACGAAACGAAAAATCGAAGACGAAAATCTCAAGCTTCGCGATTACCTCGCGAAACGCTTCAAAGGTTGGAAATCCGAGAATCGCGGATTCTACGAAGAGAAGAAACGTCAAGATCAACCTGTGATCGACGCCATCAGCGGTCTAGGTAAAGAAATTAAAAGTGTCACGGAACAAAATAAAAATTTGATCAACGAACTCGTACCGCTCGCAGCTAAAAGTTACGCTGTACCCACGCCCATTTCGAGCATTCCTTCGACGCCGTTCGAACTGAAGGAAGCACCGCCACGACGTCGAGCCATAGGTAGCACGTCATCGTCTTCGGATAAGATCGAGTTGGGACCTTTGGCACGAGACTACCTGAGTACGGGGAAATTCGACAAGGATGAAGTGTTCGGATTGTATCCCAGCATGGAAACCAACGAAGGCGGTGGTGTGGTGTGGAAGATTGGGAAATCGAAGGTGACCTTCGAAGGCAACGACATTAAAGTTAATTTAGGCGAGAAGGATAGTTGGACCAGGTATCCGGGTACGGTGGGACTGTGGGAACTCGTTGCCAAAAAGCAGCCGAAAGATTACACCGACGAAGATTACCAGAGTTACAAGGAAATTTTGATCATGACGGACGCCTTGTACCAAAACAACGATGCCTCGCAGAATAGGGTGAAATCGAGCAGCGGCGAGAAGTACAGGAATCTCATCAAACCGATTTGGAACCAGGTCAAAACAGGCAGCGGCGTCAAACGCTACAACACGTTACCCAAAGAATTCGTTTGGGTGGACGACGTGAGGAAGCTCGTGGACCGATTGTTGGTGATAGCCGGCGAAGAGAATGCAGGCAACCGTAATTTCTACAACGAGAAGGTTGGCATCGTGGACATGATCAGCACGAAACTTTCCAACTTCATCGTGAACGACGACAAGGGCATAGGTTACCTGATCAAAATCATCAACACGCTGCCTCCGAGATTCTGGAACGTGGCCGAAGGAAAAGGATTCGTGAACGACATCATCAACAAGTTACCTTTCGAGATGCATTTACCTGGCTACCAGTACTGCGGACCGGGCACCAAACTCGAGAAAAGATTGGAGAGAGGAGACAAGGGTGTGAATCCGTTGGACGCCGCATGCAAAGATCACGACATCGCTTACAACACCACGCAGACGGATCTGGATGCACGTCACAAAGCAGACAGAAAGTTAGAGCACGCAGCTTTCGAAAGGTTCGTGAGCAGAGACGCATCGCTGGGTGAACGGGTCGCCGCACTGGGTACCACCATCGCCATGAACACGAAACAAAAATTGGGGTGGGGTATATAAATAACATAGAGTAAAAAATAATAATAATAACAACATGTCTCGTATAACTGATTTGCCGCCCGAGCTACTATGTAAAATATTTAAACACGCAGTAAACGGCGATTGTGAGGATGTAGGGAAACTTGTAATCATAGCAAGAACGACGCCGGAATTTCGCATCCCTTGTGAAATGGTTCTCTGATCTCAACATTATGCTTTCGGCTGCAGGGGAAAAATTAAACGATAGGTTAGATGAATTGCACGAGGCAAGGCAGGGAAGAAGACGGTACACAATAGATTGGCGCAAGTCTAAGCAGGAGACGGAAGATATCATTACGCACATCATCGCGTTTCCGAAGCACGGATTTTCTTCCTCTGTTAAAAAATAATAATAATATATATACGTGTCAAAAAAAAAACTTGATATATAAATAACACACATCATAAAAAAAAATAATCACGTGAAAAAACAATTAAATTTCTCTCTAACACTCTGAAAAAATGAGTGATCTCCAAGCATTGAAACAAATGCTAAATTTGTCAGTCGAGTATGTAAAAATTCAGGAATTGGAAGTCGACAAACCTTACACGATAACTTCCGGTTCAATCGTTTCTACCCAGTATGGTCCCAAGGTACGCCTGTTGCTCAACGCACAATACAGTCTATTTTTACCAGATCGATACGCTAACATGTTATCCGACGAGAAGCTATCTATTTTAATCGAGAACAAAACTCGAATCGTGTACAAGGGGACAAAGGAACTTCTTGGCAAGAAAACGAAGCACGTAATAGAATTTGTGTAACGACTGCGAGGCCGTGAAAAAAAATCTCCGAACATTTATATATAAATAACATACCGTAAAAAACTACGAGAAAAAATCTCAGAATATATATATAAATAACATACCGTAAAAATAACACATAGAGCATCAACATGAAGCCCAAGGGTGTCGTGTACCAGATACCATACTCCAATCTTAAAAATCTAGGTGCCCTCGATGGGTTACTCACCAAGAAACAACGCGAGAAGAAACGTTCTTGCTTGAGCAAAGGACACGGAATGAAATTACTTCTCAGCACACCTCAATTGAGACGCTTGCAGCGTTCGCGGAAACAGCAAAAAATCGGAGGTTTCATATTCAGCATCCCGGCCATCCTGGCAGCATTGGGGGCCGTTGGAAGTTTGGCTGGCGGAAGTGCCGCCATCGCGAAAACCGTCATCGACTCGAAGAAGAACAAAGCGGAATTGGAAGAACAGAAACGTCACAACCTGGCCATGGAGAAGAAAGGGGGGAAGGGCGTGATGAAGAAGTTTAAAAAAAGAAACAACAGCACTCACCAACCGAGACATTGAATCTCTGATCGAACCGTTACAAATCAAACACTTCAGAGGAGTTTTCATGTCCGACTCGTTACCTTCAAGCGTTAAAAGAAGAGAATGCGGAGTAGTCAACTTGGACGGTCAAGAAAATCCAGGCACGCATTGGATATGTTACCACAAAAATAATGATAAAGCATTCGTTTTCGATTCTTTCGGAGGTGTTCCACCTACAAATTTAATTCATTATCTGAAAACGAACAAAACCTCTATATACTACAACGACGAACGCATTCAAAATTTCGGAGACGTGAACTGCGGTCATCTCTGCCTCTCCGTACTCGCGTTTCTCTCTAAAATAAATAACCCTACGATCGAGGATTTCCAGAAAGCATTGTGGAACCTCAAACAGCATCACTAGGATGGGCGTGTTCCATCTCACGAGCGAATCTTCAATCTTGAAACTCACGCTGCACGACGACATCGTCTATCCTAAATCCGTGGCTCTGCGTGCATTCTACAGCATGTACCTCATACCTAACGTCACGCAGCACAACAACAAAATTAGCGTCGGAAGCGAACACATCGTCGTCACGCCAGGCCAATACAATCTTTCCACTTTGCAAGCTCAATTACCCAAAGGCACGTACTTTTCTCAAAATTCGGTCACGCACAGAGTGGAAATCCTATCCGCGACGGAGACCGTGGACCTGGGCACCATGGGAGAACTTTTAGGTTTCGAGAACAACCACCCAAAACTCGAAGCTGGCATCAAGCACGTAGCAACCAACATTCCTAAATTCTTGGCCATAGAGACTCTGAACGTACACTGCAACGTGGCGGAAGGCATGATCACGAAATCTTCGGACGGATTATTAGGAAGTCACAAGCAGACGGGAATCATAGCCACTTTCAAACCAAGTTCCGAGTTCATGGAACCGATCATCTACACGCCCTCTTCGCCGATCTATTTTCCAGTATGTCGCAACCGCATAGACGACATAGAGTTGGTGGTGACGAACGAGAAAGGAGACGTGGTGGATTTCGCAGGTGCCACTACGACGGCCATCGTGGAGATCAACGTATAATAAATAACCATACATGTAAAATGGAGCAAATCGAAAGTTACGAATTGCAATCTTTCCCTCCCAACCGTCGCACGTTTGCCAATCTCAACGAAGCGAACAGGGAGATCGAATACGACGTGGACGTAGGCGACGGGTTCGTTCATCCTCACAGAGCGGACCTCTACCTTCAATTCGACGTGGTGAAGAAGGAAAGCGGAGACGCGTTTCCCGCAGCAGCAAATTTGATACTCGTGGACAACTTCGTGCCTCACCTGTTCTCGCAGGTGGAGGTGAGGAAACACAACACCGTCATCGACAGAATAGATTATCCAGGCATCACGTCGACGGCAGTGGGAACGTTGAAATTATCCAAAACGGACGCAGCATACTATCAGGCCGGGGGATTCGAAGCCGGGACCAAAATATCGACGACAAGTCACACGGTGCTCTTTCCCATGCGTCTGCTGCCTGGTTTCTTCTCGGACTACAAGGAGATCATGTGGAAGGGAGGACTGCGCGTCACGTTTCGAAGAGCGGCCAACGACAACGACGCACTGATGCGATACGCTACTTTGGGTCCGGACGGCACCACGCCGATAGCCAACACATTACCCGAAGCGGCCAAGTGCGTCATCCGGAGCATGGAATTGAGAATGCCGGTGGTGGAATACGAAACGAACTACGCCCTCAAGTACAAAGCGGAGATCTTGAAGAGTTCCCAGGTGCCGATTCACTTTCACGGTTACCAGTGCGTGCAGAAGATGGCGTCGGGAAGTCACATGGAATTCGACGTGACGACGCAGTTCAACAACATACAGTTCGACATGCCAGATTTCGTCGTTGTGCTCTTTCAGACCGGACGCAATAACGATCAGGAAAAAGATTCCAGCAAGTTCGACGACTGCAAGATCAAGAACGTTTATCTGAAGAACGGTAGGAACGAAGTGTTCCCGCGCGAGAATTACAACCTCGACATGACCAAAAACGATTACCTCAAACTTTACGAAGCTTACACGGCTTACAAACGCGTGACCGAGGGAAGCGTGGACGTGTACTACGCGCCCAGCGAATTCAAAACACGCAGGCCGATGTTCGTCATCAACACCACAAAAAGGAAACAGATGGTGGTCAACGATCGAACCAACATCAAGGTCGTGTGCGAGTTCCACGACGCGCTGCCTGCCGATACTCTGTGCAGCGTCATCCTGATTGCAGAGAAGTCTTTTGTGTATGATGTCAAAAATGAAAGAGTGACCGAACAGTTTTAAGTACAAGAAAAAAATCACATAATTCTCAAAAAATTATACTGACCGCAGGTTCAAATATTAGATTAACCTGCAACGCAATGTTTAGGATGTACTGCGAGGAACACCTTCTTACATTTGTGAGAATAATCTGGAATAAAAAAATAATAATAAAAAAAAATAATTTTAATGCATTTTAGAAATAAATCACACTTGAACGCACAAAGGAACTTCCCCTTTGGCCCTGCGTGTGCCCCATATTCACCCCGTAGGGCGCGGCAGGGAGTTAGTCCCGCTAAAAATCCCAAACCTCCACCTTTTTTTTTTTGCATTTGAAGATAAACACTATTGTTCTAATATTTTGGCTATATTAAATTAGAACTTCTGTTACATAAATTGTTTTTTTTTCATACATACATACATACATGCCATTTACCACATTTGAAGCTAATTTCTAAACGAAAATAGCCCCATGGGAGCGTGTGAATCCCACATTTCAGAACGCACCTCTTGTCGTCGCGTGCGTCCAGGGCAACCTTTCTCACCTGGTTGGTTTTCAACACATGGTCGACGCTCTGGATGCGCTGCTCCACTCCTGCAATTGACGTCCTAGTTTGAAGGGTTTTGACGTAATCCACGAACTTGAGGTACTCTTGGACGACCTGCCTGTCCACACCCTTAGCCTTTTTCGTGATGGATCCTTCTGCCTGAATAGCATAGGTTTTGGCGCAAAGACCGGCTTTCTCGAGAGCCACATCACCGTCCTTCACGTCTTTGAGTTTGCCGGGCACCTTCTTGTTGCGAGCCAGGATGCCGTATCGGTTCGGCTGGGGATAGCCCGAGGTGTCGAAGAGGTTAACCAAAGATGGAACCGTGGCCATATCCTCGTACGCGTCGGCTGTGTGAACCTGGTATATTAAACTGTCCGTGTCTATGTAGAGAAGCGAGATGTTGTGGTCGTAGTGTGCACGTAATATGTCGTAGTACGTCTCGAACATGTGTAGCTTGCTCAGATCCAGAACCGTGGCTCCAACGTAGATGGGCTTGGTGAGCCTCACCTCACCTCGCTTCATGTGAATCAGAGCCAGCTGCTCATTGTAAATGGTCCTTGATTTGAATAACGGGTTTGCTACGAGCCTGCGACATTGTGCTTTGTTTGATATTAGCCTCACATCTACACGATTTCGCACATTCTCCATAGTTTTCCCGAACACCGCATTGTTCATTAACTTGAAGAAATCGCGATCGAAATCAGAAGTGGCGACTGTGCGATGTTTGGTGTTGAGCTCGATGTATGGCCTCAACCATGGAGAATGCTCGAACATCAAAACTCGATGTACTGTGCGGACGGTAACCCCCTGCTTCATCAACCACCGGAGGTTTTGGTAGTGCAGGACGTAACGCTGTTTGGGCACAAAGTCCATGACGAGCTTTGCTTGGTTCGAGCCGGGCGGACATTTGAATTCCGGGACTGGCGGAAGATCGCAGAACAAATCCTGCACCTTCTCGGAGAACTCGAGGTCCACCTCGGCAAAAAATCCACGCTCCGAATCGTCGAAACCTTCAACGTCCAAGTTGGAGGGATCGGCCCACTCGAAGCCTCCAAAGGGGAGTGGCTGCATCATGGAGTGTCCGTAGAGGTTGTTGACGTCCGTGTGCATGATGTAGCTGGACGGTTGCGAAGGGTCGTAACCGGTGGCCATGTGGTGATTGTTGGCGCGTGCGTATCGCTGCGACACCTGGACCATTCCACCCCGCACGGCACGTTCTACAAACAGCATCATGTCCACGTCCGAAAGAAGCTCAAGCCTGATTTTCGTAAGAAGAAGCATGGCCGACCAGGCCAGTCCGGGAAGACTGTAGAAGTATGCAGGGTCCAGCTTGTAGATGGTCATCGCAAATGCACGGAACGTCTGGAACACGTCGGCGAGGAGCGTCACATCAAGTTTGAGGTACGCATCGTGGTAGTCCCCGAGATTTTGGCAATCCAGCTCGCGCCACATGGACTGAGCATGGTTATAGTCATCCTCAGATATGTCCGAGCCTCGCAGCTTGCTATAGAAGTTTGCTCGAGGAGGTAGCGACGTCTCCGCGAACTTGGTAGGGTCTGTGACGTATTCGTAGGGGTAGACCCCCTTACGCCTGAAGAGACCGGCGTCCAAGTTCGGAAAATTCGCAGAGGTGATGAGTATTTGCTCGTCGCTAAGCTTCCCCGCGAGAGCATCGAGGCTTGCCGGGAGGAACCTCAGGGAGTCGAGGAAGCGAAGCTCGACGGTAGAGCGTGATCCCGGGATTCGAACCCACTTGCTCAAGCTAATGTAACGCTCCTCGTTCTGCGCCAGGACGTTGATTCGCATGTCGTCGTACCCCAAGTGAGGCACCAGATGGTGGAAGTCGTATCCCGAGCCATTGTGAAAAAACACAGGGATGAAGCGCGGGTCCCGGGCCATGAGGTTGCAATCGTTGCACCAAGGACCAACGTACCTACCGTTAAAGTGATCGTGGTGTTGGACTTTACGGTTGTTGGCGGTGTACTCCTCGACGCAGACAGGGCAAGCGATGGCCTCGTCGTGTCTACGTTGATCGTCGGGGGACAGTGGGAGCATAGGCTTGGGGGCCAACAGTACTTTTGTTATCTCGCTGGCTTCCACAACCATCCTGTCTAGAAAATGTTTAACTGCGTCGGGACCGCGATACACGTAGGGCTCGGGGGCGATGTGCTGGTCTCGTCGCACCACAACGTATGCGAAGCTGGATGCCTCGTGGAGTTGGTAAGGGGTGGTGGAGGAAACTTCGGGATCGGGATCGCAAGTGGACAGGGGTTTGAGGAAGGCCTCGAAATCCGCGATGATGATAGCGGGGTGCTCTACCATGGCACCGTGCATGTGGAAACGCTCCACGGTGTCAGGTTTGGGCAAGACTGCCACCCCCGGCTCGTTGGCATTGCAATAAAGTTTGTGGCGAGCGAGCTTCTCGACAGCGGTGTTGGAGCCTCTGATGCGCTGGTAATCCTGCTGTTCTCGATTATGAAATATAGACAAGCACCTGCGACAAACTTCTATGTGGTGTTCGTGTTTGCTCCGTTGGCTCGAAACAAGCCGAGAGAGCGAGCGAATGAGGGTGTAATGGTGATGGGTCTCGTCCTTGATGAGCAGAAGGTGAATTTCTCGAGCATCATCGTCGTCTACATCGCTCACCCGGATGGGGTACACCACATTTTTGTCAGTGAGGCCATAAACGTTGATGGCCAACCGAGGGTTGTGTGTACGAGTCTCAAACTTTCGAATGTCCGAAAGCGCCACCGGGTAGTCGATCCCAGCCATCGCATCTTCCAGTTCCGACTCGTAGGGTAGGTAGTGGTTAACTCGGTGTGGTTGGTTTTTTGGCTCAACTGGGTGCAAAGCTGCAAGCACCGACCATACGAAGCACTTGGCGTCACTGTTCTGAATGTTCAGGACGGCCTTCTTTGCCGCGATGGAACGTGGTAAGGGGGCGTAGCTGGAGGCGGAGAGAGGCACGAACTTGCAAAGTTTGATGCACAGTTCGTGAGGATCGCCACACAGCGAACCCCCCGAGCCCTTAGCTTGATGTTCCTCCTGCTTTGCCACCAGCTCCTCGGCAAACTTGTTGTAGATGACCTCGAGGTTGTCGACATCCGCCATATGCAGCGTCTTCGCCTTGGTGTTGTGGCAGAAGCTGTAAATTTCATCAGACGGCTTCTTGTACTGGCAACGTAGCGATGCGTAGAATTTGGTGGAGGGGTGCGTAGCCAGTGCATTACAAAGAATGGAAACTATCTCTGCTCGCTTCTCTTCTAAAAAGCTACGAACGTCGCATAAGCCCTCCGAAGTGAGGACAAAATCCTCTAACAAACGCTCGAAAGCAGATTGGTTCGCTTTCGCCACAAGCTTGACACGTTTGGCGGATGGTGGCGAGTCGGCTTCCGCTTTCCTCTTGGTCGAGCTGGTCGACGGTTGTGGAACAGGTGCTCCGACGACGGCTTTGCATGATGTTATATGCTTTTTCAAATTATTAATAGTAATATGTTTACCGCACTTGGGACATGATTTTTTAGCGGTCACACGCTTACCAGGTACGCAGGTACGACAGTGCCTTTGGAAATTTTTAGTTGAAACGCCAGTTTCACAAGTGGGACAAATTTTTACCGATTGCATCTTGTTGAAAAAAATAATATTTGTGGGGTATGTTATTTTATATATATAGTACAATGCCACAAAATAAATGCTGTGCAATAAAAAAATCTTCGATGGCTAATTCGCTATAATGAAAATATTTGTGGGGGTATGTTATTTTATATATATATAGTAGAGTGCCACAAAAAATGTTGTGCAATAAAAAAACCTTGGAAGGCTAATTCGCGATGGTGCTGGGTTTGGTGTGTGCTATTTATGTATATGCTACTTCTTGCTTCTTAATCAATCCTGTAAATAATTGAAAAAAAAAATAATTAAGCTTGTGTATAGAAAACACAAAAATATTATGTGTACATAATTCTACCAAACAAACTTTTTTTTTTCCTAACCCTCAGCCCTCTTGGCGTATGAAGTATAAATCATAATTTCAGAAAACAGAGTTATTTTAAGGTCGTCATTTTTTAAAATTAAACCATAAGCTTTGTTTATGTTTATAGTATTCGTCGAGCAATAGCAGATAGAGCAAGAATTGTTTTCCTACAACCCATAGTTTATGAATTACAAAACATCTTAGAAATTACATCTTGAAATTTTAATCCAAAATAACTCGAAAACAGCAGGCACTAGTCATCATCCCTCCAATAGGTTGTAGAGTACTTCTAATTTTGTATCGAATGCTGTTAAAATTTTCGAATTAGAGTAAAAACTAAGCCGGCAAATCAAGTTTCTCAAAAAAATAAAAAATTGTCTGTATTTCCGAAACTTGAGGGGGGTGGAATCGATTTTATTTGCTAGTCGAATAGTTCTCGTCGAATCCTATCCAACAAACCTAAAATCATCATCCTAGCTTAATTAGGAGCCGAGAACCATGTAACTTTGATCTATGTATATGTTAGTACTTGCCCGACCCTGTGGTCGAGTGGTTAGTACATCGCGCTGCGACGCCAAAGGTCCCGGGTTCGAATCCCGGTCGGGTATGGTTGTTTGTGAATGTCCATTTTCATCCATTTCACTACTCATCCCCAATCTTCGCAAATTAGCCAAGAGGTACAAAACGTGAAGTAAAATAAACTAAATCAATCATTAAGTTCCGTGTTGCAATCATAAAATTAAATTTTAATTATTTTTTTTTCCCATCCATCTCTCAAATCTATATAGCCTGTTCATATTTGGCATGTCGGCCATTTTGTTTACGTAGCAAAAAAAATCTCAAGCCATATTTTTTTTGTGAATGTTTGTTGTAGCCATAAGTATAATTGGATATAATTGCCGGATTTTATTTAATTTTAGGTTTAAAATCAATAAGCGTGCATAAAAAAAACTAAATATTTTAAATAAATGAGATTCGAATAACTATGTACTTCCACTAGCTTCTGCGATGGCGCAGCGATAGCCTTGTAATCAAGGGTTCGATACCCGCACAAGTGGTTCTTGAAATTGTAGGTCCAGTCCCGATTAACCTTACTGTGCATAAAATGGACTTAAAACATCAAATCAATCAGTACTTCCACTAGCCTCTGCGATGGCGCAGCGATAGCCTTGTAATCAAGGGTTCGATACCCGCACAAGTGGTTCTTGAAATTGTAGGTCCAGTCCCGATTAGCCTTACTGTGCATAAAAAGGACTTAAAACATCAAATCAATCAGTACTTCCACTAGATATCAAAAACACGCAACTCTTCTCCATTTTTTCTTGCCTTCCTCTAACTATTTAACACATTTATTTTTTTTTTAAATATGCCCCGCACACATATTTCCTACCTACCAACAACGGCACACAGAAGAAAAAAAAATATTCCAGCTACCAAAATGCATGCTTCAAATATATAAAAGCAGAGAGACATGAAACACCTTCTATATTCTCTCTCTTTTTGCATGTTTTGTGAGTATATTTTCTTCCACAAAAGCAATGCCATACTTATAAATCAAAGCCAACTCATGCAAGCTAAGAAACAAAGTTACTTACTTTTGGAAAATCCTGCGGAAATGCTCATTCACTGACGTTCAAAATGAAATAGAACTTTCTACACTAGCGCTTTAAGTTTTTTTACGGTTTTCTAATGACGTCAAAAGTGAAATGTTAGCCAACGCAACGTGGACCAATAGAAATCCGAGACAATCTTTTCTAGAACATTCTTCCCCCACATTTCAGCCACATCATTTTACGAGTTCGAAAATTCACAAGTTAATGCATCGCATCGCATCACTGCTACCAATGCTGTTAACTGACGTCACTATTGAAAAAAAAAAAAACAAGGAAGTATAACTTCCGTCGTCCCAAGGCCTACGTATTGTTGAATTTGTGTCATTGTGTAAACGTTGATAGCACACGCAGAGAGAGAGAGGGAACAAAATTGTCGTTACAAGCACGTGTGTGTGTGTGTGTGTGGCACATCGTTCCCGAAAGAGGTTTGCAAAGGTCACGATATACAAACATTTGGTCCCGGAGTTGGAAAATTACGATAAGGTGCATTCATCCTTCAAGAATGAGAGAGAGTACATTATTTACTCCTCACGCTGTGTCAGCGCAACGAATAAAAGCGCGGAACGTGGAGAGAAAGTGGTCACAATACAAGCGCGCGCGCGCGTGTGTGTGTGCGGCACATCGTTCCCGAAAGAGGTTTGCAAAGGTCACGATATACAAACATTTCGTCCCAGACTTGGAAAATTACGATAAGGTGCATTCATCCTTCAAGGATGAGAGAGAGTACATTATTTACTCATCACGCTGTGTCAGCGCAACGAATAAAAGCGCGGAACGTGGAGAGAAAATGAGTTTTTTTTTTTTTTTTTTTTTTGAGATTTTGATGAAATTTTCGTAGGGTTTGCAACACTACGGCTCACTTCAGTGAATTGAAGTGAGTTTTTTGATGTTTTGGTGCTGTTTTCTTCGCTGCAAACATCATAATCGCAATAAATGAGGCGTAGAACGTCGTGAGAAAGTGAGTTTTTGAGGTTTTTTTGATCCTCACTTAAGGTTGGTGGGCCGGCCCACTTATACTACTCCTGTCCATCAATCTGCCCTCAAGAAGGGAAAATATTCTTGTATAAAAGTTGTACCATGAGATGTTTGCAGGCACTCTTTACATTACTATAATAATCCTGTATGAAGTTTACTTCAAAAATTTAACACGATTTGCATCAATCGTTACAATAGATCAGTCATCACCGCCGCAATTACTATAAATACATAGAATAGAGATGCTATAACTAAACAAATACAAACTCGAAAGGGAGGCCATCAATGGCGCCGATTAGGGGTGTGGAGGGGCAGTTGCCCTCTCTTTTCCACTTTTCCCCCCACAATGGTCTTTAAGGCGAAGAGTGAAATTTCGCACCAGCTATGCATTTATTTCGGCTACAGCCGGATTGCGCACACTTTTCCGGTTTTATCAGTGGTACAGCTGATAAGCCGTTGACAAGCGGTCACAATGTACAGGATTGCGCACAAAAAAATGAGGCTATGTTGTCATATGTAAAACGTTCTCAAGCCGTTCTCACTTCTGTTGTGTTTGTTTGTGTGTATGTGTGGACTTACACGTGTTTTTGAAGTCATTAACTTAACCTAACTTTTGAGTTTGAGTAAATTGGTGTCATTTACTATTTTATTTCTAATTTCTCTCTCTCTTCTTGTCAAAAAAAAAAAATAAGTTTTGCGCACAGACTTTAAAGCTATCAAAGTGGCAACGTTCGATCAAAATCTGTGCCCAAAACAGGTCAGTGAGATTTGTGCGCAATCCTGTATCTAAAGTGTGCGCAATTCGGTTGCGGTGCTTATTTAGTAGTGTGTTTCATGCTACCACCATTTCGAGAAAGTATGAACCCCCCTCATGCAGATTTGGCTACACTTAAAACTTGCTCAACATGCCCATATGAGTTTTTTGCTCAAGTGTGGAACCCCGTCTAATCCAAGATTTTTGTAAAAATACCCTCGGGAATTTCCTGAGAAAGTATGACCCCCCTCAGATTGATTTGCCTACACTTATAAAAGGCACTTCTGTGAGATTGTTGTCCATAAACCTGTCAAAAATATGCCCCTCTTGATATTTTTTTTGGCCACGCCTAAAACTAGGCCAAACGTATTAACACCCACCCACCCACACCCATACATATTTATTTCCGGTCCACTTCTGACCATTTCCGGTCCATTTCTGCCCACTTCCGGTCCATTTCCGGTCCATTTCTGGCCATTTTTGCCCATTTCTGCCCACTTCCGGTCCACTTCCGGTCTATTCTCGGCCATTTCTACCTATTTCTGCCCACTTTCGGCCCACTTCCGGTCTATTTTCGGCCATTTCTACCCATTTCTGCCCACTTCCGGTCTATTTTCGGCCATTTCTACCCATTTCTGCCCACTTCCGGTCCACTTCCGGTCCACTTCCGGTCTATTTTCGGCTATTTCTACCCATTTCTGCCCACTTCCGGTCCACTTCCGGTCCACTTGTGGCCTATTTCTGGTTTATTTATATTGCATCATGTTTTGCAACAAATTATTACCCAATATTAAGCAACAAATTATTAGACATGTGTTGTTTTCTGATTGGTTGCTTATGACATAATGTAATGATGTGTTATATTCTGATTGGCTTATTGTTTCAGATGTTTTCAATGCGGTCTGTGCTTAGGCTATATAAAGAGATTTTGCATTGCATATCAGCCAGTATTGTGAGAGTTGTTGAAGAGTAAGGGTGTGTTGTTGCAGTGCTGCTCATATTTTTTTAAACACAAAAATATTGCAAATTTATATAAATTGAATTACAAATCTATTTGATTTAATATACAGAATTTTTGACAACCTGTCATAGGTTTATTAAGTATAGAGTTTTGATTTGAGCCCCAAGAAATTTTATATAAATACCAAAGCCAAAAATATTAACACACATACATACATACACACATACACTAAATATACAAATCACACTGCTGAACCCAACTGATATTTTTTATTAAGCATAGAATTTTGATTTGGACCCCAGGAAATTGTATATAATAAACAACAACAAAAATGCCAAATCAAAAACATTGTAATCAATGCAATAAGAATATATCCAGCCCCAATTGGGCCAAGCATCAAAAGATTTGTAATCCAGACAAAAGCAGAACTCCCACAAAAATATGCCCTAAATGCCATAGAAAATATAGCATGGAATATTTCACATATAAACATAAAGGTACTTGCTCTGCACAGTCATCAACATTGCCCCCTCAACCATCTACATCTGGTCTAAAAAGGAAGCATGAAACACCTCTTAATGCTGGACCGGCAAAGCAGCCACGCTATGAACCCATCCATAGCAGTTTTAACAGCCAATTAAGGGATCACTGTTTTGTATCAGAGCCAAGATGTGGTATTAAGAATTTTTTGAACAGTATAAATCCAGATGTGCAGGCAAT
The DNA here is from genome assembly GCF_977018435.1 of Lepisma saccharinum. NCBI lineage: Eukaryota > Metazoa > Arthropoda > Insecta > Zygentoma > Lepismatidae > Lepisma > Lepisma saccharinum. Next base: position 82,304,683 of record NC_139238.1, on the reverse strand, counting down.
TCTAAATGCACAAAATGGCTCTTATAAGCTGTCCCTCAAATTGTTTACACAATATAAGAAGCCAAATGGCACAAAATTTACACAGCCCCACATAACAGAAACTGTACCTATATATTCAAATGCAAATTCAGACAAAATAATAAGCAGTTTAATAGATCAATTGAATATTAAACACTCTGAATTTGCAGCAAAAGAATCAGGATGGAGCCTATGCGGATCTCCACACAAGTTATATGTTAATATTTCTGAATTCAACCCATTACAAGGATCTACATATCTGCCATTACCTGCCAATATCAAAAACAAAACAGCCGTGGTTAATATAAAAAATAATGACCAGAAATGCTTTTTGTGGTGTATTTTAGCTGCTTTGTATCCAGTTTCAAGGAATCCTGAGAGAATAACTTATTATAAACAACATGAAAATGATTTTGATGAGGCAATGGAGGGTTTAGAATATCCAATGCCTGTTCAGAATATTGATAAATTTGAAAAAAAAAAGGCCAGGCACATCAATGGCAAACAATTATCTATTAATGTATTTATTTGTTCCACTGGCCATGACAATTGCTTGATAGATCCTCTCAGAATCAGTACACTTGATGATGAATCTGCTGTTCCGATTGATCTGCTCTTAATTAAAGGGGATGGCACAAATCATTACACTCTGATACATAATCTAGAAGCTTTAGTCAGAACACAACTAGACAAAACTCATAGAATATTCAAGTTGTGCAGAAGATGTTTGTCTGTATTTGATGGTCAAAAAATGGTGAATGGTGTTTGTGAAGTGAATGCAGAAATTGCTAAAAACAAGTTAATTGAGCATCTGAAATACTGTGGGAATCATAAACCTGTTCATATGCTTATGCCTAAGCCAAGTGAAAATGCAAAATTCAAAACATTTGAAGCCTTGTTGGAACACCCAGCATATATAGTCTGTGATTTTGAATCAAATCTCAAACCTCTTGCATTCTGTAGCCCAGATCCTGATGAATCTTCAATTACACCATACCAGCTACATGAACCTTCCAGCTTTTATTATGTGGTTGTACAGGGTGGTGTGGTTAGTAAAGAATATTTATACATGGGAGCAGATGCCATCAAAGAATTTGCACATAGAATAGAAAATGAGTGCCATGACAGCATCTAATATTTTATTAAAATCAAAGCCCATGTTGCCTTTAACAGAGGATCAGATTGAAGATTTCAACAATGCAGAAAAATGCCCGGTATGTGATTCTGAATTTTCAGATGCAAATATCAAGGTTCATCACCATTCTCATACAGATGGTAAATTCTTAATGGCCCTGTGTAATAGCTGCAATATTCAGATCCAGAGACCAAAATTTGTCCCCATATTTTGCCATGGTGCATCCAATTATGATTTTCATCATTTAATCAGGTACGAGGGGTTTGACAAGCAGAATTTAAATATTTTAGCTGAAAATAATGAGAAATATATTGCCATTAGCAAAATAATTAAAGTTAATGGTGTTTCTATTCACTTAAGATTTCTTGATTCATACAGAATTTTATCGGCTAGCCTGGCTACACTGGCCACTCAATTATCTGATGATCAATTCAAAATCACATGTGCTTTGTTTCCAAATCAGGACCTGAAATTAATTAGGCGAAAGGGTGTATATCCATATGATTATGTTACAGATTTTTCTAAATTTGATGAGTGTTCTCTGCCACCACAACAAGAGTTTTACAGCAAAATCAGAGGATCTGGAATCACTGATGATGATTATCACCATGCCCAGTTGATGTGGAACAATTTAAAATGCCAGACATTTGGTGATTATCACAAGGCATATTTAAAACTTGATGTGACCCTCTTAGCTGATATACTGCAGGCATTCAGAAAATCTTCCATGCAAAATTATAAACTGGATCCAATGTATTTTTACAGTGCTCCGGGCCTAGCATGGTCTGCAATGTTTTTAAACACTAAAATGCAATTGGATCTGATCCAGGATCAAGATATGTATCTGTTTATGGAACAATGTATAAGAGGAGGCATGGTGCAATGTTCTCAGAGATATGCCAGAGCAAATAACAAATATATTCCTGATTATGATCCAGCACTGCCATCAAATTATATACTGTATGTAGATGCAAACAGCCTCTATGGTTATGCTATGATGGATAAATTGCCATATGCAGGGTTTGAATGGGTTGAAGATTTCAACATTGAAGATCTTAAGAATTTTGATGACAGTAACTATGGCCTATTCTTAGAGGTTGATCTGACAATTCCAGATAATTTACACAACACATTTTCTGATCTGCCCCAATTCCTGAGGTTAAGTGCTCACCTGGCTCTAAACAGAAGAAATTGATGATGACTCTGGAGCCGAAACAGGATTATGTTATATATTACAAAAACCTCCAGTTCCTGATGAATCATGGTGTTCAAGTGACCAAAGTTGGAAAAGTTTTGAGGTTCAGGCACTCAAGATGGTTGAAACCATATATTGATACAAACACAGTGCTTCGAACATCTGCATTGAGCCAATTTGATAAGACCTTGTTTAAATTGATGGTCAATTCAGTGTATGGCAAAACAATTGAAAATGTCAGAAAACATATTGATGTTAAAATAATTACTGACCCCAGCCGGAGCAAAAAATTGATTGCAAAGCCTAATTTCAATTATAGAAGAATTTATGATGAAAATATGGCACTTTTCAACATGAAAAAAACAAATATTAAATTTGATAAGCCTATTTATGTAGGGGCTGTGATATTGGAATTGGCCAAATTACACATGTTAAAATTGTATTATCATGTGTTGAAGCCTTTTTATAAGGATCGTGTAAAATTGATGTACATGGACACTGATAGTTTTGTTCTTGATATTCAAACAGAAGATGTTTATCAAGATATGGCACAGCCTGAATTGTTTAAATATTTTGATACCAGTGAACATACAAAAATTAAACACCACAACAAAAAGGTGCCTGGTAAGTTAAAAGATGAGACACTTGGTGATGTTATTGTGGCATTTGCTGGGTTAAGGGCCAAGATGTACAGCTTTGAAACATGTAGTGGTGTTGTTGCCAAAAAAGGCAAGGGCATTGGCAGAGTGACTGTTGAAAAAGAGCTTGAATTTGAAGATTATAAAAATTGCCTCAAATCATGTAGCGCAATCAGAACATCAGAAAATAGAATTCAGAGTGTGGATCACTTATTGACTAGCAATATTGTAAGAAAAGTGGCTCTTGACCCACATGATGATAAGAGATGCATTTTGTCATGTGGCATACATACTTTACCATGGGGTCATTGTGATTTGAAAAATGGCAATCAATGCCCAATTACAGAGCATGATTTGAAATAAATAAACATGCCTATGAACTTATTTGGGTTCAAAAAACAGGCTATTATGGACCTGCCAACACCACAAGCCTCTTCTGATATAATATCTAAACTAAGTGCCTTGTTAATTATTCATCTGAACAGCATACTTACAGATGTTGATGAAGAAACAGGTAAAATATTGTACATATTTAACAATAATTTAAATCATTACCAATTACCTGTAGGTGGGCAATTACAATTTATTACAACCCCTGAGGGTAATGTCAAGATTTCAGTAGGGAGAAATATTTATAGAATTAAGCACTCAAACATGGTTTCTGGCACTGTATATACTGTTTCTGCTGGTGACTGCTTATATATTGAGGTCCCGGGGTCATATGACAAGCTTATACCTTTTTTATAGAATTAAGAATCAGATATTCAATAATAAATAACCACTAAAACAAAAATGCCTAATGATATATTTGGCCATACAAGACATGAAGATCACAGTGATGAGATTCTTATGCTTGATGTCAGAGTCAAGAAATTATGAAGTGATTTACAAGCTTTACAAACCACACTCAATGCCAGTCTTCAATTAGAAATTACAAATTTACAATCACAATGTATGGACCCTCTTCTTAAAATTGATTCTGAACTCAAATTATTGCTTCAGAAATATACTGATTTGGCCACATTAGATAATTTTCAAAGTTTAGAAGAAGCTGTAGCAGCTCTTCAAGCCAAATTTAAGACCCAGGCCACCAACTCTGAGCAATTGAAACAGCAATTGGAAGAGCAGATAAATAATGTCCAGGCACAGCTCCAAACAATTGTTAAAAGCATAAAATCACAAGAAGATTTTGATCTAGTGATTTCCACTCTAAAGGAACAGATTCAGTCACTCCAGATACCTAATCTGGACCCCTTGAACAATGCCATAGCCGAGGTTAAAGAAAAAATTGAGACACTTGAAAATTTTATGAACAACTTGCCATCGTCTGATGCTTTGAGTGCAATAACTCGGAGTGTTGCCTACATTAAGCTGCAACTTGAAACATATGAAGATTTTGGAAAAATTCAAAGTACCATAACCCATCTTGAGGGTACAATAGCAGCAGTGCAAAGTGATTTGACAAATATACAAGAATCTCTAGAATCCCGCCTGCCCGGTATTGTAGATACCCTTGTTAGTGTCCAGGAACAGATCACAAAGCTTGAAAACCTCAACACTGAATCTGAGCTATCTCATTTTCATCACTTGATCGATGATATCCAAACAAAACTTGAAATTTTACAACAATCAACACCCTCTCAGGCAGATATAGCCCTGCTCCAAAATGCTATGCAAAATGTGGCTGATGCTTCTGAATTAAATAATGTGAAATTGGCACTTGAATCTTTGCAAAATACTGTAACAAATCTGCCTACATCACAGGAACTTAAAAATATTAAGAGGGCAGTGAATCGCATATTGAAATCAGAAGATATCAAGAATATCCAGACAGAGATCAAACAACTCACTCAGACAGTGGCCACTCTACCAACCAATCAACATATTAATGAACTGCATGCCCTGTTTGAGGATATCAGAAGACAGGTCCATGATCTTACTGCTCAAAATTCAAAATTTGCAGTTATTGAAAATTTGCAACAAATTGTAGCTAATATCAAGCAGCAGCTAGGGACCATGGAATCCAATCAAGCAAATGCTCTGTCTGTTTTTGCCACCCAGCTTCAAGAGATTGTGCAACAATACAAGAAACTTATTGTGGACATAAAAATCAAGCCAGGCCATGATGATGTTGTTAGGACCATCAATGAGCACCTTGAATCTGTAACAAGCAGATTGCTTACAGCAGAAAAAGAAATAACCGGCATAATCGAGAATCCAAAACATACAGTAATTCTTGAATTGTACAGCATCCCAACAAAGAATATGATTCACCATTTACACCAGGTGGCAAAATATATATGCTGTCCCCTGCACAATTTTATTACCAGTTTTTTGTTGGGGGCACATTGAGACCAATCAAGATCAAATATTGGCTTCAACCACAGGCACACCACTACCCCACCTTATCAATAACAAATGCTGACAACAAACCAAAAATCACCAGTGTAGAGTTAGAGGATTTTACAGATCCCAATACATTAGAAACAGCCTATGTTGAAGATGATGGCTCTCTGGAATTTAAAATACAAATAGGGGACAAATTATATTTAGAAAATTCTGTAGTATCAGCTGCTGAACACCCCATACTTGCAATATTCTTGTTTTCATATTATGTCTAGACAAATTATTGTTGATGAATTACACAGACAAGCCAGACATAATTATAAGAGACTGCCAGTAGTCACAAAAGGCATAGATGATTTATGGCAAGGGGACTTGATTGAGATGGCAAGTGGACAGTTGAAAAACTTAGACAAAATCAACAAGGGCTACAAGTATCTACTCACTGTCATAGACACATTTTCAAAATTTGCCTGGGCTGTGCCACTCAAATCCAAGACTGGAAAATGTGTTACAGAAGCCATCAGGACAATCATCAATCAGAGTGGAAGATCACCGCGCTATTTGCAAACAGATAATGGCAAAGAATTTTATAATTCTGTGTTCCAACAATTTATTAAAAGCCAGTCAATAAAACATTACTCGAGTTACAGTGATCTCAAAGCCTCAATTGTAGAGAGATTCAACAAAACCCTAAAAAATCTTATGTATAAACAATTTACACTTCAAGGTAATTATAAATGGATTAATATTCTTCCAGAACTTCTACATAAATATAACAACTCGGTCCATTCCACAATCAACATGAAACCCTCTGAAGTAACTTCATCTGATGAGCAAAAATTGATCAGGACTGTTTATTATCCTAGATACCAGCCAACAACAAGAAAGGCCAAATACAGGGTGGGTGATCAAGTAAGAATCAGCAAATATAAGCACTTATTCAAAAGAGGCTTTACAAGAAACTGGAGCACTGAATTATTTACAGTGGTTCAAGTTAAACCTGGGACCCTTAACACATATATAATAAAAGATCACCGAGGAGAAATTCTCAAAGGCAGATTCTATGAAGAAGAACTCAGCAAAACTAAACAGCCTGACACATATCTCATAGAAAAAATCATCCGCAGAAAAGGCAACAAGTTATTTGTCAAATGGCTAGGACTTCCAGAACACAGCTGGATCGATGCAGACAAAATAATAATATGAGCACCTGGGATGTTATAAAAAGGCTGCCAGAACCTGAACAGCAGATTAAGAGAAATGGCAAGTTGCTACCTGATAATATTAGATGTCTTATTGTTGGGCCATCAGCTTGTGGTAAAACTACACTAATGATTGATAATTTTTTATTGGCACCCAACTGGTTAGACTGGAAAAACAGGCACTTGTATATCTTCTCTAAGAGCTTGGAACAATTAAAATATCAGCAGCTGATGAAGCTATATGATGGATTGGATATAGCCACTTTTGAATCAGATGTTAAGCCACTTCATGAATGTCTCGATAATTCTGTTGTTGTGTTTGATGACATTATACTGGATAATCAAAACAAGGTTAGAAATTTCTTTACACAGGGCCGACACAAAAACATTGATTGCTTCTACCTGGCACAGACTTTTTCAAAAATACCGAAGCAGCTGATCCGAGACAACAGCAATTTTATATGTGCGTTTCATCAAGATCATACCAACCTCAAACACATACATGATGAATATGTAGGTGGGGACTTGAGCTACAATGATTTTTCCAAGTTTTGCAGTAGGTGCTGGAACCAGGACAGTTATGGGTTTGTCACAATTGATATGACAAGAAAACCCAATAGTGGCAAATACAGAAATAAAATCAACAATTTTCTAGACATTGAAACATATATAAATAACCATGAAAAGGCCAATCATTGATGATCTTAAATTAAGAGATTATCTTGTAAAAAGATTTAAGGGATGGAAATCACAGAACCGAGGAATTTATGAACAACACAAACAAACAGAACAGCCTATTATTGATGCTATTAGTGAATTAGGTAAAAATATCAAAACTGTTACAGAGCAAAATCAAAATTTGATCACAGAGCTTGTACCTGTAGCTGCAAGGAACATATTAGATTATCCAATCACCCCACTTTCCAGTATTCATACACCTAGTCCTGTTGCTCCTCGAAGAATTGAAGCTACTCAGGATCCTATTGAATTGGGTCTGCTTGCTCAAAAATATTTAAGCACACCTAAAGACAACAAAGATGAGGTCTTTGGCTTATATGCTGACACAGAGCGTGATGGTAGCATCATACATAGAATTGGCAATTTCAGAGTAACATTTATGGGAGATGATATAATTGTATATTCAGAATCTCATCTTGGACAAAGAGGTGGTTTTGTTAAATATCCGGGCACACCTGGATTGTGGGAACTGATGACTAGGAAAAGGCCTGGCAGTTATACAGATCAAGATTATGAACATTACAAAGAAATATTAATAAAATCAGATGCTCTATACCAGAACAATGATCCCACACAAAAAAGAGTCAAGTCTAGCAGTGGAGCAAAATACAACAATTTAATCAAGCCCATATGGTCACAGATCAAGACTGGTAGTGGAATCAAACAATACAACACCCTGCCTAAAGAATTTGTGTGGGTTGATGATGTCAGGAAACTTGTAGATAGGTTATTGGTGATAGCTGGGGAGGAAAATGCTGGCAACCACAATTTTTACAATGAAAAGGTTGGAATTATGGACATGATAAGCACAAAATTGTCTAATTTTATAGTGAATGACACTAAGGGGATTGGATATATTATAAAAATTATTAATACTCTACCACCTAAATTTTGGAATATTTCTGAGGGTCGGGGCTTGGTTAATGACATTATAAACAAGCTGCCATTTGAACTACATATTCCAGGCTATCAGTATTGTGGTCCCGGTACAAAATTGGAGCATAGATTAAACAGAGGTGATCCTGGTGTTAATCCCCTAGATGCTGCTTGTAAAGACCATGACATAGCATACAACACACATTCTGATCTTGACAAGAGACATGTTGCAGACAAGAAATTAGAAGAGGCTGCATTTGGTAGATTTGTAAGCAAAGATGCTTCTTTAAGTGAAAAAAATAGCAGCATTGGGGACCACCATAGCTATGAACACCAAACAAAAACTGGGGTGGGGGCTGTGAATATGTATATAATAAACCTAGAATAAAGGCCAAGGGTGTTATGTATCAAATACCTTATGCAGGTCTTAAATCTCTTAAAACTATTGATAGCCTTTTAACCAAAAAGCAGAGGAAGAAAAAAAATTCTTGTATTGCCAAGGGCCACGGTATGAAATTGTTGCTTAGTACCCCCCAATTAAAAAAATTACAACAATCCAGGAAAAAATCACATGTGGGGGGTTTCATATTTACTATCCCGGCCATCTTAGCAGCACTTGGGGCTGTTGGGAGCTTGGCTGGGGGATCAGCTGCCATAGCAAAAACAGTAATAGATGCCAAGAAGAATAGGGCAGAATTAGATGAATTGAAGCGCCACAACCTGGCCATGGAGAAACAAGGCAAAGGTGTTAAGAGAGCCATGAATAAGTTTAAAAAAAACAAGAGCCGCTTACAAACCAAGATATTGAAGCTTTAATCAAGCCACTGGGCATCAAATATTTTAGAGGTGTGTACATGTCTGATTCTTTGCCAGAGCAACCACTCAACAAAGAGTGTGGCATTGTTAATTTGGATAAGTACAAAAATCAGGGCACTCACTGGATCTGTTATCTTAAATATTTAAACAATGAGGCATTTGTGTTTGATTCATTTGGAGGTGTTCCACCTGAAAATTTAATAAAATATCTAAAATCAACTAATCTTTATTACAATAATGCCAGTGTTCAAAATTTCAAAGATGTTAATTGTGGACATTTGTGTTTATCTGTTCTTAGATATATGTCTCAAATAAATAAACCATCAATTGAAAATTTTCAAAAAGCCTTGTGGTATCTGAAACATCATGGGGGTATTCCATCTCACCATCCAAAATTCAATATTGATACTCAAATTACATGATGATATAGTGTATCCCAAAACAATAGCTCTCAGAGCATTTTATGGCATGTACTTGATCCCTAATATTACACACCACAACAACAAAATTGCAGTAGGGAATCAAAAAATTGTCATCACTCCAGGGCAGTATAATCTGTCCACTCTAAATGCTCAATTACCCAGAGGTATAGTATTAACTCAAAATTCTGTCACTCACAGAGTAGAGATTGTATCTGCTACAGAAACAGTGGATCTGGGTACTATAGGAGAGCTGTTAGGCTTTGAGAACAACACAAAACTTGAACCGGCCATCAAACACACTGCTATTAATATACCTAAATTCTTAGCCATAGAGACTCTGAATATTCACTGTAATGTGGCTGAGGGTATGATCACCAAATCAAATGGCATAGGCACTCACAAACAAACTGGCATCATTGCAACATTTAAACCTAATTCTGAATTTATGGAGCCCATCATCTACACTCCATCCCCAACATTATATTTTCCTGTGTGCCATAATAGAATAGATAACATTGAATTGATGGTCACTAATGAAAAAGAAGAATTAGTTGATTTTGCTGGAGCCACAACAACTGCAATCATAGAGATTAATATTTAAATAAAAATACATACAAAAAAAATGGAAAATATTGAGAGTTATGAGCTACAATCATTCCCCCCAAACAGGAGGACATTTGCAAATTTAAATCAACCCAACACAGAGATTGAGGTTGATCTTGATGTAGGGGATGGCTTTATACACCCCCACAGAGCAGACCTATACATCAAATTTGATGTTGTAAAGCTCGATGGAACAGATTATCCGGCAAATTCAAATATAAGATTGGTAGATAATTTTGTGCCACATCTGTTCTCTGAAATTGAGATCAGAAAGCATGGTGTTGTTATAAACAGAGTGGATTATCCCGGCATTACCTCCACAGCTTTGGCCACACTAAAATTATCCAAAACCGAGGCTTCTTACTTCAAAATAGGTGGATTTGAGGCTGGTGATAAAATATTAACCAAGAGCCACACAGTGCTGTTTCCTATGCGCCTGTTGCCAGGATTCTTCTCAGATTACAAAGATATTATGTGGAAGGGTGGTTTAAGAATCACATTTAGAAGAGCTGCCAATGATAATAATGCTTTGATGAGGTACAGCACATTAAACTCTACAGGGGAAGCTTTGCCCAATACCCTACCTGATGAAGGCAAATGCATTATTCAGACTATGGAGCTAAGAATCCCGGTTGTTGAATATGAAGCCAGTTATGCTCTTAAATACAAAGCAGATATAATAAAAAATCCACAGATTCCTTTACAATTTTATACATATCAATGTGTACAGAAGCCTGCAACTGGTACTTATTATGAGTTTGATGCTACAAATTCATTCTCCAGTATACAATATGACATGCCGGATTTTGTGGTGGTACTGTTTCAGACTGGAAGACACAATAATCAGGAAAAAAATTCAAGTAGATTTGATAACTGAAACATCAAGAACATATATCTTAAAAATGGCAGAAATGAGGTATTCCCTAGAGAAAATTATAATTTAGACATTTCCAAGGATGATTTCCTTAAATTATATGAAGCATTTACAGCATACAAAAGGGTCACTACTGGCAATACTGACATGTATTACACACCAGATGAATTCAAAGCACAGAGACCCATGTTTGTCATCAACACTTCAAAAAGAAAACAAGTTGTGGTTAATGACAGGACAAACATTAAAATTATCTGTGAATTCCATGAGGCATTACCTGATGACACTATATGTAGTGTTATTCTCATAGGGGAAAAATCATATGTTTATGATGTAAGAAATGAGAGAGTCACAGAACAATTCTAGAAGAATTACATTGTTTTAATATTAGATATGCAAGTTGAGCCTGGTGCCCAATTGAACTTAAACCGGAAGTAAATATGTGTGTGTGTGGGGTGTGTGTGTGTGTGTGTGGGTGTGTGTGTGTGTGGGTGTGTGTGTGTGTGTTAATACGTTTGGCATAGTTTTAGGTGTGGCCAAAAAAAATATCAAGAGGGGGATATTTTTGACAGGTTTATGGACAACAATCTCACAGAAGTGCCTTTTATAAGTGTAGGCAAATCAATCTGAGGGGGGTCATACTTTCTCAGGAAATTCCCGAGGGTATTTTTACAAAAATCTTGGATTAGACGGGGTTCCACACTTGAGCAAAAAACTCATATGGGCATGTTGAGCAAGTTTTAAGTGTAGCCAAATCTGCATGAGGGGGGTTCATACTTTCTCGAAATGGTGGTAGCATGAAACACACTACTTTATTTCAATATCGTAGAATGGGCATTGCTACTAAAAAAACGGTGTACTATGTGTACGGAGACTATGAATTTCCCCCCATGTTGCAAGTGGAAGCGTTTTTTAAAAGTTGATTACTAACCTTTTGATTACCGCGCCCATTTGGCTATGTAAACCCCCCGGGACCGGGCCAATTCTTAGCAAAATGCAGAGTTTCATTTAGATGACTGTAGATCGGATATATTAAAAGTCAAAGAATTAAATGGTTAGGCCACATACAAAGAATGGATAACATGAGAACTATAAAACGTATACTACAGTAGAATGGAAACCTATGGGAAGGCGACCAATTGGAAGACCTAGGATGAGATGGATTGAAGATGTATGCGAACATTTAAAGATTCTCAAATTTAGAAATTGGAAAGAAATGGCAAAGAAGAGGAAAGATTGGAACGATTTGTCTGAGAAAGCTAAAACCCACAAAGGGTTGTGATGCTAATGGAAGAAGAAGATCGGAGGCTCATTGCCCTAGACAGACGAATGAAGTACTTGTATACGCGGAATGAACCATAGATTCGGACTACATAAAATTTTTGCACATTGAGTGTATATATGGATGTGGGGGAGGGGAGGAACCTGAAAATTCCAACATTTCTGAAAAAAGCGCCTCCCATCCCCCCTTGACAACAAAGTACAGGACATTGTCAAAATACACATGGAAATGATCGCAGGCATGTTTTGAACAAGAAAATAATTGCATTATTATCATGTGAGCAATAGAACACGACTTGGCCCCCCCAAACGACAAGTCTGTGCGCCACTGACTCAGTTTCAAAGGAAGACGCCATTTTCCCGCCGTTTTATGGAAGAACAAGACGTGCAAGAGTCTTTACGGTGCAGAATATGTGTTAACAATAATATAAAAGAAGAAAACCGCAATTCCAGCGAATAATAGCGACATTATGACGTAAAAACTACGAACATGTCAACATATCTCGATAGAGATATTTGGTCCCCGAGGGTTTACAGGCACATAGCTATCTCGATAGAGATACGGTTTGAAAAATATGATAAGAATTTTCAAAATCTATTCCTCATGGAAAAAAAACGCAACAAATTAAAGTTACGACTAATGAAATGGAGGTTTCTACTTTTCCGCCTGCCAATCAAATCTTTAACCTGTTCTCTATCCGTTCATGTGTTTTTCTGTGCCATCCGAAGTTTGTTATTCCCAATAGAATAAGTAAAATAAGCGTAATGGGAAAGGTCGGTGGGGAAGCAGCAGTTTAAGGTCCTTACGTCTGGCTGGACACAAACTGTTCCTGCTGCCCTTAATGCTAAGCCTTGTTTACCAAGAAAAAGGTAAACTGCCCTTGCCACGCCTCCCGCGGTCGTGGCACCCGGTCGCCGCTACTTGGGGTTATCCTTGAATATAATTTTCTTAAAAAAAAGGTCATTATTATTTTTTGCCCCATTTTTCTGACAATTATTGACATTCAAAATACTCTTGGAGCAGCCTCACCTGTTAAAACTTTCTGGTTGGGCCTATGCACGCAAGGACACACACACACACACGCCACGTTCTAGGAATTTTAAGAAAGCGATCTGTGAAAACAATGACTTGATTGATTGATTTGCTTTATTTTACTTCGCTTTTTGTGCCACTTTTGGCTAATTTGCGAAGATGGGGATGAGTGATGATATGATGAAATTCAAGAATGGACACTCACAAACCTCCATTCCCAGGCCGGGATTCGAACCCGGGACCCCTGGCGTCGTAGCGCGATGTGCTAACCACTCCGCCACGAGGGCCGGCGTGAAAACAATGAACACATGAAAGAAAGTCTAAAGCTCAAATTCCGAGCAGAGCATGTGCTTTTGTACATTGCTGTTCCTCATCTTTTCCATGAGTTCGTTAGCCACTTTAATCGTTTCAAAGTTCCAAAACCAGAAAGAGATTGGTGTATTTAAAGATACTACCAAAATGAAAAGCGCTTCTTGTCTGTTTTGACGTTATTATAATTGCATTCCTTACTTAAAAAAAGCAACTGTTTCCAGGAATTTGTTCCCATATAAAATACTTAGTTACTTTGTCAATTCATAAATAACACGACTTGCAGCCAAAGCTTTCTGATCTTCTTAGCTTTATACGTTTATTAATATACCCTTGAAATGTAATAGTAATAAATAAATTATGGCAAAATCATACAGAGTAATAGTTCGATTACGTGTAGGCTTGTTGATAAATATAAAATTCGGTTTAAATTAGATGAAAGCGACTGGATCTAATGGAATCTTTTAGTTTCATTATCATTACATTAATTGGGTAAATATTGATTTTCCTTTTCGGACACCGAAAATTCCAATTAATCAGAATATTTCCAAATCAATAAATTTGCTAATGAAAATTCCTGGGCAAAATAAATTTAATATGATGCCTGTCCGTCAACCTTCTAATTTGGAGTGAAGCCACATTTCATCGCTTGATGCTTACCAGCACTGGTGAGAAAGGATTTTCCTCTTATCGCTGGTGAACACCGAACGAAAGAACATCTTTGCAGGCGGTTGACAGCTTGGGCTGCAAGTCGCAAACTTCAGGAGAACCTCTCGCGGTCCGGCGGTTGAGAACCACTGGTATATGTTATAGACTGGAGAGCCTGAAGCCACGGCCTTTTAGCTCTGTTGTGGCCGGCGCGTTGGAGGCAAAGAAAGAAATGAAAATCATCAGTCTGCTTTTCCGTTGCAGTCTTTACCTAGAATAGGTCAGGCGGTCGAAAAGACTGCTAAAGCTCTTTTCAGTTCTTACGGCAGGCGCTCTAGAAGCTGGCAGGGGAAGTGGGGAGCGGGAAAGCGACCAATCCAGCACGGTAAGAAACGTAGCGGCCAGTAGAACGAGTTTCACGTAGTACTTTTTCCGGCCGCGTCGTGTCTCTCGGCGCCACTGCTGTTGTCTGGTTGGTCTGTTGCGTAATCCCCGCTCCCCGCTTCCCCTGCCAGCTTCTAGAGCGCCCGCCGTAAGAACTACGCTATAGTATAGAGTAGTATAGAGTATAGAGTAGTTCCTTCCACCTGCGTACTGATCGTACCGAGGGGTGAGAATCGCGTGAAAAAGTGTCGCTTGTGAACTGTGGCCATAAATATTTCGATTTGAAAATAATAAGAGATACGAGTTTGAGATCTATCTATCACTTCTAGACATGCTACTCTTCAGTGCACGTTACTGAAAATACACAAGTACAAGTTGATTCCCTAAAAGCATACAGAATGAAGAAAAATTAACGAAAATAACGATGGACAATTTACCTTTGCTGTTGATTGAAGGAACAGTGGGATGCATAAATATTACCAAGTAAATTGTCCATCACCATGTTCATTCCCTTGTTTTACGCGATGAGAGTTTCAAGAATTGTCACAAAACTGCTGACAATCTCTGCACCAGCATACGTACAAATTAATTCCTTAAAAACACGTAGGATGCAAGAGAAAAAAATCACGAGCAGTACTTTTGCATCCCACTGTACAATGGACACTGTTTCGTGATATGATTTTTCATTATAGAAACATTTTCCATTAAAGATACTAACTTGAATTGCTTTATGTGCACTTTGTACACAGAAAGGCTAATCGGGACTGGGCCTACAGTTTAAAAGTGGGATCCGAACCACTGTGCCATGTGCCCCCACCGGGTATTGAACCTGGGACAAGTGATGTGCGTCAAGAGTAAACAACGATTGTCTACATTCTATGTGTAGACAATGTAGACTATGTAAATTATGCAATCTACATCGATGACGTAATAAACGTAGACAACATGGCGCTCGGCGTTCTTCGTGCAAGGCACGCGCATCGTTCTTGAAGCAGCAACCAGCATCAATAGAAAGTGTGGAGTATTCCACTGTCCAGAAATAAGTGCTTTAAGTATTTATTTACGTTCAACCAATTCGGAAGGTATTAATTGAACTGCAAAATAAACTTGTCGCGACATACAAACTCAAAAAATGCGATGTCCATATAAAATGACAACGTTAGATTTACTTCTATTTCCGGCGCAGTGGTAGCGTCATTGCCTTGTAATCAAGGGATCCCGGGTTCGATACCCGGTGGAGGCACACAGTTGTTCGGATCCCACTTTAAACTGTAGGATTAGCCTTTCTGTACATAAAGTGGACTTAAAGCAAGAAATCAATCAATCAATCAATGAAACTTCTATTTCCACCATTTCACTCGTGGAAAAATTGCTTTAAAGACACATGCACTTTCCTATGCAGTAACAAGACAAAACATATTTTTAGCCTTCCCTTTTGTCAGTGTAAATAATAATGTCAGTTTTCACTATGGCTGTCATTCGTTTTTCTTCTGCCAATCACTTTTCGTCTCGATAGTGAAAATTCGATGACTTTGATTACGTCGAATGGTCTTAAGTTGGTTATAGGCCCAGATTACAGACATGTTTGAAGAAAAAAAGTACTTTATCTTCCAAAGAACACTGGATTTATTTCTTCCCTGTAGTTTGCATTGTCTACAGTAGACTATGTAAGCTATAAGCTAATGTAATCTTCGTGTAGATTACGCGTAGACAACGCATGTAGTCTACGGCACATCACTGCCTGGGACCCCTTGATTACAAGGCGACGACGTTGCTACTACGCCATCGGGGAGGCCCATAGAAACATACTAACAGATCCTTAATTTTTAAAGATAGTTTTTTTGTCATACCATTAGGACTTTTAAAATTGTTGTTACGCATTACCGACAAGATCGAAGTTCGAGTTAAATCTCCTTGTATACATTAAAATGTCTTCAAGTTGTTAACTTATGTTAACAATGTGAGTTCATGAAGTTCCTACTTTCAAATGCAATTGTAAACTTTCGTTACAGATTGCTCTGATGACTATATCTCTGTGGTTCTTCGCCTGGACTCCTTATCTCGTTATAAACTACACGGGAATTTTCGAGGGCTCTGTCATCACTCCTCTAGCAACCATCTGGGGATCTCTATTCGCCAAAGCTAACGCAGTTTACAATCCAATCGTCTACGGTATCAGGTAAGGACCATACGTTGCATAAGCTTTTAAATAACTTTCCCTTCTAAACACAGCGCAAAATCTGTGTAACTTCATATTTGTGTGCGATAAAGTAGTGAGACGCGACAAGTCTTGGTCTCAACCAGCACTTGAAGTGGAAAATGTTAGCTGGGGAGATGTTTGTTCGAGCTTTGGGGGGGGGGGGGGTGATGCTGCTATGATTTAACATAGTGACAATGAGATAGCTGGGGGAAGCATTGCAAATATTTTGCTAGCTGGGGGATCGTCGACACATCCCCCCATCACTTCGAGCAAGGCGTGGTTTCATGTATATATAGCTGTTGGAATTATTGCGTATACGTATAACATGCACCGTAGTTTTATTTTGGATACAATTTTGGAAAACCTGCGTACAACTTATTTTTTAGGTGTAAAACAAATGAATGTTGGATTTTTGCTGTATTTTTTGTTTCTTAAGCACAAAATTGTGTTGAAATTCGCGAAAAAGATCACAATTCGTGTTATTTCGTGATTTCAAACGGATGAAAAAGGTGTTTAGAACATGTCACTTAAACACCTTTTTGCAGCAATTAGCCTTTTAGAGTGTTACGGCATTGCGAAAAATCAAAGTCCCTAGTGCTGGGACAAACACAAGACATCCTGACCATGCTTGTCCAGCGTTCGAAATAGGCTACTGTATATTATGCTCATCACACTGTCATATTATATCTTTGATTTTTTGATTTGATTTGGTGTTTTAAGTCCACTTTATGCACAGTAAGGCTAATTGGGACTGGACCTACAGTTTAAAGTGGGATCCGAACCACTATGTGTCTCCACCGGGCATCGAACCCGGGACCCTTTGATTACAAGGCGACGACGCTACCACTGCGCCATCGGGGAGGCGGAACATATATCTAATATTCTTAAAATGTCGTTTACACCGCTAGACAAAAAAATGAAATTTACATGCTAGTCAAATTTGTAAATTTGCTTTGAAACTTAGGAGTAAAATTTGGTGTACTTCAAACAGTTTAGAGTTATATAATCAAGTTAGAACATACATATATATTACTTACCAGAATTGTTCTGTTAATCGTTAATTCGTCCAATTCTTACAGTCATCCAAAATACCGTGCGGCATTGAAGCAGAAGTTACCATTTCTCGTGTGTGGAGGAGGTGCAGACGATGACACAATCTCCCAAGGTTCAGTCGCTACAACCACGACTGCAGCGCCAGCGGAAGAAACGACAACTACTTAGAATTCGAAAGCAAAGTTCTCCTCTGCGTAGTTGCGGAATGTTTCGCTTGCAATTAGCATGCTGTTATTAAGCAAGTTCACTTGCAATGATCTTTATTTGAATTATTTAATTTTAGAGTTAATAAAAAGCATAACTAAAAAGCATTTCATGGTGATTGGTTGCACGTCAGGGACGGCGACAGGGGTGGGCACGGGTGGGCAAGCGCCCACCCAAAAATTCCTGTGCCCACCCGATTGCCCACCCAATCAAATTCAATAACTACATATACTTGGGGATATATGAATGATTCAATAAATAAGTGTATTCTGGTGTTCATAACATGTATATTTAACTTGTGAATATTATATATGCTAGAAATGTTCACATATTATCAACCCATAAAAAGCCAATTTTGTCATTAGAAAGTGAAAGCAATTACTAGAGCTATTGAAACAAAAACTGTGATCAAATGAACACTTCCATGATTAAAAGCAGCTAGTAGGCTTAGGAGGCTCAAAATTATTCAGGGTATGATCAAGATTAGATCAGAATTTAGGGTGAGCTTGAGGACAGCAGCTCCGGGCCTTGACTGGGAAAGACTGCTTTGAAAAGTACCACATAATGAAAAAAAAAGTTAGGTGCTTCGGATGTGGGAAAAATATAATAACAAACCACACCATGTAACTTAGCGAGAAGTTATAACTGAAACTGTGTAGAGGGGATTGGAGCAGTGGCGCAACCACAGGGGGGCAGGGGGCATTGCCCCCAACCTTGGACTGAAATAAGTTCTAGAGGGGCAAGGGGAGAAAACATTGACGGCTAAGTGTACCTGCAGGGGGCAATTACCGTCCGCAAATTCAAATTTTATGCAAATAAAAAATACTTTTCGTAAAATTTTCTTCATCGCTTCGCTCGCAATGCCTGCTTTTCTTAGTCTCATTAAGTTCAGAACCGTAGCTAGGAGGCGGCGGGAGACGGCCTTGGGCGCTGAACGATTTAATGAAAATAAGTTGTAAGATTGATTTTTGTTTTTAAGTCCACTTTACGCACGGAAAGGCTAATCGGGACTGGACCTACAGTTTAAAGTGGGATCCGAACCACTGTGCCATGTGCCTCCACCGGGTATCGAGCCCGGGACCCCTTCATTACAAGACGACGATCTTACCACTACACCATCGGCGAGGCACAAAAGTTGTAAAACAGTGAATCCATTGGCGTCT
This sequence comes from Lepisma saccharinum, assembly GCF_977018435.1. Lineage (NCBI taxonomy): Eukaryota > Metazoa > Arthropoda > Insecta > Zygentoma > Lepismatidae > Lepisma > Lepisma saccharinum. The sequence goes on along the minus strand of NC_139238.1, from coordinate 82,285,545 downwards.
CGTGAAATTATTTCCACCCTATTAAATCAATATTCATTACAGCCTGCAAAATAATTGTATCCAAAAATTTTCTTGCTCGCTTCGCTCGCACTCTGTCATTCTACTCTGTGATGAATTCTAAATTTCCATCTTGCATATATGTGGAACATATATCGTGCATGAAAGTTATACATGTTAATGTAAAAAACAATTATATTTGGAATTCATTAATCAAGCATTTTCTGTCTTTCAAAAACAGTTTGCGTGCTTGTTTTCCATTATTAATGTGAAATTGATCGTGTTGAAAAAATAATTCAAATTGTTTGTTCGAACACAAATGCTTTAGCACCAACTTCTACCCCTCTTTTGCATAATTTACGAGGGTAATAACGTCCTTGATACTACCGCTACTACTAATAATAATAATGTTCGTCCCGGGTTCGAATCCCGGCTTAGGCATGGATGTTTGTGAGTGTCCATTCATCAAATCATCACTCATCCTCATCTTCTCAACTTAGCCAAAAGTGGCACAAGAAGCGAAGTAAAATAGAGCAAATCAATAATAATTATGTTATAATAATAACATTATTATTATTACATTTTTATTTTCATTATTATTACTACCACTATTATTATTATTATTATTAGTGGTACGTTTATCCTGGTACTTCCCCCCCCCAGACAAAAATTCGTGATTGCGCTTCTGGATTGGAGAGAGGTTTTGGTGCTGCTCCGGGCCTCCACATACGTACATAAATCGCGGCATGAGTATGGTTAAAAAAATCTCCAAATAAACAAATAAAAACATCACCTTAGCATTACTTCCTCCAGCAACACAATAAATTATTTCGACTTTTTAATTATTAGTAGAATAATTTAATCAAGAAGACTTAGATGGGAAGGCCATGCGACACGAATGGCAGAGGAAAGAATAGTTTACAGGATTCTCGTTGGGAAACCTGATGGTAAGAGACCAGTAGGAAGGCCAAGACGAAGATGGAGGGACAACGTTGAGATGGACCTAAAATAAATCGCAAGTATGGAAAAGATTGGATTGATCTTGCCCAGGATAGGGATAATGGAAAGCTTGTGTTGATGCAGCCATAAACCTTGGGGTTTAAGTATGATAGAGAGTATAATTTTAATTAACTCTGAATTGAAATTCCAGAAGTGTCTCTTTTTTTCATTACAATTTTTATATACCTGTCATCTTCAAATATCAATATGGTATGTGAAATATCATCAACTTTATATTCGTTCTACTAATAAGAAGTAATCAGAATAATCACTACAATACCGAAGTGAAGAAATTTTAATAAACCAGTTATGTATGGAAAAACCTACAGTATTATTCAATTGCTAAAGAGTGGCTTATCCTATTTAGAAATCCTCGTTCCACACATAAATTTTGCCACATGAATCAGAATGTCAACAGAATCTGTAGATCCAGCTGAAGTAAAGAAGGAAAAGTTATGTCACGTATCCAGAAGACGATTTTCTTAGTTTGATTATAAGCTCACTTTTAGGCTCATATAGGCTAATCGGGACTAAACCTACAGTTTAACGTGTAGTCCGAATCAATGTGCATTGCGCTTCCACCAGAGGAGGGGGGAGTCGAACACATGACCTCTTCATTATAATACGGCAGCGTTATGCCATTGGGGAAAAATATACAAAAGATCTCGCACCAAACGTATCATTTTATCACCACAGAAGATGCGTCTACTTTTAGAGGGTGATTGACTGAGACAAATATTTGAGACTTTCGAAAAACAACGTCATTGTTCACGGAATTAGCTGCCTTTATCCACTAATGAAACGCTGTGCGATTGAAACTACCACCTCAACTTTCTAAGAGGTATGAACTAATGAAACTCCATTTTTGGAAGAGTAAGTTGGGGTTGATTTGTTTTATTTTAAGTCATTTTTCTGCTAATTTTGATAATGACGACGATAAGGTTCAATGGTGATTAGATGAAAGTAACGAAGGGGCGAAAACAAACACATGCTGACACTCAAAATACAAACCCTCATAAATTATTAATTTGACAGTGGTTCCAGGCGCCAGGGACTCGTTGCCCTACAAGAATAAAGTTCCAGGGTATGCTGCACAGGATAGAGGTTGACATTCTAATGTGTTCGAAATGGTCACACCATACAACCCAAGTCATCTATGAAAATAGATGAATTATTACCGGTACGGTAATCAACTTTGATGAATTCCTTGTGTCCTAATCATTTTGTTACCTCATAAAATATGTTCATGTAACCATACGTGTATTGCTTCTCCCGCATTAGTAACATGAAAGTTCAGAAAAGGAATAGCAACTTAGGTAATAATCTCTTCAATTCTGAACAGATTTTTCAATCTTACTTGTTTATTATTTATGAGTGATATTTTGTCAAAATAGCCTTTCATTAGCCTAGGAATACTTAATGGACAATTAACAAAGAATTGGTTATCCCTGTGTGTTTTAAATCATTCCTAATAAGACGTTCATTTTAATCCAAACATTCAGTGGCGGCGATTAGGAGGAGCGGGAAGTGGGGGATGCAGTTCCCCGCCACATTTTGCCACTTTTTGCCTCTTTATGCAAAATGCCACTATGGCCTCTTTATGCTAAGCCTTTTCTACCAAGAAAAAATTAAACATATTGTCCTTGCCCCTCAAATGTTGGCACCCAATCGCCGCTACTACAAACATTGAGATAGATTTCTCAGTTGTACAAACCTTGTAAGCTAAAAAATGTGGCCCCCAAAGAGTAAGAAAAGTATTTCAGTCAAGAACTCATACCATGAAAATACTATGCTCAGGAACATGCATTAAATTACGAGAAACTTCACGATTGTCTACCATCGCACTTTCTATCATTGTCGCCGAATACATAAAATAAAGTATGTGTCTTGTATTTGCAACACAAGCTTAAATAAACCTAATTCACATTTATTTTACTCTATTAACATGTATGAATGAATGTGACTAGAATGTATGGCTGCGCATGTGTAAACACTTCCTTGAAATAATTGGGTCTATCAGAGACAATACTGCCCACCCTAATCTATCAATATGGAGCTTCTGCCCACCCGGTCGAAGATTTCTGGCGCCGTCCCTGTTGCACGTGAAGGAATAGTGAGTAGCCCGATTTACGTTTTCCATAACAATACTCATATTCCGAGGGTCGCTGGTTCAAATCTCACCACTTTTCCTTCAATCCTTCATCCTAGATATATGCCGGAATGGGAAATAAATAAAATTCAGACGTTCAAGCGGGAAAACATTCACATTTTTCTGACAAAATGCGGAAATTTTCGCGATGGGAAATGTTCAGGAATTCCCGATACTCAAAAACTCGAATTCTACACATTGTTTCTCCTTGAATTGCTTGTTTTCGCATTTCTGTAATGAAAACTGCCAACCGATATTATAGTGAAGAAAACTTGGAGAATATAGAAGTTTTAATTCACGACCATTCAAAATCTTTCGACTGTTCGGAATCCTGAAAATTTCCCCAAGTCGAAATTCCCCTCCCCCAACGATACCAGTAATGACATTTCGGATTCCTGTATATTTCCCCTAGCGAATTGATGACCTCTCGTGGAAAATGGATGATTCTTTTCTATCACTCGTGACACTGAAGTCTAGTCTTTAGTTTTAGAATATGTTATTCTGACTGTTCACGTACTTTTAGACTTAAATTGACGATTTGTAGTTAGTTTTAGACCTCGTTGGGCAGTCAAAGCTTACATTTAAGCATATCGCCCACTGCGACGCAGGGAAACGCGGCAACAGAACTTCTGTTGTCTGCTTCCATTGAAATCAAATGGTGTAACGCTCACTATATAGAAACGCGCGGAATTTCCGTGTCAGAAGTCTGCAGGTTATCTTAAAGATTATCGCCCACAGAGACGCCGCAAACGCGTCTGTTGCGTTCTGTTGCCGCGTCTCAGTGGGCGTCAAGCTTTAAACGTCAAAGGAGGGAGAATGCCTCTTTAGACACCATAGAAGGGGCTAACACATTTTAAAACATCTAAAGTCGCGATATCCACTTACTCTTTACGTTAGCTTGTGATCAATAGTTTTAGACCTTTCTGAGGTGATCTCCTAACTTTAGTAGAGGCACTATTTATTCTTATTCTAACCGAATATTTGGGGTCTCCCCGATGGCGCAGTGGTAGCGTCGTCGCCTTGTAATCAAGGGGTCCCGGGTTCGGTACCCGGTGGAGGCACATAGTGGTTCGGATCCTACTGTAAACTCTAGGTCCAGTCCAGATTAGCCATACTGTGCATAAAGTGGACTTAAAACACCAACTCAATCAATCAATCTAACCGAATATTTAGCATATAGTTCGTTTTACATATTTTGATGCATAATAGCGAACTCCTAAATGGTTAGTGCTCTCCCTTTGGTTAGAGCAATCTTGGGTTCTATCCAGTGCTCTGCACGGGGATACTAACCCCCATAATGTGCACAATCACCCCCCCCCCCAACTAGGATAATATGCATAAGCATCCCCCATCTACTGCATCATGTTCATATTATTCCATACAAGCCAGGGTTGAAGCCATGTAGGAAGTGAGGAACTTCCTACAGTTCATTTATACTTGCTTCCAGTTCTCTACTTTTTAGGAGTTTAATAATAATGCGCGTTATAAAATTATGAGCTCAATGTACGTACAATTAACCAAGTTAGGTAGTGTCAAGAGTTGACTGCTGTCGCTCGCTGCAGGTGCAGCCCAAAGACCATGGACACACAGGCTTTGCTGCCCCACCTGAGGAACCTCGCTGGGAGAAGTATGCGGTTTTAAAGCATCCAGCGAGGAAGCATCGAGGGTTTCCTCAATCAGTGGTGCAAACCCCAGCAAAATGGTACTAAACCTAGCACAGTTTGATCTTCGTTGGCACCTAGCACCGTGCTTTTGGCAAAATGGTAAAATCTGCAAACATGAGTCTCTGGGAGAGGGAAATCTAATTCATTTTTCAGGAAATAAAAGTAAAATTAGGTCCAAATCTTATTTTTACTTCACAAGCGGAAATGTTTCAAATAAAAGGGAGTATGCCTACACAGCGACAAGCTATTTACAACCATGGCACGATCCATTCTCTATCTTTTCTATATCCTGCCAGATTTTGTTTGTGGGGAAATTTTATGGCAGGAAATCTATAGAAGGTTGGGGGGGGGGGGTAAACAAATAATTCTCTAAAACCGTATCAAGTATTTTGCTGAACCCATTTCGATTATTCAGTCATCGTACATAATTTTTCAAACCTTCCTCGGTTTACCATAATTTCTTCCTACCCCCCCAAAAAACCACGAGTCACCACTGATACAAGCATGACCCTCCTATCCACAAACTCGACCAAGGCCCTCCCCCCCCCCCAGCTAGGAATACCCACTTCGAGCACTGGTTGGTTCCTGACTGGAGCTTTGAGATTTCGGTGCTGACCCAATAATAGCGGATCCTGGTCTTGCATGTTCATATCTGATAACTTCACAAAACATTCCCCCACAAATGATGAAACGACCCTTTCAATATTTGGCAACAACATCACCATTTGATGGCAGAGCAACGGATTGTTTTTACGTTCCCCATGTTTCTTCTTTGAACAAGAAGGAGGCAATGAAAACAGTGATGATACCTAAAGAGGGTATGAGGTAGATATCCCTCTGCTGCATAGTCCCCAGCAAACAAGAAAAATGACTGACTTCTACTCCAGATATGCATTCTACCTGCAATATTTAGGTTAATACGTATTCTCCAAAAATATTTAAATATACCAAACTTCTTGTAATTTTGTTTAAGGTGAGTATCTATTTTTTCCGAACGACGTTTCGGGAAACTACTGTTCCCTTCCTCAGGTTTATTTTTTACGCTATCTGAAATACTCCATAGCCACTTCAAATCTCTTCAAAAGCCAGGAAAAAGGATACGGTATGACTTTGGTGAAGGAAGAATTTGGAAAATTTGCTAAAACTATTAAAACTCCCATCCCCATGCCTGTTTAAAACCACAACAATAAAAAAAAATCTTTCTCAGTCTAAAAGATCCATTTCAAATTTTAAAGATAAAAAGGCGCACGCCATTTCACTTCCCCGTATTGACTTCAGGATGACTCCTCGCTGAATGCAGGAAGTTGTTATTTAGGGGTATATTAAACATCAGTGCCGTCATGACAAAATATCTTGCCTCTGTCTCTCATTTACATTTATCTGTTACAATACTGATGTTGAATCTTTGTTGTGTAATTGAAATTCAATAATTACAAAGAAAGTACCCTGCCCAAGGGTAGTTGGTGGGATCAGCATTCCTTAAAAAAATTCACGTTTATGAAAATGGCAAACTATAGAACTGCCCTCTTTATAGTCACATTTCTCATTACAAAATTCCTGAGCATGCCACTGTTTTCATTGCTCTTATTTATATACGTATAAAAAATAGAACAAGTTTGTTTTTTCACATGCAGGGTTTATTTTACAAAGTATTCTACAGTGTTCAAGAGGTATAAGTAGACGTGAAGCAAAGTTGTCGACATTTTTGATTTACCATCCATACTTTTGATATTCTTCTTTGGGCGCCACTAAGAATAAGCATGCTCCATTTTTTATTGTTACAAAATGAACAATAAAATAACAGCAGCAGTACATTCTGCAACAAAGGAACACAAAGGGATAATCTTTGTGTGCTTGTTGATTGATGCCTTCATTGTTATGTTCTGATGAGAAGATGGTTTTCTTCTTCAACAAGTCTTGACCAGTGTAAAGCACTGAGATGTTCTGTGGTGTTGACAGTTTGAAGGCTGAAATATTTTCTGCCATTGACATCAGATGTTTATATTTTAGGCTGCAGGCTTTTCCTCTGCGACAGTGGTAACACCGGATGCTGTGGAACCAGTATCGGATTCTGGTTCTGGGGTGCAGGACAAGCTGGGGAACTTCTTGTAGAGGGCAGCTCGGTATTTAGGGTGGCTGTTAATAAAAGAAAGAAAGTTAGTTGTTATGTAATACTTCAGTGAGTGAGTGAATTAAATAATTTTGGATGCGTCGGCACACTTGGCCATTTTGCATCCTTCAGAATATACAGGGAAAAGTTCCCTTATCTAATATCCTTACTTTAAAGTTTAAAAAAGGGCTAAAAGTCAGGGATCTGCACAGGACATACACAACACATTAAAAAGGTAAGGTACTAAAAACCTTCCTCAGATACAATGTAAAAGGCCTGTAACTCTCAGAAAGCTAAAAACATTGATTAAAACACGGTCATCATATCCCAACATGGAAGATAACAATTAAGGAAGTTAAAAATTTGTCTGAGGATATTAATAATTGACACATTCGAAAAGAATATGCTAAACATTTAAAACAACATTGCATGCGCAACAGATGGGAGAACCAGTGGTGCAGGAATGGGGGGTTTATACGGGTATATTATACCCCCAATTTTTGAAGGGGGTACTGTATCCCTTAAATCCATAAGGCAAGGAACTACTGTTAAAAAAACATATTTTCAATTCACTCAAAAAAAAGTTTATTATGTTTATAACTAACATGAATTATCTTCCTTACCACAGAAATTCAAACCATTGTAAACTTATTATACTACATTGTGCTTGCTACTAGTTAGTTCATTGACCTGTGTTTGAGGTCTGCAAACCTCTCTAAGGAGATGAAAATTGTTTAAAATGAGTGTGGAACCATAGAATCAGGTAAAGTTTACTCTCACAAAATCAGGCGAATGCTATTTTGCATAAGCGGGGGAACACTTTTCTAAAGACGTGGTCGCTTTAATTCGAAGAAAAGATACAAATCTTCATCAGAAGAGTATATGACTGATCTTTTCTTTTGAATTTTTCGAATGGAATTTTCCAAAATGAAATACTTACACAAACAAGATGAGACAGAAGAGACTGACTTGGGAGGTACAATGTACTTCTGTACCTCACACATAATTTTCATAGCTTTATAAGAGGGTGTTCGGCAAACTATAATTAAACCTATATATTAACAGATTTTTTGAAAAGGGAGATGATACCGAGACAAGAAAAGTCCGTGTTTCTTCTCAATTTTCTAGACGAGACTCAAATAAATCTCTGCAAAATCAAAGCGAGACGATCTTTGATGTCCGTGAAGACCTCAATCGAAATTCTGGTATCATATTTAAAAAAAATTGCTTAAAATAAATTTAAATTACTATTTGTCTTATCCAGGCTTATATCTTATTGATCTTTTCAAATAAGTCGTATATTTTGTTTACTGTAATTACTGTAATTACTGTACTCAGGATAAAATTCCATATTTCGACAGTTCGCAGTGTTGAAACAAGCAGCAAAATGTTATAAAGAAAAGTTTTTGCTTTAATGACATATTGTACGTTGTGAAAGTTTGAGTGGTTACACAATGTACCTGTTGCTTATCCTAAATATGTCATGGGTCAGGATGAGATACCTCACTTTATAATTAAGGGGTCCCACATGCACAGTGCTTTGGATTCCACTAGAAACTGCAGATCAATTCCCAATTTACCTACCTGAGCATGAAGGGAATCTAGAATAAGTTTTTATAACTTCTGATTGGAAACCGAAAGAAAAATAAGCACAACAAGAATGATTGATTGATTTAGTTTATTTTACTTCACGTTTTGTGCCTCTTGGCAAATTTGCGAAAATGGGGATGAGTGATGAAATGATGAAATTGATGAATGGACATTCACAAACAACCAAGCCCGGGATTCGAACCCGGGACCCTTGGCGGTGCAGCACGATGTGCTAACCACTCTGCCACAGAGTCTGGCACAAACAAGAATGAGAAAGACCTCACTACACAGGAGACGATATAAGGCTATGACAATTCTCGACTCGTCACATCGTGATATCATTCCTACGTGAAATTAAATGTTTCATAGACATTAAAACAGGGATTAATTTATGATTTTATCAAAGGGGAGAGGACTTATTTTTACCTATATATTAGGTGTACTTAGAATTAGACATTAATTGCTTGAAATATAATTTTGATGTCGAATGTAACACAAATGCCATTTTAAGATAAACTCTAAAGCCAAACTGTAAGAGAATCACATTAGGCAGATGAATGCACAAGATAAATGAGACTTGCTGCAGGTTATCAGGTGGTCAGGGGCATGATGCTGATCACATCACCCCCACTCACGACCGGATCAAGAAAGTATGGGGCATTACCCCCACACCCCCTATATGCTTTCATGGCATGATGCTAAGCACAGGGGACCACTTTACCTTTTAAGTAATAATCAGAATAGCAAAACGTGCTAAATATCCCCCAACTACAAAGTTAGATCCCCCTTACTATGAAAATTATGTGCCAATCTAAGACCTAACATTAATATCCAATATCTGGATATCCCCCCTCAAGTCCCCCCCCCAATTTAGTGCTCAATCATCCCCTTGTAGAATTACCATGGAAATCAAAGGCTTAGGAATCCTGTTGATAGTCAAGAGTTTTGTAGGCCCTCCCCCAATAATACTTCAATCTCCCCACAATAATCCACCTGACAATGTAAAAATTAATAAGAACTGGACAATGTCCCTCCCCAATAATATTTATTACCTGTCCCTTAGCAGGATATTAGCAGTATATGAAGTGATTAGTACATGTTAACGAAGATCAACTTCTGTCCAATGCTGAAATTTTTATTCAGTCAAATTTTCATCACAAAAAATCCCCCCCCCCCCAAAAAAAAAATAATAATTTGGGTGGGCGCAACCTGCGTCCACAAACCCGTCTGTGGGCACCCCTGGCTCTAAGATCTGAAGGATTTCAGTTTTGTACATGAAATGAATGATACTGTAGAACTTTCAGTGCTTGAGTGTGCCATTAGGTACAGCTAATAATATTACAAATAAATATTTTGTCAAATGTTTTACAAATATTCCAAAGTTAGACCTCTTACGAGTTGATTAGGAACCATCTAAACTCATTTTTTGTTTTATTTTATAATATAACGTCCTCTAGATGTCTGAGAAAATACCAGCTTCTAAAAAGCATCGGATGTGGTACACATCAGTCAAAAAATTGTTTAAATATCTTTTTATGTGTAGCTATGGGACTTTAAAATTAAAAATGAACTGAACTGAATGGAACTCTGCAGAGTGTTTCTGTGACCATGTTACAAACTTTCAGGGATGATGGAAGGGGACAAAAGCATCAATTTGAGATAAGAAACCCCTGTCTGGAAACACCTCGTTCAGAAGTTTCAAGGGTTCCAAAACCATTCTGACATGAAAGGTATGCAACCCACAAACTTGTAGGGAACCCCACAAAAGGAAAGAGGACGTGACCTTGAGAAACTAGCAGATACGTTGTTTGTTTCTGAACATAAGAGATAAGGAACCTCATTCCGAAAATGCCCCAGTCAAGAGTTATAAATCAAAACCGTTGTTGGAAGGTAGAAGGTTCTATGCAGTCCCTTTTTCCAGGATGCGAAACTACCACAGTGACTCTGGTCCCACTTTACCTGTAGGTCCAGTCCCGATTAGCCCATCTGAGCATAAAATAGTCTCAACAAATCCAAAGTTTAACCAAAATTTGGGATGGTTATGGGAAAAAAAGAAAGATATTTATTTGTAGCTTTAATAAGTAAATTACTATCTCCTACATTACTACATCATACATAACTAGACAAGATTAATGCATTTATAGCAGTTGTTGAAATTTGCATCCTCCAGTATCGATGCAGGCATGACAGCATCGCAAGAAGCTTTGTCGCATATGCTCTAACATCCTTGGAGTCGTTCGGGCAATGTCACTGGCAGCAAGAAATCTTGCCAGGAGTTCTTCTTCATTATCCACAGGCATCTTGTACACAACACTTCTTATGTGACCCCACAAAATAAATGAAGTGGGAACAGATCAGGTGGACCTGCTGGATTACCCTTCTTGTCACTACGGTTTTGGCTTGTAATTTCTGAACAAGGCTTTTTTGGACAGGGATTGCTTATCTCATATTGATGCTTTTATTTGTAACATGGTCACGGAAACACCCTGTATAAGTGTGATATATTTCTATATCCAGTGGGTGGGAGATGATTATTCCTGGTTGTGATGGCTCAAGATAAGGGACGAGGGAATCCTCCTTAGCCCCTTTAATCTTGCCCTGCATTAAAATTAATACATGTATCTTTGTTCACAATTTTCACATTTCAAACTCTTGATTTTCTGTTCTACCCGTTAAATTCAAAATGAGCCCAGAACAAGGTTCAGAACTTTGTGTGTTTTAGAATTGTTATCTGGTCTTAAGAGCTGTTTTGAAAATAATAAATTCTAAGAAAAACAAAGAAATAAAAATTATTTATGCAATAAAAAAAATGGAAATTCGTGTCTACTACTCTAAAATGGATAATTTCCCATGCCTTCACATTATACCTAGGTATAGGCAACTGAATATGGGAGGCTGAATTTTGTACCCACCCAAATGAAAAACGTTCCTGCGCCACTGGGAGGGTCCTACACTTGCAGCAAATGGCGATGTGTAACACGAATGTGTCTAATGTGAAGCTGAGTTAAAATGACCTCTTCTTGATGGAAGGGGTGGAATGAGGAATGCAAAGTTTGAATGGTTGGCTTGGTAGCTTGAAGCTTGTTCGCCAATGTGTCTACAGAGAGGTAAGTTAATCAACTGCTTCATCATATCTATTTATAGTCTTCCCTTTAATAACTACACACAAAATCATATTATGTGTTATTCTCCATATATCATCTCTAACTGTACCATATATTTTCCTTAATAACTATGGCTGAGTAGATTTCTATTGGCCGATACCATTGGTATCGTTATGGGAAATTAATGGTTGAAAATTAATCACCGATTCCAGCCAATACTGTTAAAAAATTGGTTGTTTCGCAGAGTCTTCAAAAATGCAACACAGCACCTTCACAATCTGAATATCCTGCAAATTATGCAAAATGCATTCTTTATTATTATTTTTGCAACAGCCTTTGGAAGAACTAGGTGATTTAATGATTATCTCATATGAAATTATGAATACTTGAAAGCAGTGCTATAGTTCCATTGCACTGTCTACATATTAAAATAAATAAATATTCTGAACTGCTTTAAATGGTTACAATTTTCAAGTTTTAACCATCAATATTGATGAAAATCGGTAAGAGTATGGCATTGGTTCAAAGTGATATCGGCTTGGCCATTTAAACAACTTATATTGATGCAATATTCTGTACATACTAATAGAAAATAATCTGGAAATGTTAATGAAAGAAAACCACCACTTTGTATTTTCCTGTGAAGAATAAGCAGATATAGGGTGATTCAAAATTGTCGTGATATATTCCTTATATCACTAATGAATGGTTTTCAGGATGGGATAAGACACTGTTGTTTTCCAGCAAGATGGTGCACTACCCCATTTCACCAGAATCGTCCGGTACTACCTCCATGACACCCCCAATAGGTGGATCGGGCATGGCTCACTAAGACTGTGGGCAGCTTGCTCTCCAGACCTGACTCCCCTACACTTTTTTTCTGGGGTTTATTAAATCTATGGTGTACCAAGTAAAGATCAACACTACAGAGAAACTGACACAGCGAATAGCTACAGCAACACGGGGAGCATGTGTTTCAGTCTACACAAGAGAGGTGGTTTCTATGCTTAGACTTACAGGGCCACCATATTGAAATGTACTGAGTTTGTCTTCTATACTAGAGTACTTTCAGCAATAATGTCCATTTTGTCAATAAAATGCATTTTGATGAAAATGTCAACAGACTTTTGAATCACCCAATATAACAAGTATTTTATATCAGGTATAAAATATATCAAGTACATCAGTAAAAAGGCACTACTTACCTAATGCCATAAACAATTGGGTTGTACACAGCATTTGCCTTGGCGAACAGAGATCCCCAGATGGTGGCCAGGGGAGTGATCTTGGCTCCCTCGAAGATTCCAGTGAAGTTGATCACGAGGTAGGGTGTCCATGCGAAGAACCACAGTGCGATTGTCATTAAGGCTATCTATAACAAGAGAAATACAAAATGCACTTGATGCTGCCCTCTATGAAAGTTTCATGAGGAAAGAAATACACCATGTCCCAAAATGATTATCAGGGTTTCAAGTAGTTGATAGATTGCAACAGATGAAGGTGAATGTTTACATTGTACATGTACGATAAAACCGGCTGTGGTAGTTTGCTATCCTGAGCGCTTATCATTTGCTTCCCATCAGTCACAGCAGCGTAGGTGTATTACTAGATGGCGACTCCCGTGCAGAAGTTCTTTTGTGTCATTGAATTTGCAAAGTGTGGTTCTGCTGTATCAGTTCAGCGAGCTTTTTCGAGGGTGATTTCGAAGTGATCCTCCATCTGATAACATAACAACATTCGTTGATGGATTGATAAGTTTCATCAACTAGATGTGTCTGCAAAGGGAAGACTTCTGGATGTCCAAGTGTATCGAACAAAAGTGTCGAGAAGCAATGGACTACTGGATGGATGTGTGCCGTGTCACGAAAGGTTCTCACATTGAACATTTATGAGGCACACTATGTAAACTTGTTGAGTTGTTGTTTACTCACATATAAGCATTGTCCTTATATAAGGGAAATTGAACGACTATGAAACCCCGATAATTCTTTTGGGGCACACTGTATTTGTGGAGTTGTGTTTATTTTCATATGTTTAGTAGGGATGAGCAGATCTGAATCTGAGACGATTTTGGGCGTAGATGCTGAGATTTGAATACTAAATACAGAATTTGGAATTCAGGTCCAGAGTCTAAGGTTGATACTGAATCTTGGATCTAACTAAGTAACTCTCTAGCCTTCTTAAACCCAAAGATTTATGCAGCAACACAAGCCTTCCATCTGTTGCTATCCTGGGCAAGATCAATCCAATCTTTTCCATCCTTACCGATTTCCTTTAGGTCCATTTCAACGTTATTCCTCTATCTTCATCTTGGCCTTCCTACAGGAATCTAGCATCTGAGTTTCAAATACGAAATCCAAGACTCTATTAGATCCTGGCACATACCGAATTCAGGATTTGGATATCAGATCCAGGATCTGCAGTGTTGCTGAATTCAGGATTTGAAATCCAGATATTGGATCCTGGATTCAAATCTTGCAAGAGTCAGATAATTCATATTTGAACACCCGTCACCAGTGTTTCCAGAGCTGCACAACATTCACTAGTGTAGTGCAGGTTTTTGTGCTCTCTCGAAGTAGTTGCAAGTCACAGTTTTGGTAGGTTTGTGTTGGAAGGTTATGCACAGGCACAACTAGGACTGACAAGAGGATGGAAGAAATTTTCATCAATAGCACTCCCCCTTGAAGAATTCAAGTAAAAATCGTTGATTGTAATAGAAATTCATAGCAAGATTATTACAATTTTGTCTCATGTGTGTGCATTAGGGGAGACCAGGGCAAAATGATCCCCTGGGGCAAAATGATCATTCATAATTTCTGCTCGGTTAGTGGAAGTATCATGTGGGCAATTCAGGTACTACCTCTTCAGTTGAGGTGAAGACTGTCGGTGAGAGTTAATTTTGATCTCAATATTTTGTTTAAAATTTACGGCAAAATGTTATTGCAAGACCTCTTGATTTAAGAAAAGTGATTATTTTTCAGCACTGTATGTATGGAATTGTATCACTGAATATAATCACAAATATTTAGGTGTTTAAAGCATGTAATAGGGTTACTTGCATATTTGTCCTGCCCATTTAAGATGCCGTTTTGTCGTGGCATTGAGTTTTCTACAGTAACAATCAACATTTGGGGCTTAGTGCTCACTCTATAAGGAGCAACAGTTCTGATAGTGATAATGATAATTCAGAGTGTATTTACTGCAGTGATGCATTCTGTTCATGATGAAGGCTAGATTATAAGTCAGATGTGTAAACAATGGCCTCGTGAACAATGTGCTGGAGTGGATGATGACGTTGACTTCATTTGTGATCTCTGTAAGTAATACATGAAAATTCATGTCCCAGTTAAATGTATAAAGTGCTATAGCTGTTTATTTTTTCATTTCTAAAGTAACATTCTAGTTTTCTACTTTTTGACAAGGCATTTACTTGTAACATACCTAAGAAACAGGGGATCACATTGCCCTGGGACAAAGTGATTATTTGCATCATCTTATGTTTGCCTTTACTCTGTAGTACATTTCAATTTAAAATTTCCCAATCAATTCTAAATAATAGATGTGCACTAAAACACATGTGTAATAGCAGTGGCATAGCGTGACATTTTCAAAGGTGTTGCCCGCCATCAGTACGACAATTATTCTGCTAGATGTTATCATCTACAACCCCCCCAAAAAAGAACATGCCTTCGACCTAGATTTTTGTTCATTTCATTGTGTTTCTTTTTTTGCAATCCACTCAGTGATCTAGCCACACGCACTCCTACCAAGAACTCCCACTCATGAGACAGTTACCACGAAAATCCAATGAATAGTGGTTGGGCCTTGTCAATTCTTAATATGTTTCTTTGCAAATGAGGTGGAAAGGGGAAGAAGAAGAACGATACATTTCTCAGGCCAGTTGGATGTTTGTGCAGTAAGCAGATGACAGAATTCCGCTCCTCTAGCGATGATCAAATTGTGAAAGGGAACTCCAGCTGTACGTACTACTGTTGCCAACTTAGTATTTTGCAGCAAGGTTTGTCCAAATCACGAATCACACCAAGAAACTATATTTTTGTCTAGTACCTAACCGGTCTCAGTTGTAGTTCAAGGCAGTTTAGGCTTTGCAGTCTAGATGTAGTTGCTTCAGAGAAATAGTATCCCCATTTTGGGCAGGATTTAGCTCTTTCCTGCCAATCCGATGTGACAACACTGGCATATACCGGCAGGACCAACTGGTAACTGGGCCCCTGAACAGGCATATGAATATCCCCGTAAAACGCTTTGCCCCAAAGTCTTCCCTCCCTCTTCCCTTGCATTCGCACCCTCCCCTCTTGTTACATCTTCAGGGTAGCAGAACAGTCTCCCTTTTTGCTTCTGTCAGCTGCAGAAACAAATGTCCTCTGCAATATCTACTCGACGGCAACACTATTGGTTAATGTACAATGTTAATGTTGTATTTAGCAATGTTGTTATTTTATTCAAAACAACATTTTAATTCTTCATATTTTGCTGTTACATGCGGTAACACCAGTTACATGCATGCCATGTAATAGTCTTTATTGTATTGCGATGTTCATGTGAAATATGGTTTGATTTACTTTACAGGAATCATTTAGCCCTGTCTCCCCTATTACTAGACTCTGTGGTGCCTTACCTGTATGGAAACAAAACTATCCTGCAACAAACAGTCCAAAATGGTGTATGGCATTGTTAATTCTGTGTTATATTGGGCAACTTTTACCGTGAATTACTATCTTATGAATACAATTATTACTTATTCAATTCTACAGAAGAATATTAACAAATATCTTGTTAGAACAAATTCTAATGATGCATGTGCCTTAAATATAATACAATGCTACAATGAAATATATTTTTATAACTGAGACTATTAATTAATACCAAACATTTTGTTACAACAATGACAAGTGTTTCCGATTTGGACTGATTTAAAAAAATCCATGCATAAACAATTGGTCATTACTTGGAAAATTGTATATCACGTCATCATCATCAACAAATCATATATAATAACTGTTAGTTTTTATAACTAAAAAAAAACTATTTTTAAATACACTTGAAGTAACTTAGAGAAATGGCTGTACTGGGAGTGAAGTGAGCAAGAAAATTTCACTACAACTATTTCCTTCCAAGCCAACAACAATGGAATTTTATGGAGTGGCAATATTTTCACAGTTATCAGACACTGCTACTATTTTCCAAGTTTTTCACTCTTTTACTTGCTCAGCAACCCTTTCATTGAACGCACACCTGACCTTCACCATAGCCATGGCTCTGCATGGGTCTGATTATGAGTAGTAGGAATTTAAAAAAATGCACCAAATGTGTTCTCAACAGGTAGCTGAGGGGATGTAGTGAGATTTTGAGTAACATGTATCATGTTCAGCCCTGCATATGTAGTGGAGATGCAGGAAGATATGACATGAAGGACTTGTTATTTCTTAACCATAATCAAGGCTCACAACAAATCTGCATGCTGTGTTTATTTGTTAAACATCAGATGCTATGATATGAAGGTCATTAATCTAGGATTACCTTAGCCCCCATTTGCACTCTGTGCTTGTTTGTTGAGCATCAGATGTTATGATATGAAGATCTCTTCATTGTTACACCATTAATCCAGGCTTACCTTAGCCAATTTGCACTCTGTGCTTGTTTCTTGAGCATCAGATGTTATCACCTGAAGGCATTTTCTTTGTTTCACCATTAATCTAGGCTTACCATAGCCAATTTGCACTCTGTGCTTGTTTGTTGAGCATCATCGGATGTTATGACATGAAGGTATCTTCATTATTTCACCATTAATCTAGGCTTACCTTAGCCAATTTGCACTCTGTGCTCTTTTGTTGAGCATCAGAAGTTATGACGTGAAGCTATCTTCTTTGTTTCACCATTAATCTAGGCTTACCTTAGCCAATTTGCACTCTGTGCTTGTTTGTTAAGCATCAGATGTTATGATATGAAGGTGTCTTCATTATTTCAACATTAATCTAGGCTTACCATAACCAATTTGCACTCTGTGCTTGTTTGTTGAGCATCAGATGTTATGATATGAAGATCTCTTCATTGTTACACCATTAATCCTGGTTTACCTTAGCCAATTTGCACTCTGTGCTTGTTTGTTGAGCATCAGATGTTATGATATGAAGATCACTTCATTGTTACACCATTAATATAGGCTTACCTTAGCCAATTTGCACTCTGTGCTTGTTTGTTGAGCATCACCGGATGTTATGACATGAAGGTGACTTCATTAGTTCCCCATTAAACTAGGCTTACCTTAACCAATTTGCACTCTGTGCTTGTTTGTTGAGCATCAGATGTTATGATATGAAGATCACTTCATTGTTACACCATTAATCTAGGCTTACCTTAACCAATTTGCACTCTGTGCTTGTTTGTTGAGCATCATGAGATGTTATGACATTAAGGTGTCTTCATTATTTCACCATTAATCTAGGCTTACCTTAGCCAATTTGCACTCTGTGCTTGTTTGTTAAGCATCAGATGTTATGATATGAAGGTGTCTTCATTATTTCAACATTAATCTAGGCTTACCATAACCAATTTGCACTCTGTGCTTGTTTGTTGAGCATCAGATGTTATGATATGAAGATCTCTTCATTGTTACACCATTAATCCTGGTTTACCTTAGCCAATTTGCACTCTGTGCTTGTTTGTTGAGCATCAGATGTTATGATATGAAGATCACTTCATTGTTACACCATTAATATAGGCTTACCTTAGCCAATTTGCACTCTGTGTTTGTTTGCTGAGCATCACCGGATGTTATGACATGAAGGTGTCTTCATTAGTTCCCCATTAAACTAGGCTTACCTTAACCAATTTGCACTCTGTGCTTGTTTGTTGAGCATCAGATGTTATGATATGAAGATCACTTCATTGTTACACCATTAATCTAGGCTTACCTTAACCAATTTGCACTCTGTGCTTGTTTGTTGAGCATCATGAGATGTTATGACATTAAGGTGTCTTCATTATTTCACCATTAATCTAGGCTTACCTTAACGAATTTGCACTCTGTGCTTGTTTGTTGAGCATCAGATGTTATGATATGAAGGTCTATTCATTGTTACACCATTAATCGAGGCTCACCTTAGCCAATTTGCACTCTGTGTTTGTTTGTTGAGCATCAGAAGTTATCATGTGAAGGTATCTTATTTGTTTCACCATTAATCTAGGCTTACCTTAGCCAATTTGCATTCTGTGCTTGTTTGTTAACCATCATCGGATGTTATGACATGAAGGTGTCATCATTATTTCACCATTAATCTAGGCTTACCTTAGCCAATTTGCACTCTGTTCTTGTTTGTTGAGCATCAAATGTTATCACATGAAGGTATCTTCTTTGTTTCATCATTAATCTAGGCATACCATGGCCAATTTGCACTCTGTGCTTGTTTGTTGAGCATCACCGGATGTTATGACATGAAGGTGTCTTCATTAGTTCCCCATTAATCTAGGCTTACCTTAACCAATTTGCACTCTGTGCTTGTTTGTTGAGCATCAGATGTTATGAAATGAAGATCACTTCATTGTTACACCATTAATATAGGCTTATCTTAGCCAATTTGCACTCTGTGCTTGATTGTTGAGCATCATGAGATATTATGACATTAAGGTGTCTTCATTATTTCACCATTAATCTAAACTTACCTTAACCAATTTGCACTCTGTGCTTGTTTGTTGAGCATCAGATGTTATGATATGAAGGTCTATTCATTGTTACACCATTAATCGAGGCTCACCTTAGCCAATTTGCACTCTGTGCTTGTTTGTTGAGCATCAGAAGTTATCATGTGAAGGTATCTTATTTGTTTCACCATTAATCTAGGCTTACCTTAGCAAATTTCCACTCTGTGCATGTTTGTTAAGCATCATCGGATGTTATGACATGAAGGTGTCATCATTATTTCACCATTAATCTAGGCTTACCTTAGCCAATTTGCACTCTGTTCTTGTTTGTTGAACATCGATGTTATGACATGAAGGTCTCCTCATTGTTACACCATTAATCCAGGCTTACCTTAGCCAATTTGCACTCGGTGCTTGTTTGTTGAACATCAGATGTTATCACGTGAAGGTATCTTCTTTGTTTCATCATTGATCTAGGCTTACCATGGCCAATTTGCACTCTGTGCTTGTTTGTTGAGCATCACCGGATGTTATGACATGAAGGTGTCTTCATTAGTTCCCCATTAATCTAGGCTTACCTTAACCAATTTGCACTCTGTGCTTGTTTGTTGAGCATCAGATGTTATGATATGAAGATCACTTCATTGTTACACCATTAATATAGGCTTACCTTAGCCAATTTGCACTCTGTGCTTGTTTGTTGAGCATCATGAGATGTTATGACATTAAGGTGTCTTCATTATTTCACCATTAATCTAGGCTTACCTTAACGAATTTGCACTCTGTGCTTGTTTGTTGAGCATTAGATGTTATGATATGAAGGTCTATTCATTGTTACACCATTAATTGAGGCTCACCTTAGCCAATTTGCACTCTGTGCTTGTTTGTTGAGCATCAGAAGTTATCATGTGAAGGTATCTTATATGTTTCACCATTAATCTAGGCTTACCTTAGCCAATTTGCACTATGTGCTTCTTTGTTAAGCATCATCGGATGTTATGACATGAAGGTGTCATCATTATTTCACCATTAATCTAGGCTTACCTTAGCCAATTTGCACTCTGTTCTTGTTTGTTGAGCATCAGATGTTATCACGTGAAGGTATCTTCTTTGTTTCATCATTAATCTAGGCTTACCATGGCCAATTTGCACTCTGTGCTTGTTTGTTGAGCATCACCGGATGTTATGACATGAAGGTGTCTTCATTAGTTCCCCATTAATCTAGGCTTACCTTAACCAATTTGCACTCTGTGCTTGTTTGTTGAGCATCAGATGTTATGATATGAAGATCACTTCATTGTTACACCATTAATATAGTCTTACCTTAGCCAATTTGCACTCTGTGCTTGTTTGTTGAGCATCATGAGATATTATGACATTAAGGTGTCTTCATTATTTCACCATTAATCTAGGCTTACCTTAACGAATTTGCACTCTGTGCTTGTTTGTTGAGCATCAGATGTTATGATATGAAGGTCTATTCATTGTTACACCATTAATCGAGGCTCATCTTAACCAATTTGCACTCTGTGCTTGTTTGTTGAGCATCAGAAGTTATCATGTGAAGGTATCTTATTTGTTTCACCATTAATCTAGGCTTACCTTAGCCAATTTGCACTCTGTGCTTGTTTGTTAAGCATCATCGGATGTTATGACATGAAGGTGTCATCATTATTTCACCATTAATCTAGGCTTACCTTAGCCAATTTGCACTCTGTTTTTGTTTGTTGAGCATCAGATGTTATGATATGAAGGTCTATTCATTGTTACACCATTAATCGAGGCTCACCTTAGCCAATTTGCACTCTGTGCTTGTTTGTTGAGCATCAGAAGTTATCATGTGAAGGTATCTTATTTGTTTCACCATTAATCTAGGCTTACCTTAGCCAATTTCCACTCTGTGCATGTTTGTTAAGCATCATCGGATGTTATGACATGAAGTGTCATCATTATTTCACCATTAATCTAGGCTTACCTTAGCCAATTTTCACTCTGTTCTTGTTTGTTGAGCATCGATGTTATGACATGAAGGTCTCCTCATTGTTACACCATTAATCCAGGCTTACCTTAGCCAATTTGCACTCTGTGCTTGTTTGTTGAGCATCAGATGTTATCACGTGAAGGTATCTTCTTTGTTTCATCATTGATCTAGGCTTACCATGGCCAATTTGCACTCTGTGCTTGTTTGTTGAGCATCACCGGATGTTATGACATGAAGGCGTTTTCATTAGTTCCCCATTAATCTAGGCTTATCTTAACCAATTTGCACTCTGTGCTTGTTTGTTGAGCATCAGATGTTATGATATGAAGATCACTTCATTGTTACACCATTAACATAGTCTTACCTTAGCCAATTTGCACTCTGTGCTTGTTTGTTGAGCATCATGAGATATTATGACATTAAGGTGTCTTCATTATTTCACCATTAATCTAGGCTTACCTTAACGAATTTGCACTCTGTGCTTGTTTGTTGAGCATCAGATGTTATGATATGAAGGTCTATTCATTGTTACACCATTAATCGAGGCTCACCTTAGCCAATTTGCACTCTGTGCTTGTTTGTTGATCATCAGAAGTTATCATGTGAAGGTATCTTATATGTTTCACCATTAATCTAGGCTTACCTTAGCCAATTTGCACTCTGTGCTTCTTTGTTAAGCATCATCGGATGTTATGACATGAAGGTGTCATCATTATTTCACCATTAATCTAGGCTTACCTTAGCCAATTTGCACTCTGTTCTTGTTTGCTGAGCATCAGATGTTATCACGTGAAGGTATCTTCTTTGTTTCATCATTAATCTAGGCTTACCATGGCCAATTTGCACTCTGTGCTTGTTTGTTGAGCATCACCGGATGTTATGACATGAAGGTGTCTTCATTAGTTCCCCATTAATCTAGGCTTACCTTAACCAATTTGCACTCTGTGCTTGTTTGTTGAGCATCAGATGTTATGATATGAAGATCACTTCATTGTTACACCATTAATATAGTCTTACCTTAGCCAATTTGCACTCTGTGCTTGTTTGTTGAGCATCATGAGATATTATGACATTAAGGTGTCTTCATTATTTCACCATTAATCTAGGCTTACCTTAACGAATTTGCACTCTGTGCTTGTTTGTTGAGCATCAGATGTTATGATATGAAGGTCTATTCATTGTTACACCATTAATCGAGGCTCACCTTAGCCAATTTGCACTCTGTGCTTGTTTGTTGAGCATCAGAAGTTATCATGTGAAGGTATCTTATTTGTTTCACCTTTAATCTAGGCTTACCTTAGCCAATTTGCACTCTGTGCTTGTTTGTTAAGCATCATCGGATGTTATGACATGAAGGTGTCATCATTATTTCACCATTAATCTAGGCTTACCTTAGCCAATTTGCACTCTGTTTTTGTTTGTTGAGCATCAATGTTATGACATGAAGGTCTCCTCATTGTTACACCATTAATCCAGGCTTACCTTAGCCAATTTGCACTCTGTGCTTGTTTGTTGAGCATCAGATGTTATCACGTGAAGGTATCTTCTTTGTTTCATCATTAATCTAGGCTTACCATGGCCAACTTGCACTCTGTGCTTGTTTGTTGAGCATCACCGGATGTCATGACATGAAGGTGTCTTCATTAGTTCCCCATTAATCTAGGCTTACCTTAACCAATTTGCACTCTGTGCTTGTTTGTTGAGCATCAGATGTTATGATATGAAGATCACTTCATTGTTACACCATTAATATAGGCTTACCTTTACCAATTTGCACTCTGTGCTTGTTTGTTGAGCATCATGAGATGTTATGACATTAAGGTGTCTTCATTATTTCACCATTAACCTAGGCTTACCTTAACCAATTTGCACTCTGTGCTTGTTTGTTGAGCATCAGATGTTATGATATGAAGGTCTATTCATTGTTACACCATTAATCGAGGCTCACCTTAGCCAATTTGCACTCTGTGCTTGTTTGTTGAGCATCAGAAGTTATCATGTGAAAGTATCTTATTTGTTTCACCATTAATCTAGGCTTACCTTAGTCAATTTGCATTCTGTGCTTGTTTGTTAAGCATCATCGGATGTTATGACATGAAGGTGTCATCATTATTTCACCATTAATCTAGGCTTACCTTAGCCAATTTGCACTCTGTTCTTGTTTGTTGAGCATCGATGTTATGACATGAAGGTCTCCTCATTGTTACACCATTAATCGAGGCTTACCTTAGCAAATTTGCACTCTTTTGCTTGTTTGTTGATCATCAGTGTTATGACATTAAGGTGTCTTCATTGTTACACCATTAATCTAGGCTTACTTTGGCAATTTGCACTCTTTGTTTGTATGTTGAGCATCAGATGTTATGACATGACACGATTCTTTCACCATTAATCTAGGCTCACCTTAGCCAATTTGCACTTTGTGCTTGTTTGTTGAGCATCTAATGTTGTGATATGATAAGGTGTGTTCATTGTCTCACCATATTCTAGACTTACCTTAACCAATTTGCACTCTGTGCTTGTTTGTTGAGCATCGATGTTATGACATGAAGGTGTCTTCACTGTTCACACCATTTAATCTAGGCTTGCCTTAGCCAATTTGTACTCTGTGCTTGTTTGTTGAGCATCAGATTTTATCACATGAAGGTATCTTCTTTGCTTCACCATTAATCTAGGCTTACCCCAGTCAATTTACACTCTGTGCTTGTTTGTTGAGCATCAGATATTATGACATGATAAGGTGTCTTCATTGTTGCACCATTAATCTAGGCTTACCTTAACCAATTTGCACTCTGTGCTTGTTTGTTGAGCATCATATGTTATGACATGATAAGGTGTCTTCATTGTTGCACCATTAATCTAGGCTTACCTTAACCAATTTGCACTCTGTGCTTGTTTGTTGAGCATCATGAGATGTTATGACATTAAGGTGTCTTCATTATTTCACCATTAATCTAGGCTTACCTTAACGAATTTGCACTCTGTGCTTGTTTGTTGAGCATTAGATGTTATGATATGAAGGTCTATTCATTGTTACACCATTAATTGAGGCTCACCTTAGCCAATTTGCACTCTGTGCTTGTTTGTTGAGCATCAGAATTTATCATGTGAAGGTATCTTATATGTTTCACCATTAATCTAGGCTTACCTTAGCCAATTTGCACTATGTGCTTCTTTGTTAAGCATCATCGGATGTTATGACATGAAGGTGTCATCATTATTTCACCATTAATCTAGGCTTACCTTAGCCAATTTGCACTCTGTTCTTGTTTGTTGAGCATCAGATGTTATCACGTGAAGGTATCTTCTTTGTTTCATCATTAATCTAGGCTTACCATGGCCAATTTGCACTCTGTGCTTGTTTGTTGAGCATCACCGGATGTTATGACATGAAGGTGTCTTCATTAGTTCCCCATTAATCTAGGCTTACCTTAACCAATTTGCACTCTGTGCTTGTTTGTTGAGCATCAGATGTTATGATATGAAGATCACTTCATTGTTACACCATTAATATAGTCTTACCTTAGCCAATTTGCACTCTGTGCTTGTTTGTTGAGCATCATGAGATATTATGACATTAAGGTGTCTTCATTATTTCACCATTAATCTAGGCTTACCTTAACGAATTTGCACTCTGTGCTTGTTTGTTGAGCATCAGATGTTATGATATGAAGGTCTATTCATTGTTACACCATTAATCGAGGCTCACCTTAACCAATTTGCACTCTGTGCTTGTTTGTTGAGCATCAGAAGTTATCATGTGAAGGTATCTTATTTGTTTCACCATTAATCTAGGCTTACCTTAGCCAATTTGCACTCTGTGCTTGTTTGTTAAGCATCATCGGATGTTATGACATGAAGGTGTCATCATTATTTCACCATTAATCTAGGCTTACCTTAGCCAATTTGCACTCTGTTTTTGTTTGTTGAGCATCAGATGTTATGATATGAAGGTCTATTCATTGTTACACCATTAATCGAGGCTCACCTTAGCCAATTTGCACTCTGTGCTTGTTTGTTGAGCATCAGAAGTTATCATGTGAAGGTATCTTATTTGTTTCACCATTAATCTAGGCTTACCTTAGCCAATTTCCACTCTGTGCATGTTTGTTAAGCATCATCGGATGTTATGACATGAAGTGTCATCATTATTTCACCATTAATCTAGGCTTACCTTAGCCAATTTTCACTCTGTTCTTGTTTGTTGAGCATCGATGTTATGACATGAAGGTCTCCTCATTGTTACACCATTAATCCAGGCTTACCTTAGCCAATTTGCACTCTGTGCTTGTTTGTTGAGCATCAGATGTTATCACGTGAAGGTATCTTCTTTGTTTCATCATTGATCTAGGCTTACCATGGCCAATTTGCACTCTGTGCTTGTTTGTTGAGCATCACCGGATGTTATGACATGAAGGCGTCTTCATTAGTTCCCCATTAATCTAGGCTTATCTTAACCAATTTGCACTCTGTGCTTGTTTGTTGAGCATCAGATGTTATGATATGAAGATCACTTCATTGTTACACCATTAACATAGTCTTACCTTAGCCAATTTGCACTCTGTGCTTGTTTGTTGAGCATCATGAGATATTATGACATTAAGGTGTCTTCATTATTTCACCATTAATCTAGGCTTACCTTAACGAATTTGCACTCTGTGCTTGTTTGTTGAGCATCAGATGTTATGATATGAAGGTCTATTCATTGTTACACCATTAATCGAGGCTCACCTTAGCCAATTTGCACTCTGTGCTTGTTTGTTGATCATCAGAAGTTATCATGTGAAGGTATCTTATATGTTTCACCATTAATCTAGGCTTACCTTAGCCAATTTGCACTCTGTGCTTCTTTGTTAAGCATCATCGGATGTTATGACATGAAGGTGTCATCATTATTTCACCATTAATCTAGGCTTACCTTAGCCAATTTGCACTCGGTTCTTGTTTGCTGAGCATCAGATGTTATCACGTGAAGGTATCTTCTTTGTTTCATCATTAATCTAGGCTTACCATGGCCAATTTGCACTCTGTGCTTGTTTGTTGAGCATCACCGGATGTTATGACATGAAGGTGTCTTCATTAGTTCCCCATTAATCTAGGCTTACCTTAACCAATTTGCACTCTGTGCTTGTTTGTTGAGCATCAGATGTTATGATATGAAGATCACTTCATTGTTACACCATTAATATAGTCTTACCTTAGCCAATTTGCACTCTGTGCTTGTTTGTTGAGCATCATGAGATATTATGACATTAAGGTGTCTTCATTATTTCAGCATTAATCTAGGCTTACCTTAACGAATTTGCACTCTGTGCTTGTTTGTTGAGCATCAGATGTTATGATATGAAGGTCTATTCATTGTTACACCATTAATCGAGGCTCACCTTAGCCAATTTGCACTCTGTGCTTGTTTGTTGAGCATCAGAAGTTATCATGTGAAGGTATCTTATTTGTTTCACCTTTAATCTAGGCTTACCTTAGCCAATTTGCACTCTGTGCTTGTTTGTTAAGCATCATCGGATGTTATGACATGAAGGTGTCATCATTATTTCACCATTAATCTAGGCTTACCTTAGCCAATTTGCACTCTGTTTTTGTTTGTTGAGCATCAATGTTATGACATGAAGGTCTCCTCATTGTTACACCATTAATCCAGGCTTACCTTAGCCAATTTGCACTCTGTGCTTGTTTGTTGAGCATCAGATGTTATCACGTGAAGGTATCTTCTTTGTTTCATCATTAATCTAGGCTTACCATGGCCAATTTGCACTCTGTGCTTGTTTGTTGAGCATCACCGGATGTCATGACATGAAGGTGTCTTCATTAGTTCCCCATTAATCTAGGCTTACCTTAACCAATTTGCACTCTGTGCTTGTTTGTTGAGCATCAGATGTTATGATATGAAGATCACTTCATTGTTACACCATTAATATAGGCTTACCTTTACCAATTTGCACTCTGTGCTTGTTTGTTGAGCATCATGAGATGTTATGACATTAAGGTGTCTTCATTATTTCACCATTAACCTAGGCTTACCTTAACCAATTTGCACTCTGTGCTTGTTTGTTGAGCATCAGATGTTATGATATGAAGGTCTATTCATTGTTACACCATTAATCGAGGCTCACCTTAGCCAATTTGCACTCTGTGCTTGTTTGTTGAGCATCAGAAGTTATCATGTGAAAGTATCTTATTTGTTTCACCATTAATCTAGGCTTACCTTAGTCAATTTGCATTCTGTGCTTGTTTGTTAAGCATCATCGGATGTTATGACATGAAGGTGTCATCATTATTTCACCATTAATCTAGGCTTACCTTAGCCAATTTGCACTCTGTTCTTGTTTGTTGAGCATCGATGTTATGACATGAAGGTCTCCTCATTGTTACACCATTAATCGAGGCTTACCTTAGCAAATTTGCACTCTTTTGCTTGTTTGTTGATCATCAGTGTTATGACATTAAGGTGTCTTCATTGTTACACCATTAATCTAGGCTTACTTTGGCAATTTGCACTCTTTGTTTGTATGTTGAGCATCAGATGTTATGACATGACACGATTCTTTCACCATTAATCTAGGCTCACCTTAGCCAATTTGCACTTTGTGCTTGTTTGTTGAGCATCTAATGTTGTGATATGATAAGGTGTGTTCATTGTCTCACCATATTCTAGACTTACCTTAACCAATTTGCACTCTGTGCTTGTTTGTTGAGCATCGATGTTATGACATGAAGGTGTCTTCACTGTTCACACCATTTAATCTAGGCTTGCCTTAGCCAATTTGTACTCTGTGCTTGTTTGTTGAGCATCAGATTTTATCACATGAAGGTATCTTCTTTGCTTCACCATTAATCTAGGCTTACCCCAGTCAATTTACACTCTGTGCTTGTTTGTTGAGCATCAGATATTATGACATGATAAGGTGTCTTCATTGTTGCACCATTAATCTAGGCTTACCTTAACCAATTTGCACTCTGTGCTTGTTTGTTGAGCATCATATGTTATGACATGATAAGGCGTCTTCATTGTTACAACATTAATGTAGGCTTACGTTAGCCAATTTGCACTCTGTGCTTGTTTGTTGAGCATCAGATGTTATGACATGAAGGTGTCCTCATTGTTACACCATTAATCTATGCTTACCTTAGCCAATTTGCACTCTGTGCTTGTTTGTTGAGCATCGGATGTTATGACATGAAGGTGTCCTCATTGTTTCACCATCAATCTATGCTTACCCTAGTCAATTTACACTCTGTGCTTGTTTGTTGAGCATCAGATGTTATGACATGATAAGGTGTATTCATTGTTGCAGCTTTAATCTAGGCTTACCTTAACCAATTTGCACTCTTTTGCTTGTTTGTTAAGCATCATCAGATGTTATGACATTGAAGTCTCTTCATTGGTACACCATTAGTCTAGACTTACCTTAGCCAATTTGCACTCTGTGCTTGTTTGTTGAGCATCAGATGTTATGACATGAACATATCTTCATTGTTACACCATTAATCTAGACTTAACTTAGCCAATTTGCACTGTGTGCTTGTTTGTTGAGCATCGGATGTTATGACATGAAGGTGTCCTCATTGTTTCACCATTAATCTATGCTCACCTTAGCCAATTTGCACTCTGTGCTTGTTTGTTGAGCATCATGAGATGTTATGACATTAAGGTGTCTTCATTATTTCACCATTAACCTAGGCTTACCTTAACCAATTTGCACTCTGTGCTTGTTTGTTGAGCATCAGATGTTATGATATGAAGGTCTATTCATTGTTACACCATTAATCGAGGCTCACCTTAGCCAATTTGCACTCTGTGCTTGTTTGTTGAGCATCAGAAGTTATCATGTGAAAGTATCTTATTTGTTTCACCATTAATCTAGGCTTACCTTAGCCAATTTGCACTTTGTGCTTGTTTGTTGAGCATCTAATGTTGTGATATGATAAGGTGTGTTCATTGTCTCACCATATTCTAGACTTACCTTAACCAATTTGCACTCTGTGCTTGTTTGTTGAGCATCGATGTTATGACATGAAGGTGTCTTCACTGTTCACACCATTTAATCTAGGCTTGCCTTAGCCAATTTGTACTCTGTGCTTGTTTGTTGAGCATCAGATTTTATCACATGAAGGTATCTTCTTTGCTTCACCATTAATCTAGGCTTACCCCAGTCAATTTACACTCTGTGCTTGTTTGTTGAGCATCAGATATTATGACATGATAAGGTGTCTTCATTGTTGCACCATTAATCTAGGCTTACCTTAACCAATTTGCACTCTGTGCTTGTTTGTTGAGCATCATATGTTATGACATGATAAGGCGTCTTCATTGTTACAACATTAATGTAGGCTTACGTTAGCCAATTTGCACTCTGTGCTTGTTTGTTGAGCATCAGATGTTATGACATGAAGGTGTCCTCATTGTTACACCATTAATCTATGCTTACCTTAGCCAATTTGCACTCTGTGCTTGTTTGTTGAGCATCAGATGTTATGACATGAAGGTGTCCTCATTGTTTCACCATCAATCTATGCTTACCCTAGTCAATTTACACTCTGTGCTTGTTTGTTGAGCATCAGATGTTATGACATGATAAGGTGTATTCATTGTTGCAGCTTTAATCTAGGCTTACCTTAACCAATTTGCACTCTTTTGCTTGTTTGTTAAGCATCATCAGATGTTATGACATTGAAGTCTCTTCATTGGTACACCATTAGTCTAGACTTACCTTAGCCAATTTGCACTCTGTGCTTGTTTGTTGAGCATCAGATGTTATGACATGAACATATCTTCATTGTTACACCATTAATCTAGACTTAACTTAGCCAATTTGCACTGTGTGCTTGTTTGTTGAGCATCGGATGTTATGACATGAAGGTGTCCTCATTGTTTCACCATTAATCTATGCTCACCTTAGCCAATTTGCACTCTGTGCTTGTTTGTTGAGCATCATGAGATGTTATGACATTAAGGTGTCTTCATTATTTCACCATTAACCTAGGCTTACCTTAACCAATTTGCACTCTGTGCTTGTTTGTTGAGCATCAGATGTTATGATATGAAGGTCTATTCATTGTTACACCATTAATCGAGGCTCACCTTAGCCAATTTGCACTCTGTGCTTGTTTGTTGAGCATCAGAAGTTATCATGTGAAAGTATCTTATTTGTTTCACCATTAATCTAGGCTTACCTTAGTCAATTTGCATTCTGTGCTTGTTTGTTAAGCATCATCGGATGTTATGACATGAAGGTGTCATCATTATTTCACCATTAATCTAGGCTTACCTTAGCCAATTTGCACTCTGTTCTTGTTTGTTGAGCATCGATGTTATGACATGAAGGTCTCCTCATTGTTACACCATTAATCGAGGCTTACCTTAGCAAATTTGCACTCTTTTGCTTGTTTGTTGATCATCAGTGTTATGACATTAAGGTGTCTTCATTGTTACACCATTAATCTAGGCTTACTTTGGCAATTTGCACTCTTTGTTTGTATGTTGAGCATCAGATGTTATGACATGACACGATTCTTTCACCATTAATCTAGGCTCACCTTAGCCAATTTGCACTTTGTGCTTGTTTGTTGAGCATCTAATGTTGTGATATGATAAGGTGTGTTCATTGTCTCACCATATTCTAGACTTACCTTAACCAATTTGCACTCTGTGCTTGTTTGTTGAGCATCGATGTTATGACATGAAGGTGTCTTCACTGTTCACACCATTTAATCTAGGCTTGCCTTAGCCAATTTGTACTCTGTGCTTGTTTGTTGAGCATCAGATTTTATCACATGAAGGTATCTTCTTTGCTTCACCATTAATCTAGGCTTACCCCAGTCAATTTACACTCTGTGCTTGTTTGTTGAGCATCAGATATTATGACATGATAAGGTGTCTTCATTGTTGCACCATTAATCTAGGCTTACCTTAACCAATTTGCACTCTGTGCTTGTTTGTTGAGCATCATATGTTATGACATGATAAGGTGTCTTCATTGTTGCACCATCAATCTAGGCTTACCTTAACCAATTTGCACTCTGTGCTTGTTTGTTGAGCATCATGAGATGTTATGACATTAAGGTGTCTTCATTATTTCACCATTAATCTAGGCTTACCTTAACGAATTTGCACTCTGTGCTTGTTTGTTGAGCATTAGATGTTATGATATGAAGGTCTATTCATTGTTACACCATTAAT
Organism: Lepisma saccharinum; assembly: GCF_977018435.1. Taxonomy (NCBI): domain Eukaryota; kingdom Metazoa; phylum Arthropoda; class Insecta; order Zygentoma; family Lepismatidae; genus Lepisma; species Lepisma saccharinum. The sequence goes on along the minus strand of NC_139238.1, from coordinate 82,254,094 downwards.
TGAGGCTCACCTTAGCCAATTTGCACTCTGTGCTTGTTTGTTGAGCATCAGAATTTATCATGTGAAGGTATCTTATATGTTTCACCATTAATCTAGGCTTACCTTAGCCAATTTGCACTATGTGCTTCTTTGTTAAGCATCATCGGATGTTATGACATGAAGGTGTCATCATTATTTCACCATTAATCTAGGCTTACCTTAGCCAATTTGCACTCTGTTCTTGTTTGTTGAGCATCAGATGTTATCACGTGAAGGTATCTTCTTTGTTTCATCATTAATCTAGGCTTACCATGGCCAATTTGCACTCTGTGCTTGTTTGTTGAGCATCACCGGATGTTATGACATGAAGGTGTCTTCATTAGTTCCCCATTAATCTAGGCTTACCTTAACCAATTTGCACTCTGTGCTTCTTTGTTGAGCATCAGATGTTATGATATGAAGATCACTTCATTGTTACACCATTAATATAGTCTTACCTTAGCCAATTTGCACTCTGTGCTTGTTTGTTGAGCATCATGAGATATTATGACATTAAGGTGTCTTCATTATTTCACCATTAATCTAGGCTTACCTTAACGAATTTGCACTCTGTGCTTGTTTGTTGAGCATCAGATGTTATGATATGAAGGTCTATTCATTGTTACACCATTAATCGAGGCTCACCTTAACCAATTTGCACTCTGTGCTTGTTTGTTGAGCATCAGAAGTTATCATGTGAAGGTATCTTATTTGTTTCACCATTAATCTAGGCTTACCTTAGCCAATTTGCACTCTGTGCTTGTTTGTTAAGCATCATCGGATGTTATGACATGAAGGTGTCATCATTATTTCACCATTAATCTAGGCTTACCTTAGCCAATTTGCACTCTGTTTTTGTTTGTTGAGCATCAGATGTTATGATATGAAGGTCTATTCATTGTTACACCATTAATCGAGGCTCACCTTAGCCAATTTGCACTCTGTGCTTGTTTGTTGAGCATCAGAAGTTATCATGTGAAGGTATCTTATTTGTTTCACCATTAATCTAGGCTTACCTTAGCCAATTTCCACTCTGTGCATGTTTGTTAAGCATCATCGGATGTTATGACATGAAGTGTCATCATTATTTCACCATTAATCTAGGCTTACCTTAGCCAATTTTCACTCTGTTCTTGTTTGTTGAGCATCGATGTTATGACATGAAGGTCTCCTCATTGTTACACCATTAATCCAGGCTTACCTTAGCCAATTTGCACTCTGTGCTTGTTTGTTGAGCATCAGATGTTATCACGTGAAGGTATCTTCTTTGTTTCATCATTGATCTAGGCTTACCATGGCCAATTTGCACTCTGTGCTTGTTTGTTGAGCATCACCGGATGTTATGACATGAAGGCGTCTTCATTAGTTCCCCATTAATCTAGGCTTATCTTAACCAATTTGCACTCTGTGCTTGTTTGTTGAGCATCAGATGTTATGATATGAAGATCACTTCATTGTTACACCATTAACATAGTCTTACCTTAGCCAATTTGCACTCTGTGCTTGTTTGTTGAGCATCATGAGATATTATGACATTAAGGTGTCTTCATTATTTCACCATTAATCTAGGCTTACCTTAACGAATTTGCACTCTGTGCTTGTTTGTTGAGCATCAGATGTTATGATATGAAGGTCTATTCATTGTTACACCATTAATCGAGGCTCACCTTAGCCAATTTGCACTCTGTGCTTGTTTGTTGAGCATCAGAAGTTATCATGTGAAGGTATCTTATTTGTTTCACCTTTAATCTAGGCTTACCTTAGCCAATTTGCACTCTGTGCTTGTTTGTTAAGCATCATCGGATGTTATGACATGAAGGTGTCATCATTATTTCACCATTAATCTAGGCTTACCTTAGCCAATTTGCACTCTGTTTTTGTTTGTTGAGCATCAATGTTATGACATGAAGGTCTCCTCATTGTTACACCATTAATCCAGGCTTACCTTAGCCAATTTGCACTCTGTGCTTGTTTGTTGAGCATCAGATGTTATCACGTGAAGGTATCTTCTTTGTTTCATCATTAATCTAGGCTTACCATGGCCAATTTGCACTCTGTGCTTGTTTGTTGAGCATCACCGGATGTCATGACATGAAGGTGTCTTCATTAGTTCCCCATTAATCTAGGCTTACCTTAACCAATTTGCACTCTGTGCTTGTTTGTTGAGCATCAGATGTTATGATATGAAGATCACTTCATTGTTACACCATTAATATAGGCTTACCTTTACCAATTTGCACTCTGTGCTTGTTTGTTGAGCATCATGAGATGTTATGACATTAAGGTGTCTTCATTATTTCACCATTAACCTAGGCTTACCTTAACCAATTTGCACTCTGTGCTTGTTTGTTGAGCATCAGATGTTATGATATGAAGGTCTATTCATTGTTACACCATTAATCGAGGCTCACCTTAGCCAATTTGCACTCTGTGCTTGTTTGTTGAGCATCAGAAGTTATCATGTGAAAGTATCTTATTTGTTTCACCATTAATCTAGGCTTACCTTAGTCAATTTGCATTCTGTGCTTGTTTGTTAAGCATCATCGGATGTTATGACATGAAGGTGTCATCATTATTTCACCATTAATCTAGGCTTACCTTAGCCAATTTGCACTCTGTTCTTGTTTGTTGAGCATCGATGTTATGACATGAAGGTCTCCTCATTGTTACACCATTAATCGAGGCTTACCTTAGCAAATTTGCACTCTTTTGCTTGTTTGTTGATCATCAGTGTTATGACATTAAGGTGTCTTCATTGTTACACCATTAATCTAGGCTTACTTTGGCAATTTGCACTCTTTGTTTGTATGTTGAGCATCAGATGTTATGACATGACACGATTCTTTCACCATTAATCTAGGCTCACCTTAGCCAATTTGCACTTTGTGCTTGTTTGTTGAGCATCTAATGTTGTGATATGATAAGGTGTGTTCATTGTCTCACCATATTCTAGACTTACCTTAACCAATTTGCACTCTGTGCTTGTTTGTTGAGCATCGATGTTATGACATGAAGGTGTCTTCACTGTTCACACCATTTAATCTAGGCTTGCCTTAGCCAATTTGTACTCTGTGCTTGTTTGTTGAGCATCAGATTTTATCACATGAAGGTATCTTCTTTGCTTCACCATTAATCTAGGCTTACCCCAGTCAATTTACACTCTGTGCTTGTTTGTTGAGCATCAGATATTATGACATGATAAGGTGTCTTCATTGTTGCACCATTAATCTAGGCTTACCTTAACCAATTTGCACTCTGTGCTTGTTTGTTGAGCATCATATGTTATGACATGATAAGGCGTCTTCATTGTTACAACATTAATGTAGGCTTACGTTAGCCAATTTGCACTCTGTGCTTGTTTGTTGAGCATCAGATGTTATGACATGAAGGTGTCCTCATTGTTACACCATTAATCTATGCTTACCTTAGCCAATTTGCACTCTGTGCTTGTTTGTTGAGCATCGGATGTTATGACATGAAGGTGTCCTCATTGTTTCACCATCAATCTATGCTTACCCTAGTCAATTTACACTCTGTGCTTGTTTGTTGAGCATCAGATGTTATGACATGATAAGGTGTATTCATTGTTGCAGCTTTAATCTAGGCTTACCTTAACCAATTTGCACTCTTTTGCTTGTTTGTTAAGCATCATCAGATGTTATGACATTGAAGTCTCTTCATTGGTACACCATTAGTCTAGACTTACCTTAGCCAATTTGCACTCTGTGCTTGTTTGTTGAGCATCAGATGTTATGACATGAACATATCTTCATTGTTACACCATTAATCTAGACTTAACTTAGCCAATTTGCACTGTGTGCTTGTTTGTTGAGCATCGGATGTTATGACATGAAGGTGTCCTCATTGTTTCACCATTAATCTATGCTCACCTTAGCCAATTTGCACTCTGTGCTTGTATGTTGAGCATCAGATGTTATGACATGACACCATTCTTTCACCATTAATCTAGACTTACCTCAACCAATTTGCACTCTGTGCTTGTTTGTTGAGCATCAGATATTATTACATGATAAAGTGTTTTTTCATTGTTACGCCATTAATCTAGGCTTACCTTTGCCCCAATTTGCACTCTTTTGCTTGTTTGTTGAGCATCAGATGTTATGACATGAAGGTCTCTTCATTGTTTCACCATTAATCTACGCTTACCTTAGCCAATTTGCACTCTGTGCTGGTCTGTTGAGCATCAGAAGTCCTCAGGGATGCCACATTCATTTTCTTTGCTTGCTCCCTCATGTTTTTCTCATGAGCTGCCACAGCCTGGAATGACATTTGAATTTGAATTGAAAATTTTGGGTGCATCAGGACTTAGGCTATTTTGCATTCGTCACTTTATACGGGGTCCCGCCCCTTATTTGAACTAAAATGTAACTATATGTAACTATATAACTATTATATATAACAAAACTATAATGTTGGAAGACTAAAATATTCTGACTTAGGTTAACAGAACTAAAATAAACAGAACTGTAATGTCGTGTCGTAACTAAAATATGAAAATATTCTGACTTTGGTTAAAAGCTGAGGCTGTAAAGAGGCACTCAGCACTCATAAGGACAAGACACATGACAACACACAGAATTATACTGGGCAGGACCAGACGCCAGAGTCTCGTTCGTCTGCAAACAGCAGTCCAGGGTGTACTATGTGGAAGTGAGGTTGACAATTGTTTGTACTATGTGGAAGGTAACCCCTTACACCTCACCTGGAATGACAAAAATAACATTTCTTAAATGAGTTATGTGGAAGTGACTGAAATAGAAATGTTAGAAATGTTACTGTGGGGTATTATATAATTATGCTCTTCAGCATGAGCATCAAAATTAATTGAACAGAACCCCATTTGCAAAATGAGAACTCTAGCTCCTAATTCATGTTAGCAGCTTTTGAAAAATGAAGCAGAAATAGTAATACGATAATGTTCTAGTCATCAATTAGTGTTTCAAAATATCTTTCAAAATTTACTTTTTGAAAGTAAATTCTTTTTTAGTTGCATTTGATTTTGAAAAATAACTCAGTTACTGTTACTTTTAACAGTAACTAAATTGCATTTTACAGTCACTTTATTTTAAGTAAGACATAACTTTTATATCATATTTCATGCTTGAATTATAAGTAGGCTGTTGCTTTTTCATGTATGACTATAATGAAATAAATATTAATTCTAAGTAAATTAAATACATGAATAAAGACACAGAGGTAACAAAACTATAAAAACCCTAGTCAAGCTTGAATTTTTAACTTAAATTGGTATGTAGTACGTAACCTGTGTGTGTCTCAATGTAAAATAAACCTCACTTGTTTAAATATTAAATTATAGAGGTAAGAAAATTTAAAGTAAACAAATATGTTCATATTACAGGGATTGAAAGATTTAGTAGCAAATAAATATTCTGAAAAGTAGTCCTCACCTATTCTGAAAACTGTTTTCCACAATGTTCAATTAATTTAGGAGACCACTGTCACCATCCTCTCTGGAACTTGTACTGTTGCTTCGTGAGCTTGGCAAGCAACAGTACAACAAGTTCTGGAGAAGATTGTGGCAGTGGCCACCGAAATTAATGGACCATTGTAGAAAACAGTTTCATGAATAACTAAAATTACAAAGGTCTAGTGTATTTTCATTAAGAAATAGTCTGAACATAACTTTACATATATCAAGAAGATGATATAGACACCCCAAGTAACCACAACCATTGGGCCAACATCAGATTTTATGTGGGAAAGGTTGGCTTTACATTGGTTGGCAAATTGATGTTGGTCTTACGTTGGGCCAATGGCGGTTGCCAATGTTTGCCCATCCATGGAAAAGTGAGTCAAAATCAGTGTTGACTACTATTTTTTCATGTTAAGACAACTTTTAAGAGTATGCTGTAGATTCTAGTGTGTAAAATAAATGACATGCAACAGTGTTTCTTTTCGAATATTTCAGTCACAGCACATACTGGAAATATGATATATTTTTAATGAAAGTAGAAGCTATTTTTAACTTGCAGTAACTCACCAGTCCTTTGTCAGCCTCCATGGATGAAAGATGTGTTAGGAATTGCTTATTGTTTATCTCTTTAGCTGTAGCACAACAAGACAATTCTTATAGGTATTATTGTGAAGGTAGTTAAACAATGTTATGTGCAGACTAAATTCTATGAAAGGTGGAAAATTAAGTAAACTCTAGGAAGTTTTTTGTGCTACCACTTGAAGGTACAGTGCCTTGAAAACAATGATACCATGTGACTGAGAAAGTGCTGTGTATATTTTTTTCATTTTCACAAATAATTTGTACTGTTCTTTACATTTTGCCTCACAATAAATTATGTATGAATCATAACACAAACATATTTATAATTTTGTTTTCAGTATGTTGGTCTAACATAAAACCATATATTGGCCCAACATAAAAACCATATATTGGCCCATAGTAAAAACCACACGTTGGACCAATGTTTGAACCACAGCCAAAATTATCGTTGCACAACAGTATGTTCTTACTTTTGGCCAACCATTTTCAGTATGTTGGCCCAAACACTTTTGGTTACTTGAAACCATACAACTGGATGATATAATTTTAAGATTGTGTACTCCCATAATTAACAATCATGGAATCATGGTATTTCCATTTATGTAAAATGAACATCAAGAGTTTGCCAGGTAACTAAAATCTGTGTATTGTCATAAAATGCCCCAAACCTGATCGCCTTTCACATACATTACTGTGAGAATTTTACTACATTAAATAACTGTAAATAGGAATCTGTTAATTCTTTTAAGTGATATTTATTTGTTAGTCCTTTAGTTTGTTAAAAAAAAAATATCAAAATACCAGATGTTTCAGAAATAATTGAGGGGTTACAAAAATGTTTTGCAAGTAAAATATTGAACTTAAGTTAATGAAACCAGTCCAGAACGATAGAGGAATGCAAACAGTATTTTGTGACACATAGTGGGATGAATACCCTGCCTGATGAAATCCCACAAAAAGAAGTCACATGGTGTAAGGTCCAGTGATCTTGGGGGCCAGAACATTGAACAAACACTGTAAGTGATGTGGGTGATTTGAGTGTTGCATAGCGGTAGGGACGTGAACTCTCAGCTTAACAAAACATACAAACACAAACTGTTTGCGTTCCTTGATCGTTCTGGACTGGTATCATTAACGTAAGTTCAATAGTTTACTTGTAATAAATTTTTGTAATCTCTCAATTTTTTCTGAAACAGTGGCACATATTGTCTCCTATAATTCACAGAATTTTTAATATATGTGAAATGTAACTTCTATTTTTTATCACATATGTGATCATTATAAAAAAGCCATTGAAACAGTTAAACATTCAATGCAATCTACTCTGTGTTATTATTTACTGTTAACAGCATTCTATTTTCTGCAATAAAATAAGGCTTCATCTCAATACCTCATTTGTGACCCAGAGTACCTTTATTTGTGAAAGTATGTCGAGGCATGTTTGTCACATACGTGACTGTGGAATGAGGCAAGTACTTATTTTCAGTTTGTCAATTAATAAGCATTTAAATTGCAAAATTATATCATGCAAAACATTTCCTTGTATATATGAGGATTGCCATTTCTATTTCTATTTATTCTTGGCAAACTATAATTTTGTTTATTCCTGTTGAAAGCTACAGATAAGGAACTTAAAAGTAACTGTTAATTTTGGTAGTCATTACCTTTAAAAAATAAAGGAGCTACAGTTTCAAAAAGTAAAAGAAGTAAAGTGTTCCCCTGTGCATAGCACCATGCCATTAAGGCGTATAGGGGGTGTGGGGGTAACGCCCCACACTTTCTTGATTCGGTCGTGAGTGGGGGTGATGTGATCAGCATCACGCCCCTGACCGCCTTTACCCCCTAGGGTTTCCCCCAGGTACCCATGTTATTCGACGCTGGGTGGGCGCCGGGGCCGCTTTCACCGTTAGAAAAGTTCCTGGATTTGAACCGGCCGGGGATCGAACCCGGGACCTTGAGCATGGTAGTCAGACGCGTTACCGACTGAGCCACCGCTACAGTTTCAAAAAGGAACTATTTAGTACCTGTTACTCGAAAAAAATTAAGATTGGAAACACAGACTTTTGCCAACCTGAATTTGATGCCCCTATGTCACGACCTACTGAGCCTATGCCCAAATCTCATCCTGGTCACTTTATATTGAATTTGCATGTGAAATTTGTGTGATAAAGCAAAGAGGATTTACATTTGAGATCTGAAACAACTTGATTTTCGCCTTACCTGGACGATGAAGTAGTAGGAGTATATTATCAAGAGGAGGGGAAAGAAGTAAACGAAGCACGCATAGACAAGAATGTAGCTGCGACTTATCCAATCCTTGGTAAGGTAGTCTGTTCCACAGGCTGTCATGTTTCCTTCAGGGACATACCTGCAAGAATTCAGTAAGCCAAAAGTCAATTTTTCAGCTGCACACAAGATGAATTAATATGTAAGTAACACAATCCTTAATTAACTCTCTGACTGTGAGTCAAGATCCATTCATGACTTTGATTTTTACTTTTGCACAGAAAAATGAGTTGTGTTTCCATGACTTTTCAACAATTATTAAGACTTTTAAAAGGAAGTTCAGTATTCTTTAATTGTTGGTATAATTTCTTCAGGAAGAAATAGGGACTGCATTGTTGTAGAACTTGCTCCATCACCAATGCAGTTTTTTTTAACAAGAATTCTGTTGTTCTGTCATTCAATTTGATTGCCGAAGAGCATGGTTAAAAATTAATAATAAATAACATAAAAGCATTATTTCTAATTGCGAGTTCCAAATTCGAATAATAGACTCCACAAAAAACAATTACACTGAACATCGATTTTGTATTTTTCAGGGGACCAAGCTAAAAAAAAACAACTTAAAATATGGGAAAATGTAAAATCGAGGAAAATCAATTAATATTTGATATGTTGGGACCATCAAGATTGAATATATAGTGCGGGAAAATGTAAAATCCAGGAACCCGAAATCAGGGTTCCACTGTAATATGATTCTACTTCTGTTACTACTGCTGTTATATCGTCATTTAAGTAATTCTTACAGTGTTAATTCAAGGTAAATGATAACTGAGTAGTTGACTCAACTGTGATAGTGCCACCTTTATGTCTAGGGCCCAAAAGCTAGGCAGGGGGTAGGTGGGAGTGATTCTCCTTAGACTCAGGCAAGTCAACCTCCATCTAGAATTGGATTTGTTTAAAAATGTGGGAAAAATCTGCTTCCATAATATTTCACCAATTTATTGCCAGAAGATGAAATGAAGATAACGTTTTCTACTAACTGATATGGAAGAATGAAATATCATATTAGTATTTCAATCAAGGGCATATAATAGCTAGGTAGATATATTTTTTATTTTAATTTGTGTGTGTGTGGGGGGGGGGGGGGAGAGACTGACTTGAAATCCACAACACTTACGGAAAAGCCTCTGGCAAAGACTGTTCCAAGGAACTTACCTATTCCAGCCGAACATTGGAAGGATCGTCCAGCCAATAGCATTGGTCCACACCAAGAGAATCCTCAACATGGCAGTCTTGTTCGTCATAGGCTTTCCTGACAAACCCTGGAACACAGAGGCACAGACTTACATTGATTGCAAATCCACATGATTCTCTTTGTATTATGTTGTAAATTTTGGATAATTTATTTAATAATGACAAGCAGATTGTGAGAAAAATTGTTTCTGAAATATGTTCCATTTTGGTTAATCAAAGTAACAAGAATGAATGATGAATTGATGCAGTGCAACTCCATCAACATAACAATAATAATAATAATATAATTATTATGTTTAAAACCTATTGACCTCATGTTTAAATACCTTCAAAGTTGACCAAGAAATTCTGTAGTGCGGCAGTTTGGAGTGCAAAAATAAATTAAAATAAATTCCCTACATAAAAGTTGAAAATGTTAAGTTTTCCATAAAAAAGAAAGTTGGGATCAAAGTGTTGAAATGTGAGAATATATAAGCTTTATTGGCTCAGAACTGTGTAATAATCCAATATTTTTCTGAAAATTATCTCTAGTTTGGGATGTGTAGAAAACGAGTTTCAAAGGAATATTAGCACTGAACACCAGATTCCACGAAAATCGAGTTTTGATCCTAGTGTCGAAATAACATATTATATGTGTTTTGAGAAGCTAAATATGCATAAAAACTAGAAAATGACTTATAAATTTAAATTGGTTACTAAACTGGGGAAATTGCAATAGTTTGATGTGATAATGGCAGCTGAGGAGAGGGGCATACAATAAAGAAATGTTTTTTTTCTTACTCCACACAAACACATCAAGTGGCGTGACACTGAGGGAATTTCAAACATCACATATCTGGACTTCGTTTTAGAAAAAATACAAGTGACATCTATGAGCTTCACACTGAGCTACGTGCATTTCTACCAAGCAGTGTAGCATTGCGAGCTGAGCTCGTCATACGACTTATGTGTCATAACAGGTTCATGCGAGTCCTGCTCATCATATGACGTGAATGGGTTAAATTAAAATAATGATATTATAATTATATTCAACTAAGTTAAATTAAAATATTAATTCAGTATGTAAATTAATTAACATTGTTTTGTTATTACTACATGAATAGATAAAAAGACGGTGTAAGAATGGAAATGTTATCTAGCTTATGTGTAGTTAAGATCACGAAAATTTGTATAAAAACCACTGCCAAGACAAGGAAATTAATGTAAACAAAATGAAGAATTGAATATTTATTGAATAAAAAAGTATGTTAGGTCCAGTTGATGAAAAGTAAAGTTCCTGATTAATATTTTATGCATATTAATATAAGTAGTAGCGTGTATAAATCTTCTCTGGCACTGTCATTCTAAGCTATATGATCCCAATTTAATCCTTGCCTTCCTTGCAATAAGTTTGGTGGAAATAAATAACTCTCAATTATACAACAAATGCTAAACAATTATATTTCCATTATTTAATTTTAGTACTTGGTAAGTTTTCCTTTGGGGGATCCAGATTCCCGAATCCCTTAAATATGTCCTTGGTTTGCAGGGAAAATTTGTTTGTGGCAATATTGAAGAGTTTTCATGTACTGCATCATTGTTCATCTTGTTGCCAAATACAGTATGCCCCAAAATGATTATCGGGGTTTCAAGTAGTTGGTATATTTCAACACACGAAGGTGAATGTATATATCATGTAAAATAAGAATGGCTGTGGAAATTTGCTACCCTGAGTTCTTATCATTTATTTCCCAACAGCCACAGTAGCGTAGGTGCCACAAGATGGCGACTCCTGTGCAGAAGTGCTTTTGTGTCATTGAATTTGCAAGGTATGCTTCTGCTGTTTCAGTTCAGTGAGCTTTTCGATGATAATTTGTAAGTTATCCTCTGTCTGATAACATTCGTCGATGGTTTAATAAGTTTCAAACAACTGGATGTGTCTGCAAAGGGAAGAGTTCTGGATGTCCAAGTGTGTTGAGCGAAAGCATCGAAAATCATTGGATTACCGGATGGATGTGTTCCATGTCACAAAAGGTGCTCACATGAAATATATATAAGGGATACTATGTAAACTTGTTGAGTTGCTGTTTACTCTCAAATAAGCTTTGTTCTTGTACCCCATACATAAGGGAAATTAAATATCTATGAAACCCCGATAATCATTTTGGGATACGCTGTATTTATTTGTGAAATATTGTCAAGTGGGAATGCATGATAAGCCTCTGTTTACGCTAAAAAAGTGTGTAAACTTGCCTTAACAATTACGTTGTACCTATCCAAAGCAATCGTCGTCATAGTCCAGATGGAGCCACAGCCGAAGAGCGACCCAAGCATTCCATAAAGTTCACACATGAAGGGCCCTGTTGGAAGGAAATACAGGGTGATTCAACAATTACACTATTCATTTATAACATGAAAATTGTAACTTCACTCTTTATGTAGTATAAATCCTTTCTCATTGATAGGTTCAGGAATGGCAACACTGCGAAAGAGGCCCAATTTTGGAAAGTCTATATATAGCCCCACCCCAGGGAATGGGTTAAAATGAGAGCTCTGTTGGTCCAGTCGGTAGATCATTTGAGTGCCGTGTGGAAGGCACAGATTCAATTCCCTGAGTGACGTGATTTCAGGTGGAAATTATTTTCAGTAATGTCCCCGTATGGACCAGCTCTCAGGTTTTGGTACCTGGAAGCAACAATGTGGTATAAAGATGGCTAGACCATGGTGCTGATCACATCACATCTTAAAATGATCCTACCTCAACATTCCCAACTTGTTTCAGTGAGCAAAATTTGTGTAATGAAAGGGTCTCAGTTTCGATACCCAGTGGAGGCATGTAGTGGTTCGAATCCAACTTTTAAACTGTGTCCCTAGTGCCAGTTAGCCTCTCTGTGTATAAAGTACACTTAAAATACAATCAAAGCAAAATTTATTTCCACAATAGTGCAAAGTTGAACTGTACTTGCATTAATACAGAATTCACTGTTTTGATACATCTCTCTCTCTTCTATGAAAAACTGCACATCCCCAATGATGTAAATGTTAATATTACCACTTTGTAATCAAGGGGCCCAACTTCAATACCCAAGGGTATTCTTGAAAAGGCCCGTAAGTCAGAAACTGCGATTTTATGTTGCTTTCTTTGAAGTCTCACTGAATCAATTTAGGAGCATATTATGAGGATAATTTTATATTGGGCACATGTAAAGATTCTTAACACTGATAATCCAATATGTATATCATGTTTACAATGTTTACTATTAAAGGAGTAAATATATTAAAAAAAAAAAAAACACCTGCCACAAAATTGCCTTTCTTGACTTAAGTGCTTTTACCTGAACACCCTAGAAATGACTTACCAAGCACCCATGTCTCATAGTAGCAATTGATGACCATAGGTGGAGACATGGAGAGCATCATGAGGAAGTCGGAGAATGCCAGATTCACCACCAGAAGGTTGGATGGTGACCGCAGTGACTTGGTGGTGGAGAAGATGTAGATTACCATTCCGTTGCCCATCACAGATATCAGACCAAGCACTCCGATCACAAAACCCAGCACGCCATGCCACAGGGTGTTCATTGGAGGAAACTGCAACCTATATTATATAAGATTTGTACACATTAACTCACAGTTACCTTTTCCCAATACTTAGTGAGAGAAGAAAGGAGATACAGTTACGCATAAGATGCATTCAGTACTACAAAAGGTGCAAGCTATGGGAGCACTCTAAATGTTACAACTGTAAGTTAACTGCCTAGTTGTCCCTTTACATTCCATGAGCCACGAAAGCAAACATCGGAAGTAGGGTGCTTGATCCTACATATGAAAGTCAGTAAGTAGGTCACAAATGTTTATTTAAGTGACACTAACTTGAAAACCGTTTCTTATTTTTCAACATAATCTCCACCAATACACTTATCCCATCTCTTTATCAGTCTCCCAAAACCTGCTACATAAAAGTTTTTGGGCTGCTGTTCCAGCCACAGTCACACCTCACGTTGAACATCTTTATTATCCATGAAACCCTGCAGCCACCATGCACACACTTCTCATAAATTCAAAAGATCATTCATTATGCTGTAGGCTAAACCATGAGAACACCCTATTGCAGTTGCTATGCTGTCTATCGTCACTCGCCTGTCAGCTCGAATCATCTCCTCCACCCGTACCACCTCCACATACACTCCTCAAGGACGGTCACATATTTAAACTGAGCTCCCCATGCATGCATCTGCTATCTAGTGACTGCTAACTGAATATCACCCACTGACACCTTTAGAAACTACACACTACTATTTTCAGCCATCCAACATCAGTTTGTGACCTATTTACTGACTTACACTTGTAGATACAAAGTGGAGAGGTGTAATCACTACCATACTCCAACCACTTTTACCTTCTAGGTTGCCTATTCATAGGTATAGACAGAAAATAATCCCAATATGATACATTCCGAGAATAGAGCCAAAGTCACATGATCGGGCACCATGGCTTTAAGCCATAAACAACATTTCAAACCTTTACATGATGAATAATTATTTTCGGTCCAATGTATTGTTGTGAGAAATAAAAGCCCTAATTATAAGCCCGCATTTTGAATAAGTGTTTCGGAAGTTTTTAAATGGAACTTTTCTTATTCAACTTCTCTTTTCTGTGCATATGCTTTGTGAAATTGTTCTGCCACCATACTCGGTAGATACTATTTTTAAAATTCTTTCCAAATCAATGTAGCAATCATAATGCTTCCAGTTTCTTTTCCAAATACACACACAACGTGACTCCCCTGTGCTTGGAGAAGGAAAACATGCCTCTTTCCTTAATGTTAGCTCTGCAAAATATTGGAATGAGTTGAAAAGTCAAACTTCATAATGAATGTCTTATAAGGATGCTAGAGTGATGGAATTCCTGCCAGCATTATGATCAGGGAGAGGCAGAAAGATGTTTGACCTTGAACTGCCAATTTTAGAGAAACAGACACAAGATGGAGTCACTCACCAGTGATCGTCCACCAAATGCCACATCTCGGGTGGGACACTGTCGACCACTGTGTGGTTGCCGTACCGTCCATAGATGGTGTTGCCTACTGCTGCTGCCATGTAGGCATTGAAGCTAGGCCCGTGAATCTGCGACATGGTAGCAACTGTGGAGAAATAAAAGGGGTGGTGTAAGATCTTACCAAACATCATCAATATATAAAATTACAACTACTTCCAAAGTTACTGTAATAAAATATTCAACATTTTTTTGCACCTTATCCTTATTTAAAAATATAATAAATAAAAAAGACATGATTTTAAGTTTAATCAGTTCTTTACTAAGACATCCTCAAACACTATAGCAGTTTGGCTAATTCACTGATCAAATCAAGCAGTGGTAAAGATTTGTAGTACTGCAGACCTCTGTGGCAGAGTGGTTAGCACACTACGATGAGGAGATCCAGGTTTGAATCATTGCCTGGGCATGGGCATTCTTTGTGAGTATCCCTTCATCAATTTCATCACTCATCCTCATTGAAAATTGACATTAAATAACCTAAATCAATAAATCATTATGGTATATGGAGAACAAATACAGCAGCCAGCCCATGAGAAGATCCCAAATGAGGGGAGGCAGGGTTAAAAGGAAAAAACTGGCCCATTTGAAGATTTTAAGGTAGCAGGAAGTCTTTCAGTGTCCTTCTGGTGTGTTGGTGTGGGAGTTGATTTGTGTCTTAGGGTATTTTTCATGGTTTTTGTGGTGTTCTAGGAGTTATGGCAGGTGTAAGGGGAAAAGGTGCTATTGTGAATAGTGAAGCAAGTGAGATTGTACGCAAAGTATAATTGATTTCTGTAATCGTGAATGGTGACAATTACACAGAGCAGCATGAAGCATGAGGCTGCTCCTTTTGTTTTCAGCATACAGAATATTGTTGTGTTGCTTATCCTGTACATTATTCAGCCCATATGTCAAAGAAGCCCAAAGAAAATATACGGCAATGACTTGCGTCGCTGCACCTGTTATAGTGACACGACCAGCGTGTGTTTTGCAGGGGCCCTGCAGTGTCTGTATCACTCAATGCCTTGGTTTTGAAGTCAGTGGGAGGAGCATAAGTTGGTCAGCGTAAGATGGCCACATCTACTTCAACCAATGACTTCAACTGACAGGAAAACATCTCATCGCTTTCTGGAAGATACATGAAAGTAGGCTGCAACTGCAAACGCGAGCTCAAGGTTTACTTTACGCTTAAATATTACAAAAACAAACTATAAGCTTTATTTACTTGTGACATGGACAGAACAAATATTAGGAAGGCTCTAAGAGAGAAAGGGGTCAAGGAAGAGATAGTGTGTAAAGTGCAAAGCACATACAAGGCCAACCAGAGCTGTGTGAAGACACCAGTGGGATGAACAGAGTGGTTCAGTATAAGTAATGGACTAAAACAGGAAAGTGCTCTTTCCCCACTGTTCTTCATAATTACAATGGATGCAATTAATGAAGAGGTGGGGAAGAAGATAGAAGAGGAAGAGATGAAGGCCCTGTTGTTCGCTGATGACTTGGTAATATGGGGAACAGGGAAGAAGAAGTACAGAGACAGCTTGATAGTTGGAATGAGGGAATCAGAAGAGCAGGAATGAAATTCACTGCAGAAAGGAGCAAGGTGCTAATAACAACAAGAAACTGAGCCAGAAATGAACCAAGAATAAAGATGGACACGGAAGAGTTGAGGGTAGTGGGGAGCTTCAAATATCTAGGAAGCATAATTGAGAGAAGTGGAAGAATAGATGAGGAGGTAAACAGAAGAGGACAAATGGGTGGTGAATTATATCAAAGTGTTCAAAGATTAATATGGAACCGGGATGTACCTATGAAATGCAAGAAGGTAATATATAAACATAGTATGAGTCAATAATTACATATGGAGCAGAGACTTGGCAATGACAGAGAGAGACAAAAGAAAGATGCAGACAGTGGAGATGAAATTTTTAAGGAGTATATTGGGGAATACTAGGAGGGATAGAATAAGGAATGAGGAGATCCGACAGACAGTGGGTGTGGTGAAGCTTCAGGACAGGATAGATCAGGCACAGATGAGATGGTTCAGACACATGAAGAGGATGGATGCAGAAAGACTACCAGTAAAAGCTTACAGTGCACAAGGAGTGGGAATAAGGCCAAGGGGGAGACCAGGATTTTGGTGGAGAGAGAAGATAGTGGAGAGTGTTAGGAGAAGAGGACAAGAGAGGAATGGTGGAAGACCAGGAAAAAATGGAGAGGCTTGACTTCTATGCCGACCCAGACAGAGGTAGCAAACGGCGAAGGATGATGATGATGTTATTCCTTTAGATTTCCTGTTGTCTCTGTTAGTACAGCCATATGTCGAGCAGGCCATCATTGTTTCATAAATATTATTCAAAAGTACACAAATTACAGGCTTTCTTGTTGCGTCTTCAAATATTTTGGTCTAACTTTGCCGGTGGTGTCATGTTACCTGCCTTCAGATACAGCGTGCAGGGCTTACTCTGCCCCCCTTCGTGAAGGGTGCACTCCTCCCAGTCCCCTTCTGCTAGGTTATTTCACTTCCGTTGGGAATCTCGTGAGCAGTCAACTGTTCAATAATGGGCAGTGGCGGCGATCAGGGAGAGCAGTTGCCCTCCCACTTCCCCCCCCCCCCGCGATATGTTAAACCTTATCTATCAAGGTAAAGTAAACTGTTCTTGTTCCCCCGTTACCACAGTTTTGGAACCCAAACGCCGCCACTGATAATGTGCATTGTAGAAATGAAATATATAGTGGCCTGCCCAGGATTCAGGATTTTCGAAAAGGAGGAGGGAGTTACGTATACTTTTCTTTAGTAGTCATCACTGACTTTGCCATCTTTTCCTGCTTTATCTGGCAATAGCGTATTTATTGTTGAAAAAGTGTGAGAACTGGCCTGCTATGAAAACAACGAATGAAATATTATGGTGATTGATGGGGAAAACATAACATTTGTATTATTGATGACGCATGCTTTATTTTGTCCTTTTATGTTTCCCCAACACTTGATGGTCGAAAAGCAAATGCGAAATTTTTAGTTGCAAATAGAATTGTTTTCAGCTTGTGCTTGATAGAAGCTACACTGATCGTGGGCCCAACTGGTGGCTGACCTACAATCGTCTTCGTGGTTGCGAGCTTCCATGAGTGTCAACAGCCTCAGTTGAGAAGTAAAAGCTGTAGCAGCAACATCTCTCTCCCATTACATCGTTACTAAGCGTACGTCTGTTTCCGTCAGTTATTTTTATTAACTTGTTGGTACAGTGCTTAGGTGCTAATTTTCCGAGATTCGTGTACTATTGTAGAACTTTAATCCAGTAAGGGTGCTGATCAACTCTCTCCCTATCCCGTTTCACAGCACGTTTGGCAACATGCGGTGTATTCAGCAACTTTCAGTGCCTTGTGACACGAAAATGCCCGATGTCAGTAGAAGAGAATTGAACTGATCGCTGATTCGTTGTTTCCCAGCCGTCAGCATAATACGTTTGAGGAATTCCACTTTCCCCACAAAACAATGTTGTAAATTAATTTGTGGTGTATTAGTAGGTAGAAAGGGGCGGAGCTGGATCTAGCTGTTCTTTTTTAACAACATAAAAATGGCGAGGTTGGCAACACTGCAACACTATGTTTTTTCCCACTTTCGAGAAGAGGCTAACTTAACCTATGGTATTTCCCTGTAAGGCACCAACTTTTGGGCCCTCAGCGTAATCTGCTACGACAAAAAAAATTCCCTCGCCCCAAGTATGAGTCCACCTCGCCCCAAGTATGAGGCCACCTCGCCCCAAGTATGAGCTCACCTCACTCTCGAGAAGGGCCTAACTTAACCTAATTTTTCTATGAATATGCTTAGAAAATGCTATAATATAGGTAAAAAATGCATGAAATTGGCTTATTTTGGACTCGCGCCCCAAGTATGAGTCCACCTCGCCCCAAGTATGAGTCCACCTCGCCCCAAGTATGAGGCCACCTCGCCCCAAGTATGAGCTCACCTCACTCTCGAGAAGGGCCTAACTTAACCTAATTTTTCTATGAATATGCTTAGAAAATGCTATAATATAGGTAAAAAATGCATGAAATTGACTTATTTTGGACTCGCGCCCCAAATATAAGGCCACCTCGCCCCAAGTATGAGGCGAGAAAAAATTTCTTCACTCCCAAGTACGGGGTGCTTTTTTTTTGCTCTCCTCTTAAAAATACAAGTTACTCTCTTGAAGGACCTAACTTAACTTATACCTGTGGCCCTACAAGTACGAGGGCTCTTTGCCCTCCTGCCCCTACCCCATATTTACAAATTACTCTCGGGGAGAACCTAACTTAACCTATATTTCACCCCCCTCTCCCCTGTGCAGTATAGCCTAGTATAGCAATATTTGCTCATAATCTATTGCATTGGGAGGAGGCGTATATAGGCTCTTGCACCTCTGAAAAGATTCACGAGAACCAAAAAGTAATTTTATATATGCCTGGTATATAAAATAACCATGCCTATGAACCTGTTTGGCTTTAGGAAGCAGGCTATGGAGGCATTCGCCCAAAGTGCACCGTTGCCACCTGCGGGCTTGGACCTGTTGCCCTCTTTATTATCTAAACTCAACGGTTTGTTGATTATACACTTGAATAGCATACTGACCCAGTACGACGAGGATGTGGGTAAGATTTTCTACATATTCAACAACAACTTGAATTATTACCAGTTCCCCATCTCTGGCAAACTGCAGTTTGACATGAATCCCGAGAATAAAGGAGAGGCCAAAATTTCCTCTGGCAAGAACATCTATCGCATCAAGCACGATAGGATGAACAGTACTACCACGTACGATGTATCTGCTGGCGATCGCCTGTACATAGAGCTCTTGGACGACTACGACAAACTCATCCCTTTTTTCATAGAAATGAAAATTAGCTATCCTATAATAAATAACAATAATGCCTAACGATATTTTTGGCCACACGAAACGCGACGACCATGGCGATGAGCTTCTCATGCTCGACGTCAGGGTCAAGAAGCTGCGAAGCGACCTGCAGGCCCTGCAGTCCACGCTCAACTCTAGCCTTCAGACCGAGATAGCCAGCTTGCAGTCTCAGTGCCTGGACCCTGTACTCAAGATTGATGCAGAGCTAAAATCGCTGCTGCAAAAATACACTGACCTCGCATCGATAGACAATCTCGACAAGCTGGCACTGAGTGTGGGTAATCTGCAGAACGAACTCCTAAAGTTGCAGCAAACGCAGACCTCCGACGTTGAACAGTTGAAACAACGCTTGCAGGACCAAACAAGCAACATCCAGACCGAACTGCAAACTATCATCCAGAGCATTAAAACTCAAGACGACTACGATCGCGTGAACGCTAGTATTGCTAAATTGCGCGAACAGTTTCAATTGTTCGAAATTCCTACGTTGGAAAGCATCAAGGCTGAGCTTCAAACAGATGCTTTGCATGTGGCCATCAACGAAGTAAAAACTAAACTCCAAACATTGGAAGATTTTATCGACAATCTACCGTCGTCCAGCGAACTAAACGCCATTGCCCGTAGCGTAGCCAACATCAAACTCCAACTTGAGACCTACGAGGATTTTGGGAAGTTGCAAGGCACCATAACCCATATTGAGGATGCTCTTGCCGTCATTAGAAATGATCTGGCGAACGTTCACGATGAGCTGGAAACCAAACTGCCGGGCATCAGGGATACACTGGCCAACGTCCAACAGCAAATTGCCAAACTGGAAAATCTGAATGCAGAATCCGAGTTGTCTCATTTCCATCACTTGATCGACGACATACAGACTAAGTTGGAAACCCTGCAGCAATCTACCCCCACCCAGGATGACATAACGCAACTGCAAGAAGGCATACGTGCTGCTGCCGATGCCTCCGAGTTGGACGCGGTGAAAAAAGCTTTGGAATCGCTCCAAAACACGGTGGCCACCCTGCCTACCTCTCAGGAACTGAAAAGCGTGAAGAGAACTCTCAACCGAATACTCAAATCCGACGACATCAAAAACATCCAATCCGAAATTGAATCGATACGGGGGTCTGTCGCGACTTTACCTACCAACCAGAACATCACCGAGCTGCATGAATTGTTTGCGGAAATTAGAACGCAGGTCCACGACCTTGTAATACAGAGCTCCAAGTTGACGCTTGTAGAAAACCTGCAGCAGATTATTGCCAGCGTGAAAGAGCAAATTGGGAGTATCGAGGCAAGTCAGGAATCGACTATAGCTAATTTCAGCACCCAACTACATGACTTAAATGAAAAATTCAAGAGCCTTATTGTCGATGTAAAGATCAAACCAAACTATGACACTGTTGTTCATGCTATCGAGGAACACCTGGAATCGGTGAATGGCAGATTGGAGGATGTGGAGACTGAGGTTCGAACCAACGTAAACACTCTAAATGCCAGCATCGACAATCTCAAGTCTACGATTGTCATCGAACTGTACAGCATACCAAACAGAGAGTTCTCCTCCCCTTTCAATCCAGGTTACAAACTCTACATGTTGACTCCTGCAAAAGCCTATCATCAATTTTTTCTCGCTGGCACACTTCAGTTCGTCAAGGTTTCCTACTGGTCTTTGCCTCACGCAACCCACTACCCAATCATGACCGTGACGAACATTGGCGATGAGCCTAAAATAAGAGGAGTTGAGCTGGTCGATTTCACACACCCCGAAAGTCGCGAGACTGCCTATGCCGAAGATGCCACTCAAATTATCGACATAGAAATAGGTGACAAGCTGTATATAGAAAACCCAGCATTGTCTGCAGCCAGAAATCCCATCCAGGCTATATTCTTATTTTCGCGCCATGTCTAGGCAGGGTATCGTGAACGAGCTGCATAAACCTGCACGACGAAACTACAAACGACTGGCGGTGGTGACCAAAGGCGTGGATGACCTTTGGCAGGCTGACCTTGTGGAAATGAGTAGCGGCAACCTAAAAAATTTACATAAAATCAACAAAGGATACAAGTATCTTCTTACTGTTATAGATACATTTTCAAAATTTGCGTGGGCTTTGCCCCTCAAGGCTAAAACAGGTGTGTGCGTAATGGAAGCATTCAAAACTATTTTCAATGAAAGTGGCAGGCGACCTCGATTTCTTCAAACGGATAACGGAAAGGAATTTTACAACTCGATATTTCAACAGTTTGTTCAGAAGCAAAATATTCAACATTACTCGACTTTCAGTCACATCAAAGCCAGCATAGTGGAACGTTTTAACCGTACTCTCAAAACACGCATGTGGAAACGATTCACGCTTCAAGGTAACCACAAGTGGGTCAATGTGCTTCCGGAACTCGTAAACAACTATAATCACAGTTTGCATAGCACGATACGTATGAAGCCTGCCGATGTCAGCAAGTCTGATGAGGCACAATTGATCTCTACTGTTTATTGCCCCAAGTACCGGCCCACTAACAAAAAACCGAAATTCAAAATTGGAGACCAAGTAAGAATTAGTAAATTTAAGCGCATGTTTGAAAAAGGCTTTACCAAAAACTGGAGTACGGAACTTTTCACTGTTGCTCGATTGTTACCCGGTAACCGTCACACGTATATAATAAAAGATAATCGCGACGAAATTTTGAAAGGGCGATTCTACGAGGAGGAACTCTCTAAAACAAAATACCCCAATACGTATCTTATCGAAAAAGTATTACGTAGAAAAGGTGACAAACTGTTGGTGAAATGGTTGGGACTCGAGGAAAAAAGTTGGATCGACGCAAACGAGGTGATTGTGTAACGGGTGCTTGGGATGTGGTGAGGCGACTGCCAGATTTTCCCCCGGAGCGTCAGGCTAGGAAAAACGGCGAACTGTTGCCGGACAACATTCGCTGCCTTATTGTCGGACCTTCAGGGTGTGGGAAAACAACTTTACTTATTGATAATTTTCTTCTTGCCCCCGACTGGTTAGATTGGAAGAACAGGCACTTGTATGTTTTTTCCAAAAGTTTGGAGCAAGCAAAATATCAACAGCTGACAAAACTGTACGAAGGGCTGAGCATAGCTACTTTTGCCTCCGAAGTAATGCCACTAGACTGCTGCCATGAAAATTCGGTGGTGGTCTTCGACGATGTCATCCTGGAGAACCATAACGAAATTCGCAATTTTTTTACACAGGGGCGGCACAGAGGCATGGACTGCTTCTACCTTGCTCAGACTTTTTCTAAAATTCCCAAGCAGCTTCTCCGAGACAACGCTAATTTTATTTGCTTGTTTCGTCAAGACCACACCAATTTAAAACATGCTTACGATGATTATGTAGGCGGGGACATGAACTACAATCAGTTTTCCAAATTTTGCTCTTCATGCTGGAATCAAAATGATTTCGGATTCGCCACGATAGACATGACGAGGAAACCCAATGACGGAAAATACAGAAACAAAATAAACAACTTTCTAAACGTTGCGACGTTACAAGAAACGTCTTGACGTATTATAAATAACAAATGATGAAACGCAAACTCGCAGACGACAACCTGAAGCTGCGCGACTACCTGGCCAAACGCTTCAGGGGTTGGAAATCAGAGAATCGCGGAATTTACGAAGAGAAAAAGCGACAGGACCAACCTATTATTGATGCTATAAGTGGACTAGGTAAAGACATCAAAGATGTTACCGAGCAAAACAAAGATTTAATCAACGAGCTCGTGCCACTTGCTGCTCGAAATTATGCTGTGCCTACACCGATATCCAGTATTCACACTACCCCGTTCGAACTTGGAGCTGCACCTCTGAGACGTCAGGTTCTAGGCAGTACCTCTTCGGACAAGGTAGTTGAATTAGGTCCGTTGGCGAGAGATTACCTGAGCACCGGGAAATTTGAAAAGGACGAGGTGTTTGGATTGTACCCCTTTGTGGAACCTAACGAGGGTGTGGTTTGGAAAATTGGAAAGTCAAAAGTTACGTTCGAAGGTGACGACGTGAAAATTAATTTGGGTGAGAAGAACAGCTGGACTAGGTATCCTGGCACTGTGGGCCTGTGGGAACTTATCACCAAAAAGCAACCTAAAGATTACACAGACGAGGATTACCAAAGTTACACAGAAATTTTAATCATGACGGATGCCCTGTACCAAAACAACGATGCAACACAGAATCGCGTAAAATCAAGCAGTGGAGAAAAATACAGGAACCTCATCAAGCCAATATGGAACCAGCTCAAGACTGGCAGCGGTGTCAAACTCTACAATACCCTACCTAAAGAGTTTGTTTGGGTAGACGACGTAAGGAAGCTTGTAGATCGATTGCTGGTTATCGCAGGCGAAGAAAATGCAGGCAATCGCAACTTCCACAACGAGAAGGTGGGCATCATGGACATGATTAGCACCAAGCTTAGCAACTTTATTGTCAACGACAACAAAGGTATAGGTTACCTTATCAAAATCATCAACACCCTGCCTCCCAAATTCTGGAATGTGGCCGAGGGTCGAGGTCTCGTGAACGACATCATCAACAAGCTACCCTTCGAGATGCACCTACCAGGTTACCAATACTGCGGACCGGGTACCAAACTGGAACGGCGACTGGAGAGAGGAGACAAAGGGGTAAATCTGCTGGATGCTGCATGCAAGGATCACGATATTGCTTACAACACATATACGAATTTAGATGCGCGTCACGATGCTGATAGAAAATTGGAGCATGCCGCGTTCGGGAGACTCGTCAGCAGAGACGCCTCGCTGGGTGAACGGGTTGCAGCATTGGGCACGACCATTGCCATGAATACAAAACGAAAATTGGGGTGGGGGCTGTAATTAAATAACATACAGTAAAAAAATGTCTACAGACTTACCAACAGAAGTGTTATACAAAATATTTACATTTACTTTCGACGATAGTCACGAGGATGTTAAAAAGCTTATTGATTTAGTTAAAATAACACCACAATTTCGCTTGCCCTGTGAAATGCTACTTCTGGATCATCTGAGAAAAATAAGCGGTGTAAAATCTTCTTCTTCCCCCTATGCTTTTTTTTTTCGGGCTGCTGATGAAAAATTGGCTGATAAGATGGACAACTTCACGAGTGGAGACAGGGGAGGAGACGATATACAGACGACTGGTATGCTTCAAATGCTGAAACCAGCAGGATCATCGATCACTTGATCGCATTAGGCAATGCCGAAATTTTTTTCTATAAATAACACACTGTAAAAAAATCTACGAGACCAAAAAAAATATTTCTTCGATATGAGTGAAAAAATTAGTGACGTCCAGGCATTAAAACAAATGCTAAATTTGTCAGTCGAATATATAAAAATTCAGGAATTGGAAGTGGACAAACCTTATGCAATAACTTCTGGTTCAATTGTTGCAACCCAGTTTGGTCCTAAAGTACGTCTGTTGCTCAACGGACAATACAGTCTATTTTTACCAGATCGATACGCTAGCATGTTATCCGACGAGAAGCTATCCATTTTAATCGAGAACACAACTCGAATCGTGTACAAGGGGACAAAAGAACTTCTTGGTAAGAAAACAAAGCACATAATCGAATTTGTTTAATAGCTACAAAGTATATATAAATAACATACCGTAAAAAAATTATACAAGGGAGAAACAAAAAAATCTCGGAACATATATAAAATAACATATCGTAAAAAAAAAAAATACATCATGAAGCCCAAGGGCGTCGTGTACCAGATACCATATTCGAATCTGAAAACGCTGGGTGCCCTCGATGGGTTACTCACCAAGAAACAACTCAAGAAGAAACGTTCATGCTTGTCCAAAGGACACGGAATGAAATTGCTGCTCAGCACTCCACAATTGAAAAAGTTGCAGCATTCGCGGAAGCAGCAGAAGATTGGAGGTTTCATATTCAGCATTCCGGCCATCTTGGCAGCTTTGGGTGCAGTGGGCAGCTTGGCTGGAGGCAGTGCCGCTATCGCCAAAACCGTCATCGATGCAAAGAAGAACAAGGCCGAGCTGGAAGAACAGAAACGTCACAACCTGGCTATGGAGAAGAAGGGGAAAGGTGTGACCAAAAAGCGAAAAAACAACCTCGATGCTTTGAAGAAATATAAAAAAAAGAAGAAGCCCTGTCCAACTTCGATATTGAATCTCTGATCGAACCGTTGGGAATAAGAAACTTCAGGGGTGTTTTCATGTCCGATTCTCTACCCTCTGCTGTGAAGAAAAAGGAGTATGGCGTGGTCAACCTAGACAGTTACAAAAATCCTGGTACACATTGGATATGCTACCTCAAAATTGACGATGACAATGCATTTGTTTTCGATTCGTTCGGTGGCACACCGCCTGCCAGGTTGGTGAAGTATCTCAGTGTTGCCAACCTCTACTACAATGACAAACGCATCCAGGGTTTCACCGATGTTAATTGCGGCCACCTATGCCTTTCCGTTCTCGCATACATGTCTAAAATAAATAACCCCTCAGTGGAGCATTTTCAGAAAGCATTGTGGTACCTAAAACACCATGGGAGTGTTCCATCTCACCAGCGAGACTTCGGTCTTGAAACTCGCGTTGCATGACGACATCATCTATCCTAAATCTATTGCTCTTCGTGCATTCTACAGCATGTACCTGATACCCAATGTCACGGAGCACAATAACAAAATTACTGTTGGAAATGAAAAAATAGTTATCACGCCAGGACAGTACAATCTGTCTACCTTGCAAGCCCAATTGCCAAGAAATATACTGCTATCTCAAAATTCTGTAACTCACAGAGTTGAAATTGTGTCTGCTACGGAAACAGTAGACCTAGGCACTGTTGGAGAGCTTCTGGGATTCGAGGACAACACAAAGCTCGAACCTGGCATCAAGCACATCGGTGCCAACATTCCTAAATTTCTAGCCATCGAGACTCTGAACATACATTGCAACGTGGCAGAAGGCATGATCACCAAATCCTCGGATGGCATCCCAGGCAGCCACAAGCAGACAGGTATCATCGCTACGTTCAAACCAAACTCTGAATTCATGGAACCGATTATATACACACCCTCACCACCGATATACTTCCCCATATCTCGTAATCGCATAGACAACATAGAATTGGCAGTGACAAACGAGAAGGGGGAGGTGGTGAATTTTGCCGGAGCTACTACCACCGCCGTCGTGGAGATTAACGTATAATAAATAACAATCATGGAGCAAATCGAAAGTTACGAGTTGCAGTCCTTCCCACCCAATCGTCGCACGTTCGCCAATTTGAACGAACCGAACAGGGAGATTGAATACGATGTGGACGTCGGGGATGGGTTCATTCACCCTCACAGAGCTGATTTGTATATCAAGTTTGATGTGGTGAAGAGAGACAACGGGGAAGCATTTAACGCCAATGCAAATTTAAAACTTGTGGACAATTTTGTACCGCATCTGTTCTCGCAAGTGGAAGTTAGAAAGCATGGCACCGTCATCGATAGGGTTGACTACCCCGGGATTACTTCTACAGCTGTGGCAACACTGAAGCTCTCCAAGACCGATGCAGCATACTACCAGGCAGGGGGATTCGAAGCAGGTACAAAAATCAAAACTCAAAGCCACACAGTACTGTTTCCCATGCGCTTGCTTCCAGGCTTTTTCTCCGACTATACGGAGATTATGTGGAAGGGTGGTTTACGCGTCACTTTTCGCAGAAGCGCCAACGACAACGATGTGCTGATGCGTTACAGCACCTTGGGTGCAGACGGTACAGCACTTGCCAACACACTACCCGACGCTGCCAAGTGCGTCATCCAGTCCATGGAGCTGCGCATGCCTGTGGTAGAATACGAATCTAATTACGGTCTCAAGTACAAAGCCGACATCTTGAAGAACCCCCAAGTGCCCATCCAGTTTTACGGCTACCAGTGTGTGCAGAAACCTGCTTCTGGCAACCATTTTGAATTTGATGTTACTACGCAGTTCAACAGCATCCGGTACGATATGCCAGAGTTTGCAGTTGTGCTCTTCCAGACAGGGAAGGACAACAACCAAGAGAAAGATTCTAGCCAGTTTGACAATTGCAAAATTAAGAATATTTACCTCAAAAATGGTAGGAATGAAGTTTTCCCACGCGAGAACTACAACCTAAACATTACAAACAACGATTACCTGAAACTTTACGAGGCGTACACAGCTTACAAAAGAGTGACCTCCGGCAATGTGGACGTGTACTACAATCCCAACGAGTTCATAGCTCGCAGACCCATGTTCGTCATCAACACATCTAAGAGAAAGCAGGTGGTTGTCAACGATCGTACCAACATAAAGATCGTATGCGAGTTCCACGACGCCTTGCCTGCAGATACTTTGTGCAGCGCCATTCTTATTGCAGAGAAAACATTTGTGTATGATGTCAAGAATGAAAGAGTGACTGAACAGTTTTAGGTGCAAGAAAAAAATTATACTGACCGTAGGTCCAAATATTAGATTCCTATTAACCTCCAGGGTGTGTGAGAAATGGCTATTGATCTTCTAACAATACAGCTTCCACAATCCTCACAATAATCTGAAAATATTAATAAAATTAAACATCGTTGCATTTAGAAATAATCATACTTGAGCGCACAAAGGAACTTCCCCTTTGGCTCTGCGTATGCCCTCTTTTCGCCCCGTAGGACACGGCGAGGAATTAGTTCCGTTGAAAATTTGCAATTTTTTGTTACATGTGTTGATTTTTTTATTAAAATCATCAATAAAAACCTAATAATTTGATGTACTTTTTTAAGATTTGGTATGGTTCGCATAACATGCTGGAGAAGATGTATTAAGCTGATGATGACCCCATTCCATAGTGTGCTCGTTACATGGAAGCACACAAAGTTTGTTGTCCGCAGCATCAAGTGCCACCTTATCGATAGCATCCGTATGCACCTCATGGAGGTGGCTAACTATGCGATGTTCTTTTCTTGTGATCTGCTTCTTCTCAAACAAACATTTCTTGTATAGCTCTATGTCGAACTGTGAAACAACACTTCGTCCTACTCCTTTTGCCTTTTTTATCTCCTTGGACTCATCCACAAATCTAATACAGTACATTTTTGCTCTGAGGGCCACAAACTCTGCAATGATTCTTCCTCTGGCCTCATCTTTCATTTTCCCCACTGTCATCTCGTTCTGGATGCCAGACAGCTTGTACTTCTCGAGGGAATCTTCTGAGTAGTTGGAGAAGTCAAAGTGCTCAGCTAATATTCTGTAATCTTCAAACAGATCCTCGGTCCTAATACAATAAACGAAGCTATCTGTGTCCATGTATGCTACTTGAATGCGATCTTGAAAATGAGGTTGCATAACTTCGTAATGGAAGCAATACATGGCAAGTTTGGACAGTTCTAGGACCGTGGCTCCAACAGCTATTGGCTTATCGAGTGTTACTTGCTTCTTCCCCCTCTCGATTAACATTAGGTCATCAGTAAATCTTGTAAAATTTTTATAGAAAGGATCGGCGATTAACTTCTCGCATTTCCGAGGATTAGATACCAGATCGCAGTTAATTCGATTTCGAACCTGCTCCATTGTTTTGCCAAAAATGCTGTTATTTAGCAACTTGTAGTGGTCTTTATCAGCAGCTGACGTGGCTCGTGCCCGGCTTTGTGTATTGTCACTGATGTAAGGCTCCAACCACTTCTTCTGTGTAAACTTCAAAGCCTTGTGGACTCGCTTCAAAATCAATCCTTGTTGCAAATAAAATTGCAATAATCGATAATGTAGCACATAGTTCTGTTTGTTGTGAAATGTTAACATGAGCTTCTTGTCATTTTTACCACCAGGAGGAACTTCCATCTGTGGTGCCATAGCAAAACCATGATGCTTGTCGTGAAGTTGGTGAGGATACTCGAGATCAACTTCAAGAAAACACCCACACGAATGATCAGCAGGCCATTTCAGAAATTCACGATTCGCAAGTTCGTCTTCCTCCATCCACATGTAATCTCCAATAGGCAAGAATTGAGACATGGCCCATCCATATAAATTGTTCATATCAATGTAGGATATGAATGTTGAAGGGGTGTTGGGGTTGTAGTTGGGCATGTACTTGTTATTGGCCTTGATGTATCTGAGTGGTGCTTGGACAATGCCTCCTCGAATGGCATCCTCGATAAAAAGGTGATGGTCTATATTACTGATGAGGCCAATCTTCACTTTTGTACTTTTTAGCATTGCTTCCCAGGACCAACCGGGGGTAGTGGAACTATATGCAGGATCCAACCCATGTGTACTTATGCATCTGCGTCTGTGGGACTCGAAGACATCAGCCAACAAGGTTGTGTCGAGTTTTAAATATACATCATGGTAATCTCGCATATTCCGGCATCCAAAAGCCTCGAAAACTTTTTTTGCATGCTGGTAGTCGTCTACTGAGCAGGTGCTATTTGTTAGGCGACTACAAAAAACTTCCCGTGGCGGAAGTTGTAGCTCGTTAAACTTTCCAAAATTATCCATATACTCGTATGGGTATATGGATTTTTGTTTCAGGAGGTTGAGATGCTTATTTTCAAACAAGCGTTTGGTTTCTACGAGCTCATTCTCGGTCAACTGTTCAGCTAATCCTGCTAAGCTCGATGGTAAAAACTGGTAGCTGTCCAGGAATCGAATCTCGACCAGATTTTTTCTTCCCTCTACTCTCACCCACTTGCTGAATGAAATGTATTTTTCCTTTGTTTGAGGGATGATATTAATGCGTTCGGAATCACAACCAAGTTCCTTTACAAACAAATGCGCATCGTAACCTTTTAAGTTATGTATCAAAACTGGTACAAAACTTAAAACCTTGATCTGCAAGTTGCATTTGTTACAAACACTGACGCTGACGACCTCCCCACTCCAATGATTATGATGGTAAACTTTCCAATTATTTTCAGTGAAAGCACACTCACAAATTTCGCAGATGGTAGCACGATTATGTTCTTCCTCTTGTTGTGGTGTGGGTGGTGGCATTGGTACTTTAAGGTCAAGAAGCTTGGTAAGTTGTTTTGTAAACTCTATAAGAGTTTCAATGAATACTTTAGGGGCACTCGCACCAAAATACAACTTAAACTTTGGCATGTTGGTCATACTATGGGGGTATGCATAAACTGGTAGCAGGGCAAAGCTACACGGAGTGTGGTGGCTGATATGAACAGACTTGGGACCTGCTTTAGTAGATGTTGGTAATTTAAGCAGGCTTTCAAAATCTGCATAGAGCACCACAGGATGCTTCAACAGTGCTTTCAGTTTCCAAAATTTCATTACATCTAAATGCTTTGGCATTTTTATTGTTGCAACTGCATGTTTGGCACATCGCACCATGTGCTTTTGCAGCTCAAGATCAGGCGACTGTCGTCTCCCATAAAATATTGCAAGACAACAATCGCATATTTGGATTTTGCCCTCATGCTTTGTAATTTGCCTTGCAACAAGTTTTGGTAAATCATTTATAAGGCAATAGTGGTACACATTTTTATTTTTAATTAATAAAAGGCGAATAACCTTCTGCCTGTCTACTATTTTGCTAACTCGAAGAGTATATATGTTATTTGGAGAATCATATGTAAAAACATTTACAGCAATCTTCGAGTTGCATTGCCTCTCAAAACAATCGATGCTATCCAAAGTAACAGGGTATTCAATGCCAGCCATCATTGGTTCAAATTTTTTGAGGTATTCCGGTTTGTTATAGTTGTATAATTTATTCCGGTTATTGTTTGGAAGATGGTGAGCAGCAATAATACACCATAAAAAACATTGATTATCATTATTTTTGATATTGATCACTGCTTTTTTGTTTTGTATCCATAAGGGTAGCTTGACGTAACTATTTCCACGAAGAGGCTTGTACTTGGCCACCTTGACTTCTAGGTGACAAGATGAGAACTCGGGCAATAAACAAAGTTTCCACCCTGAGCCCCTCCCTTCGAATGCTTCGTGTTTTGCCAGCAACACCTCATACAAATTTTCGATGACAGTATTTAAGTTTACATCATCGGCAGCATGCAATGGGATCGGATGGCCAGAATAGTGATGGAAAGTATGTATTTCGTTATGGGTTTTGTTATAGGTTTCGTAAATACCGCTGAATATTAAAGACAGTTTGATCGAGAAGCTCAACAAAAATTCTCGCACCTTATTGATGACATCCTTTTTGATTTCTCTCAAGAAGGTGTTTAAATCACAACCTTCATCAGCATCGTACGAAATATCAAAACCCCTCTCTAGAGTGATTCGTGTCTCACTCCTTGGCTTTTTGTTCGGACTATGTGGTTGGGGGGCTTCCAGTTTACGCTTTCTCCCCAGTTGCCACTGGCTTGATCCCCCCCCACATATTTTATGATGCCTTGCCATATGCGATTTTGTAATAGCCATATTACAGTTCTTGCACTCCATTGTAGCCTCTGTAGTGGTCCGCTTCTCCTTACTTGGGTTGCATCTTTTCCGATGGTAGGATATATTTGATTTTGAAATTATTTTTCCACATGTCGAGCACGCAATTTTGGGGGCCATTGTATCCTTGTTTATTTATATACAATTTTTCACATAGCAATCCTAAAAAAAAGGGGGAGTAATCAAAAATTTCCATTTTATGTTTCTGTATAATTATATAATAAGGGTGGGTTTTATATAAATAGTAAATCTAGAAGATGCAAGAAGCATCTATCGGGTATTTTATATTTCAAACCAGGAAAAAATAATATCAAACAGAAAATATTAGGGGGAAAATTTGATAAAAATACATCAATTTTGATTGTTGCAAAAGAAAAAGCTTCACACATCGTATGAGTTCTCCAAAATAATAATAAAAATTTCTTCCAACATATACTCAGAAAAATTAGGTCTGTTTTTGCTACAGGCTTAATGCATTTTTGGCAGATGGTGTGTTGATGAGGGCCACTTTCACCTTCATGGCGTGGTGTTAAGCACAGGGGTAACCTTTACTCATATGTATATTTCAGTTCGGCAACATAACCAATAAATTACATTTAACTTTTTTCACCATTTCAAAATCTATATATAGCTCGCTTATATTTAGCACACTTATTGTTGCAAGTTGGCTATTTTGTTTATGTAGCACTCGGATTATAAATATATATAAAAAAACCACATCATCGTAATAACCATAGCCATGATTGATTTGGACATACAGTTTAAAATAAAATAATAAAAAAAAAAACTGCACTTTAATATGCACCGCGTACATATTTCCTAGCAACAACGACACACTGAAAAAAAAAAAAGTTAAGTTTGAGTTCGGGTTTTAAGTCCACTTTATGCACAGTAAGACTAATCGGGACTGGACCTACACTTTAAAATAAGATCCAAACCACTTATACCTCCACCGGGAATCGAACCCCCGGGACCCCTTAATTACAAGGTGATAACACTACTACTGCACCATGAAGAGGTCCTCAGAAGAAAAAAAAAAATAGTCCAGCAACCCTCATACGGAAAACAATAACAAAACTAGATTTTGTAAATTTGCAAGGAACATATTGTTCAAGCTAGTAACATTTACGTTTCCAGCATGTTCCAAATATAAAAACGAAAAAAAAAAAAAAAAGAGATGCGAAACATATCCACAATATACAAGAACTGCTAGGTTTATTTCAAGAAGTTTGTACCTCTCTCACAGAAGCTCCACTAAATTCATAAATCAAAGCCACATCATTCAGACTATATGAAACAGTATTACTCACCCACTAAAAAATCTTGCTAGTACTATTTCACTTTAAAAACTGATGCAAAACTGAACTCTACCACGTAGGACAATTAGTTATATTCCCAGCGCTAGGATAAAAAAGTATCGCGTCGCTAAAACATACGTGAACCAATAGAAATTCACAACAATTCGCCACAGAAAATAGTCCCTCTCGCTTCTTAGCCATTTTATTTTGAACGCACATCACATCATTCCTACCATGCTGTCAAATGACGTCACTATCTCCCAACAGTTGGCAAAGTTGACACGCAACTGTTTAGAGAGCAGTAAACCGAACACCACAATTTTCGAACATACTGAATTACACAACACTTTGAAATTCCGAGCTTATTGTTCCCAAAACCGGAGGTACTGAAAAAATTCTGGTGTCATGCATTTGTTCGAACTACACGGCACTTTGCAATTTCCCGCAACAAGTTAAAAGCTGGAAAATTCAAAGAGCATCCTGCTTATTTGTGTCTCCCCTCACAACACAAGCGAATGGTAGTGTAACAATAGTAGCGCCGCTATCGAGGTAGAACTCCAGATTTTTCCAGGGTCACAGCATTCAAAGCTTTGTCACACTAGCTGGGAACTCACAATGCCAGTTTCCAACTATTTTTTTTTTTTTTACTTTCTATAGAGAACTTTGGAACTTCCCAGGGTCGATACATATCCAACAATATTGCAACATTATGAAGAATGCATAATTTTCAGAATTTTCCTTCTTCACCCAGTAACAAACGTCGCACACTTGCTTTTTGGTACCAAAACTAATCCCTACACTACAATGCGCATATATACAGTTAATAACTCTTACATATATTTTTCGAATATCGACATTTACATAGAAATAAATATGTTGATAGCAACATTGGCAACTGTATAAGATTGGTTTATTACTACAAACAGAGGCACTCGCAAAATTACAAGAAGAGAGAGAGGGGGGTATCAACACTTCACCACCGTGCCATTGCTAGAGATGAATAATAAGCAAACCGTCGAGTTTAGCCAAAAAAGTTCATAGGCATGGTTATTTTATATACCAGGCATATATAAAATTACTTTTTGGTTCTCGTGAATCTTTTCAGAGGTGCAAGAGCCTATATACGCCTCCTCCCAATGCAATAGATTATGAGCAAATATTGCTATACTAGGCTATACTGCACAGGGGAGAGGGGGGTGAAATATAGGTTAAGTTAGGTTCTCCCCGAGAGTAATTTGTAAATATGGGGTAGGGGCAGGAGGGCAAAGAGCCCTCGTACTTGTAGGGCCACAGGTATAAGTTAAGTTAGGTCCTTCAAGAGAGTAACTTGTATTTTTAAGAGGAGAGCAAAAAAAAAGCACCCCGTACTTGGGAGTGAAGAAATTTTTTCTCGCCTCATACTTGGGGCGAGGTGGCCTTATATTTGGGGCGCGAGTCCAAAATAAGTCAATTTCATGTATTTTTTACCTATATTATAGCATTTTCTAAGCATATTCATAGAAAAATTAGGTTAAGTTAGGCCCTTCTCGAGAGTGAGGTGAGCTCATACTTGGGGCGAGGTGGCCTCATACTTGGGGCGAGGTGGACTCATACTTGGGGCGAGGTGGACTCATACTTGGGGCGCGAGTCCAAAATAAGCCAATTTCATGCATTTTTTACCTATATTATAGCATTTTCTAAGCATATTCATAGAAAAATTAGGTTAAGTTAGGCCCTTCTCGAGAGTGAGGTGAGCTCATACTTGGGGCGAGGTGGCCTCATACTTGGGGCGAGGTGGACTCATACTTGGGGCGAGGGAATTTTTTTTGTCGTAGCAGATTACGCTGAGGGCCCAAAAGTTGGTGCCTTACAGGGAAATACCATAGGTTAAGTTAGCCTCTTCTCGAAAGTGGGAAAAAACATAGTGTTGCAGTGTTGCCAACCTCGCCATTTTTATGTTGTTAAAAAAGAACAGCTAGATCCAGCTCCGCCCCTTTCTACCTACTTGTATTTTACATTGTACATGTAGGAAATGTAGATTACGAGTAGACAAGTACAGCAAAACCTCGTTAATCCGGACTAATGGGGGGATAAGTTGACCGGTTTAACGAAAGTCCGGATTAACTGAAATAACCTACAAGAACAGTAGAAAGTGAATTAAAACTCCGTTTATAGCAACAAAACACGTTTATTATGGTGTATTTAAAGGGCATAGGCTTAAATACACTATACAGTACAGTAAAATGTAAAGCAATACTGTACATACAATGCAGTACGTACAATATGATGCGATTGTTGACTTCTAGCCACATTTAAAACCTTGCATTCTGCTTTTTTTTTTACCTGTCCGGATTAAGCGAAGTCCGACTTATCGGGATCGGGATTAACGAGGTTTTACTGTAGTGTGCACGACTTGTAGCTTACGTGCTATTCTTAGGGTTAGGTGGGAGAACAGCGTACGCTGAACCTCTCCCGCTCAATAAAGATTTAATATTATTATTATTCGATGCCATGTACTACCAACAAATTTTTAAATCGTGTAGAAGGCATGAAAGTAAGATGATTTTCTTAATATTGTTTCTTATCTCCGAGGTTTCGTTTCGACGGAACCAGCCATCGAAGTATACGGCGTAGGTATGCAACCACGCGGTACATATTTCAGGGATGGTATCGAGACGAGACGAGATTCGGCAGTGACTCGTATTTGGTCTTGCAAAGCAAGTCTCGGCCTTGTTTCGAGTTCTCAACATCCACCCTTTATCGTCTTGAGATATGTAGAGCCATTTTTTTCATTCACTTCGGTCTATTGAAGGGGCACAAGGGCGTGTATCGTACGTCCATGTTTTAAAAATGCAACATTCTTCTTCTTCTTCTTTTAACACTAATTAACACAATGTATAAATTTTACCTCAGGTAAAAGCTCTGTCTTTAAGAAAGAAAACAAAACCAATTTCATCTGTCCACGTCAATTAGTTCTCGACTTACGATTTTGTTTTGTACTTCGCTGCAAGTTTGAAAAGCCCGCGCTTGAAATGGCTGCTGCGTTCTTCAAAAGACAGGCGCGCGAGAGGTCCGGTGTGTAAAGGGGAATTCCCCAGTCTTTAGAGCTGAAAAAAGAGTTAAATCCCCTGGATTAAACGGAAACCGTCTAACCCGGAAACGGAAATCAAAATAAGCCTTTATACGGAAAAATTTCAATGTTCCAGAATGCATTCTTCAGGGGAAAAAATGTTATCTCTGTTCTTTCCAGTTTCCGCGCTCATCAATCACCTCTAAAATGAAACTCAGGTGTCTACCACGTACCAAAAAAAGGGGGCTGATGGGGTAACAGCCGATCCAGAAATTTTGAGAAAATAATTTTTTAGATTGAAAGTTGTAAAAGACTAGAGAAAATCCAAAGTGTGTTTAAAAAAGAATGACTCAATTTCAAATAATTAATTTTAATAACGAAAATGTGTTACAGTTACCCAACAAATTATAAACTATTACGTAAGTCCTCGGGTTTCACTCACCGTATTATAAATGCTCTACGTGCCTCCAGCTGCTGCACGGATAACATCAAGACGACAGCTGAATTCGTTCCAAACGCGTCTGAGAGTGTCGTGTCTTCTTCCACAGAATTTACTGCAGCATTGTTTTACGTATCCTCACAAGAAAA
This sequence comes from Lepisma saccharinum, assembly GCF_977018435.1. Taxonomy (NCBI): domain Eukaryota; kingdom Metazoa; phylum Arthropoda; class Insecta; order Zygentoma; family Lepismatidae; genus Lepisma; species Lepisma saccharinum. The sequence goes on along the minus strand of NC_139238.1, from coordinate 82,217,313 downwards.
AGTCACAGGGTGTAATGTCTTGCTGAATTGGAGAACACAAAACGCGTTTGTTAGACGTCGTCTTGTTAACGACTAAGGTATTTGGGCGCTACTAGTGGTATCTAGCGGCAGTCATTTAAACTCTAGGCCACGGCGGTTCAAGTAGCACAAGTTTCATTCATTTGTTGCACAGATATAAGGTTTTAAAATCGGGTCACTCTTTTCGAAACACACTGCACACAACTGAAAACCAGCATTAAAATGATCCCCGATTGCCATTTCTGTTTTTGAACAGTTTTTAAAACTAGAGCTAAAAATGGTATTTATTGGCAATATTCTATCGTGCATTTCGCCTCATCTCCTCAGGGTGAAATTATATGATATCCTCTTTTACAATTCCAGCCCCTCCTAAATAAAATCCTGCGTATACGACAGCGAGTCAGCTGCACCTGTTTTGATATTTGAAGTTTTCCCCTTCCCCTTATTTAGGAAGGGGCCTAGGCTTTACTTTAGTCTGGCAATTTTCATCACGCCTGCAAAGACAATAGTTATGCCTGATATTAACACGAGAGTAAGCGAGATAAATTATACGAGGTTTATTTTTAATTAGGGGCCGTTTTGAAATAAAACGAAAACATGCAAAGGAAGAAATTTAATTATATCTGTGGCTGTTCATATGTACATTCAGCTACTTCTCAACGTAGTTCCCATAGTTGTTGAGACACTTGTACTAGCGGTAGATGAGCTTTTGTAGAATTCTGCGGCCAAGTCAGAAAGCCAATCCGTCACAGTCTGTTTGGCTTCATCGGCGCTGTTGAATCACTTCCCAGCGAGGAAAGTCTTCAAGTGGAGGAATAGGTGATAATCGCTAGGGACGAGCTCCGGATTGTACGGAGGGTGGTCCATCTGCTCCCAGCCAAATGAGTCAATGAGCGACTGTGTGGCCGTGCGTTGTCGTGCAGCAACATGATACCGGAAGACAGCATTCCTCGTCGTTAGTTCTGTATTGCTCGGCGAAGTTTATTCAGAGTGTTGCAATATACGGCTGCATTAACTGTTTGTCCATTCGGCAGAAACTCAATCAGAAGCACCCAGAACCTATCCCAGAAGACGGTGAGCATGAGTCTCTTGGTGGAGGTCGCTTGCTTGAACTTCACTATTGTGGTGGATGATGTGTGGCGCCATTCTTTGGATTGTTCTTTTGTTTCGGGGATGTAGAGGGACTGGCGATAAATATCTGCCGCTTTCACAATTTTCGCGGTGAAAAACCTGATCACTGATCGTATCTCACACTCAGCGGGATTTTCAATCACCTGCACCACTTCCATTGTCCACCACAACCACACCAAGCGTTTCACAACGTGCAAATGACGTTTGTTTACGTGCAAGGGATGTCGGTAACTAACGCAAATGCACAAAACACCAAGCACGCAGTGTTGCCAACGTGAGCGCAAAACGACCCCTAATTAAAAAATAAAACTCGTATATTATAAACATACAATGATTTTTTTCTGGGAAGAAAGGTTTCGGTATTCTTATTCTTGTGTAAGAACTTTTTCAGAATATTGTGATCTATTTATAAACAATCAGCTATAAAAAGATGCGTATGTTGCGTACCGCAGAAAAAAAGCACAGTATACCTATAGTCTGAAATACGTGCGCTCCGCTACAACAAAACTTTTATTTCCCTGCTCTATTGGGCAATATATAATGCATTAGTATGTAATATATTGAGTAGAAATATTACGGTACACAGAAAACCATTAATACTATTTTACTAGAACAATGTTGCAAAGATGTGATGCTTAAGCCAATAACAAAGTATTGTTTCGTAAGTGACATTGTTCATTAATAGTGGGAATATTTTTTATGTATTATAAAAATTTTTAGAACATTATATTCTGTACTTCTCGAGATATCGACAGCCCAGTTTCGATAAGATTGTTAACTCTCATGGCCAGGCAGACGGGCAGATCGAGTTCCATTATGTTACGTTGAACTAATTTTGTGTTTATTGTTCTTGTAGTTTTTGAGATAGCTACCGATAGCTGGCGCGGACGGACGAACAGGCAGACAGATGGACGCGACTGTCGTGTAAGGATACTTTTTTTTAAAAGAAATCGTGTCTTCCAGTTTCGTCGAATGACCCAGTGGCGGATTATATCAGATTTCCAACTAAAGTAAAATTTTCGGCGAAAGGGGAATTCACGCTTCGCCGAATATTTTGAAGAGAAAGAATTATCCCTCCGCTGGGAAATTGCCAACTTCTTACTTCACATTAATAGAATGCTTCTATTTTCTTTGGAACGATTGGACATTTATCCGTCCCGAGTGTATATTTCGGGATTACGCAACAGAAATGTATTTCACTATTGTTTAAGAAAACTTAAAAATTTAAAAACAAAAAAAAAGTTTACCTTGTAGAACAAATCTGCAACAAACCCACAGAACTGAAGAAAATCGTTGAACGAACTACTTCAGTCGACCCACCTGTCAACCAACTCTCGAGCTCTGTCGGAAGTGGCTCAACACTTTAAGCCCCAAAAGCCGCCTTATATACAAGCCCCAGTACCGAATTAAAAAGATTCCGTAAAGAAAGAAAAGGAAGAAGGTAACCTAATGCAATTACCTTCAAAGTCGCGGTCCTAAGACAATTTTTCGGAAGCAAGTGTAAATCTTTCCGGAGTTCATTTCTGTCTTAGGATCTAAGGAAGCCATATTGTTAGGCGATACCCAAAATATTGTGAGGAAGGATAGGGGTTTCTTTCGTAACAAGATTAAGAACGGAAATTGAATTTGCTGAAAGAAGATTTGCCTACGTTGTTGCGAAAAAAAAAAAGAAATTCTCCAAGGTAGAAAATAAGGATGTTGTAGAGCAGTGGCGTACACTGCGTTCCAAAAAGGGGTAGGGGGCTGAGACTATATAATTTTGGACAGGTACCGATACTTGAGAATTGTAACAATTAAAAGTTGCTAAAAATATTTATCAGTCTATTACTTAGTGTGGTGTAGTCGGTAGGGCATTTGACTTCCACGCTGGAGACCCGGGTTCGATTCCAAGGCTGGGTGATCTAAGGTCTAAATTTTTCCGACCTTGTCACCGCATAGAGCGGCTCTTGGACTCACCCAGCCTCAAATCATTGGATACCCGAGGGGTAAAGGCGGCCGGAATGTTGTGCTGATCACATCACCTCCAAAATGGCCGAGATCGAGAATGTGTGGAGCCCTAGCCCCCACATCTCCTAAATGTGCCTTAACGACACGGTGCTATATGAACGGAGAACTTGACCTGTATATGCTTGTCCAGTTACATGCATCACCTTACCAAGAAATTTACTTTAAAATATTCAAGAATTACATCAGAATATTGAAAGAGATATTAAATTAAAATGCAAATTGGTGCAAAATCAAAGGGAAGTTTGAATTTTGCATAATTTCCAGGATAATCGGACTCCGCGAAAGTGTCACGCGACATTTTTTCGAACCCCGTGAAAAACCTTCGCCGCTTCATTTCTCTTGAAATTCTAGCCTGATTTGGTATATCACATCACCCACTTTCCTTTGAAATATTTGCGTTGAATTCAATATGGCGGTCAACAATATGTAGGACCTGCGCTTGACACGCACTCTCTGTGCCTAACCTATGTCTTTCATGACCAGGATAACTCCTTTACATTTTGTAGGGGGTGTTAAAGGACTTTTGACTCGTCATAGTTCATGTAATGAGTCTTTTATCAATCACATAGTTACGCATATTATTTTGTAGCTTTTGATACCATTACAATCCCAGAATGATTTTTTTATATGTTTAGAGTATGGCATGAGGGAAAAAAAAGTAAAGTGTTCCCCTGTGCATAGCACCACGCCATGATGGCGTATAGGGGGTGTGGGGTTAACGCCCCACACTTTCTTGATCCGGTCGTGAGTGGGAGTGATGTGATCAGCATCACTCCCCTGACCGCCTTTACCCCCCAGGGTTTCCCCCAGGTACCCATGTTATTCGACGCTGGGTGGGCGCCGGGGCCGCTTCCACCGTTAGAAAAGTTCCCGGATATGAACCGGCCGGGGATCGAACCCGGGACCTTTAGCATGGTAGTCAGACGCGTTACTGCCTGAGCCACCGCGGCATGAGGGACCAAATATATATTTTTTGACGATTTTTGGTGATGACATGTTTTGAGATATTTAACCCCTTAAGTGGGTGTTTCGATTTTATAAATTGAGTTACAAGCGGGTTACCCGAGCTGTGTTCGGGGTTGCAATGCGCAACGTTAAGCGGGTTGCTCGAGCTAGGTTCGGGCTAGAAAGTTTATTGCAACTTCAGATCGGGTAACGCGAATTGTTCTCGGGTATTGTTGTGTACACTATACGGAATCCGATGCGCAGTTGTTTTTGAGATGGAGAGAGATAGAGTGAGTGTGTGTGTGTGTGTGTGTGTGTGTGTGAGAGAGAGAGAGAAAGAGAGAGAGAGAGAAGAGAGAGAGAGAGAGAGAGAGAGAGAGAGAGAGAGAGAGAGAGAGAGAGAGAACTTAAACCTAAATGGGAATTGAAACTACTGCACACATAATTTAAAGTAAACTGTCTCACTACATTGTCAATGAGAGAGAGAAAGATAGAGAGAGGGAGAGAGAGAGAAAGATAGAGAAAGATAGAGAGAGGGAGAGAGAGAGAGATAGAGAAAGATAGAGGGAGAGAGAGAGAGAGAGAGAGAGAGAGAGAGTTAGAGTGTGTGTGTAACTTAAACCTAAATGGGAATTGAAACTACTGCACACATAATTTAAAGAAAACTTTCTCACTACATTGTCAAGGAGAGAGAGAAAGACAGAGAGAGAGAGAGAGAGAGAGAGAGAGAGAGAGAGAGAGTGGGTGTGTAACATAAACCTAAAATTGAAATGAAACTACTGCACACATAATTTAAAGTAAATCGTATGTTCAATCAAAGACCCCAGTTCAGCGAGCCCCCAGTCCGCCCCTGTCCCAGAGGGCACATGTCTCTGGACAACGTTATAACATTATAACATTACATGTCTTGTAAATGAGAGGAAGGCGAATGAACACACAAACATTGAAGCAAACTTTACAAAACGAAATGTATCTATGTATGTACTACTGTATATCCATTTAAAGAAAATAATTCCCCGCTACGGGAACATTGACTGGATCTGAAATGCACAAAAAGCTGCCAAATTCAAATGCCGGAGCACAACTCGGGCTCCCCGCTTTTAAGGTCAAAGGTGAAGGTCACGTCAAAATTATATTTTCATCCAAAGGTAGGCTTGTTATATATCGCTGGAAAGCTCGTTCTAATTCCCTGTACAATAAGCTTTATTTGAGCTTCCTAGGCGAAATAGGGGCGGAGTTACAGCACATTTAGTATAGCTAAGCGGGCTCAAAAAGGGCAATTTATGCGAACTTTGACCTTGAATAATTTAACAATTACAAGACGCACGAAACTCAAAATTTTCATAGTTACTAAGTTCCATGCATAGTTTCAACTCCCAAAATTTCATGAAAATCGGAGATGGTCAGGTTGGAAATTGCACATATCTGTGTTAATTTGGCATGGAAAGTCTCATTTGCAAATGTACTTATACATACATTTACACACGTTAGAAGAACTACAACAAACAACTTGCTGGCTTTCTACCTCCGCGATTTCAAACAAATGAACAACAAGTCCACTTGTCACGTGACCGAGTCAGCAACGGCGTGCTCTGCATTGTGGTCTTGATACCTTGTGAACTTGACGCTTTCGAACTGTACTAGATGACGCCACTTCCGGCAAGGCCATACTCCAAGTATGTACTTTGAACCTTTCGGTTTGTCATAAAAGCACAAACATGTGAAATGCCTTGCAACTTAAACATGTACAAAAATTAACAGTAGTCAATTAACATAAATAAATAATGAGAATCGTAAGTTCTTGCTAAAACTTATTTGGCTTTTTGCACGATATAACTATTCCTTCTACCTACATAAGATACCATGGGCACCCGCTAGAGGATCAAGAGAGGTCATTTCCCCTTCTTGTTTTTTTCAAAATTTATTTTATGCACAGATAGACTAATCGGGACTGATCCTACAGACTAAAGTTGGATTCGAACCACTATGTGCCTCCACCGGGTATCGAACCCTAGAATTCTTGATTACAAGGCTACCATGTTATCACTACGTCATAGGGGAGGACCTCCCCCTCTTGAAATAAGGAAAAATTACATATTTATTCTTATCTTTCCTGTTTTTCTGCCTCCCTTGCTTAACCTAAGCACACATTTCTTGTTACCCCCAGGGCTGTAGTCGAAGGTATACGGCGATATACGCCGTACGGCCTCTGGTTAACCACAATTCGTATACGTCTATTTTCGCTTCGTTTTGATTTATGTAATTTTGCCATTACTCCAGTGAGCTAACTTCGATCAAATACTTTTGATTCACGTGTCTATATAGACACCCACATCCAACTTTAGGGGGCCAAGTCACTTTCTCCCCCCTCCCCAAATTCACATAGAGGGACAGATTTGATATATAATTACACATATAAAAATATTATTTATGCCAACCTTGCCTCCACAAAATTTACTATAAGTTGCCACCTCTACCCACACTCATTCGCGTGCACTTCTGTACATCAAGGCCAGTGCTGGCCCACAGCATAACAGTTACAAAATTACTTCTTTAACTTTTGGTCTTTCATTATTTCTTTCCTGTTATCTCAAAAGAATCAACCTGCAAGCCTCCAAGGTTCGTCTTTTTCCGATATGGGGCCATCCGCACCCTCTTGCGGCGTGTTGACAAGACATCTGCGACACCGACACACCACCTTGGCCAGCTTATAGCCAAAGCCACGAAAGGGTCCAAATTGAAACAAGCAACCTTGAATTACCCAATGGGAGACAAGTTTATGTGAGGGAAACATTGTTTTCCAATAGGTAAGAGCTGAAAGAAAGCCAGAGTGCCATCGATAAAGTCTGTTGATGTCCTCAGTGTTGCGAACTACACGATTAAGTGCCCACATGTACTCAGGGTGGTATTTAAGAAATTTCCAGGGGGGGGGGGGAATTCCACCGACTGTCTAGAGACAGCATGAGATAATGCGTATATATTGTTGCATGACCTGATATAATATAATATAATATATATTTACACATATGTATGTATGTATGTGTATATATATATATATATATATATATATATATATATATATATATATATATATATTATATGAATGGTTGATTTGGTGTTTTAAGTCAACCTTTATGCACAGTAAGGCTAATTGGGACTGGACCTACAGTTTTAAAGTGGGAACCAAACCACACTGTGTTTCCACCGGGTATCCAACCCGGGACCAGTTTATTACAAGGTGACAATTTTAATTGGTAAATGGGGTTACTCCACACTTCGTTTTATGTCACTGAACTTTTTAAAGAAAGCTTTGAACAAAACATATTTTTAATAATTGATGAAAATGTGTATCTTGACACAAATAACTTTATGATCACAGCAGCTAATCGGGACTTTGCCTACAGTTTTTAAAGTGAGATTTTGACACCCACCGCCAGAAATCTAGTCTGGGACCTAACTGTTGGGGATGTTAATCAAACTTGGGGATAACTTTTGGGGGGAGGCAGAATCAAAAATTTTTCTACCACATAAGAATAGCACCCAAGTCTACTTTGCTAAAATTCTGTTACATTTGCGAAATCATAAAAATTACTCATTAATTTGCATCTCAGGAGCTTAACCCAAGTTCTATTAGCTTGTTAATTCTGAAAATTTGTTAGGTGGGCAATGAAAGTTAATGTACGAGTATATGTAACTTCATCACTAGATACATCAAGCCATCCATGCCACATAATTTTACATTTGTTAAATCTCTCATGGGCAACAAACAAAGAAACTCTAACACAGGCCCGTAGACAGGAATTCTTTGTAGGGGGGGGGGGCGAAGTCAATCCTAGAGGGGGCAAATTTTTAATTTATTGTGTCGCATTGGCAGATATAACAGGGTACACAGAGGCACTTGCCCCCTCCCCCAAAAGAGATAAGTAACAGAAAAGGGATGATATCTTGAAACTGCAACGAACAAAAGAACTTCGAGCAACATCAAATAGCAACATTTCGATAATGGCCTCTCCAGATTGCCAAAGAATATGAAGTTTAACATAAATACCTAGGTAGGCTAATAGGGACTGTATCTACTTGATATTTACAGGTCGATAATGTTAATATATGATTAATATGCACCAACAACTTTGGGCCTCTCTGCAGAACTGATTAAGGGAGCCCTTTATAAATTATGCTTCATATGATGCAAGATTTTTACGCACAAAGGAATATAACGAGAATCCAACAACACCATTGTGTTGTGTTATGCAAGAAAAATATAATTAATTAAATAATAATGGTTACATATTACCTACATTTTGATGAATTGTGTAAAAATTTGTAGCTAATACATTTTTTTGTACTTGCTACTCCATTACGGACTCTATTTCTTTCAAAGGGGAGACTCTTGCATCACTACAGACAACGTTTGCTTACTGGTTACGCTAACATTTTGCAAAATATTGTGTGAATTGTATTATATTGTAGTTGAAACGTTTACCGGAACGTTGAAACGTTTATACAGAAAGGTTGAAACGTATTGTCACGAATAGTCGAACGTGTTGTGAATGGCAAATAAAAATAAAAAATCTCAAATTCAAAATCGGTTAAACAAGACAGAACAAGATAAAAGTGGAATCTTCGGGCTCGCGTTTTTTTTTTAACCGACCTACTCCTGGAAGTGCTATATAAAATTTTTTCAAGAATTGTATTGGACGAAGATGACGATATCCATTTGAGTGATCGATATTGCTGAAATTTATCCGGTGTTCTCTAGATGATCATGAAAAAGAAACTATATTTATAAAATTACAGGGAGAAAAAGTGATAATCTAGAAGTCGCGAATGTAATAACAGGAGAGATGGAAGCGATTCTGGACGAAAACGACAAGGAGAAGAAGAAACGTAAGGAGACTAATCGACGCGAGCAAGACAAAAAAAAAAAATGATCTGATGTAATAATACTACAGCATTTTAAGTGCCATGCATTCCTTCTTCGTTCGTAATGAAATCAACAAGTTATTCGAATTACGGAACTTGTCATTTGACTTCCCTAGCGAAGCATGTTCTAAAAAATAAAAAAATCATCGGAAGTTTTCATTTCGCAAGCCACGATGAACTTAGGAGGCACAGGCTTGTATGCATTCCGTCTTTCGTTCGGAGGGACAACGTAACCAACCATTCAATGATGGGGCCTCCCTATGGCACAGTGGTAGCGTTGTCGCCTTGTAATCAAAGGGTCCCAGGTTTGATACCTGGTGGAGGCACATCGTGGTTCGGATCCTACTTTAAAAACTGTAGGTCCAGTCTCGATTAGCCATACTGTGCATAAAGTGGACTTAAAACACCAACTCAACAACAACAACAACAACATTCAATGATGATAATGTTTATGAATTTGTTCGTATTGAGAAAGTAAAAATTATCATGGAAGAGCCACCTTCTTTTGAATATCCCCTTTTCTCTGTTCATATTTTCCGTCCTTGATTTCTATTATGTTTCCCGCTCGTCAGAGTCAAGCGTGTTTTTTTTTTTTTATCACAGCTCTTCGTTTTCATTTTTCTTTCAACGTACAAATTCATGTTATCATGTCATGGAAATTCTTCTCCTTTTTGCATTGCATAATTGAAGATTTGAAATAACACAGGATGATGAAAATGCTATTGGCAAACTTACGAAGAGAATGAATTTTGTAAGAATTCCCTTGTCAATATGAATACCTTATTACTAACTTTGTTTTTGTTTGATACGTGAAAACCATATTACATTGAATATTAACTAATTAATTAATTCTCTACCCTTCTTGAACCCGAAAGTTCGATTTGTCCTTATCCTGAGCAAGATCTATATATATATATATATATTTATTTATTTTTAGTTCCTTAGATATGAAACGAGGAGACAAAAGTTTTATGAAGAGAAAAGTAACATGAATTAAGCTTTCTTTTCATTTCCTCTTTAATATCATTTTCATTGTTAGTATTACTCCTAAGTATTTAGATTTGGAAAACTGGTTCAAACAAGTTGTTATCACTTGCTTTCGGCCTGTAAGCACATATCTTTAGATTTCACATTGCTAACTTCTAAAACCTATCTCTCTTTAGCTGCTTTGTAAAAATATTTTAGCATTATTCTTAATTTGTATTTACATCATTCCCCAGTAAGTCTACATCATCTGCATATGCTAAAACTACTTCGTTAGTTTCTTTTAGCTTCCTAGAAGCATATTCCAAGGCAAAATTAAAAGAGCAATGGAGATAATGCATCTTCTTTTTTTAATCCATCATGAATTGTACATCATTTGTCAGACATATTAACAAGTTTCTTCTCGACTAATTTATCTCTTTGGCATCTTTGACTTCATTCAAGTTAGGTTCTGCTGTGCGTACTTAATTTATTTTCTGATTTATCTCCTACATGAACATTTAAAACGTCATTAAAGTAGTTCTTCCATCTATTTAAAATAGTCAGCCATTTTTTATCAAGTTTACTTTAGGTTGCCACCCCTCTCTCAATTCATTTGCACCTCTGATACTTTTATTTCAATTTCGTTAATTTTACTTTTCAAGTAATCTTCTAAAACTTGCTGTTCTTTAACCGCCTAAGTCTATTTCTATTAGTGCCTCTCAGATGGCGCAGTAGTAGCGTCGTCGCCTTGTAATCAAAGTATCCCTGGTTCGATCCCTGGTGGAGGCATGTAGTGGTTGGGATCCCACTTTAAACTACAGGTCCAGGCCCGATTAGCCTTACTGTGCATAAAGTGGACTTAAATCAATCAATCTATTTCTATTAGGTTATGCGAACCATGGCTTTCTTTTTCTTGATTTATACTTTATTTAACTGCTGATTCTATTGCATTACGTACGTGTTCCCAATTCTTATTTACGTCTGTTCCATTTAAATCCTGCAAAATTAAAAAAAAAATGTTCAATTGTATAGGTTGAAGTTCATTATATGGAAATAAATTTCATTTTTTTTAAATTCATTTTTTGCCAGGGATTGTATTTTTTTTATAGTGGCATGTGCTTTCATAACTAACTAACTAACTCTCTAGCCTTCTCAAACCCAAAGGTTCATGGCTGCATCAACACAGGCCTTCCATCTGTCCCTATCTTGAGAAAAATCTATATACTCTTTTTCCATCTCTACCAAAATTTCCGTTAGGTCCATCCCAAATATTTGTCCTTCCATCTTCGTTTTAGTTTTCCTACAGGTCTCTTACCATCAGGTCTCCCAACAAGAATCCTGTAAACTCCTTTTTTTTCCTCTCCCATTCGTGCCACATGGTCTGTCCACCTAAGTCTTCTTGATTTAATTAATCTAATAATATCTGGACATGAATATATATTTATGTAGTTCTAAATTATGTAACCTTCTCCACTCACCTATCTTCTCACCCCTTTTAGATCCAAATATTTTCCTAACGATCTTATTTTCAAATACTCTCAATTTATGTTCCTCTTTCAATATGACAGACCAAGTTTCACATCCATATAATACAACAGGCAAAAAATTACTGTTTTGTATATTTTAACTATAAGTTTCTTAGAGAGAAGTAACATACATTTCCTAAATTTTAAGCCTACTTTTTTATTTTATATCCTCTTTGATATAATTTTCATTTGTTAATATTACTCCTAAGTATTTGAATTTTTAAACTGGTTCAAATAAGTTATCATGTGCTAACCACTGAACCGGAAATCAACAGCGTTGAGGCAGGGCCCAGGTTCAAATCCTGGCCTGGGCATGGGTGTTATTTGTGGTGTCCCTTCGTTAATTTCATCATCATCGCATACTCATCTTCGCGTTTAGCCAAAAGTGGCGGAAAAAAAAGTAAAATAAACGAAATCAATTAATTGGTGCTAACCACTACGTCACGAGGTCGACTGGTACAGAAAGGCTAATCGGGACTACAATTTAAAGTAGGATCCGAACAAGTAAGTGCCTCCGCCGGGTATCGAACCCAGGACCCCTTGATTACAAGGCAATCGGGGATGCCCTCTCATGCACGGTGTTGAATCATGGACAATAAAGGCATCAAACCAAAAATATCGGTGCCTTCGAAAGGTGGTGCTGGTTGCGAATGCTACGAATCTATTAGACGTTTGAAAAAACTGACGAACAATTTGAAATACATTGTGTATTCAAGAAAGGTTCTAGACAGTTTGCTGTCATCAGATTTTACAATACTTTGAGCATGTAGCACGTCGTTTTTGAAACTGGTCCTGGGAATCCATTCTCCAAGGAATAGAAAAAAAAATAAAATATCCAGAGGTTATTTACCAATTAGATGGATGCATCAAATTGAACATTTTTTATATGGACTCACATTTCCTTACGAGATGCATGCAGAAATTTAATTTTGAGAAATGAAGAGGACGAATTGAACGTAATTTTAGTTGTACAGAATGTTTACGAGAGATTGAGTATCTATATATTTCCGTAGATGCAACGACAAAATCTGGATACAGCAATCCGCGACCATTATTAAGAGCTTTTGTTGGATGACTTAACAATCACATCACCGCAGAAACAGATGGAACTGTTGAATAAAAAGCAGTTGTTTTGATGCAGCCATATCACTGCAAGAATCCTATATCCTTTCTTCCGCGTTACAGCATTATTGCTTCTAAGAGTATAGAACTTCATTCACAGCCGCATATAAAAGCCATCATCGCAGAAACGCCTCACGATATAGAAACATGGACGGCACATGTTTTTTAGAAAGTTACATTACTGGAGCGTGCGTACTTGAAAGTACATTTTTTTGACACTCACCTTTCAGAGCCTTCTTTCCACTCTTTTAGTTCGTCACTGCAATGAAACGTAAAAAGAAAGTTAGTATTAGGTCGTAGTAGATTACACTGAGGGCCCATTGACAGACGATCGCTGCCTTACAGGAAAACATCGTAAGGGGTGAGAGCCTTATAGGAAAATCTCGTAAGTCATTTCAAAAGTAGGTCAAAAAGCTGCGCCAAAAACAAAGCATCCCACCTGTCGGGTTTAGTGTGTCGGTCGAGTCTCGGTGTCCTCTGTCCTCCCATACCAAAAATAAACATAGGTCGTCATGGAAGCAATTTTTTTTCATGAATCGAAAATTTTCCAAGTCCAGCGTTAAATTGCAAATATCTCGAAAATGGTAAGAGTTATCGAAAAAATATATCGAAAAACACCCCCATCCCGGTAGCGAAGGTACCCCCCCTGTCGATTTTGGAGGTGTAGAATACGTGTACCAAGTTTTGGTGGTCCTGGGGTCAAGGGGTAAGAAGTTAGCCCACCTCCCAAAACTTTGATCACTCGTAACTTTCGAACAAATAGTCGTAGAGAGGTCGGGTTTAGTGCGTCGGTCGAGTCTCGGTGTCCTTTTTGATCTTCTAACAAAAAAACATAGGTTGTCATGGAACCAAATTTGACCTCCATCTGTCGAAAATTTTCCAAGTCCAGCGTTAAATTGCAAATGTCTCGAAAACAGTGAGAGAGAGAGATAGTGCAAAAATCCTCCCCGTTGACCCTTTTGTCGATATTGGTGATGCAGAGTACGTGTACAAAGTTTTTAGAGGTCCTGGGTCAAGTGTGGGTCAATTGCCAAAATATTTTTTTCATCGCTCGTAACTTTCGAAAGGATGATCATAGAGAGCTGGGATTTCTTGCGTTAGCATCGTCTAGGTGTCCTCTGTCCTCCCATACCAAAATAAACATAGGTCGTCATGGAACAAAAAAAAATATTCCGAAAATTTTCTAAGTCCAGCGTTAAAAAAATCTTAAATTACAAATATCTCGAAAATGGTAAGAGTTATCGAAAAAATATATCGAAAAACACCCCCATACGGCATCGTTAGATGCTCCCTGTCGATTTTGGAGGTGTAGAATACGTATACCAAGTTTTGGTGGTCCTGGGGTCAAGGGGTAAGAAGTTAGCCCACCCCCTCCCAAAAACTTTGATCACTCGTAACTTTTGAACGAATAGTCGTAGAGAGGTCGGGTTTAGTGCGTCGGTCGAGTCTCGGTGTCCTCTGTCCTCCCATACCAAAATAAACATAGGTCGTCATGGAACCAATTTTTTTCATCAATCGAAAATTTTCCAAGTCCTGCGTTAAATTGCAAATATCTCGAATTTTTGATAAACAGAGGTGTCCCATAGGATTTTTGAGACGCACCAACATCAAGGTCGTCTGCGAGTTCAACAGTCCGTTGCCCGAGGATACTCTATGCAGTGTCATCCTGGTCGCAGAGAAGTCCTTCGTCCACGACGTGAAGAACGAGAGGGTCACAGAGCAGTTTTAACAAGTTTTTAACATCTTTTCTTTGCACAATAAGGAATTTTTTTGTACTAGCACAATCAGTTACAATGGCACAATACGAATTTCACTAGTTCGGATCGGTTACAATGTCAATTTCACCAGTTATCAGTTACAATATCTTTTTTTTTCATCACTATAGCACGAGACAATCAGTTACAATAAATATTTTTTTTTGCTTTCTCATTTCAGGTGCTGTCGAACATCAAAAACACATACACATACACACACACTAGAAAAAAAAAGCATGCAACTTTATTTGTAACACACACATATATTCTCAATCTTCATCAAGAAAATATTATAATAAACATAATTTTTTTTATCTATCTCACAATAAAACTCTATATCCAAAAATTTACAACATCAAAATAACACTAGAGTCGTTAGTACACGTTGCATGCATAATTACGGAGGTCCTCTGTAGAGTTTCATGGAAGTTTGAGAGAAAAAAAAAACAAACACGTGAAACTCTATAGAGGTGTGGTAATCTATAACCGCAGCCGTTAGAGAACCTTTTTTACTTTTTTTTTGGTTGGGCACCACGCAGCCCTGGCGAGGTTATATAGGGGCCAGGGAATCCTAAAAAACAACAACAATTATTTATTTGTTTGTTTGCGTCACACAATACGGAAATAATGAGAGGCACATCGTTTCCCCCGAGAGAGAGGTTTACAAAGGTCACGATATATAAACATTTTGGTCCCCGGGACTTGGAAAATTACGATAAGGTGCACTCATCCTTCAAAGGGTGAGAGGGTGAGAGAGTGAATTTCACTCATCACTGCTTTTCTACGCTGTGAAACATCGTCAGCGCAATAAATGAGGCGCGGAACGTGGAGAGAAAGTGAGTTTTTCAGGTTTTTGTGGTCGTTTGGTCAAGAAATCAGAGTTGGCCTCAAAGGCATATTTACTATCTACTTCCTTCGTTTTTTTAAAAAAAAAATAATATTGGGCATAAGGAAGGGGGGAGGGGTTCAGCAGCGTACGCAGGATTTTATCAGGGGGGTTATTTCTAAAACTTTCTCCAAATTCACATTACCATTGTTTTATTATACTTTAATTAATTAATAATACTCATAATTAATTAATTAATTAATTAGTTTCATTACTACTTATAATACTACTAATGCAGCTGCTGTTACTACTAATATCACGACTGTTATTAAGTAGTAGAGATCTGCATAAATACATTTCTGAAAGCAATAGAACAAAATTACATTCTAGTCATTCGATTGCTTACAAATTCTAGGAGCATTTTTTGTTTCTTTGTTACGAAATGATTGTCTAGTCAACGGTTTTTTAAGTGTGAAGAAAATCCATAAACACAAGCAAATATATTAAATTAATTGAAATAATCAAAATATGAAACTCATCCAAGGAGCCGCGATGGTTTAGTCTGAAAACCTCGCGGGAGATCCGGGTTCGATTCCCGGAATTGGTTGGAATTTTTCCAGCCTTGTCCCCGCACCCAGCCTCATATCAATGGGTACCCGAGAGCAATCCTGGGGGATAAAGGCTGCCGGAGCATGGTGCTGATCACATCACCCCCAAAATGGCCAAGATCGAGAATGTGTGGGGCTCCACCACACCACTACATGTGCCTTCATGGCACGGTGCTATATGCACGGGGAAATGTACATTACCTTTACCTATGGAACTCACCCAGGATGATGGCGCAACGTAGAATACATGTTGTTAAATTTCGCTGAGTCTTATTCTTGCGTTCAAAAGTAAGTTTAAAGACATTCCAACACATTTATCACTTCTAGGTGATTCACAAAGCACTTCTTCAACTTTATTTAATGATGTGTATGTAGACTTTGAACTTTGCGGCCGCTTAGATTGTTTAGACATATCGACGGATCCCAAACTACACTGTAAAGATTTATGAGAAATGCGCCAATACCGCTCTCAAAATCTACTATGCACGGGCACGATAATTCACATCTGGATTGTCTCGTTGTTCTTACCAACAAAATATTGCACAATTGTTAAGCTTATTGTAATTCCAATTCAGAAATTCAAACGTACCGCGTAAACAATGGGAAGGCGGACTGGTGATTCTGTATTCTTGTTGGCCTAGCATTTGTCTACATTAGCAGCTTACAACGAACCAAGAACTTTATTTAGTTAATGCTTATTGTTCACATAAAAAAATACATGTTCGTTGAACATTGTTGCAGCTGATATACAAAACAATTTTTTTATTTTAAATCATAGTTGCCCTCATATTTAATTTTCAAGAATTCGTGTTTATTTTCTAGGCATTCACTATTAAAGACGCGTGTGTTTGGAATGTTCTGCTTTTCTCCATGCTGCATGGGAATAATAATTCAAATTATTATTATAATTATTATTATTACTGTAGCAGATCTTTGACTGTGATGAATTAGACATTTTAAATTCTTTTTCTGCAGCATTTTCCATAATATTTCAAAAGCTCAAGGGAGGGTTAAACCCAGTAACCCCCCTTGCGTACGGCACTGGGGGGTTATGCCCCACCAAGCCCCTTGGACACGCCACTGCACACACATACTCATGTCAGGACAATTACAAGGGTTTGTATTTGTCCATTCTAGTTTTTGGACTTTTAACCACTGTTATTTTTTAAAAGAGATTTACCTACGTTTCGGAGGCTGAATCTGTTGTCGTCTTCAGGGTAGCGTGTAGTCTGTTAGTTCATATAAATGGTTGCCTTGGAGGATTATTCTTGGTGGCCTAGGCTCCACCGCTTCTGTCGGTCACAAGGACCTCTATATACATTAAGTTGACAGGTAGGATTATCAGTGGCTCAGGCCCCACTTCGTCAGATGACCACGTCAAGGTCACGATCAAGGCTTCTTGTGGCACCGTTAGGTTTCTACCTTGTATAGACCATTTATATGATGTAACAGACTACATGCTACCCTGAAGACGGAGGCAGATTCAGCCTCCGAAACGTAGGTAAATCTCTTTTAAAAAATAACAGTGGTTAAAAGTCCAAAAACTAGAATGAATAAATCACCACTGATTAGCTACAAAGAAGATTTGTATTTGTATATTTGTAATTTTACGGAGCTTTTCTACAACTTTTAGCTAATCTTGTTGTTTTGCAATGATTGGGTGGAATTGGCGAAGGGACAACCATACCAGGACTCGAACCTGGGAAAGTTGACCGCTTAGGCTAGTCGCACACCGGATCTGACACGACGAATCACGACGCAACACGACGAGGCAAGACGAGTCAGGACGACAAAGCGACACGATAAAACAAGTCACTTTGCTTCCGACAAAACGAAATAAATATTTATTATTGTTATCAGTGCTTTTTTCGGTAAAGAAAGTTTTCGGTATTCTACAAGTTGGTTTGTTGTTATTTGTTATTGTGTTTATCATAAGAACTGCTCTAAATATTGTGGTATATAAATGATCATGCATACACGCATGCTGTTGCGTACCGCCTGAAAAAGCACAGATTTTTATTATTATTGCATCCAAAGTAAATGTATAAACACAAGATCTATCACATCTGTCATTTCAGGAAAATAGGATCTCATTTGCATCTTAAACGAATAGCACTCACCACAATATATTTTTTTTTCTAAATTTCCGGTCCTGTCCGCCCACCGACAGGAGACAAATTTAGTGCAAGAACTTTCCTTTATCCCTTACCTTTCATCTATTCTTTACAAGAATTAATGTAACGAAGAATGGACTTTTGTATGTTACATTAAAGAAATAAAATGGATGTCCAATGTCGCAGCAGAAACAGAGTTTGCCAGAATGGAGTTCTGGAGCAGTTTCCGAGGCGCTCTTCCCTCCGAGTCAGTGTTACCAACTTAGCTCTTTTGGAGCCAGATCTGGCTCTTTCGTGCATTCGTTTGGCTGTGAACTGCCCCCCCCCCCCCCAGATGCCCCACTATGATGCCATCACTGGCTCCGGCCCACATAGACACTTTTGCCATGAGTATACATTTTGCACGTGACGTGATATTATATTGACTGCGTCGCCCCACCCCATCTTACCTTCCAAGCATAGGCGCCGACTCCATGCGGCTTGGGGGGCTCGAGTCCCCCCCAATGTTAATGATGTGAGGGCAGAGCCCCCTAATAAAATTGTTTAAGAGGATCTAATGTATTACTTTGCTTCTCTTGTAAAGTTTACTCTGAATTGTGCCATATGAACTTAACTTTAAATACACATTTGAAATGTTCTAGACCATCAACGTTGGGGGGGGGGGGGGGGGGCTGAGACCGCTAAACCACAAACTTGAGGGGGTATGACCAGAGACAGCAAAACACACGACTTATTTCTATATACTAACGTAAGTATATAATTATGAGTATTGTTAACATTTTTGCTAAAGAGTTTCAAAAGACGATGTGCATGAACTAGGGTAGTGGATGGGACGTTCGGGCTACAAATGGCTCTCACATGACATTCGGAACGAGATCGTTGATATATTAGGGAGATCTGTGGTCAGGCACGTATCCAGAGGGGGGGCTTAGGGGGCTCGAGCCCCCCCGAAAGTTTTAGGTTTACACTAGATAAAATGAGTTTTTTTTGTTTCTTGTGGTGTGAAATAAAATAATGTGACAATAATTTAAGGAAAGAAATAATTATCGAGGCAAGACGGAGAATGTTCCGTAACCCTGTTATTGATAATAGCACGTATCCAAGATGGGGCACAGGGGGTTCGAAATTTTTCACTTTACGTTAGATAAAATTAGGTTTTTGGCTTCTTAAATAATGTGAAAATAATGTAAGGAGAGAGATAAGTATCGAGGCAAGACGGAGCATGTTTTATACCCCTGTTATTATTAATAGCACGTAGCCAAGGTGGGGATGAGGTGGCTCGAGCCCCCCCCCCCTCAGGAAATTTTTAAATTTACACTAGATAAAATTAGATTTTTGGCGTCTTGAATAATGTGAAGACAATAAATTTATAAATCTGAGAGAAATAATTATCGAGACAAGACGGAGAGTGTTCTATAACCCTATTATTGTCAATAGCACGTATCCAAGGTGGGAATCGGGAGGCTTCAGGATTTTTTTCTGTTTACACTAGATAAAATTAGGATTTTGGCTTCTTGAATAATGTCATGATAATTTGGGAGAAATAATTATCGAGACAAGATGGAGAATGTTCTATAACCCTGTTATTGTTAATAGCACGTATTCCAATCGACATGTATCGCGTGTCCCTTCGGTCTGAAACCTTCCTAAGTCTTGAAAATCCAAGTCACAAGGATGGAAAATTAGGGCCTTGTTAAGGTTAGGTGTGAAGGCAGGCAGACGACAGCACCCTAAAGGATCATATTCAAACCTGCAGGAAGAATGCATCTTACTTCAATCTCCCATACGATGATAAAAACTTCTGGTGAGTTTATTTTAAAAAATGTGTCCGAGATAAAGAGAGGCGTGCCCAGGATTTTCGGAAGGGAGAGGGGTTACGCATACTATTTTTGGTAGTCAGTCCTGATTTTGCAATTTTTTCCCTGTCTTTGACGTTCCTCTTTTTTTTTCTAAAAAAAAAAGGAATACTGGGTCAAATGGGGTTATTACCTCACCAACCCTCCCTTGGGCACGTCACTGGAGATAAATGAGTAAGCATTTCATCATACTGGGAGACGAAACATTAGATGTGTTGGGAACGGAAGGGTTTTCATTATGCATTAATTGTTTCGTGATCCAGCTGTATTCGAGAAGACTTCCTTTGTTTCGTGCCGATATATGACAAGACAGCGGAAGCTGTGACAGGCATTTTTGAACACTTGTGAGTGCTAAGGCCTGAATCGGAACAATTTGGTGGGTTTCGGCTTTTATAAGAGCTGCAAACATGGGAGGACAAGACACGTTAGTGGTGTTCAGGCTCGAATCAGAGAGAAATATTCGAGAGCTGTCTGCGTCCAGTTCGCAACCCACAATTTGAATCTCGCGTTGTCGAGTAGATTGTCCATCCCGTGCATGTGTAACAGCTTCGTAAAAACACTCAAAGATACCATAGATGTTTTTATACCTGATGAGAAGAAATGGACAAACACACATACTGAGATGGTTCCGGCACACATTATTAATGCATGGAAACAGAGGAGTCGAGTGGTAAAAAATGTTCCGATTTCACGTACTGATTAAAATGATAGCCTTACAGTGGCAACGATTTAAGGAATAGTTGCTCCCCAATTTTTATTTTTCTGCTTCAAAATTATGGCCTCTTAATGTTAAGCCTTGGCTACCAAGAGAAAGTAAACTTTCCTTGAAACGCCCTCCGGACCCCCCCCCCCCCCCGTTTTGGAACCAAATTGCCACCACTAGTCTTAAACATACAATTGTGAGGTTCTTACTATACCCCTTAAAAAAATGGTGTTGAGCCCCCCCCGAAAGGAATTCCTGGATACGTGCCTGTCTGTGGTAGCAGATATTAAAAGTGAGGAATGTGAACAATTAACATTCTGCATTCGAACTGTGAATGAAAATTTTGATATTTTTGAGAAATTCATGTGGTTTTACGAGATTCCGAACACTGAGGCCAAAACTTAAAAAAAGGGAGGGAGTGAGTCATTCATTAATTTATTTCAGTGATCAGAGCCCCCCCAATAATTTTGACAAGTCGGCGCTCCTGCTTCCAAGCTACTTTCTTATAGCGCCGTGGAGATGATATAATATTGTTATCCGGGAATCCTTTATTTTCGATTTCATACGGCCATCGGTGGATTATTAAGATGGGTGATGTCACCGGAAAACTTACAATAAATTGTCATTACTTTAAAGTTAACGGTAATAGCAGCGCCCCCACCCCTTTGACACGTAAAATTACCCTAGGAGGCACTTTATCCAGCCTTCGTAAATCTGGCTCCTTGAAAGTCAGTTTTAACTCAATGTAATGTGAAATTTAGCTCCTTTATGTGCATCAGTTTTGGCAACACTGCTAGAATGGCCATAGGAGGCAAGGATAAATTCTTTGCGATTATGGGAGTATTATTTTATTGGTTCTCAAACTTCCGATGGCATAGAAAAAAGTTATCAACGGAAAGAAGGCAGTTTGATGAAGTTCTTGACCGGTGGAAAAGTCGACACTTCGATTTGATTAGCTGCAACTTGAAGTTGTTTTTTTTTTCTCTCCATAAGGAATACACGGGATTCTAAAAATTCTCACTCATCATATTTTTCAAGTATCGTGTCTAGTTTACTAATCGACATAAAAAATACCTCTTCCACTTGCAACATGGGGAGAATTTCATACTCTTTCATATGCCTGTTTTTTTATTAGTAGCTGTGCACATTCGGACGATATTGAAATAAATGTACAGTCAACGGCAAACATAGTGGTAGGCAAATTGTCCATCAATATTTTCATTGTTTTTTATTCCGCATCCTGTGTTGTTTTAAGGAATGGGATTCTGTTAATGCAAAGCATATGTTGTCCTCTGCCTATTGACGTTTTCATTTCAAAACATGATCATCACATTGTGGAAAACAGATTGAATGAAAATGGTGGTCGACAATTCGCCTACTATTTATTTTGCCGTTGGGGTACAACTGGTGCGAAACTAACACCTCGCCGGCTTTATCTTAGTCAGAAGATCGAATATATCCTCAGATGAGAAATCTACTTGGCATTATGTCCGAAATAGCATCATGGAGCTTTGCGTTTCCGCCATGTTCGATTTCGTAAATAATTTCGTGATTATTGCACAGGCAATCTCCACATCCTTACTTCGACACCACGTGCGTACATGCCTAGCCATTTAGCTTTCCTGCTCTCCACATTTAGGGCACAGAATTTTTTGACGATTGCATTTTCTTTTTACACTATGTTATTCTATTGTGGGTGAGAAGTAAGAAAAAAATGGATGCTCAAGTGGCCTCTGCCAGCGAGTTGGTTCGGAAACTATGTAAAATCACAAGATTATACAATTCACGACCTTGTTGTAGGTTAGAAAAGAGGGTGTAGAAGGGCACGGGTGTGGCTTAATTAGGTCAACAAGGTGACAAATCAAGAGTCGTCTTTTGGAGGTTTTAAAAAATTAGAAACTGCTGTAAAATGCTTTGCAAGAGTCCTAAATTATGTTAATCCTGGCCAAGAAAAGGAAAGATTGATAATATTTTAGTAATTTATTTTAATTCCAGATTGTCAAACATTTTTTTTTAATAATAAACATCTTTGCACCGAAATACTAAAAATAAATTTGCAATACAAAACAAAATTGTCTGCTTGAGGAATATTTTTTGTATCAGCCAGGTTTACGTCCTCTCTTCCTTCTGTAGCATAAGGAACTTCCCATTCATCTTTGGGTGGCGATAAAATTCAGCAATGTTCAGATTGGCTACCTGATTATCTGGTCTGAGAAGCCCATCTTCTTTGTCTTCTTGTTTCTTCTCATCTTCAGCATCATTATTTTCTTCCTTACTTTCATCATCATTTCTTTCTTCTGCTCCTCTTGTTCCACATTTTCCTTCTTCTGCTCATCTTGTTCCACATTTATTTTCTTTTTCCTGCTCCTCTTGTTCCACATTAATTTTCTTTCTCCTGCTTCTCTTGTGCCACATTTTCTTCCTCCTGTAGAAGATGAGCAGAAAATTCCATCGGAATATGAACAAATTAAAGAACAGTTGCAATGTGAAGACATCGAAGGACAGCAGGAACCGCAAGCAGAAGATGAGCAGGAGAAAGAAAATGTGGAAGAGGAGGAGCAGGAGAAAGAAAATGTGGAAAAAGATTTGGTTCATTTTCTTTGTCCTGCTTCTCTTGTTCCACATTTCTTCCTCATGTTCATCTTCTGCTTGCGGTTCCTGCTACCCTTCGATTTCTTCATATTGGACTGACTGACTCTCTAGCCTTCTTAAACCCGAAGGTTCATGGCTGCAGCAACACAGGCCTTCCATCTTTCCCTATCCTGAGCAAGATCTATATACTCTTTTCCATCCTTACCGATTTCCATTAGGTCCATCTCAACATTATCCCTCCATTTTCGTCTTGGCCTTCCTACAGGTATCTTGCCATCAGGTTTCCCAACAAGAATCCTGTAAACTCCTCTTTCCTCTCCCATTCGTGCCACATGGCCTGCCCACCTAAGTCTTCTTGATTGAATCATTCTAATAATATCTGGACATGAATACAAATTATGTAGTTCTAAATTATGTAACCTTCTCCACTCACCTGTCTCCTCATCCCTTTTAGGTCCAAAGATTTTCCTAAGGATCATATTTTCAAATACTCTCAATTTATGTTCCTCTTTCAATGTAAGGGACCAAGTTTCGCATCCATATAATAGTACAGGCAAAATTACTATTTTGTATATTTTAACTTTTAGTTTCTTAGATGTTAAACAAGAAGACAAAAGTTTAAGAAGAGAAAAGTATCATGCTTTTCCTGAATTAAGTCTGCTTTTTATTTCCTCTTTAATATCATTTTCATTTGTTAGTATTACTCCTAAGTATTTGAATTTGGAAACTGGTTCAAACGAGTTGTTATCAATAATTAGATTTTGATTATTACCTAACACTTGGTTTCAGCCTGTAAGCATATATTTAGTTTTCTCTTTGTTAACTTCCAAACCTATCTCTTTAGCTGCTTTGAAAAATATTTTAGCATTATTCTTAATTGTTTTTATATCATCCCCTAATAAGTCTACATCATCTGCATATGCTAACAACTGAGTCACACCGTTTAATTTTAGTCCTTCGTTAGTTTCTTTTACCTTCCTAACAGCATATTCTAAGGCAAAATTAAAGAGCAATGGAGATAATGCATCTCCTTGTTTTAACCCATCATGAATTGTAAATTTGTCAGACACATTAATACCCACACGAATTTTACTTTCGGTTTCACTGGTACATACTTTTATCATATTAACAAGCTTCTTAGGAATTCCAAACTCTACTAATATATTATATAATTTATCTCTTTTGACCAAATCATATGCTTTTTTGAAATCAATGAATAGCTGATGGACATTTTGATTATATTCCCACTTTTTCTCAAGTGTCTGTCTGATGAGAAAAAATTGATCTGTAGTTGATCTGTTACGTTTAAATCCACATTGATAATCACCTATAATTTCATTAGGATATGGGGTTAGTCTTGTTAAAAGAATGTTAGATAATATTTTATATGTTGTTGAGAGTAGAGAAATTATTGCAGTTCATTTTATCACCTTTTTTAAACACAGGAACAATTATGGATTCTTTCCACTGTTGTGGGATTTCTTCATATTGATACTCTTCTTTAATTTGTTCATATTCCGATGGAAAGAGATGGCAGAATACAGGATCTTGAATATTAAGGAGCAGGCTGCTACCTGCAATTCCTCTTTTCTCGTCATAAGTGGCGAGGATACTTCCTACCGTATTCACTTTGTCCATTAGCGATAGCAGAAGGCCAAAGAGGATAGGTACTATTGCAGGCTGGTTTCCATTTAATTTGATGATAATAAGGCATATGTGTGCAAAGTGGGAAGTCAGTCTCATATTATGTCCGTACGAGTAATCATTTGGATGATGGGTGGTTTCATGGGGTATTCCAGGGAGAATTTGAGAGCACACTGATAAAACCCATTCTCATACACAGTACCTTTTAGTCCTCACAGAACGAGATGCCACTTCATCTAATTGTCTTTGACTGGAGACGCATTCACGAAATTGCTCGGATCTGTATCATCGAGCAAGGCAAGTAATCAGCCTTTAGGCATGAAACTGCGCCGGGCGTAATTATTTACTTTCCACCACTGATCCTACACCACAACCGTTATTTCTGTAATTGTAGCACCAAGTAATGGATACAGGTATCAAACAATGTCTTCAAGTTCAACCATTGTTGAATCTTCTAAACCGATTGTTGCTGTGTGTTTTTTGAAGACGCAAAACTCAATTCGCTTATTAAAAACTAATAGTATCTCTAGATCGAAACTGCTGAACAGAACTATACCTTACCTACAATCGAGCGCATTCAGTGGTCGAATCACAATCTCGCCATTCAAAGGTTTCGGGTTTGAGCCAGTGCCGGGTCTACAAATCTTGGCCCCCCCCTGCAAAATATTACTTATCTACCCTCACAGATACACACACGCATTATACATCCATACATATTATAGTATATATAGTGTGTGTGTGTGTGTGTGTGTGTGTAATTGTTGATCAACTTTCTACTCTGATTCCACTACTTTCCACCTTCGGCCAATAAAAACAAGACCGTGTTGTATATGTACGGTTTTAACCATGATAAATAATAGGCTAGCCTTGTTTCTTCATTGCCTTATATTGTAGGTTGATATAAAAATAACTGTCATGTCTTAGTTTAAATTGCTACATGATTTTGCAATATGTATTTGTCATTGAGAAATAATAATAATAATAATAATAATAATCCATGGCACGACAGCCCTTGAAGGGTCTTGGCCAATCTCCCGACTGCCAGTCTCCCTCCACAATCCTACATAGAGGTGTGGAGTTCTTCAACCGATAATGGGGTGACGTGGGGTCAGCATGTCAAACACTCAGCCGTTATAGGAGATTTTCGAGACCGGATTACGCTACTCACTCG
Source organism: Lepisma saccharinum (assembly GCF_977018435.1). NCBI lineage: Eukaryota > Metazoa > Arthropoda > Insecta > Zygentoma > Lepismatidae > Lepisma > Lepisma saccharinum. Next base: position 82,191,407 of record NC_139238.1, on the reverse strand, counting down.
TAGCTCCCCAATTTCCTCACGATGGTGGGTTGCCACTGGCCCTATACACAGACCGAAAATTTCCGGAGACTGAACCCATACCGTACCGCAGCCGATTGAGAAGTAACTTCAATTAATTTTTCTCCACACAAATCCAACTCTTTATGAAACAAATATCCACATTTATGTAATCAGAAATAAGGATTTGGCTCTACTAAATCCGGATGCCCAGGTCTGGCACCGTCGAGGGTGGTGCCCCAGGCAATAGCATGGGTCGTCCGGTCCTTAAACTGCCCCCCCAACACATTCCGTACTTATTGTTTTGAACGTTGGTTAAGCATTGGTATAAATATTTAACACTGTGCAACTTTCAGCCACATCAATGCAGTATGAACTGGCACACACATGCTTACAGGTACAGTCACGGACGCTTCTGGCTTGTAACGACCTTATTGAAGAAGCACTGAAGCAAGTCATCCATGTCTGACCACCAAGCACCTTGTGACTAGACAACCCAACCAGCATTGCAATTCTGGGGCTTGTATACCAGTCACGGGTATACATCTCTGTAAATTGAGTAGTGATACCAAAGAGAAATACGAGATGAAGATTGTCGATCGTCGTGTCTCGTGTTCTCGACATGGAATAATACTCGGTCCACGTTACGTTCCATTATTTAATGTTCTTTGGGAAAGAACCTGACGAACTGGGTTTATATTTTCACTCCTTGTATTACAGTAAATTCCATATTTTACAATTATATTAATGCTTTGAACGAAAAGAATACCCACGAAAACATCGAACACACGTGCACACCACTCTTCTCACACACATGCACGTGAAAACAAACACACAAAGCTAAGTCTTAACTTCCAAGTGAATGTCCAAATAACAGTAAATAGAGAATCACGATGTGCGAAACATGGGATTTTTCACAAAACAATGCGTCTATTTTTGACTTACGTGGTTTCTAATAGACAATGAAACAATTATGAGAGAATTAAGATGCATTTTCGTCTTCAGGTGTTGAGGAAGGAAACAGACTGACTAGAAAAAAGAAAACATGGTGTTATTGATAGATAGTGTGTTGGTTAGCGTACAGAGCTTTCACCAGTGAGATCTAGGTTCGATCCCCACCAAGGACAATTTTTTTTATTCTTTCCTATTAGTTAAGAAGTACGTAATATTGTTTTCTAGGCATTTTGACGAAAGGATACACATCAAATTTGTTCGTTTAATCTGTATTTTCATTCTTCTAATAAGTTCTCTATCACAAGGGGGTATAGAGATTCTCTATCTAGGCGATAGATATCTTCTCAATGGTTCCGTAGCTACGATTCTCCAGTCCCTTCCACCCACTTGTCTCATTTATTTACTTTATTCATATCAACTCACGAAATACCATGAATCTAACGAAAACACACAGATATAGTTAGAACAAGAAACACACCTCGCGTCGAAGGTTCCAGACTCTGAGTTCTGGCTTTTTTCCGAGGGTGATTATTCCTGTGTGTCTGTTTATCATCTTTGTCTAAAAAATATTCCTCATTATTGCCGTGATTAACCTAGGGAGAGACCAAAGCGACTGAAATAACAAAAGTACAGAAGATGCAAGACACATCTGCCTAGGCATGTTATACCGTGGGAATTAGCAATCTGAAAATTAACTTGCGTTTCAGTCGACTACTTGCGAAAGAGTTTTGTGTTGTCTCATTTGGAGTGTTGGTTATCGTGTTGAACTAGCATGCACGCAACCCGAGTTCGATCCCAGTGGAAGGAAAGTTCTTTTTTTTTTTTTTTGTCTAATTTCATCCAATCTTTTTATAAAACTGAGGTTTCTGCAAAACCTTTTGATTTGCATGCCACTTCGTATGTTGATAATCTGAAAGCAGCAAGGATGAAAATTTGATGTTCCGAAGCGACGATATATTTGTGTATGTGTTGAAAAAGCGCAGATATTTATTAGCGAAAAACATGCAGCCACGTGATCATTGAGAACGCTTTCTAGTTGTCAATTCTAATATGGCAGTAGCTACAGTCTGCCAACACACACCAACTTTCACGTTCCCCGTAAAACGATTACCTTTCCACGTTTAAAAATCATCTGTGCTGTCTAAAGCATTACTTTGATACTTGCGTTTGCATGTTCGAATCTAAAGTAAGACGATTTTTTTTTTACCCAGCAAATGACATTGAAACCATTAATAACTGTTTGCAATGTGATATTGATATCATGTATGGCAAGAATAAAAATGGAGAATATCGCTTAAAACAACTTATAAATATATTAAATTATGTGGATACATGATCTGAAACGTACGATGCACGATCAGAGAGCCTGAATGTTGCATTGAAAACTGCAGAGAACAATGACTGACTTATGAACAGTGAAAGCACATTACACTAACTGAAAGACTATTTTCAAATTTAATAATATTTGGATAACTGGCAGATCCAAACTTGATGTTAACCACGTAATGCACTTGATAATCACAGAAACATATTTTTTCTTGAGCATGCCCTTTATTTTGTGTCTTGTTTGTTGAAATAATACGTTGAAACGAACAGTAGTATGTTTTAGAGTGTGTTTAGAATCTCTTGTGTACTGCATAGGAATACTGAAGTCATTTTTAGTTTCCTAATCAAATAACAATTATTCAGTGTAATCTTTAAAAAGGATAGCCTTTGTTTCTTCCCGTCGCGAAGTCCTATAATGGCTGGGGGTTGGTCGGGCCGACCACCCGTCCCCCTAGTCTGGCTGCAGATCTCCACGCCCCCTTGGTGGCTCGCGTGGGAGGGAGGCCAGTAGGTAAGCCTTGGCCCGATATTGGTCTGTTGCGCTATAGGATTATTATTATAATATAATCCGTTTCTGTGGTCAAATAACTCCAAAGAAAAAGGCAATAAAATTGTCAGTTTCAGGAGACGGAGAAATAATTTCCTTTTATCTTACATTATACTCTGTCTGTATGCGTAGTGTGGTTTGTCTGTCCGAAAGCTGAAGGCAAACCTGTGTCTGTTGCAACGCGTGGCGTGTTTTGTTCCAGCTTACAAATCACGTAAAATACCTTCGTTCATTTCAGTGTGCTGGTTCTGCAGGCACAAGGTCATGTCGACTGATAAGCACTGATACCACGTGACTCCGGGGCCAACTGTCAGCATCGCAGAGAAGCTTCGGTAACTTTTGCGAGGTTCCTTCTAGTTCTTGACAGAGCGCATGCTCCGTAATTATGTGCAGAAAACCCATGTTTTCTGTGTACAAAATTTACGTATGTTTGGATTGTGTGCTCAAATGTTGAAGTAAACATAACTCCGTGACACACAACAAAAATTACAAGAGCTTCAAAGATTAGAAACTTAGCAAGCGTTACTCACAAGACGATTATATTGTCCTACTGACAGAAGACCAGGCGAAAAAAAATAAAAAAATAAAAAAATAATAAAAAAAATAAAATAAAATAATAAAAAAAAGGTGGTGTGGTGGTAGCGTGTTAGTTTGACACGCAGGAGATACTGGGTTCGATTCCCGTTTGATTGCCTCCAATTTTTTTCTTAACTGGAGCGACTATATATTTCAATTTATTTATTGCGAACATTGTTATTTTATTTACTGTGCGAATTGTTGAATTTTGAATTGAATTTTGTTTTCCAAATGATTATGATAATTTCTTGTGAATAGTATTATATGTATTCTGGATTATTTTCTTGAAACAAATATATACTTTTCGCCAGGCATAACATTTTATTGAGTATGTTTATAAAATGATGAGACATGTGAAAAAACTATAGTAAAAAAATAATTTTTACAAATAAAATTTAAAACACACACATCCATGCTCGAACCGAGTATTGGTAACTTTGATACGCGGATTAGACACAAGTGATTGGAATCCCACTTTAAACTATAGATCCAGTTTTCTTACTGTGGATAAAGTGGACTTGAAAAGTAAAAAAATAGAGGAAAAGCGCTTGAACGTCTCGATGAGTTCCAAGTGCCTTGATGAGGCGAAGCTATAACATGATTTTCAAGAGGTCAAGTAGCCCCATGGTAGCGGAAGGAAGACTTTGGGTTTATGGTATTATGCAATTAAATATATATTGATACAATTAAATTCCTTAAACAAAACAAGAAAAAATAATTCAAAGAAAGAGGTTCACTTGTATGAGCCTCTGATTAACTGAGCAGTATTGTGGTCCAAAATTTGCAAAAAATCCCATATTGTTGAGAGAAAAGCAAGACAACTCCGAGTTGGGTGCCGATGAAGCTAAAACACTCCACATTAAGTTTTAGACCCAGGTGACATTTTACATCCGAACCTTATGCTCTTTTTATATTTCCTATAAGGATTACCAGTGGTGTAGCGTTATAGTACGCTCTTACGCCCGGCGTTGCCCGATTTAAAATTTCAAAAATGCGTAAATGCTGTAAATATAAAGTTAAACTTGGCTAATTTCATATATATTTGACCTTGATGGCATTATAATAGCTATTTTTCGCGATCCGCTTGCAATGCTCCACTAACAACACTCGTTCCAGCATTTTTTTCTTCAAAGCCTTTCCTGGCCGGACGCCGGACAGGGCAGGGCGTCTGTATTCCTTGCTGTATATCTGGAGGTAAAGCTTGCACCTCTACAGCAAGCGTGCAAATGCTCTCTCGTACACCAGCGTACGGAGCAGAGGGCTACGTGATTGGGTCATGTGACCCTTCCTCTCTTCTGAAGCAGACGACAGCGGTAGAATTCCTACACAGTTCTTCACGCTCATGCCACTAGTGCTATTTGATGCTACAATATGCAATATTGGCTGACGTAACTTTACCAAACTCAAATATACCACTTCTTAATGGCCACTGCATTGTATAATTTATCGCACGAACAGCGATGTGCATTAAAAACTAGAAGATCAACACAGGTTTTATCATATAAGTTGGTGAACTCCTCGTGGTAGAAGTTCAGCCTGTGGTTGCTCTACCACTTAACCTGCAAAACTATTTTTTTACTGATTATTTATTTCGTTAGTATCTAACTGCTTAATATTGTTTCAAAGGAAATGTTTAGCATTCATTTGAAAACTCTTAACATCGAATGGTCTCTGGACAAAATTATTATAAAATGTTTATCACCATTCTCAAGATGTAATAAACAGTGGTCTGAATTACTAATCGGCACTGTTACATCAGTTGAGTGTACGATAGTTGGATCATCCACCCACCCACCTCCGTGTCAGAGTGTTTTTCACAGCGCGCCAAGACGACAGAGGTCCCTGGTTCGAATCCTAGCATGAGCACGGGTGTTCTTTGTGAGTGTCCCTTCTTCAATATCATCACTCATATTCATATTCGCGATTAACCAAAAGTGGTAGAAAAGCGAAGTAAAATAAACTAAATCAATCAGTAGTTGGATCATCCACAACAATGACGTCTACTGTTGTGCAGAGGCGCTTGTGATTCAGGTAGATTTTTCAATTACTTGCGTCATGCAGAAAGGTATAAAAAAGGTATAAAACACCAGAGTACAAAACATTTGTTGCATAGTGAGGCATCTCATTTTCTAGCTAAAACATGCATGGATAATGTTTTATTGAAAACCCAGCTGACTTCAGGCAAATAAAAAAAACCTGTGGCGACTAATACCATAAGTAAATTATTAAGCCAAAAAGGGCCGACCCTTTCTTTGGACTTGGGGTTCCCACCCGAAATGGCCATGCTACGCCACTGAGGATTACATGGCTAGAACATAGGGGCATCATATAAAAACTAAATATGCTGACCAAGGCAGAAATTTATTTTATTATAAAACATAAACTAAATGTAACGTTTCAACCTTCTAGCAAGGGCTTCTTCAGACTCTGTACCAAGTACAAATGTAACCAGGTACACAACAGGATGATATATATACACAAACATTACTCCCCTCCAGACTATTAGAAAGTAGTTCTGGAACAATCTAGCAGGTGGCTTTCCCTTGTCAACTGTACTTTCACCTGAAAGAGAATGTCGCTGGACTCTTTATCTCACGCTCTATTTCCTTCATTCTTCTTCCTTCTCTCCTCTTTCTCTCTTATCCTTTCCACTCTTTCTAACACCTTCTTCCATTCTTTGTTTAACTTCAATCCCCCATTCCAGTTCATTGTGTCTTCTTCACCTTTCTTCTCTACTTCAATGGACTCCTTCCATTTTCTCACTAGTAATCTCTTCTCCCTTCCTATCTGCTTAACCTCATCCCACTCTATGTCATGCCCTGTTTCTCTCATGTGTTTAAATATCGCATTTTTCTCTCATGCAACAAGATTAGCTACCTAGATATATTGATGAAAAGGAAGAGAGGACACGAAATTGAAACCGCTTGGCATCAGAAGAAGTGTGCAGCAGGGCTATTCTGCCACAAAAGAAGTGATGTAAGTAAGGTGACAAAAATAAATTTTATAAAGAATATGGAGGACAGAATCAAGAAAATATGCACAAAAGAATGTGAAAAAGAAGGCAAAATAAATAGCCTATGGAAACAGCTGGAAAAGAATGGCTATGAGAAGAAGGATAGACTGGATATAAACAGAAGAATGAAGAAGAGTAGCAGGGGAGAATTGGAAGAGAAAGAAAAAGAGGAAGAGAAAGAAATAGAGAGGAGGTTTGGAATAAGGAGTATGGGGAAGACCACAGAAAAGATATGCAAAGTGCTTAGAAAAGATTGCATTAAAACTTACAGGAAGGGAGGGAGAAGCATCTTAAGAATAGCGAAGAATGCAAACAAGAAAAAGGAAAACAGAGAAGAGGAAGGAATTATCTACAAAGTGAAATGTAAAGAATGTCAGAGTGTGTACATTGGAGAAACGAAAAAGATGCTGAAAGATAGGTTGAAACAAACATAGGGATGATGTACGACTTAAGAGAGAGAGAGAAATGCGATATTTAAAAACATGAGAGAAACAGGACATAGAGTGGGATGAGGCTAAGCAGATAGGAAGGGTAGGAAGGGAGAAGAGAATACTAGTGAGAAGGAAGGAGTCCAAGGAAATAGAGAAGAGAGGTGAAGAAGACACAATGAACTGGAATGGGGAACTGAAGTTAAACAAGGAATGGAAGAAGGTGTTGGAATGAGTGGAAAGAACAAGAGAGAAAGAGGAGAGAAGGAAGAAGAATGAAGGAAATAGAGCGTTAGATAAAGAGTCCAGCGACATTCTCTTTCAGGTGAAAGTACAGTTGACAAGGGAAAGCCACCTGCTAGATTGTTCCAGAACTACTTTCTAATAGTGTGGAGGGGAGTATTTTTGGGTATCTATACAGGGTGATTGGTAATTCGACCTATTCCTTGAAAGGGGTAATACTAGAGCACATTTGCAACAAATTTGACCCTATGCACTGGGGATCGGAAATCAATGGGTTTCGAGTTATTGAAGTTTGTAGATTTTCGTGCCATATCCTGACTTGCGACCAAAAAACTACTAATTGTGAAAAAAACTACTGCACCCTGGGCACTTAATCGCCATGTTGCTAACAGCTGACGAATGAGTGAATACTGGAAAAAAAAAAATCATGCCCAAAATACCCATACCCACAGAAAGAAACAGCCATTGAAGCACACGTCATGAAGAAATTTGAAAATTATCGTTTAAATCGAAGAGGATTACTCAAAATAATGGTAACACACTTAGCGTAAAAATTACGGAGAAAACTTCCTCGTTTCATAAGTTCTCCAAAACGATACAAATGTTGTCAACTGGCACACGGGTTGGGGGAAAATCTGAATAAAAAGCGGAGAAGGCGCATTGTAGACCTCTTTTAAAGTCAAAAGAAGTTATCGGTTGTGAGAAATAAATGAACGAAAATGAGTGAAATGATAATGTTATTTACCATTGTCATGATTCCAGGTTGTCAGAATTAACTGTTACGAAAACTACAAATCGTGTTCCAATTGCCTCCCCGGTTACGTATGCAAGCATGCAGCCTGCGGCGTACTTCAGACACAGTCACTCGCGTTGACACTCAGTCTCTTATGTATTGGGCGGCTGTCACAATTCTCTCTCTCAACTCTTCTTGGGAATCCACTGGTGTACTGTAGACTAACTCTTTCATATGACCCGAAATGTAAAATTTGCATGTCGTCAAATCTGGACTCCTCGCCGGCCAGGGGGTCGGGCTGCCTCGACCAATTCATCGCATGGGATAATTGTCGTCCAGACACTGTCGCACACCCGGAAATAGTGGGCTGGGCAGCCATCATGTTGGTAAATCATACCCCTTTTTGTGGCGAGCGGCACATCCTCCAGCAACGTCAATTCTTCCCTTGGTTTTCGTAGGTAATGCCATTTAGGTTTTGTGGCAGATAGAATGGCCCGATCACATGATTGTGGATGACTCCCATTTAGCGAGATTTTTCTCTGGTGAGCCTTTTCTTTAGATTTTCTGGGGTTATGGCCTTTAGGGGACCAAAAATGCGCATTATGAAAATTCGTAATACCATCGCGGTCGAATTTGGATTCGTCCGTCCACAGAATTCTTGTCAGATGATGGGGGTCTACAACGCGCTTTCTCCGCTTTTTATTCAGATTTTTCCCCCAACCCGTGTGCCAGTTGACAACATTTGTATCGTTTTGGAGAGCTTATGAAACGAGGAAGTTTTCTCCGTATTTTTTATGCTAAGTGTGTTACCAATTTTTTGAGTAATCCTCTTCGATTTAAATGATAATTTCCAAATTTCTTCATGACGTGTGCTCCAATGACTGTTTCTTTCTGTGGGTATGGGAATTTTGGGCTTGAATTTTTTTCCCAGTAGTCACTCATTCGTCAGCTGTTAGCAACATGTCGATTAAGTGCCCAGGGTGCAGTAGTTTTTTTTCCACAATTAGTAGTTTTTTGGTTGCAAGTCGGAATATGTCACAAAAATCTACAAATTTCAATAACTCAAAACCCATTGATTTCCGACCCCCGGTGCATAGGGTCAAATCTGTTGCAAATGTGCTCTAGTATTACCCCTTTCAAGGAATAGGTCAAATTACCAATCACCCTGTATATATATCATCCTGTTGTGTACCTGGTTACATTTGTACTTGGTACAGAGTCTGAAGAAGCCCTTGCTAGAAGGTTGAAATGTTACATTTAGTTTATGTTTTATAATAAAATAAATTTCTGCCTTGGTCAGCATATTTAATTTTTATATCATGGAAACAACGCTTAATGGTATTATAAGGGTCATCATGTCGATCATGCTCTATGCCCCCCAAAGGGTCTGATTAATTTAATTTTTTTTAAACTTTAGCTCTAAGGTATGCAGAAGGTCACAAGAGAGAGAATACACATTCACTGCAGAAACATTAGATTGTAAACAACGATTTAGCATTGTGGCCAAGGCTCCACCATGCCAGAATTAGGTAGGGTTAACATTGGAAGTAATCATCATGACATTATCTCCACAATCTTTCAGTGTAGCTTACATTCAACTGTCAGTCTCTGAATGGTTGAGAGCATATGGTTCTCCCAGTGCATGTGCTACACTGTTTCTTGCAGTGGCAAGAAACCGAGAATGAATTCCAACCTACAGTTGCATTATTTTATATGAACAATATATGGTGCTGTAAATACGAGGAGGTACCCAAAAAAAAAAAGGAATCTTGTCACCTTGTTTTATTTTGACCATACATGTGCGTACATGTTGTAGGTACATTCAGGTAAGCATGTCTACTCTAGTCACCTTCAAAGTATCGACCATGTGCTTTAATGCAATTGTCCCAACGTTTTTCCCACTGTTGAATACAGTTTCGAAACTCTTTTGGCGCAATACTCTTCAAGGTTTTGTCCAAAATGTCTTTGACCTCATTGACGTCATGGAATCGCTTCCCTTTCACATTCCTCTTCATCCGCGGGAACAAAAAAAAGTCACAGGGTGCTAAATTGGGTAAGTACGGGGGATGGGGCACAAGCACCATGTTGTTCTTTGCCAAGAACTGTCGCACTGACATGGCCGTGTGGGTTGGAGTGTTGTCATGGTGCAGTAACCACATTCCACTTCTCCACAGTTCAGGATGCTTCCATCGCACACTTTCACGCAAGCTTCTCAAGATATTCAGGTAAAATTGCTGGTTCAATGTTTGTCCTTAGGGAACAAATTCCCTGTGGACAATCCCATTCACATCAAAGAAACAAATCAACATTGTTTTCACATTGGATCGAACTTGACGTGCTTTCTTGGGACGTGGTGAATTTGAAGTCTTCCACTGGCTGGATGCTTGTTTTGATTTAGGATCGTACCCATAGCACCAGGACTCATCCCCAGTCACAATTCGTTTGAGAAAATTTGGGTCCTTGTGCAGTTCAGCCTTCAAGTTGAAACAAACATTCACTCGATTTTTCTCTGCTCCTCTGACAGCAAGTGAGGCACAAATTTAGCAGACACCCATGTCATCTTCAAATCGTCAGTTAAAATGCGCTGGCAGGTACTCCAGGACAACTCCACTTCTTCAGAAATTTGCTCGATGGTCTTTCGACGATCTTCATTAATGGCATCTCGAAATTTTCCAATGTTTTCTTCATTTCTGCCTGTCGAAGGACGGCCAGGCCTTGGCAAGTCTTCAGTTGACATGTTGCCATCTTTGAACCGGGAAAACCACTCGTAGACTTGTGTCTTTCCAAAAGCAGCTTCATTAAAAGCTTGGCGAAGCATAACAACGATCTCAGCAGCTGTTTTTCCCAACAAGAAACAAAATTTAACACAGGTTCTTTGCTCCTTGTGGTCCGCCATCTCAACAATCACTCAAAAATCACCAGACTCTTACAGCAACACCACAAACAATGCAACACTACGAACGAACTGCTCAGCACAGAATAATGCCAACTTGCAGATTGATGCAAGATATCCCATACTAATGACACCTAGCGGCACAAGCCGTAACTACATCGGTAATCCGCACAACATTATGATTTGGTTTTTTTGGGTACCTCCTCGTTTGAGCCAAGCTGATTTTCATGTTCTAGAGATTAGAGTATTATGTTGCAAAAATTGGGGTGCAGGGATGGAATATATTGTTATTATTGTAGGTCGTTGTATCATAATTCTCCTCTTTGCTTGATAAACTGACCGATGAGGTATGAGGAATAAAGTGAACAAACAAAAATTAAGAACTTAAGGATTCTCGGGTCCCACCACCTTTTGAGGCATATTGCACAGTTATTCAGACACAAATTTTAATTCTAAGTCCAGTTACAAATAACTTATCATGAGTATGAAGCAGGCGCGGCTCGTGCATTATTTTCCTGGGGGTCATATGACACATTCAGTTTCCGCAAATAGACTTTCTTCGGGAAACAAAGGGATTGGGGGGCGGGGCTTAAAAGATTGGTACATTTTTTTCTTCATAGAATGAGGGTTCATAGTAGAGGTGTGCATATAAATTTAGGACTAAAACTAAGTACAATAAATTGTGCATCTATGAAAGAAATTTCGGGTTTTATGAACGTCATGGACATCCTCAGGATTTGTTCCAGGGATGGGAAGCAAGATCATTTTTTTCCAGGGGGGACAAACGAGGCACATTTTTCCTTGTAATAGTACTGTTCTCTCAAAAACACTCCTTCAGTCCCTGCAACGTCTTTATAATAATCATCATAAATTACTGTGACTGAAATGAAATTATATGTGTGTAATAAATAGTTTTAGGTTGACATTAATTTTCCAGGTGGGTGTCGCCCCTTTTCCCCTTCCGGAAGTCCATAAATTACAAAATTATAAAACGACTAATCACAATGGTCCTACTATTATTAAAGGGAAATGGCAACCAATGGCATGTACGTACTAGAAACCTGAGACCCTTTCATTGGAACGCTACAGCTTTTTTTTCTTTCTTCAAATTTGGAGTTGGTCGACCAGCACACGCTTTATCTCTAATTTTCTTTCAACAGACGAGAAGGTATATTTCCGTTAATTGTATGCATTTTAGCGGTAATTTCTTACCTGCGCAGACAGCAACACCTACACTGCATCAAATGACGTAACATAGTCCATCCTTTGGAGCATCAATACTTTGCAACAACTATCCAAGCACTTCGAAAACTTACAACCTTGAAACATTGACACCGACATGGTTTGTCACGTCTTCCTTTCTTGTCTAAAATCACGCCATTCTTTTACTTTCACATATCCGAAGTGTTTCCATCTTTAAGGAAAAAGTCTGAATGCATGCACGAGTTATTTTGGTCCTATTTCTTTTATTTTAATTCATCGTGTCTAATTCCAGCTTTCATTCATTTCTACTCATCTTTCTCTGCCACAATTTTGCATTTATGCCAAGAAGTTCGGCACAAAAATGATTCAACAGAGGAGATTGAATATGTAACGAATGCGCTTCAAACTTGAACCTCACAGGGCAACACTGGAAGGGAGGAACTCGCAGCGAGGACGGTGCCTTCTGGCTTCTGCTGCTGATTCTGAGAAAGCACGAACTGCGCATGACCGTTGGTTGTAGATCGAGGTTCCTCAGTATCCTTTGCCATATATTTTACCCGTATAGCTACCCCGAGCTTCTGCCTGCTGTCTGAACCTTCACTATGGCAGGAGCTCTCCTGAGGGGGTTCAGCTGAGGGTCTGCACGAGGGTGACCGATTCGCGGTTTCTCTTTCTCAGCAAAAGAATTTGTCGTGTTACGGACACAAATACATAACTTCTTGTGCAGAAATTTTAGCGAAAAATTGTCAAAAGGTAAAGACATTGTTTATTGTCCATTCTCGAGGTAAATGCCGTATATTACTGGGGGTTCACTGATCCTGTGCGCTATAAGGCCAACCGCGCCTGGTATGAAGTGTATTTAAAAAAAACTTTAAAAATGTTCGAGCCTGTTATCTTGGTGATAGAATATTGAACATTTTAGAGTTCAAAATATTAGGCATAATAATATATCCAAAATCCTGGCAGTTGGGAGAGGTGATTGCCCTTATCACCCTCCTCGTGGATCTGCACCTGGTTTCTTGATTGCATCTTGAGATGTCTCCTCAAGTTGGAGATAGAATGAGTCATTGAGGATTTAGCAGGAGGGGCATGGTGGGTGTCCCTCCAAAAAGGAATGACTACACAGCCTATTATAAAGACTATTGATACCATTAAATTACAAGGAAGAAAAATTGTTGGAGAATCGTTTTCAAGATGGTAAGAAATAAAATTAAGTTTATCACAAATGCATAGATTTTGACTACATTTACCAGACACTTAAATAAGTCAACACCAGAAATCAAACCTGAGGCTTGTTGGTCACAAGGCAATAATGGTAACTGATGGACACAAGGAGAGATGATTCCAGGTCAAATATCTCTCATATTTTAACACCATTAAGCCTTGTTTCCATGATTATGAAAAACTAAATATGCTAACCAAGGCAGTAATTTTTAATGCCCACTTACAAGAAGGGAGGGATATGCATTTTAGGAATAGCGAAGAATGCAAACAAGAAAAAAGGAAAACAGAGAAGAGGAAGGGATTATCTACAAAGTAAAATGTAAAAAAATGTCAGTGTGTGTACATAGGAGAAACGAAAAAGAGGCTGAAAGACAGGTTGAAACAACATAGGGATGATATACGACTTAAGAGAGAGAGAAATGCGATATTTAAACACATGAGAGAAACAGGGCATGACATAGAGTGGGATGAGGCTAAGCAGATAGAAAGGGAGAAGAGAATACTAGTGAGAAAATGGAAGGAGCCAAGGAAATAGAGAAGAAAGGTGAAGAAGACACAATGAACTGGAATGGGGGACTGAAGTTAAACAAAGAATGGAAGAAGGTGTTAGAAAGAGTGGAAAGGACAAGAGAGAAAGAGGAGAGGAGAAGGATGAAAAATGAAGGAAAAAAGAGCGTGAGATAAAAAGTCCAACCACATTCTATAAGGAAGTAAATATGTTTAGCCTTTTAGGTGAAAGTACAGTTGACAAGGAAAAGCCACCTGCTAGAAAGTTCCAGAACACCTTTCTAATAGTCTGGAGAGAGTAATGTTTGTGTATATATATATATATTGCCCTCTTTTTGTATCTTGTAACATTTGTACTTGGTACAGAGTCTGAAGAAGATCTTGCTAGAAGGTTGAAACGTTATGTTTAGTTTATGTTTTTAATAAAATGAATTACTGCCTTGGTCAGCATATTTAGTTTTTCACTCACATATTTGTGGCAGTTTGGCTTGAGGAAATGAATTCTCAAACTTATACCTTGTAATCATTGCTAATAAAATAACATATTGTTATTTTAAGAAATATATATTTTAGAAAAATCTACTAATGCTATCACCTTATAATCAAAGGGTCCCTTGGTTTGTTTCCTAGTTCGAATTCCACTGTGAATGTCCAGTCACGATCACAAATTGGACCTAAAATGAACCTTTGTAATTGTCTTGTGAATATTATACAGGGTGTATCACAAGTAATAGCGCAAACTGACACAGTTGAAAGTACATGATAATAGAAGCAAAAAAGTCTCAGTAAACATGGGTCCGCAAACAAGCCGTTTTCGAGATAATGGTTACAAGCCGCCACTGACTTCATTTTTTGTAAATGTTGCCCTAGTTGGTAAAATGTTAATAATGTGTGCAAATGTGTGGTTAGAAGCCATCACTGATTTCATTTTGTAAACACAAAGTGCTTTACTCCTTGCACGTTCCGAGGTTTGCTCTTTGTTTACAAAGCAGAACATTTCCGAGAGGTGGCGTTGTAATCAAACAGGATGGATACAATCAGTACAGAGAATTGTACATGCTTGTAAGTAGAATGTTCAATAAAAGCAATGAGATCTCCAATGGCACTGGAGAGTACTGGAACTTGCACAACAGCTGGCTGTTTCCGCCTCACGCCTCACTCGTCTCAAATTACAACGCCAGTTTACAATTACCAAATAATTTACATGATATTTATCGTGAGTTTCCATTCAAACAAATTCAAACAAACTGTTGGTTTTTCAACGAAATATATGCAAAGAAATCAATAAAACTCTCTTCTGAGACCTGAAAATAGCAAAAATGTTAACTATCAAATTCAAAATATTATTAATATATTTATTAATATGATACATTATTAAAAAAAAAAGAACTGGCGCTTTTTCTTCCTGTTGAATTTAATATTTTCCCAAAGCTTAATATAATTTTAAGCTTCGAGTCAGTTCTTTTACTCTCCGTGAACAATAATTTTGACAAGGTTGGTATCAATTTTGTGTTAGTTTTGGAACACCTTCCATTTTTGTGGGTAGAAGGAATTTATTTATTTATTTATTTATTAACCAATTGCCTGTAACAGAGCGAATGCTCCAATTACAATAGGCATTACAATTTACTATATACAATATAATTTACATAAATATATAATACATGATACAAACACATAGTAATTATTACACAAAACATTAGATAAATATGAATACAAAAAGCTATACAAATACAAAAGTTACACAAATACAAAAAATTACATACATATACATATTACAAATTTTGAACAGAGGAGAAAACTAAAGGACAGAAGAAACAAAACATAAACAAGTAACAAACTATAAAAGTTGGAGAAGAATAAAGAAATTATACGAATAGCACTATTTAAATAGGAAACAGGAATAATCAATACAAAGCAAAAGTTCAAATTTGAATTCGTTTATATGTATACAAAATTTAGAAAGCTATAAATTGTATTTGAGACTATAAATAAATCACTCTAGAATTAGATCTGTTTTATTTGTATATTATATCTAATATGTTGTTTAAACTATATATATAGTTTTTAATATTAAAAGCAAAATCCAAATCAATTCCATTCGGGACAATATTATTATGTTTACTTAATAATCTAATGATTGGAGAATTTTGATGGAATTTTGTGTTTGATTTATTGCAGTAAAATGGTTGTCTTACTCTTAATACCTTATAATTGACGTTAAAGTTTATCAACTGTATAAGATTTTCACACTCAAGTATACCATTGACAAGTTTGTATAGGAATATATGGTCAGCCGTTTCGCGTCTTCGTTGAAGTGTATCACATGAGAATTCATTTAGAAATTTAACATAGGAGATGCGATATGCATATGAAGATCTCTTGTATTTTTTGTAGTAAATATGTCGTAAAAATTTATTCTGAATTTTTTCAATTTTATTGATATGGCATGAGATAGTAGATAGTAAATATGCCTTTGACTGCAATTCTGATTTCTTGACCAAACGACCACAAAAACCTGAAAAACTCACTTTCTCTCCACGTTCCGCGCCTCATTTATTGCGCTGACGATGTTTCACGGCGTAGAAAAGCAGTGATGAGTGAAATTCACTCTCTCACCCTCTCACCCTTTGAAGGATGAGTGCACCTTATCGTAATTTTCCAAGTCCCGGGGACCAAAATGTTTATATATCGTGACCTTTGTAAACCTACCTCTCTCGGGGGAAACGACGATGTGCCTCTCATTATTTCCGTATTGTGTGTGACGCAAACAAACAAACAAAATAATAATAATTGTTGTTTTTTAGGATTCCCTGGCCCCTATATAACCTCGCCAGGGGTGCGTGGTGCCCAACCAAAAAAAAGTAAAAAAAAAGGTTCTCTAACGGCTGCGGTTATAGATTACCACACCTCTATAGAGTTTCACGTGTTTTTTTTTTTTTTTTCTCAAACTTCCATGAAACTCTACAGAGGACCTCCGTAATGCATGCAACGTGTACTAACGACTCTAGTGTTATTTTGATGTTGTAATTTTTTGGATATAGAGTTTTATTGTGAGATAGATAAAAAAATTATGTTTGTTATAATATTTTTCTTGATGAAGATGGAGAATATATGTGTGTGTTACAAAAAAAAGTTGCATGCTTTTTTTTTTTCTAGTGTGTGTATATGTGTATATGTTTTTGATGTTCGACAGCATCTGAAACGATAAAAAAAAGAATTTTATTGTTAATTTTCTCGTGTAAAAACAACAACAAAAATTTTGTGCAAATTCTGATTGTCTCGTGCTATAGTGATGAAAAAAAAAAAGATATTGTAACTGATAACTGGTGAAATTGACATTGTAACCGATCTGAACTAGTGAAATTCGTATTGTGCCATTGTAACTGATTGTGCTAGTACAAAAAATTCCTTATTGTGCAAGAAAAGATGTTAAAAACCTGTTAAAACTGCTCTGTGACCCTCTCGTTCTTCACGTCGTAGGCGAAGGACTTCTCTGCGACCAGGATGACGCTACATAGAGTATCCTCGGGCAACGGACTGTTGAACTCGCAGACGATCTTGATGTTGGTTCGATCGTTGACCACAACCTGCTTTCTCTTAGATGTGTTGATGACGGTCATGGGTCTGTGGGTTTTGAATTCGCTGGGCGTGTAATACATGTCCACGCTTTCCTCGGTCACGCGTTTGTAAGACGTGTAAGCTTCGTAAAGTTTTAGGTAATTGTCTTTGGTCATGTCGAGGTTGTAATTCTCGCGCGGGAACACTTCGTTCCTGCCATTCTTCAGATAAACGTTCTTTATCTTGCAGTCGTCGAACTTGCTGGAATCTTTTTCCTGATTCTTATCGCGCCCGGTCTGAAAAAGTACAATGACGAAATCTGGCATGTCGAACTGTATGTTGTTGAACTGCGTCGTCACGTCGAATTCCATGTGACTTCCCAACGCCAACTTCTGCACGCACTGGTAACCGTGAAAGTGAATCGGTACCTGCGGACTCTTCAAGATCTCCGCTTTGTACTTGAGGGCGTAGTTCGTTTCGTATTCCACCACCGTCATTCTCAATTCCATGCTCCGGATGACGCATTTCGCCGCTTCGGGTAAAGTGTTGGCTATCGGCGTGCCGTCTGCGTTCAAGTTGGTGTATCGCATCAGTGCGTCGTTGTCGTTGGCCGCTCTTCCAAACGTGATCCTCAGTCCTCCCTTCCACATGATCTCCTTGTAGTCCGAGAAGAATCCCGGCAGCAGACGCATGGGAAAGAGCACCGTGTGACTTGTTGTCGATATTTTGGTCACCGCTTCGAATCCTCCCGCCTGATAGTATGCTGCGTCCGTTTTGGATAATTTCAACGTTCCCACTGCCGTCGACGTGATGCCTGGATAATCGATTCTGTCGATGACGGTGTTGTGTTTCCTCACCTCCACCTGCGAGAACAGGTGAGGCACGAAGTTGTCCACGAGTATCAAATTTGCTGCTGCTGCGGGAAACGCGTCTCCGCTTTCCTTCTTCACCACGTCAAATTGAAGGTAGAGGTCCGCTCTGTGAGGATGAACGAACCCGTCGCCTACGTCCACGTCGTATTCGATCTCCCTGTTCGCTTCGTTGAGATTGGCGAACGTGCGACGGTTCGGAGGAAAAGATTGCAATTCGTAACTTTCGATTTGCTCCATGATGTGTATGGTTATTTATTATACGTTGATCTCCACGATGGCAGTGGTCGTTGCACCTGCGAAATCCACCACCTCTCCTTTCTCGTTCGTCACCACCAACTCTATGTCGTCTATGCGGTTGCGACATACTGGAAAATAGATCGGCGAAGAGGGTGTGTAGATGATGGGTTCCATGAATTCGGAACTGGGTTTGAACGTGGCTATGATTCCCGTCTGCTTGTGACTCCCCAGCAACCCCCCGTCCGAGGATTTCGTGATCATGCCTTCCGCCACGTTGCAGTGTACGTTCAGAGTCTCTATGGCTAGAAATTTAGGAATGTTGGTTGCTACGTGCTTGATGCCAGCTTCGAGTTTTGTGTCGTTCTCGAAACCTAAAAGTTCTCCCATGGTGCCCAGGTCCACGGTCTCCGTCGCCGACACGATTTCCACTCTGTGCGTGACCGAATTTTGAGAAAGGTACGTGCCTTTGGGTAATTGAGCTTGCAAAGTAGAAAGATTGTATTGACCTGGCGTGACGACGATGTGTTCGCTTCCGACGCTAATTTTGTTGTTGTGCTGCGTGACGTTAGGTATGAGGTACATGCTGTAGAATGCACGCAGAGCCACGGATTTAGGATAGACGATGTCGTCGTGCAGCGTGAGTTTCAAGATCGAAGATTCGCTCGTGAGATGGAACACGCCCATTGTCGTGATGCTGTTTGAGGTTCCACAATGCTTTCTGGAAATCTTCGATCGTAGGGTTATTTATTTTAGAGAGAAACGCGAGCACGGAGAGGCAGAGATGACCGCAGTTCTCGTCTCCGAAATTTTGAATTCGTTCGTCGTTGTAGTATATAGAGGTTTTGTTCGTTTTCAGATATTGGACTAAATTTGTAGGTGGAACACCTCCGAAAGAATCGAAAACGAATGCTTTGTTATTGTCGTTTTTGTGGTAACATATCCAATGCGTGCCTGGATTTTCTTGATTGTCCAAGTTGACTACGCCGCATTCTCTTCTTTTAACGGTTGAAGGTAACGAGTCGGACATGAAAACTCCTCTGAAGTGTTTGATTCGTAATGGTTCGATCAGAGATTCAATGTCTCGGTTGGTGAGTGCTGCTGTTTCTTTTTTTTAAACTTTTTCATCACGCCCTTCCCCCCTTTCTTCTCCATGGCCAGGTTGTGACGTTTCTGTTCTTCCAATTCAGCCTTGTTCTTCTTCGAGTCGATGACGGTTTTCGCGATGGCGGCGCTTCCGCCGGCCAAACTTCCAACGGCCCCCAATGCTGCCAGGATGGCCGGGATGCTGAATATGAAACCTCCGATCTTTTGCTGTTTCCGCGAACGCTGCAAGCGTCTCAATTGAGGTGTGCTGAGCAGCAATTTCATTCCGTGTCCTTTCGACAAGCAAGAACGTTTCTTCTCGCGTTGTTTCTTGGTGAGTAACCCATCGAGGGCACCTAGATTTTTTAGATTCGAATATGGTATCTGGTACACGACACCCTTGGGCTTCATGTTGATGCTCTATATATATTTTTTTCAAGGTATGTTATTTATATATATATGTTCCGAGATTTTTTTTTGTCTCGTGTAATTTTTTTTTCTGTATGTTATTTATATATAAATGTTCTGAGATTTTTTTTGTTTCGTGTAATTTTTTCAAGGTATATACTCCCTGCAGTCGTTACACAAATTCTATTACGTGCTTTGTTTTCTTACCAAGAAGTTCCTTAGTAGTCCAGTTTAGACAGTTCACCAACCTCTTGTGAGGAGCTGAAGTGAGGAGCAGTGTTGCCAGCTCCTCACCCGAAAAAAATCACCAAGGTTTTTGGTCTAACCTAGCCTAAAGCAAGGAGCTGGCAATCTTGCTTGAGAGTTCACAAACCGGAAGTGGGGCTCAGGGGGCTCGCAGTGTTGCCAACTTCTTACTCGAAAAAATCACCAAGGTTTTTTTGGTCTAACCTAACCTAAAGCAAGGAGCAGGCAATATTGCTTGAGAGTTCTGCAACCGGAAGTGGGGCTCGCAGTGTTGCCAACACCTACTCGAAAAAAAAAAATCACCAAGGTTTTTGTCTTGGTCTAACCTAACCTAAAGCAAGGAGCTGGCAACCTTGCTTGAGGCTTGTTTTACAGTGCATAAAGCAAGGTTGCCAACCTACTGGTACTTTTGCCATAGCCTTTTACAAAAAAGAGAGAGGAGAGAGAGAGGGAAGAGTTAAACAGCCGACAGCCTACCTACAGCTTTTCTTGTCTAACCTAACCTCAAGCAAGGGGCTGGCAATTTTGCTTGAGGTTTGTTTTACAGTGCATAAAGCAATTTTTGCCAACCTACATATGCAGGGCAAGGAGAGCCGGCACTGCCGTAAAAGAGAGAGATGGATGGATGGGAACACTGCACGGGTTCAACGTCATCAAATAAAAATCGCCTTAATGGTTTTTTCTTGTAAGGCATGATCTCTATTTCCTCGCAGTGCTGCCAACTCCTACCTACACTTTTTTTTAGTTGGCAAGGGGCTAGAGAGAGAGAAAAACTTATAGCTGGGAACAGTAATGAGCGAATGCGCCATATCGTAATTTTCCAACTCCCGGGGGCCAATGTTTGTATATCGTGACTTTTGTAAACCTCTCTCTCTCGGGGGAACGACGTGCCGCGCACACACACACACGCACACACACGCACGCACACGCGCACGCGCGTACGTATTGTAACACAAACAAACAAACAAAATAATAATTGTTGTTTTTAGGATGCCTGGCCCCTATAACCTCGCCAGGGTGCGTGGTGCCCAACCAAAAATGTAAAAGTTTTCTAATGGCTGCGGTTATAGATTACCGCACCTCTGTAGAGTTTCACGTGTTTTTTTTTCTCAAACTTCTTATATATTTTTTTAAATTTTTTTACAGGGTTTATTAAAGTACATATTTGAGGAAAACAACGCCACCCATATATAAATAAACCCCTCAAACTAACACTAATTAGAATTAGCCTACAAAATTTTTCTCGTAAGGTATTTTTTTTGTAAACACTCTACCACCAACAGATCACATATAAATAAACATACCCCCAAAAAAATGCGCTCCATGAAAAGTTGCCCTGTGTGCAAGATAACCATATCAAGCCAAAATTTTGCAAGACATTGTCGTACCTGCGCACCTGGTAAGCGTGTAACCGCTAAAAAACCATGTCCCAGGTGCGGTATACCTATTACTATTAATAATTTAAAGAGGCATATAACATCATGCAAAGTTGTCGTCGGAGCACCTGTTCCCCAACCGTCGACCAGCTCGACCAAGAGGAAAGCGGAAGCCGACTCGCTACCATCCGCCAAACGCGTCAAGCCTGTGGCGAAAGCGAACCAGACTGCTTTCGAGCGGTTGTTAGAAGATTTTGTCATCACTTCGGAGGGCTCATGCGACGTACGTAGCTTTTTGGAGGAGAAGCGAGCAGAGATTATTTCCATCCTCGGTGATACGCTTGCAACGCACTCCACTAAATTCTACGCATCGCTACGTTGCCAGTACAAGAAGCCGTCTGACGAAATTTACAGCTTCTGCCACAACACCAAGGCGAAGACGCTGCATCTGGCGGATGTCGACAACCTCGAGGTTATCTACAACCAGTTTACCGATGAGCTGGTGGCAAAACAAGAAGAACATCAAGCTAAAGGCTCGGGGGGTTCGCTGTGTGGCGAGCCTCACGAACTGTGCGTCAAACTTTGTAAGTTCGTGCCTCTCTCCGCCTCCAGCTACGTCCCCTTACCACCTACCATTGCGGCAAAAAGGGCCGTCCTGAACATTCAGAACAGTGACGCCAAGTGCTTTCTCTGGTCGGTGCTTGCAGCATTACACCCTGTCCACTGGAAAAACCAACCACACCGAGTTAACCACTACCTACCCTATGAGGCAGAGCTGGAAGTTGCGATGGCTGGGATCGACTACCCGGTAGAGGTCCCGGACATTCGAAAGTTTGAGGCTCGTGCGCGGCTGGCCATCAACGTTTACGGTCTCACTGACGAAAATGCGGTGTACCCCATCCGGGTGAGTGACGTAAACAACAATGATGCTCGGGAAATCCATCTCCTACTTATCAAGGACGAGACCCATCACCACTACACCCTCATCCGTTCGCTCTCCCGGTTGGTGTCGAGCCAAAAAAGCAAGCATGATGGTAGCATAGAAGTTTGTCGCAGGTGCTTGTCAACTTTTGACAATCAAAAACAGCAGGATTATCAGCACATCAAAGGTCCCAACATCGCTGTCGAGAAGCTTGCCAGCCACAAGATCTACTGCAATGCCAACGAGCCTGGGGTGGCAGTCTTACCCAAACCTGGCACCGTGGAGCGTTTCCACATGCACGGTGCTATGGTGGAGCATCCCGCTATCATCATCGCGGATTTCGAAGCCTTCCTCAAACCCCTGTCCACTTGCAATCCCGATCCCGAAGTTTCCTCCACCACCCCTTACCAACTCCACGAGGCATCCAGTTTCGCATACGTTGTGGTGCGACGTGACCAGCACATCGCCCCCGAGCCCTACGTGTACCGTGGTCCCGACGCCGCCAAACACTTCCTCGAGAGGATGGTTGTCGAGGCCAACGAGATAGGGAAGGTACTGTTGGCCCCCAAGTCTATGCTCCCACTGTCTCCCGACGATCAGCGTAGACACGACGAGGCCATCGCTTGCCCTGTCTGCGTCAAGAAGTACACCGCCAACAATCGTAAAGTCCAACACCATGATCACTTTAACGGTAGGTATGTTGGTCCATGGTGCAACGGATGCAACCTCATGGCCCGGGACCCGCGCTTCATCCCTGTGTTTTTCATAATGGCTCGGGATACGACTTCCACCATCTGGTGCCTCACTTTGGCTACGACGACATGCGAATCAACGTCCTGGCGCAGAACGAGGAGCGTTACATTAGCTTGAGCAAGTGGGTGCGAATCTCAGGATCACACTCTACCGTCGAGCTTCGCTTCCTCGACTCCCTGAGGTTCCTCCCGGCCAGCCTCGATGCTCTCGCAGGGAAGCTTAGCGACGAGCAAATGCTTATTACCTCCGGAAACTTTCCGAACTTGGGCGCAGGTTTCTTCAAGCGTAAGGGGGTCTATCCCTACGAATACGTCACAGATCCTTCCAAGTTCGCGGAGACGACGCTACCTCCCCAGGCGAAGTTCTATAGCAAGCTGCGAGGCTCGGGCATCTCTGAGGATGACTATCACCACGCCCAGTCCATGTGGCACGAGCTGGGCTGTCGAACTCTCGGGGACTACCACGACGCCTACCTCAGACTTGATGTGACGCTCCTCGCCGACGTGTTCCAGACGTTCCGTGCGACTGCGAAGACCATCTACCAGCTGGACCCTGCCTACTTCTACAGTCTTCCTGGACTGGCGTGGTCAGCCATGTTTCTGGTGACGAAGATCGAGCTGGAGCTTCTTTCGGACGTGGACATGATGCTGTTTGTAGAACGTGCCGTGCGGGGTGGAATGGTCCAGGTGTCGCAGCGACACTCGCGCGCCAACAATCACCACATGGCCACCGGTTACGACCCCTCACAACCGTCCAGCTACATCATGTACACGGACGTCAATAACCTCTACGGACACTCCATGATGCAGCCACTCCCTTTTAGAGGCTTCGAGTGGGCTGACCCTTCCAACTTCGACATCGAAAGCTTCGACGATTCGGAACATGGGTTCTTCGCTGAGGTGGACCTTGAGTTCTCCGAGAAGCTGCAGGATTTGTTCTGCGATCTTCCCCCTGCACCCGAGTTCAAGTGTCCACCCGATTCCAACCAGAAGAAGCTCGTCATGGATTTCGAGCCCAAAGAGCGTTATGTCCTGCACTACCAGAATCTCCGGTGGTTGATGCAGCGAGGGGTCACGGTCCGCGCAGTTCACCGCATCCTCAAGTTCGAGCATTCTCCATGGTTGAAGCCATATATTGAAGTCAACACCAAACACCGCACTGCAGCCACGTCCGAGCTTGATAAGGATTTCTTCAAGCTTATGAACAATGCGGTGTTTGGCAAAACTATGGAGAATGTACGGAATCGCATGGACATAAAATTGGTAACGAGGAAAGCACAATGTCGCAGGCTCGTAGCGAACCCGTTATTCAAATCGAGGACCATTTATAATGAGCAGCTTGCTCTGGTGCATATGAGGAAGAGTGAGGTGAGGCTCGACAAGCCAATTTATGTTGGTGCCTCAGTATTAGACCTGAGCAAGCTGCACATGTTCGAGACGTACTACGACATATTACGTCCACATTATAGCCACAACATCTCGCTTCTCTACACGGACACGGACAGCTTGGTGTACCACGTCCACTCAGCCGATGCATACAGGGATATAGTCACGGTACCAGCTTTGGTCAACCTCTTCGACACCTCGGGCTATCCCCAGCCGAACCAGTACGGCATCCTGCCCCGAAACAAAAAAGTGCCTGGCAAACTCAAAGACGAGAAGGACGGTGATGTAATTCTCGAGTTTGCAGGTCTTCGCGCCAAGGCCTATGCCATCAAAGCCGAGGGCAGCGTTACCAAGAAGGCCAAGGGTGTCGGCAGACAGGTGGTTCGGGAGCATCTCACATTCGAGGACTTTGTCGATTGCCTCAAGACCAGGTCGTCGGTTCTAAGAGAAGAACAGCGCATCCAGAGCGTCGACCATATCATCACCACAAACAAAGTTAGAAAAATTGCCCTGGATCCCAACGACGACAAGAGGTGCGTTCTCGAGTGTGGTATTCACACATTGCCGTGGGGGCACTATCGCTTAGCAGAAAGCAAAACCTGCAACATATGTCCATCTTCAACAGAAGATTCATAAAAACAAAAAAAAAACAAAAAAAAAACACTTTGTCTGTCATTACAAAAAAACTTTGACTGTATTCTTAAATAACCAGCATGCCTATGAATTTGTTCGGTTTCAAAAAACAGATCATTATGGAAACCATACCAGATCATGAAGTCTTACCTTCCGTATTACCTAAACTCAACGGTCTGTTGATCATTCACCTCAACAGCATTTGGACGAAACTGAATGACGATGTGGGCAAGATGTTTTATGTTTTTAATAACAATTTACATTTCTACGAAATTCCGATCGACGGGAAACTTCAAATCACCGTGAATCCGGAAAACGCAGGCGAAATCAAAATTTCTACCGGCAAGAACATTTTTCGAATCAAGCACGACAAGATGCTTTCTAACATTACGTACGATGTGTCTGCAGGAGATTATTTTTACATAGAACTCCTCGGAGATTACGACAAACTTATTCCTCTCTTCGTAGAATTACGAATCGTCTATCCTATTATAAATAACCGTTAACCAAAAATGCCTAACGACATTTTCGGCAACACCAAGCGTGTAGACCACGCAGAAGAGATTCTCATGTTGGACATTCGAGTTAAGAAGTTGAGGACCGATTTGATCGCTTTGCAGGAAACCTTAAACAAAAGTTTAGAGTCGGAAATTGCTACGCTCCAAACGCAATGTCTCGACCCCATTCTGAAAATCGATTCCGAACTGAAAACGCTCATAAAAAATTATGTCGACGTACCTTCTTACGACAGCGTTCAAAATATACAGTTGAGCGTGGATTCGCTTCAAAATGATTTGGCCAAATTACAGCAATTTCAATCGAAAAATGAAGATTTGGAAAAACTGAAACTCGAAATCGAAGAACGAACTTCCGCAATAGAAAAGAATTTCTCCGAACTTCAAACCGTGGTGAACGATATAGACGCAGAACGCTTGCACGTCGTCGTTTCCAAATTACAAGAAGAATTCACCGGCACGTTGGAAGAAATTAAATCCAAGTTGCAGACTTTGGAAGATACCATGACGAACCTACCATCGTCGGACGAACTGCAGGTCATCGGTAAAAGCGTCGCGAACATAAAAATTCAATTGGAAGCCTATCAAGATTTCGAACACATTCAAACCACCATCGCTACGCTTCAGGCGTCCTTGGAATTGATCAACGAAGAAATTAAAAATATTCACGCCGAAGCGAGAGCGTTGACGAGCATTCAAGACACGTTGAGCACGGTTCAGCAGAAGATCGAATATTTAGAAAATTTAAACGTCGAAACGAATCTCGCTCATTTTCATCACGTACTGGACAACATACAGGGTGACTTGGAATCGTTACGGACGAGCGTGCCTTCGAGCGAAGATTTGGAAAAATTGAAAACGGCGGTGACGGCACTATCCGATTCGAACGACATCAAAAGTTCGTTGAGCGAACTCGAGAGTAAAGTGGCCAATCTCCCCACCTCCAAAGAATTGCACGCTTTGAAAAGAAACATATCTCGAATGCTGAAACGACTGGAAACGGAAACGGCGAACGTGGAACAGATTCCAGACGAACTTGCTTCGCTGGTGTCGACGCTGCCCACTTCGCAGAGCGTCGCCGACCTTCACACGCAGTTTACAGAGATGCGAAGCATCGTGAACGATCTTACCGAGAAGAACTCGAAATTGAATCAAGTCGAGAACCTTCAGAATATTGTGGTCAACATCAGAGATCAAGTTGGAGTGCTGGAATCAACGCAGGAATCGACGCTAACCTCTTTCGGTGCCAAGTTGCAAGAACTCAACGAAAGCTACAAGCAGTTGAACGTGGAAGTGAAAATCAAACCGTCGTTTTCTGCCGTAACGGATACCATAGTCGAGCATTTGCTGCCCATCGAAAATAAACTCGGACAAGTTCACAGTAATCTGCTCGGCGTCGACACTAAATTCGCTAAACTGCATTCTCTGCAAGCCATCGAAATCAACAGCGTACCCAATCAACAGAGAATCTCCACGTTCGTCGAAGGTAACAAACTGTACATGTTGCATCCTTATCATCCGTACTACAAGTTTCTCCTCGATGGCACGATTCAGATAAACGAATTTTCGTACTGGTCTCACGGTAGAAAAGCTAGCGTTCCCACCATGACTTTGATATCGAATCGTGGTGTCCAGAAAGCAGGAAACATTCCTCTGGCACGTTGGAACGAAACGCGCAACATATATGAAATACACGAAGACGAAGATCTCACCGTTTTCGACGTGAGTGCCGGCGATAAGCTGATCATTCAAAACACGAGCGAAGTGCCACCCTCTTTGAATCCCATCACGCTTGTGCTTCTCTTGAAACGTAATCTCTAAACAAAAAAAATGTCTAGGCAAGCCATCGTCGAAGAATTGCATAAACCTGCACGCCGTAACTACGAACGTTTGGCTGTGGTAACCAAGGGCATCGACGACCTCTGGCAAAGTGACCTCGTGGAGATGAGTAGCGGCAATTTGAAAAGCGTGCATAAATTGAACAAGGGCAACAAGTACCTCCTCACCGTCATAGACACGTTTTCGAAATTCGCATGGGCTCTACCCTTGAAGGCGAAAACAGGAACATGCGTCACGGAAGCATTCAAATTAATTTTTCGCGAAAGCGGCGGCAGACGACCACGGTTTCTGCAAACAGACAACGGTAAAGAATTTTATAACGCTGTATTCCAAAAGTTTATTCAAAAACATGGCATTCGACATTATTCGAGCTTCAGTCACATCAAAGCCAGCATCGTGGAAAGATTCAATCGAACCTTGAAAACACACATGTGGAAACGATTCACGCTTCGGGGAAATTACAAATGGGTCGGCATCCTGCCGGAACTCGTCGACACCTATAATCACACACGGCACAGAACAATAGGCATGAAGCCAGCTGACGTTACCAAGTCCGACGAGCAGCGTTTAATTTCTACAGTTTACTGTCCAAAGTACACACCCACGACAAAAAAAGCTAAATACAAAATTGGAGACCGGGTGAGGATCAGCAAATTCAAACGCACCTTCGAGAAGGGATTCACAAAAAATTGGAGTACGGAACTCTTTACCGTGGTTCGAGTTTTACCTGGAAACCGGCACACGTATATAATAAAAGATAGTAGCGGCGAGATTTTGAAAGGAAGATTTTACGAAGAGGAACTCTCTAAAACGAAACACCCCGACACGTACCTCATCGAGAAAGTATTGCGTAGGAAAGGTGACAAACTTTTGGTCAAATGGCTGGGACTTCCGGAAAAAAGTTGGATCGACGCGGACGAAGTGATCTTGTGAGTACGTGGAACGTGGTGAAGCGTCTATCGGATCCGGAAAGTCAAACGAAGAAAAAGAACGGCAAGTTGCTTCCCGACAGCATCCGCTGTCTGATCGTAGGTCCTTCGGGGTGTGGGAAAACGACACTGCTCGTGGACAATTTTCTCCTCGCACCGAATTGGTTAGATTGGAAGAACAGGCACCTGTACGTGTTCTGGAAAAGTTTGGAGCAATCCAAATACCAGCAACTGATGAAACTGTACGATGGTCTGGATATTGCAACGTTCGCCTCGGAAATAAAACCACTCGACGATTGTCGTGAAAATTCAGTCGTTGTGTTCGACGACGCCATCCTGGAAAATCAAAATGAAATTCGCAACTTTTTCACGCAAGGTCGTCACAAAGGAATGGATTGTTTTTACCTAGCTCAAACGTTTTCCAAAATTCCAAAACAGTTAGTGCGCGACAACGCTAATTTCATATGTTTGTTTCGTCAAGATCACACCAACCTCAAGCATGCGTACGATGACTACGTAGGCGGAGACATGAACTACAATCAATTTTCGGAACGCTGCTGCTCTACTTGCTGGAACAGTGACGATTTCGGATTCGCGACGATCGACATGACGAGGAAACCCAACGACGGAAAATACAGAAACAAAATCAACGACTTTCTAAACGTTGCAACGTTGTGAGAAACGACGTATATAAATAACGTCATGACGAAACGAAAAATCGAGGACGAAAATCTCAAGCTTCGCGATTACCTCGCGAAACGCTTCAAAGGTTGGAAATCCGAGAATCGCGGATTCTACGAAGAGAAGAAACGTCAGGATCAACCCGTGATCGATGCCATCAGCGGTCTAGGTAAAGAAATTAAAAGTGTCACGGAACAAAATAAAAATTTGATCAACGAACTCGTACCGCTCGCAGCTAAAAGTTACGCCGTACCCACGCCCATTTCGAGCATTCCTTCGACACCGTTCGAACTGAAGGATGCACCGGCACGACGTCGAGCCATAGGTAGCACGTCGTCGTCTTCGGATAAAATCGAGTTGGGACCTTTGGCACGAGACTACCTGAGCACGGGGAAATTCGACAAGGATGAAGTGTTCGGATTGTATCCCAGCATGGAAACCAGCGAAGGCGGTGGTGTGGTGTGGAAGATTGGGAAATCGAAGGTGACCTTCGAAGGCAACGACATTAAAGTCAATTTAGGCGACAAGGATAGTTGGAACAGGTATCCGGGTACGGTGGGACTGTGGGAACTCGTCGCCAAAAAGCAGCCGAAAGATTACACCGACGAAGATTACCAAAGTTACAAGGAAATTCTGACCATGACGGATGCCTTGTACCAGAACAACGACGCCTCGCAGAATAGGGTGAAATCGAGCAGCGGCGAGAAGTACAGGAATCTCATCAAACCGATTTGGAACCAGGTCAAAACAGGCAGCGGCGTCAAACGCTACAACACGTTACCCAAAGAATTCGTTTGGGTGGACGACGTTAGGAAACTCGTGGACCGATTGTTGGTGATAGCCGGCGAAGAGAATGCAGGTAACCGTAATTTCTACAACGAGAAGGTTGGCATCGTGGACATGATCAGCACGAAACTTTCCAACTTCATCGTGAACGACGACAAGGGCATAGGTTACCTGATCAAAATCATCAACACGCTGCCTCCGAAATTTTGGAACGTGGCCGAAGGAAAGGGATTCGTGAACGACATCATCAACAAGTTACCTTTCGAGATGCATCTACCGGGCTACCAGTACTGCGGACCGGGTACCAAACTCGAGACAAGGGTGTGAATCCGTTGGACGCGGCATGCAAAGATCACGACATCGCCTACAACACCACGCAGACGGATCTGGACGCACGTCACGAAGCAGACAGAAAGTTAGAGCACGCAGCTTTCGAAAGGTTCGTGAGCAGAGACGCATCGTTGGGTGAACGGGTCGCCGCACTAGGCACCACCATCGCCATGAACACGAAACAAAAATTGGGGTGGGGTATATAAATAACATACAGTAAAAAAACAACATGGCTTGCATAACTGATTTGCCGCACGAACTACTATCTAAAATATTCAAAAAGGTAGTTAACGGAGATGTTAATAAACTTGTGATCATAGCTAGAACGACGCCGGAATTTCGCATCCCTTGTGAAATGGTTCTCAAGGACCATCTTCGGGGGATCAGCGGCCTGAGGTGCAGTGATCTCAACATTCTGCTTTCGGCTGCAGGGGAAAAATTGAACGAGAGGTCGGACGAACTGCACGAGGCGATGCAGGGAAGAAGACGGTACACAGTAGATTGGTACAAGTCTATGCAGGAGAAGGAAGATATTATTACGCACATCATCGCGTTTTCCGAAGCACGGACTTTCTTCCTCTGTTAAAAAAATAATAATATATATACGTGCCAAAAAAAACTTGATATATAAATAACACACATCGTGAAAAAAAAAATAATCTTCGGTATATATAAATAACACACATCGTGAAAAACAATTAAATTTCTCTCTAACACTCTGAAATTGTTTTTGATATGACGACCGAAAAAATAAGTGATCTCCAAGCATTAAAACAAATGCTAAATTTGTCAGTCGAGTATGTAAAAATTCAGGAATTGGAAGTCGACAAACCTTACACGATAACTTCCGGTTCAATCGTTTCTACCCAGTATGGTCCCAAGGTACGCCTGTTGCTCAACGCACAATACAGTCTATTTTTACCAGATCGATACGCTAACATGTTATGCGACGAGAAGCTATCTATTTTAATCGAGAACAAAACTCGAATCGTGTACAAGGGGACAAAGGAACTTCTTGGCAAGAAAACGAAGCACGTTATAGAATTCGTGTAACGACTGCGAGGCCTTGAAAATATATAAATAACATACCGTAAAAAACTACACAAGAAAAAATCTCAGAATATATATATAAATAACATACCGTGAAAATAACACATAGAGCATCAACATGAAGCCCAAGGGTGTCGTGTACCAGATACCATACTCCAATCTTAAAAATCTAGGTGCCCTCGATGGGTTACTCACCAAGAAACAACGCGAGAAGAAACGTTCTTGCTTGTCGAAAGGACATGGAATGAAATTGCTGCTCAGCACACCTCAATTGAAAAGATTGCAGCGTTCGCGGAAACAGCAAAAGATCGGAGGCTTCATATTCAGCATCCCGGCCATCCTGGCAGCATTGGGGGCCGTTGGAAGTTTGGCCGGCGGAAGTGCCGCCATCGCGAAAACCGTCATCGACTCGAAGAAGAACAAAGCGGAATTGGAAGAACAGAAACGTCACAACCTGGCCATGGAGAAGAAAGGAGGAAAGGGCGTGATGAAGAAGTTTAAAAAAAAGCAACAGAAGCACTCACCAACCGAGACATTGAATCTCTGATCGGACCGTTACGAATCAAACACTTCAGAGGAGTTTTCATGTCCGACTCGTTACCTTCAAGCGTTAAAAGAAGAGAATGCGGAGTAGTCAACTTGGACGGTCAAGAAAATCCAGGCACGCATTGGATATGTTACCACAAAAATGATGATAAAGCATTCGTTTTCGATTCTTTCGGAGGTGTTCCACCTACAAATTTAGTCTATTATCTGAAAACGAACAAAACCTCTATATACTACAACGACGAACGCATTCAAAATTTCGGAGACGTGAACTGCGGTCATCTCTGCCTCTCCGTGCTCGCGTTTCTCTCTAAAATAAATAACCCTACGATCGAGGATTTCCAGAAAGCATTGTGGAACCTCAAACAGCATCACTAGGATGGGCGTGTTCCATCTCACGAGCGAATCTTCAATCTTGAAACTCACGCTGCACGACGACATCGTCTATCCTAAATCCGTGGCTCTGCGTGCATTCTACAGCATGTACCTCATACCCAATGTTACGCAGCACAACAACAAAATTAGCGTCGGAAGCGAACACATCGTCGTCACGCCAGGACAATACAATCTTTCCACTTTGCAAGCTCAATTACCCAAAGGCACATACCTTTCTCAAAATTCGGTCACGCACAGAGTGGAAATCCTGTCCGCGACGGAGACCGTGGACCTGGGCACCATGGGAGAACTTTTAGGTTTCGAGAACGACACCAAACTCGAAGCTGGTATCAAGCACGTAGCAACCAACATTCCTAAATTCTTGGCCATAGAGACTCTGAACGTACACTGTAACGTGGCCGAAGGCATGATCACGAAATCTTCGGACGGATTGTTAGGAAGTCACAAGCAGACGGGAATCATAGCCACGTTCAAACCAAGTTCCGAGTTCATGGAACCGATCATCTACACGCCCTCTTCGCCGATCTATTTTCCAGTATGTCGCAACCGCATAGACGA
The DNA here is from genome assembly GCF_977018435.1 of Lepisma saccharinum. Classification (NCBI taxonomy): domain Eukaryota; kingdom Metazoa; phylum Arthropoda; class Insecta; order Zygentoma; family Lepismatidae; genus Lepisma; species Lepisma saccharinum. The sequence continues at coordinate 82,158,657 of NC_139238.1, read as the reverse complement.
CATAGAGTTGGTGGTGACGAACGAGAAAGGAGACGTGGTGGATTTCGCAGGTGCCACTACGACGGCCATCGTGGAGATCAACGTATAATAAATAACCATACATAGTGAGAATGGAGCAAATCGAAAGTTACGAATTGCAATCTTTCCCTCCCAACCGTCGCACGTTCGCCAATCTGAACGAGGCGAACAGGGAGATCGAATACGACGTGGACGTAGGCGACGGGTTCGTTCATCCTCACAGAGCGGACCTCTACCTTCAATTCGACGTGGTGAAGAAGGAAAGCGGAGACGCGTTTCCTGCAGCAGCAAACTTGATACTCGTGGACAACTTCGTGCCTCACCTGTTCTCGGAGGTGGAGGTGAGGAAACACAACACCGTCATCGACAGAATAGATTATCCAGGCATCACGTCGACGGCAGTGGGAACGTTGAAATTATCCAAAACGGACGCAGCGTACTACCAGGCCGGGGGATTCGAAGCCGGGACCAAAATATCGACGAGAAGTCACACGGTGCTCTTTCCCATGCGTCTGCTGCCGGGTTTCTTCTCGGACTACAAGGAGATCATGTGGAAGGGAGGACTGAGGATCACATTTCGAAGAGCGGCCAACGACAACGACGCACTGATGCGATACGCTACTTTGGGTCCGGACGGCACCACGCCGATAGCCAACACTCTACCCGAAGCAGCGAAATGCGTCATCCGAAGCATGGAATTGAGAATGCCGGTGGTGGAATACGAAACAAACTATGCCCTCAAGTACAAAGCGGAGATCTTGAAAAGTCCGCAGGTGTTGATTCACTTTCACGGTTACCAGTGCGTGCAGAAGATGGCGTCGGGAAGTCACATGGAATTCGACGTGACGACGCAGTTCAACAACATACAGTTCGACATGCCAGATTTCGTCGTAGTGCTTTTTCAGACCGGGAGGGACAAGAATCAGGAAAAGATTCCAGCAAGTTCGACGACTGCAAGATCAAGAACGTTTATCTGAAGAACGGTAGGAACGAAGTGTTCCCGCGCGAGAATTACAACCTCGACGTGACAAAAAACGATTACCTCAAACTTTACGAAGCGTTCTCGGCTTACAAACGCGTGACCGAGGGAAGCGTGGACATGTACTACACGCCCAGCGAATTCAAAGCACGGAGACCCATGACCGTCATCAACACATCTAAGAGAAAGAAGGTTGTGGTCAACGATCGAACCAACATCAAGGTCGTCTGCGAGTTCCACGATGCCTTGCCCGAGGATACCCTATGCAGTGTCATCCTGATTGCAGAGAAGTCCTTCGCCTACGACGTGAAGAACGAGAGGGTCACAGAGCAGTTTTAACAAGTTTTTAACATCTTTTCTCTTGCACAATAAGAAATTTTTTGTACTAGCACAATCAGTTACAATGGCACAATACAAATTTCGCTAGTTCAGATCAGTTACAAATTTCAATTTCATTAGTTATCAGTTACAATATCTTTTTTGCACTATAGCACGAGACAATCAGAAAATTTGCACAAAAAAAATTTGTTGTTGTTTTTACACGTGAAAATTAACAATAAAATTTTTTTTTTATCGTTTCAGATGCTGTCGAAACATCAAAAACACATACACACACACTAGAAACAAAGCATGCAACTTTATTTGCTACACACACATACATTCTCCATCTTCATCAAGAAAATATTATAATAAACATAATTATTTTTATCTATCTCACAATAAAACTCTATATCCAAAAATATCACAACATCAAATAACACTAGAGTCGTTAGTACACGTTGCATGCATTACGGAGGTCCTCTGTAGGGTTTCATGGAAGTTTGGGGGAAAAAAAAAACACGTGAAACTCTACAGAGGTGCGGTTGTAGATAACCGCAGCCATTAGAAAACTTTTACATTTTTGGTTGGGCACCACGCACCCTGGCGAGGTTATAGGAGCCAGGCATCCTAAAAAACAACAATTATTATTATTTTGTTTGTTTGTTTGTGTTACAATACATACGCGCGCGCGTGCGTGCGTGTGTGCATGTGTGTGTGCGCGGCACGTCGTTCCCCCGAGGGAGAGAGAGGTTTACAAAAATTGTGATATACAAACATTGGTTCTCGGGAGTTGGAAAATTACGATATGGCGCATTCGTTCATTACTGTTGCCAGCTATAAGTTTTTCTCTCTCTCTAGCCCTTGCCAACTAAAAAAAAGTGTAGGTAGGAGTTGGCAGCACTGCGAGAAAATAGAAATCATGCCTTACAAGAAAAAACCATTAAGGCGATTTTTATTTGATGACGTTGAACCCGTGTAGTGTTCCCATCCATCCATCTCTCTCTTTTACGGCAGTGCCGACTCTCTTTGTTTAGTATATGTAGGTTGGCAAAAATTGCTTTATGCACTGTAACTCAAACCTCAAGCAAAGTTGCCAGCCCCTTGCTTTAGATTAGGTTAGACAAGAAAAGCTGTAGGTAAACTGTCGGCCGTTTAACTCTTCCCTCTCTCTCTCCTCTCTCTTTTGTAAAAGGCTATGGCAAAAGTACCAGTAGGTTGGCAACCTTGCTTTATGCACTGTAAAACAAGCCTCAAGCAAGGTTGCCAGCTCCTTGCTTTAGGTTAGGTTAGACCAAGACAAAAACCTTGGTGATTTTTTTTTCGAGTAGGTGTTGGCAACACTGCGAGCCCCACTTCCGGTTGCAGAACTCTCAAGCAATATTGCCAGCTCCTTGCTTTAGGTTAGGTTAGACCCAAAAAAACCTTGGTGATTTTTTCGAGTAAGAAGTTGGCAACACTGCGAGCCCCCTGAGCCCCACTTCCGGTTTGTGAACTCTCAAGCAAGATTGCCAGCTCTTTGCTTTAGGCTAGGTTAGACCAAAAACCTTGGTGATTTTTTTCGGGTGAGGAGCTGGCAACACTGCTCCTCACTTCAGCTCCTCACAAGAGGTTGGTGAACTGTCTAAACTGGACTACTTTCCTTTGTTCACTTGTACACGATTCGAGTTTTGTTCTCGATTAAAATAGATAGCTTCTCGTCGGATAACATGTTAGCGTATCGATCTGGTAAAAATAGACTGTATTGTCCGTCGAGCAACAGACGCACCTTGGGACCATACTGGGTAGAAGCAATTGAACCGGACGTTATCGTGTAAGGTTTGTCGACTTCCAATTCCTGAATTTTTACATACTCGACTGACAAATTTAGCATTTGTTTCAATGCTTGAAGATCAGTCATTTTTTTTTCACTCATATCGAAGGAGAAAAATTTTCAGAGTGTTAGAGAGAAATTTAATTGTTTTTCACGATGTGTGTTATTTATATATACCGAAGATTATTTTTTTTTCACGATGTGTGTTATTTATATATCAAGTTTTTTTTTCACGAGATTTTTTTGTATCGAATATTTTTTTAACAGAGGAAGAAAGTCCGTGCTTCGGAAAACGCGATGATGTGCGTTATGATATCTTCCGTCTCCTGTTTAGACTTTCTCCAATCATCCGTGTACCGTCTTCTCCCCTGCCTCGCCTCGTGCAGTTCGTCCATTCTCTTGTTTAATTTTTCCCCTGCAGCCGAAAGAAGTGTGTCGAGATCACCGCACCTCAGGTCGCTGATCTCCCGAAGACGGTCCTTGACGGCCATTTCACACGGAATTCGAAATGCTGGCGTCGTTCTTGCTATGATCAAAAGTTTTCCTATATCTCCGTTTACTACCTTTTTGAATATTTTAGATAGTAGCTCAAGTGGCAAGTCGGTTATACGAGACATGTTGTTTTTTTTTACTGCATGTTATTTATACACCCCACCCAAATTTTTGTTTCGCGTTCATGGTGATGGTGGTGCCCAGTGCGGCGACCCGTTCACCCAGCGACGCGTCTCTGCTGACGAATCTTTCGAAAGCTGCGTGCTCTAACTTTCTGTCTGCTTCGTGACGTGCATCCAGATCCGTCTGCGTTGTGTTGTAAGCGATGTCGTGATCTTTGCATGCGGCGTCCAACGGATTCACACCCTTGTCTCCTCTCTCCAATCTTTTCTCGAGTTTGGTACCCGGTCCGCAGTACTGGTAGCCAGGTAAATGCATCTCGAAAGGTAACTTGTTGATGATGTCGTTCACGAGTCCCTTTCCTTCGGCCACGTTCCAGAATCTCGGAGGCAGCGTGTTGATGATTTTGATCAGGTAACCTATGCCCTTGTCGTCGTTCACGATGAAGTTGGAAAGTTTGGTGCTGATCATGTCCACGATGCCAACCTTCTCGTTGTAGAAATTACGATTGCCTGCATTCTCTTCGCCGGCTATCACCAACAATCGGTCCACGAGTTTCCTAACGTCGTCCACCCAAACGAATTCTTTGGGTAACGTGTTGTAGCGTTTGACGCCGCTGCCTGTTTTGACCTGGTTCCAAATCGGTTTGATGAGATTCCTGTACTTCTCGCCGCTGCTCGATTTCACCCTATTCTGCGAGGCGTCGTTGTTCTGGTACAAGGCATCCGTCATGATAAAAATTTCCTTGTAACTCTGGTAATCTTCGTCGGTGTAATCTTTCGGCTGCTTTTTGGCGACGAGTTCCCACAGTCCCACCGTACCCGGATACCTGTTCCAACTATCCTTCTCGCCTAAATTGACTTTAATGTCGTTGCCTTCGAAGGTCACCTTCGATTTTCCAATCTTCCACACGACACCGCCGCCTTCGTTGCTTTCCATGCTCGGATACAATCCGAACACTTCATCCTTGTCGAATTTCCCCGTGCTCAGGTAGTCTCGTGCCAAAGGTCCCAACTCGATCTTATCCGAAGACGTGCTACCTATGGCTCGACGTCGTGCCGGTACTTCCTTCAGTTCGAACGGCGTCGAAGGAATGCTCGAAATGGGCGTGGGTACGGTGTAACTTTTAGCTGCGAGCGGTACGAGTTCGTTGATCAAATTTTTATTTTGTTCCGTGACGCTTTTAATTTCTTTACCTAGACCGCTGATGGCGTCGATCACGGGTTGATCCTGACGTTTCTTCTCTTCGTAGGATCCGCGATTCTCGGATTTCCAACCTTTGAATCGCTTCACGAGGTATTTTCGCAAGTTGAGATTTTCGTCTTCTTGAAATTGACGTTTTGACATTTTTCTATATATGTTGAAACGTTTTTGAAACGTTGAATTCTCAGCCTATACGTTCGGTTCTCCTAGTTTTCTGCTGTCACCCTCTTGAGACTATCCACTTTTTCTAACACTCACTTTTTGTTGTAATGGTTATTTTATATATGCTTGTCAGACGTTTGAAAAAAAAAGAACGTTTTTCAAATTTTATTTTTTTAGATTCTCGATTTTGATTTTTTTTGGATTTTTTTCTTCTTGTTGCAAATCTGAAATCGTCCTCTTGTTAGCGTTTGAGACGTCTAGATAAACGTTTATTTTATTTCTATATTTTCCATGGTTTGCTTTTCGAGTCATGTCGATGGTCACGAATCCGAAACCGTCACTGTTCCAACAGTGGGAGCAGAATTTAGAAAATAGATTGTAATTTATGTCAGCCCCTACGTAATCATCGTGTGCGTGTTTTAAATTGGTGTGGTCTTGTCGAAACAAACATATGAAATTAGCGTTGTCGCGTAGCAGTTGTTTCGGAACCTTGGAAAAAGTTTGTGCCAGGTAGAAACAATCCAATCCTTTGTGACGTCCTCGAGTGAAAAAATTACGAATCTCGTTTTGATTTTCCAAGATCATGTCGTCGAACACCACAACGGAATTCTCGAGACAATCGTCCAGTGGAATGATTTCAGTTGCGAAAGTTGCAATGCCCAGTCCCTCGTACAGTTTCATAAGTTGCTGGTATTTCGGTTGTTCGAGACTTTTCGAAAATACGTAGAGGTGTCTGTTTTCCCAGTCTAACCAATTGGGTGAGAGGATAAAATTATCAATGAGCAGTGTCGTCTTTCCGCACCCCGAAGGTCCTACGATCAGACATCGTATGCTGTCGGGGAGCAATTCGCCGTTCCTCTTTTTCGTTCGACTTTCCGAATCAGGTAAACGTTTCACGACATTCCACGCACTCATAGAATCACTTGGTTCGAATCGATCCAACTCGTGTCCGGAAGTCCCAGCCATTTCACCAAAAGTTTGTCGCCTCTCTTACGCAAAACTTTTTCGATGAGGTACGTGTCGGGGTATTTAGTTTTAGAGAGTTCCTCCTCGTAGAAGCGCCCCAATAAAATTTCACCGCCACTGTCCTTTATTATATACGTGTGACGGTTCCCGGGTAGAACTCGAACCACGGTAAAAAGTTCCGTGCTCCAGTTTCGTGTGAAACCCCTGTCGAACGTTCGCTTCAATTTACTGACCCTCACCTGGTCTCCAATTTCGTATTTAGCTTTTTTTTGTCGTGGGTGTGTACTTTGGACAGTAAACGGTAGAAATTAATCGCTGCTCGTCAGACTTGGTAACGTCAGCTGGCTTCATGCCTATCGTTCTGTGCACCGTGTGATTATAGTCGTTAACGAGTTCCGGAAGAATGGCGACCCACTTGTAGCTTCCCTGAAGCGTGAAGCGTGACCACATGCGCGATTTCAGAGTGCGATTAAATCTTTCCACGATGCTGGCCTTGACGTCACTGAAGGTCGAGTAATGTTGAATCTTGTGTTTCCGAATAAACTTTTGGAATACGGCATTGTAAAATTCCTTCCCCTTGTCCGTGTGCAGAAACCGAGGTCGTCTGCCGCCGCTTTTGCGAAAAATTGTCTTGAATGCTTCCGTGACGCACGTTCCCGTTTTCGCCTTCAAAGGTAGAGCCCATGCGAATTTCGAAAATGTGTCTATGACGGTGAGGAGGTACTTGTTGCCCTTGTTCAATTTATGTACGTTTTTTAACTTGCCGCTACTCATCTCCACGAGGTCGCTTTCCCAGAGGTCGTCGATGCCCTTGGTTACCACCGCCAAACGTTCGTAGTTGCGGCGTGCAGGTTTATGCAATTCTTCGACGATGGCTTGCCTAGACATTTTTTTTAGAGATTACGTTTGAAGAGAAGCACCAGCGTGATGGGATTCAAAGAGGGTGGCACTTCGCTCGTGTTTTGAACGATCAGCTTATCGCCGGCACTCACGTCGAAAACGGTAAGGTCTTCGTCTTCGTGTATTTCATATATGTTGCGCGTTTCGTTCCAACGTGCCAGAGGAATGTTTCCTGCTTTCTGGACACCACGATTCGATATCAACGTCATGGTGGGAACGCTAGCTTTTCTACCGTGAGACCAGTACGAAAATTCGTTTATCTGAATCGTGCCATCGAGGAGAAACTTGTAGTACGGATGATAAGGATGCAACATGTACAGTTTGTTACCTTCGACGAACGTGGAGATTCTCTGTTGATTGGGTACGCTGTTGATTTCAATGGCTTGCAAGGTGAACAATTTGGCGAATTTAGTGTCGACGCCGAGCAGATTACTGTGAACGTGTCCGAGTTTATTTTCGATGGGCAGCAAATGCTCGACTATGGTATCCGTTACTGTAGAAAACGACGGTTTGATTTTCACCTCCACGTTCAACTGCTTGTAGTTTTCGTTGAGTTCTTGCAACTTGGCACCGAAAGAGGCCAGCGTCGATTCCTGCGTGGATTCCAGCACTCCAACTTGATCTCTGATGTTGACGACAATGTTCTGAAGGTTCTCGACTTGATTCAATTTCGAGCTCTTCTCGGTAAGATCGTTCACGATGCTTCGCATCTCTGTAAACTGCGTGTGAAGATCCGCGACGCTCTGCGAAGTGGGCAGCGTCGACACCAGCGAACTGATTTCTTCTCGAATCTGTTCCACGTTTGCCGTTTCCGTTTCCAGTCGTTTCAGCATACGTGATATGTTCCTTTTCAAAGCGTGTAATTCTTTGGAGGTGGGGATATTGGCCACCCTACTCTCGAGATCGCTCAACGAACTTTTGACGTCGCTCGAATCGGATAGTGCCGTCACCGCCGTTTTCAATTTTTCCAAATCTTCGCTCGAAGGTACGCTCGTCCGTAACGATTCCAAGTCACCCTGTATGTTGTCCAGTACGTGATGAAAATGAGCAAGGTTCGTTTCGACGTTCAAATTTTCTAAATATTCGATCTTCTGCTGAACCGTGCTCAACGTGTCTTGTATGCTCGTCAACGCTCTCGCTTCAGCGTGAATATTTTTAATTTCTTCGTTGATCAACTCCAGAGACTCCTGAAGCGTAGCGATGGTGGTTTGAATGTGTTCGAAATCTTGATACGCCTCCAATTGAATTTTTATGTTCGCGACGCTTTTACCGATGACCTGCAGTTCGTCTGACGATGGTAGGTTCGTCATGGTATCTTCCAAAGTCTGTAACTTGGATTTAATTTCTTCCAACGTGCCGGTGAATTCTTCTTGTAATTTGGAAACGACGACGTGCAAGCGTTCTACATCAATATCGTTCACCACGGTTTGAAGTTCAGAGAAATTCTTTTCGATTGCGGAAGTTCGTTCTTCGATTTCGAGTTTCAATTTTTCCAAATCTTCATTTTTCGATTGAAATTGCTGTAATTTGAGCAAATCATTTTGAAGCGAATCCACGCTCAACTGTATATTTTGAACGTTGTCGTAAGAAGGTACGTCGACATAATTTTTTATGAGCGTTTTCAGTTCGGAATCGATTTTCAGAATGGGGCCGAGACATTGCGTTTGGAGCGTAGCGATCTCCGACTCTAAACTTTTGTTTAAGGTCTCCTGCAAAGCGATCAAATCGCTCCTCAACTTCTTAACACGAACGTCCAACATGAGAATCTCTTCTGCGTGGTCTACACGCTTGGTGTTGCCGAAAATGTCGTTAGGCATTTTTGGTTAACGGTTATTTATAATAGGATAGACGATTCGTAATTCTACGAAGAGAGGAACGAGTTTGTCGTAATCTCCTAGGAGTTCCACGTAAAGTAAATCTCCTGCAGACACGTCGTACGCCATGTTAGAAACCACCTTGTCGTGCTTCATTCGAAAAATGTTCTTGCCGCTAGAAATTTTGATTTTTCGCCCTTCGTTCTCCGGATTCACGGTGATTTGAAGTTCCCCACCGATCGGAATTTCGTAAAAATGTAAATTGTTGTTGAAGACGTAAAACATCTTGCCCACATCGTCATTCAATTTCGTCCAAATGCTGTTGAGGTGTACAATTAGTAGACCATTGAGTTTAGATAACACGGAAGGTAAGAGGTTATTGGTATTTGGTGGTGCAGTGTCCATATTGATCTCTTTGCGGAAGCCAAAGAGATTCATTGTCCTTGTTAATTATTTAAATTTCTACACACTGTGCCTTTTGTAGATCGAATAAAAAGAAAAAGAGAAGATTTTATATGCGGCGATGCAATTCAAAAGACTCTCGAACATGTAATTATGTCATTAAATCACGATGAAGAAGAAAAAAAAGTAAGAGTTGAATTTAATGAGCCTCGTGTTTAGAGCGAGCCTTAACGACATAATAACAACTTGCAACTTTTCATCGCCTGAGGGCCCCTCTTTTCCTCCGTATATTTTGAAGAATGGCAAAAGACACAGCGGACTTCATGGCTATGGGGTTACAGTTAACACACGTCACATTTATCGCTTTTATTGCAGTGGCCCCACTCTCTCGTGTGAATTTCACACTCGAGAACGCGTACCTTGTTGTCTCGGCCATCGAGTGCTACTTTGGTTACACGAGTCGTGTACAAATCATGCAATTTATTTGTAATGCGATGATCGGTGCTGAGTTTTTTTTCACCATGAAAAAGGCATTCTTTAAAGTCTTTCATGGTGAATTTGCTGGTACTTATTTTTCCCACCCCCTACGCTTTCTTGATCTCTTTTTCTTCTGCAATCTTTACACAGTACATTTTGGCACGAAGCCCCGCAAATTCGCTGATGTAATTACCAGCCGCTTCGTCTTTGAACTTTCCAATCGTCATTTTATTTTTTGTCGAATGCAAGTGATGGCCTGATGGTAAGTTGCTAAAATCAAAAAGATGCTTCATCTTAGTCAGATCATGTTCGAGGCTTGGTGTTTGGATTAGAAAAATAAAGCTATCCGTGTCAATGTAACATATTTGGATGTTATCTCCATAAAAAGGTTGAAACTGATCGTAGTATGATTGGTACATGTGCAATTTTGATAGTTCAAGGACGGTAGCACCTATGGCAATCGGCTTGTTGAGCATCACTTGCTTCTTGTTCTTCTCGACGAATACCAGATTCTCGTCGAAAATGGTGAAGTTTTTGAAGTAGGGGGACGCGACAATCTTCTCAAATTTCTTTTCGTCCGTGACCAACGTTGCGTCGATGTAATTACGCACGTTTTCCATCGTCTTGCCGTAGATGGCGTTGTTAAACAGTTTGTACAGATCCTTGTCTGCAGGCGATGTCGATTGCGCTCTGCGTTGCGTGTTCTCGGCTATGTAGGGTTCCAGCCACCTACTCTGCCTAAATTTCAATCCTCTATGTATTTTCTTCAGCTGCAAACCGTGACTCACGTAGAATTGGAGGAGTCGGTAGTGCAGAACGTAATTCCGCTTGTTCTCCATGCTTAGTATGAGTTTTGGCTCCGATGATCCTCCAGGTGGCTTCACTTTGGTGGGGGCCAGGGCCAATCCGTGATGTTTCTCGTGAAGCGTTTCGGGATAATCGAGATCCACTTCCAAGAAACAGCCCCATTCGTTATCTTCGCTCCAGTTGAGAAAATCCTCACAGGAGAGTTCCTCTTCGGTCATCCACGCGTAGTCGCTGATGGGAAGACACTGGGACATGGAGTGGCCGTACAGGTTGTTGACATCCCAGTAGACGATGTAGGTGTTGGGCTTCGATGCATCGTAACCAGGCGTATGAGGATTGTTTGCCTGAGCATGGCGTCGGGGACATTGGACGATGCCACCGCGTATCGCACTCTCCATGAAGGCATACTGTTCCTTCTCTGCGATGAGTCCCAGTTCCACGTTGGTGTATTTCATCATCGATTCCCAAGTCAATCCCGGCGTCATGAAGAAATACGCAGGATCCAACTTGTAGATGGAGATGCATCTTTTGCGAAACGATTCGAAAATGTCCATGAGGAGAGTAACGTCTAATTTGAGATAGAGATCGTGATAATCACGGAAAGTTTGGCAATTGAAGGCCGTCCACACACTACGAGCGTGTTCGTAGTCCTCTTCGGAACAGACGTCCTCCGTGAGATGAGAATAAAATGCCTCCCGGGGTGGAAGTTCCGTCTCGTCAAATTTGTCGAAATCGTTGACGTACTCGTAGGGGTAGACGCCCTTGCGACGCAACAGATTCAAATTCTCATCTCTCCCCGAAAAACACATTTGCTTGGTGGCCACAAGATCTTCGTCGCCAAGTTGAGCTGCAAGGGTGGCGAGGCTGGAGGACAGGAAATTGTACGAGTCCAGGATTCGCACTTCCACACTTCCTCCTCCTTCTTCGAGAGGGATCCACACTCTCACAGTAATATTCTTCTCGCTCGTTCTAGGGATGATGCTGATTCGAGAAGTTATGTTGTAGAGCTCCTTGACGAACAGATGCGTGTCGTATTTTTCCGTGTAATGCAGAAACACGGCAACGAAATGCGACTCCTTAATCTTGAGATTGCACGAATTACAGATCGTGCTCAGGAATAATCCATTCTGGTGGTCATGGTGCACGACCTTGTGATTTTCGGAGGTGAAAGCCTGGTTACACTCCGCGCATCTTGTCGCCGTGTCATGTCTCCGTTGTTGTTTCGTCGTGAGAGCAGGTGGAGAAACGTAAGAGCCTTTCAGGCTGGGTGCAAGTTCTCTCGCGCATTCCGCTATCTTCTTAACAAAATGTTTTGCCGCATCGGGTCCGCAATACAAGATGATGACATTTAATTTTTCTCCGTAGATGGAGAAACTGCAAGGCTCGTGGTGAAAAATTTGGATCGTGCTTGAGGTAGAGGGATCAGGGTCGCAAGACGTCATGGGAACTTGGAAGCTTTCAAAATCGACATAAAGGACGACGGGATGGTGGAGAAGAGCCTGGTGTTTCTGAAATTTCATCTTGGTTCCGGGTTCCGGCATGACATCTTCGGGTTCTGCATTCACGGAGCCAAAACACTTGTGCTGTTCTTTCATCTTCTTACCCCCGCGAAAAATTCTCAAACATCGATCGCAAATTTCGATCTTATCGTGATCCTTGCTGATCTGTCTTCCTACTAATCGTGAGAAATTCCGTATCAAACTGTAACGGCCATCTACAAGCAAGAGTCGAATTACATTATTCTGCCTTCTCGCAGGTCTTAACACACGAATATTGCCGGAATCGTCAACCCCAAACACAGAAATATCGATATCTTCTCCTTTTTCCTCTCTATAGTTTTTTTCAAATTGATTGATCTTATTCAGAGGCACAGGATAGGAAATTCCTCTCATCATATTCTCGTATCTTCCCTCATATCCTCTGTAATTGGACAGACGTTGGGGGTTAACATTATTAGCTGGGTGTAATGCGGCAATGACAGACCATAGGAAACTCTTCGCATCGTTACTTTGTATGTTTAACACTGCATTTTGCTTTTTTTTTTGTTTTTGTTTTTTTTGTGTGCTTCGTAACGGTTTGAAATTGCAGACTCGAAGCTCTAACATGTGGCTGCGACCGCAAAGACTCCATCCACTTCCTCTACCTTCAAACTCTTCTTGTTTTCGTCCCAAGTGCTCGAATAGCCGTGTCACAATTTCCTCCAAATCGTCGTGATTGCCTTCGTGTAAGCCTTCACACCCTACGTAAAAGCTGAAAGTGCTTGACTCGGACGAGACAACTTTCTCATACAGCAGGGTCAAGACGAGATGAATTTTAATTGCAACATTGACGAGGCAATCACGTAATTGATCGACTAACATAGATTTGATGTTGTCGAGGAAGGTGCTCGAGTCACATTTTTCGTCACTTCCAGATTTATACGTCATGATGCGTGCACTTTTATTCAAAGCACCACCTTCATGCGCATCAATGCGAGATTTCTTTGCCGGGGGGACTACGACATCATGTTCCGGTAGACGACATTTTTTAAATGCCTAGCAATATGAGGTTTCGAAATTAATTTTCCACAGTTACGACATGCCACTTTCCTGCAAAGACCGGAGGGACCTGGTTGCGATTCCATTTTTTCTGTTATTTATATACAGAGAAATTTTTTTGGGGGGGGGGGTTGTTGTGGTGGTGGTAGGGGAAAGCACACTGAAACAGAGGGAAAAAAAAGTTGAAAAATGCTAGACATTTTTTTTCTTCCACAAGTGCATATATATATTAGACGCGAACAGTATGTGCACTGTTGTAGGAGGTGTGTGTCAATTTTTATGACTCCTCTGAATATGTGTGTGTCAGACGCAAAACAAAAATAAATATATATATATCATGAAAAAGAACTTACCTTTTAAGAGAGAGACAGACTTCAAAAAAAACTTGTAGCTCACTAAAACTTCCTATGTATGTATACTGCCAGACAAACAAATTAAAAAACACTGAAACAGGCACGATTGACGTTCACTATGATAATGATGTACATTAGGAGAAACTGGTGTGTTATATAGGAACCCCCACCCACTCGACCCCCTTTGGTTAAAACACAATGAGCGCTATAGTCAATGTCCTAGCAATTAAAACCCCCGTTTGACCGATTTCACTCATGCTATACTTTTTTTTTCAACAAAAGACTTTTCGATGCGCACAATATCATGTGGGGGACAAATAACAATGAACGGGCGTTGACAGTTCCACCCATGCATGTATTGTCGATCATTTCCTCGGCCTCTATATTCCACGCCTCGTCAGGGTGTAGTGTGTGTGAAACGGGCGACCCCACACAGCACAAAAACTCAAACCATGCCTGAAATGAAAACGGTGGACGCCTCGTTTCCTGCTTGTGATTCGATTGTTATCGGGGATGTGGCGGATTCTTTATTCATGACCGTGGAGGCGGAAAGGACGTGAATTCTACGATCGTCTGCAGAGGTTCCACGGACGGGGCGGTTGCCGCATTCGCTAATTTGATCAAACTTTTTTCACGTCGATGCGGCGAGATGAAATAGCGTCGTCTACCAATTCGAAAATATATTTATATATGGTTGAGGTTGGTAATATGTATGACCAGTAATCGCAACGCCAGATGAATAAATCGACCAAGTTGTTGATGACCGAAAAACGATCTATTAGACAAACCGGTTCGTGCGTTCGTAGATGCTGCGAGTGGAGGATGGCCCAGATGAAAATTATAAATCGTGTGGAATTAAATATCAAGTGAATTCTTTCAAATTCTTCCAAGAGAATTATTCTCGCGTTTGGTTCTTCGTACTCTCAACGGTAAAGGATTGATTGATATCCTTAAATTATTTTTATCGGACCACACTCTCTCCGCTCGCGTTATATCATTTTTACGAAACAGCGGTGGTAATTTTTCTTGGATCGTTTTGTGGTCGATATCGGCCAAACGGCCTAATTCAAACAACATAATCAAATGCGGTATCCATTGACGTACAGGAAATTGATACGAACTTAAAGCGTCGTACCATCTACGCAACGGACGAACGTGAAATTCTAAAACGATACGGCGACCCAAAACGTTGAAATTGGGAAGTAGATGTGGTTGGAAATTGAAAGTTAAATTGTGCAAGCTCGAAAAGAGTGCTGACAAATTTTCGATTCGAGCCAAATCCGTTTTCACGAGCGTTTCAAAATGAATTCGATATTCTCTTGGAACACTATCATTTATTATTTTTTCGTTTGAATGTGTCGCTTCCAGACAATCTAAATTGAAATGATCTGAGATTACATTTCTGAGTAGCACAGGTGAATTTTTAAACGGCATAACTTTAGTGAGAAAAAACGCAGCCGTTAGAGAACCTTTTTTTTTACTTTTTTTTGGTTGGGCACCACGCACCCCTGGCGAGGTTATATAGGGGCCAGGGAATCCTAAAAAACAACAATTATTATTATTTTGTTTGTTTGTTTGCGTCACACACAATACGGAAATAATGAGAGGCACATCGTCGTTTCCCCCGAGAGAGGTAGGTTTACAAAGGTCACGATATATAAACATTTTGGTCCCCGGGACTTGGAAAATTACGATAAGGTGCACTCATCCTTCAAAGGGTGAGAGGGTGAGAGAGTGAATTTCACTCATCACTGCTTTTCTACGCCGTGAAACATCGTCAGCGCAATAAATGAGGCGCGGAACGTGGAGAGAAAGTGAGTTTTTCAGGTTTTTGTGGTCGTTTGGTCAAGAAATCAGAATTGCAGTCAAAGGCATATTTACTATCTACTTGAGATATATGGATTCCATACCGTACTCCCGTATTCTAATTTTGCTCGTACAAGATTATTAAATAAATATACTAAAGAGTTAATATTAAATAAATCTTTGGAGTTTCTTAAAACAAAGCCAAGCATTTTATAAGAGTCGTTAACTACTTTTTCAATATGAGTATCAAAGGTGAGTTTGTTGTTTAACCATATTCCTAAATCCTTGGTAATGCTTTTTCTACTTAAAGAATTACTGTTAATTTCTGAAGCAAAATTGAGTGGTCTAATTTGTCAAAAGCTTTGGCAAAATCAATATATATTACATCTACTGGGGATCCCTCATTAAATGAGTCAAAAACAAATTGGGTTAATGTGATCAAGTTAGTTGTAGTACTTCTGTTCGGGTAAAACCCATGTTGCTCTGTAGTTATAAATGGTTTGACATGGTTAAATATTTTTTTATAAATAATTTGTTCAAATATCTTAGACGGAGCGGATATGAGAGATATAGGTCGATAGTTTTTTACATCACAAGCATTACCAGATTTAAAAATGGGGACTACTTTACTAATTTTCCAAATATCGGGAAATATTTGGGTTTTTAATATCTGATTAAATATATGACAAAGTGGTATGCGTAATACGTCAGCGCAAGCTTTAAATATATAAGTAGGAATTTGATCCGCACCACTAGATTTACTCGATTTTAATTTTTTTACAGATTTGTTATAATCATCATTAGTTACTGAGTGAATGTTAAGACAATGAGTTACTTCAGTATAGGAAGGTTCAGGAATTGAATATGATGAGGGAGAAGAGGAATACACACTGTTAAAATACTTAGCATAGGAATCGGCAATTTCCTTGCTGGACTCAAGATTTTGGGCTTCATAAGTCATTTGTTTCTGTTTACTTAAATTTCTCTTTTTGTTTTTAATGAAATTCCAAAACATCTTTGAGATATCAGTGATATTTTCTTCAACATTTCTCAAATAAGACTTGTATGCTTTACTTATCATACTCTTTAAATTCCTACGTGTCTCTATAAACATAATGTTGTTATAATATGATAAGTTCTTCCTTTGCCTATAATATTCTTTGTTCTTTAAAGTTCTTATTATTTCAGATGTGAACCAGCTTGGATATGATCTTTTATATCTTTTCCTTTTAGGGACATTCCTACTTATAACTGCATCTAGTAATGAGTAGAATTGTGATAATGCAATATTTGGATTATGATGTTTAATTATTTGATCCCAATTTACTTTCTCCAGGTTCTTATATAGGCCAAGAAAATTCGCTTTTGAATAATTATAAGTGGGTACGCCACTGATCTTTTCTCTGAATTTTATAAAAGAATTTACAATTTCGACAATCAATGCAGGGTGATGGTAATCTTCAGGTACAATCGTATCAGTAGATCTAATGACATTAATATTAGTTAAATTAGTTAATACTAAATCTAAGGTTCTTCCATTGCCATTCCTAATACTATTGGAAGAATGGAGATTAAACATAGAAAGAAAATTTGCTAATGCTAAACAAATACGATCACCTTCCAATAGATCATAATCTGGACCAGTTTCAAGAGGTAGATTAAAATCACCAATAAGTATAATATTATAAGGGTTGAAATTAATGACATCTTCAAATTTTACGAAAAAATCATGATGTGTTTCAATTTTTGAATTTGGTGGAAAATATACTGAGACAATAATGTAAACATTTCTGTCTATTACAACCTTAATACAAACCACTTGTACGTTGTCAATGTTAAATTCAATTTGATGAGCACGGAAGCAATTTAAGATAGCTATTAATGAACCACCCCCATTTCTATAATTTCTGTCTTGACGAAAGACAAGGTATCTATCATCTATAAATTCGCTGTCAAAAATACTGTTATTTAACCAAGTTTCAGTTAACAATATAAAGTCATAATTGGCGGTTAATATACTCCTGTATACTTGATCTAATTTAGTTCTAATTCCTCTTACATTTTGATAATATATTGAAAAATAGTTATCGGTTTTGGTCATACCTTTACTTCAAGTTGAGGACATAATTTATTGAGTTTAGTATATGAACCACCGAATCATTTGTTTTCTTTCTTAACTTAACATTACCAGATATTATTATGAATATGCCTCTTCCTCTGTTATTTTCTAACCTGTCATGTCGGAACACATTATAGTTATCATCAAACAATTCATTACTGTATACACCACTATTTAACCAAGTTTCAGTAATAACAATTATATCGTAGCTATTCACAATATTATTTACATAAAACTCTTGTGTTTTTGTATTTAGACCTCTAACATTTTGATAGTAAATGGAAATGTCATTTGGGGAAGCCATTTAAAGTTATGCCAATTTAGTAATATCTTCAATTGTCTTTAAAACAAAAACATTTCTGTCGCCTTCTCTTTTTCTTAGTTTAATCGTACCTGAACTGTCAACCCACAAGAATGCATAATTTTTCTCTCGTTTTATTTTTCTTGCTTGACCATATATGGTCTTACGAAATGGTGTTAAGCTTTTGTTAATATATACACTGTCATTACCAGAAAATCCTACATGGGTACAATTAAGATTCCTTTTAACCTTTCGTTTTTGTACAAATTTCTCTTTGTCTGCCCGCCTTACAAACTTGACAATAATACCTGCTGATTTTTGATAGGGAAGTTTCCTTAACCTATGGCAAGTGTCTATCATTTCCTTTTCCACTTGCATATCTAGAGCCCATCCTACATTTTTCACAATTTCATAAGGATCTTTATTTGGGTTTTCGGGAATGCCGAAAATTTCCACTGTATTTCTTCTCCCGTATTGTTCAAGTTCATCAAGCTGCAACTGCATCTCCTGAAGTTGTTTCTTGAGTTGAGTGTTCTCCTCTTGCAGCCGTTCCACCTGTCCAAGACACGTGGCGATGGTCTCGGATTGCTTTTTTATTAAATCAACATTTTCATCCAGTTTTTGATGAGCATAATCCAATGATTTGCTCAATTTCCGCTCTGTCTCTTTATTTTGCTTCCTCAGTTCCTCCACTTCCTTTGATAGCGTTTGCAATAGTTCGTATACATCCATCATAGACAGCTGACTCATTTCACTTGGTTCCGAAACACTTTCAAGAGATATACTACTACGTCTATCCTTTACACAATTTTTACAGCGCCATACTTGTTTCGTAGAATTTATAAATTCTACATCTGCGTCTTTCAGCTGAACACATTTCGTGTGAAACCAATTAACACAGTTTTTACACTGTATTTTTTATAAAAGTTCTTGCCTCGAAACAGGTTTCAAACACACCGCACACAATGGTTGGAGTGAGTGTTCTGTTTTGTTTGGTGTGTTGTGAATTTACCAAAAAAAATATGGATATTTCAAATTGTGTACGGGAAGCTGTAAGTAATAGCAAGAATTTTATTATATCAATAATGTGACCAAGAATCCTGAAATAAGAAGCATGGCCATTGAGAGAGGAGTTGGGGGATATATTATTAATATTTAAAATATCCTTTCTTTCCTAGAAAAACTGGAGCAATTGGCTTTATAATTTACGTAAAAAAAAAAAGAAAAAAGTAAAGTGCTCCCCTGTGCATAGCACCATGCCATGAAGGCATATAGGGGGTGTGGGGGTAACGCCCCACACTTTCTTGATCCGGTCGTGAGTGGGGGTCATGTGATCAGCATCACGCCCCTGACCACCTTTACCCCTCAGGGTTTCCCCCAGGTATCCATGTTATTTGATGCTGGGTGGGCGCCGGGGCCGCTTCCATCGTTAGAAAAGTTCCCGGATTTGAACCGGCCGGGGATCGAACCCGGGACCTTTAGCATGGTAGTCAGACGCGTTACCGACTGAGTCACCGCGGCCACTTATAATTTACGTGCCCCCCCTTTTTTTGGAGTACTACATTGCTTGCCTCCTTCTTAAGAGCACACTTTGCATCTAGATTGTAGGTGCAGTCACCAGCAATAAAAAGGTTACACCTTGATCCTAAAATACTTGCTTCCTTGCAAGGAGTTATATGTGTTGCCTAACTCTAGGCGGAGTGGATTTTTAATAGCAAAATTTTAAATGGCAACTTCTACCACAGCAGTCAAGTTAGGCAACACACATAATGCTTTGCAGGAAAGCGAGTAGTTTAGCATCTAGGTGTCCCATTTTTTTCTCCAGTGACTGCACACATCAGTGCTACAACACAGAATTTTTCTAATCACTTTCGTTTATTGTGGTGGCCTTAGTGACTAATTCAAGGTTATTTCCATTTCATTTCACATTTTGATTATGAAACATACAATAACTACAATAAGCAATTGTACAAAATAATATTTAAAGCTTTTATTTCATGGAAAATTTTCAATGTATAAGAAGAACAGTTTCCTTAATTGCACAAATGTAATAAATAAAAAAAATAGCTCAATACATGAAAATTCTCCCCAAAAATTTGTAAAATGATCTAACTGGCTGGATGACTTTTGAAATAATGCTGGAATGCAAGAGGATATCCATAATTAGTACCTGGTTTGCTCAACTACATGTAACTTATGACATAGTTTAACCTAAATGTTTCTAATTTAATTTAAATATAGTATTACAATAGATGTGAGTACTGCAGTTTAATAATAAGGTTCAGGTAAAGTTCCCCATGCACTTTGCACCATGCCATAAGGCATATATAGGAGGATGTGGGGGTAAGGCCCCACATATTCTATTGATCTCAGCCATTTTGGAGGTGATGTGATCAGCACGATGCTCCAGCTGCATTTACCCCCAGGTACCCATTTAATTGAGGCTGGGTGAACCTCAGAGCCGGTTTATGCAGGAACAAGGCTGGAAAAATCCTGACCTCAGATCACCCACCCCAGGAATCAAACCTGGATCTCCCGT
Organism: Lepisma saccharinum; assembly: GCF_977018435.1. Taxonomy (NCBI): domain Eukaryota; kingdom Metazoa; phylum Arthropoda; class Insecta; order Zygentoma; family Lepismatidae; genus Lepisma; species Lepisma saccharinum. The sequence goes on along the minus strand of NC_139238.1, from coordinate 82,138,531 downwards.
GTGCTACTCAAGTACCCCACCAACTAGACCACCATGCCTCCACAATTTAATAATGGTGGATAAATATTCCTCAGCTGTACTAAATATGTGCAATAACATATGCACCAGAAGATATATTTATTATGGCTGGAAGATACATTAATTGTGAGTAATCTTAGTGATAGAGAATTGGCAGAGATTGTCAAAGATTCAAGTCCAATACCTGGGTGATCCACAATTTTCACTTAACTATTCAGTATGTTAGGTTATGGATTATTTGAAGGGATGGGGCAGATTAATCAATACTCTATCAGTAACGGCCGATATAGGCATATTGGTTTTTTGGTAAAATTATTGATTATTTTACCAATGCAATAAACAGCTTATAATTCAGTGCAAAATTCTGCCATTTTGTTATAATTTTTGTGGGTTGCAATATTTTATGCAATTTTCAACGTATATTGGATTTTCCATATATTGTACTTCACTATGAACAAATATCACATGGTAGAGTGGGATCCATAAGTATTAACATGCAAATTGCCCATCACCATGTCTAGTCTCTTCCTGTTATGAAATGAGAGCTTCAAGAATTGAAACAAAACACCAAACAAGCTGTTGACAATCTCGGCATAAGCATACATAAAAACCCATTCCTTATACACACATGCCAAGAGAAAAAACAAATAAAAAAAGGTCATGGACAATTTGCCAAGCAATACTTGTGCATCCTACTGCACAAAGCATTGACACAATGAAGTATATTTCTGATGTACACATATCGACCAAAATTGGCATATTCAAATTGGTAAAAATCTGGTATTTAGTGAGATTATGATTCTCAATTTCCTATCTTTCAAAGCTTAATAAAAAGAGTCTTTCATATTTATTACAATACAGTGTTGTATTGTTCTACTGTGAGGGTAAATCTATGGATTATGAGATCTAAGCTTTTCAACCACCCTGCTCATTCCTCTCGAAACACTATCAAAACTGCCACTCAACTGATACCCACGATTTTGCCTATTTTCAGTATTTGGATTTCAAGTTGTATAGCATGTTGCCACTTTGGCAAGATTATTTAAATTTAGATGATTGATTTCTTCATGTTGCTGAATTAATATAGAAATAGTTAAGTTCTGATAATTAGTAACAAAAAGAGGAAAGTTAGTTTGTAAACAAGAAACACTAGTGTTCACTGAAAATAGAGTTTAAATTAGGAACACTTGCGTACACAGAAAATAAAGTCTGGCATTAAGATGTCAACATACACAAAAAACGAAAATTATCAAAATTCAAATATTTCCTCAGCTTATTTCTAAAAAAACTGAATGGAGTTCTCTGCTTCAGAGTTAGCAAAAGTAAGATTCAACCAAGTTTTTTTAAAAAAATCCCCACAGCTTATAAATTAGTATTACAATACAGAAAAGAATACTATTAAGTACTATATTATTTTTTAATACCCAATAGTGGCTATGCAAACTTTAAAGAATACTTATAAATTAGTTTACACTAATTTGATATTAGGGAGTCATGTGGGAAAGGAAAGGGGAACTGTAAATATCTGCCACAATATCAGCTCTGCTGCCTCGTCACATGTTCAGAATAAGGGATATGCTTCAGAACTTAACAGGGTGCTGTACGTCCTGCATTTTCCAGGACAGTTCCGCAATGGTGACTTTGACAATGGCGGAAGTGTCCAGGTGTCCCGGAAAGTTTTTTTTGGGATGCATAAATGTCCCGGAATAGGGTGGGAAGGCATAAATGATTAAGGCTATACTTTCGTGAATTTTGTTATTTAATACCGTATTTGCCCACATATAAGATGCACTGGCATATAAGACATGCCCCATTTTTTGTGCACATTTTTGAGGATCACTGAATATTAAAATTAATTGACAGTATTTCAAATATAAAGCAATATGTTACGTCTACTTTCAACAAATAACTTCTCTAATCTAACTAGGAAAGAATACATTTTAATCTTCTTAATCAAAACCAAGTCATTCATCTCCAGAGCTAAATCAAAAGTCACTTGAAACCTCTTCTAACTCAGAATCTGAGTTCCCGTACTCTAAAAACTGAATATTGACGTATAAGATGCACCCTGTCTTTCATACCTATTTGTAAAGGGTAAATAGTGTGTCTTATATGCCGGCAAATATGGTAATTACATTCCTAGAGAGAAATATATTATGTCAGGTGCAAAATGGTTTTTGTGAAATGCTTTTTAAATCTTGAATTTCTGTTACTTTCGTTGCAAAAACCTGCCTTCAAAAATTAGGCTACAAGGCAGTGTTTTCATTTTCCTCTGCATCCTTGAAAATCGTTTCTGAAATACCTTACCATCTTCAGAATCCTATGGCAATTTCAGTTTATAGTTCATAATAATTACATACATACTGCTTTGTGGGCTCAAACTCCCTCTTGCCTCCCCAACAGGCTCTTGATCACTGGCATGCTGGATTTTCACTTATGAAACATAGCCAACCCTAAACTTAGTACATGCATGTGGCATAACAGCATATGACATAAACACAGAAGAATGGTAAATGCTCAGATATTATGGACCAGGTAGGCTGACAAGATTTTCACTGATTAATTTCACACTGAAATGTATAGACTGAGAAAAAAAAACATTGCTCTGGACAAATAGTTATAAATTGTGACCTTTCCAATATTCAAAATGTATTGTTATATGCTGTTTATCATCCTCTTAAATTTTTTAAAAATATTTTCTTCAGCTCATGCATTTAGAGGGAGGTTAATAGATTAATGAGCTTCGATTGCCTTCAGTCTCAACCATTTTCATGTTAATTCATGGGAAGAGTCACAGAATATCACTCTTATGGGAAGGAGGGAGGGGGAAGGAGGGGCAGCCCAGGTGGTAGCTTCTTAATATGTACTACTGTGCCATAGCATGCTATTTATTTTGTTAAACGAAGTGGCAAATGCCAGAGGTTAAAGAACTTCTTCTCATGTTAAGGCACTCCAAAATTCCCATCAGCAATATATGTATATTTTCTGCATGGTGTCACATCAGCATCCTATTGATATACTCCTTCCTCATCTACCTCCTTCCTACCATCAGTAGAGCTGGCATAGTGGTCATGCATGATAAGTCCCATCCTGGGCATGGGTGTTCAATAGGGATGGAACCGATTAATCAAAACTGTATCGGTATCGGCCGATATAGGCATATCGGTGTATTGGTTTATCGGTAAAATTACCGATTATTTTACCGATCCGATATATCGATAAATATCCGATAGTTTAGTGCAAAATTCTGCCATTTATGTTGTAATTTTTATGGATAATCTCCATGCTCTACTTTTTTAAAAAGTAAATGTCTAAATACGCAATTTCTCTTGCACTGCAGTCACTTTGAAACACACATTTTTTTTAAGGTCAATGAATTTCAGGTTCTTCCAGGACCATTTCTAATTTTATATCGGATCGGTTATCGGTATCGGTAAATTTTATATCGGTACTTTATCGGTATCGGCCAAAATTTCATATCGTCCCATCCCTAGTGTTCATTGTAGGTGTTCATTTACATAATCATAGTTCACCCTCATTCCTGCAATTAGCCAAAAGTGGCAGAAACAAGCCATGGCAGAACAGTTTGTGAGGGCCAGAGCCTACTTACAGCCTGCCAGCTTCACTCCCACATGCCGAGGTGAGAGATCATTCAACTAGTTACAGGGTGAGGTGTGGTCAGCACAACAAACCCCCAGTTGTTGTAGGTTTCCGTGACTGGGTTACGCTACTCATTCATAGCTTTCCAATTTTCTCACACTGGTGGGTTACCACCGGTCCCATACACAGGCTGAAATCTCTGGAGAAAAGCTGTTATGCTTCCACCAAGAGACTCGAACCTCCTCAAAATGGAGCCAAAGACCGCATGGCCATGGTGCGTGACAAGTGGCAGAAAAGCTATGCTAAATATCGAAAATATGAAAATTCCCACTATCTGCCATAACAGGGTGGACAATACATGCATTCACATGATATAGCAGTAGAATAGATCTCAAGAACAATTGAAGGTGTCATATGAACAACGTACAGAAATAGCAAAACAATCAGCAGTGGTTCCATGGTACAGAAAACTCTTCAATCTCTTCATAAAATGTATCACTACTATATTCTAGAAGGAAAAAAAAGATTTTATCTCCAATTTAATATATTTTCTCTGCAAAACTGTTGGCTGCAACGTTGTTCACTTGACTGATTCAATTACAGATAGATACATCAAACTCACCATTTTTGCCATTGATTTCAGTTGTGCAACCATGGAGGCTTCTGTCTCATAGACCAATCTCGATAGGTAACTGTCACGATCTTTCAAAAGTATGTGGGGACTGTCAAATTCCTGCATGAGAAAAGCATCCACAGAATTACTACCAGAAAAATAAGGATGTATTTAATTACAGCTTGAAAAAACACGAGCTCCATAATTGCAATCATTTTCTGTGTTTATTAAATTTGGCATTCGTTCATTCACTCTGACAGTCAGAGTCGCAACCATGAAATTTTGTTGGGGGGGGGGGGCAAGTACCAGCATAAACATCATCATCTAGTAGTAGTATAGTAGTAGTATCAGCAGCAGCAGCAGAAGTAGAAGAAGAAGCATCAGCAGGAGTAGTGGTATAAAAGATGTTATTATTCTCGTAAATTATGCAAAGAAGTTTGTGCTAAAGCATTTGTGATGGAACAAAGGATTTGAAATATTTTTTGTAAACGTTCAATTTCACATTAATAATGGAAAACAAGCACACAAACTGTATATTCGAAAGACAGTAAATAAGTGCATTAGAATATAATTCTTTTTCCACACATAACATGTATAACTTTCGACATGCAACATGGAGCTATGCAAAATAAGAAAATACATATGCAACATGCAAGCACTAAATTTCTTTAATACATAACATGTATAACTCTCGACATGCAACATGGAGCGATGCAAAATAAGAAACGCTCGGCATGTTTTATGACACTTGAGGAGCACTCGGGCCAGACACGGACATGCTTCGAAGATTTTCGGCAAACTGAATGCATCTGCATCACTCATTCCAGCCTCCTCATTTCTTCCAAGCTAATCTGCCTAAAAATATTTGTATTGCAATGTTTTTTCATTGATTTAGAACTAATTTTTTGGTGCGAGTTATTCCAGTCAATTTCATTTGTGTTATTTGTGGAATTTGTATCAAACAGATACGTTCAATAATCATACTTCACAGGTTGACTAAATTACTATGGTCCAATTGACCAGAAGGGAATGAATCCACACAGCTCATTCTGGTGGGAAACTCGCTTCATCCAGGGACTGAGCACGAGAAGTTTTGGAGATAAGTTGGAGATTATTTCTGGTGGTAGATCACTGACTGATTTACGAGGTTCAAGAACTAAAGCAAATTGATCTGTTCGTCATTTTAATCCGTATCAATACACAATGATCCAGAATGCCGAAAAAAAATCAACTAACATCTGGATCTCGCTATTTGACCGGCAAACCCGTACAAATGTGTAAGATTAGCAATTTTAAGGAAAAATGGTCACTTTGGGTCCTCAGAATTGGTGCGAGGTTGATTTAGATTTTTATAGAAATAGGATAGTTTATGACTATTTCAATAAACACTTGGGAGCATAGTAGTATTAAACAAGACACTTGAAGACTGAAATACATTCTCAGAAATAGATTAAATAATAATAATTATTATTATTATAATAATGATGTTAATAATAGTGAAAAAGTACTATTATAGTGCAGTTATGCACAATAAATGTTGAAGAATAGCAGACGTGTGTTGGTGTCAATGATTCTGGAGTCTAGCACTAGTGTTTAAAGTTCTTTTTCAGCACTTTGCCAAATTCACAGTTACTGCAGGAAAGGACTTGCGAATGTGTCAGTGTCTGCTATTGAGAAGAAGCTTGTGAAACTGAAATATACGAAAAATGAAGAGGAATTCTACACTCTAGTGATAGAAAAATTCATAAAGAAGGAGGGGCGGATTGAATTAACTTTCAAATGAGACTGAAAAATGTTTGTTGTTGTTTTATTATTATTATTATGTGTTTTCATTACTTATGACATTTGCTTCCCTTGATGTAGACATCACGGACTGCCCCCAATATATATACACACAACATATACATAATCAATTCATCCACCTCATAAAAACAAAGAGCAAAAAAATATATAAATATTTTCTTAAATGTACATGCTCCTTTTCTTCCAAATAATTGTTCATGCATTTAAGCAATTAAGAGAAGTCTTACTTCTCTCTCGTAATTTACAATGCATTACAGGAAACAAATATACATTGTGAGTGAAGCAAGCAAGAAAATTTTTAGATCCATTTTTTTGCAAACTGAAAACAATATTGATTTAATAGGGCACAAGTAATTTCACAAGGAGCCATGGCATTCTCCCTATTACAATGTTTTTCACTTAGATCATTTGGTGCCCAGAACTGACTCCCGCAGCCTCCTAGCTATGGCTCTGAACTTGATAAGACTAAGAAAAGCAAAATTTGTGAATGAAGCGAGCAAGAAAATTTTACGAAATGTATTTTTATTTGAAAAAAAAAAAATGAAATGTAGGGGGGTGGGCAATTGCTCCTCTGTGTCCCCTTGCAGGTGCCCTTGACCATCAATGATTGCCCCCCTTGAATTGATTTCTGTCCAAGGTTGGAGGGGAGGATGGTAAAACTCCCCCTTCCACTTTATGTGGTTGCATCACTGCTCACAGCCACTCTCTTAGACAGCTTGGGGAACTTTCAGACCGAAATGACTAGTGATAAGCTACAAATTACAAGTGACAAGCAACACTGGCCCCTCCAACCTGTAAAAAGGGCATTCACGTGTATGACCAACAGACTAAGGTGAGAAGACATGACCTCTCCCCCCCCCTCCACACATACACACACACACAAATATTAATAATATAAGGATCTGTGTGATTCCAATCCTATCCAAAAATGTTAATTAAAACCCCTTAAGTCTGTGTTTCGATTTTATAAATTGAGTTACAAGCAGGTTTGCCGAGTTGTGTTCGGGGTTGCAATGTGTAACGTTAAGCGGGTTGCCCGAGCTAGGTTCGGGCAGGAAAGTTTATTCCAACTTCAGATCGGGTAATGCGAATTGTTCTCGGGTATTGTTGTGTACACTATGCGGAATCCGATGCGCAGTTGTTTTTGACATAGACAAACAGACAGACAGACAGACAGATAGATAGATAGAGAGAGAGAGAGAGAGAGAGAGAGAGAGAGAGAGAGAGAGAGAGAGAGAGAGAGAGAGAGAGAGAGAGAGAGAGAGTGAGACTGTGGTGTGCTACTTAAACCTAAATTTGAATTGAAACTACTGCACACATAATTTAAAGTAAATCGTATGTTGAATCTTAGTACCCAGTTCAGCATACCCCCAGTCCGCCCCTGTCCCAGAGGGCACATGGCTCTGGACAACATTATAACATTACATGTCTTGTAAATGAGAGAAAGATGAATGAACACACAAACATTGATGCAAACTGTACAAAACTGTACAAAACGATATGTATCTATGTATGTACTACTGTATATCCATTTAAAGAAAATAATTCCCTGGTATGGGAACATTGACTGGATCTGAAATGCACAAAAAGCTACCAAATTCAAATGCCCGAGCACAACTCGGGCTCCCTGCTTAAGGGGTTAAATTAAAAAGTACATACAGTATCCAGTATCCAGGATGAGCCTCAGCTGATGGATGGGGTCACAGGTGGCAGATAATGAACCTCCCTCAGATATGAGGGGGAGCTGCGAATAAGGGAAAACCCAAATACCAGTACTGGACCGAGGCGGCAAGGCTATCAGGGTGTAGAGGGTGTCCAGTGACATTCACATACTCAGCAAATACCACAGATACCCATCGATAGCCTTGTGTCATGGCGAATAAACACCACCATATAAGTATTTGCCCCCACTACCTTTTGGGCCTAGGGGGCTCAAGATAGGCTAAGGAAGTTGGAACCCTAACAGAAAACAAGGGTGTAACTGAAAACCCACATGTGGCAGCCGCACCACTCAGGTGTAGGCTGACAGGCCGGATTAGAAGACAGCCGAAAACATAAAAAATTCAAGATAAGAAAGAAGTGGGCCAAAAAAATCTGAAATTTGGCAATTTTTGTCAACTTTACTGGTACTACCACTGCACCAAAAATTATCAATTTCTGAGATGTCAAGGTTCAGACTGTGGTTTTATTTTAGGTCAAATTCATAATTTGTTACCAATATACATTTACCAAATAGTTTTTAACTTATTTTTGAAACAACAAACTGATCCAAGGACTAGAGCACAATTACTAATTATTGATTCCACTGGAGACAGGTTGCACTGATTATATAATATTAGATCAGTTCTTTCTACAAAATAATAAAAATTATCTTTTTGTGTATAAAATATTACTTAATTCCCTATTGATTTTAGTGACTTTCTGCCATTATTCAAATCGACTGTTTGTTCAGGCTTAGACTGTATTTCTGTCTTGAATATAAACTGCACGTTCTATTTTTCTTAGAAATCTTCAATCAATAAAACATATTTATTCAAGGAAAAACTTATTGATTCAAATATCAATAAGTTTGGTTTAAACCCATAGTCATTGTTTTTAGCCAGACTCATTGTGAATGCAATAGAAGATAATACAGTAACATGGTTAAACATTAGCATGGAGGTCTGTAGGACTTTTTCCAGGAAGGGGCATGCAAGGGTGGGGCAAACGAGGCATATTTTCCCTCATAACAGTATTGCCCTTCAAAAAAAACAAAAAAAAAACTTCTTCAGATTGAAGTTATCAGCTTCCTGCAACTCCCTTCCAATAAATTAACAAAAATTGCTGTGACTGAAATGAAATATATGTGTGTAATATATAAGTTTATGGTAACATCCATTTTCCAGGTGAGGGGAACATACCCCCTTATTGCCCACCCCCTTCCAGATGCCAATGTGCTAACTAACTACTGCAGGCTGCACTGGAGTTGTAGTAAAATCACAGGTCTGTTGTAGGTTCGATCCTCACCACCATCAAAAATAAATTTGTTGCCCTGAAGACAAAAGAAGAGGTGCTCTCTCAAAACACAGTGTTAGAACAATTATAATTTAAAGCACTCTACAGTGGATAATGTCCAATTAACATTGCATGCTGATTTAGAACCATTGTTACTAACATTCAAAGAATGGTTAAACATTCCAGAAAAATATTAACTTACCACATTCTTCCCGGCATCCATAACAATAATCCTATCTGCATCCATCACTGTGTATAAACGATGGGCTATTGTTAACATGGTGCAATCTTTGAAGATTTTACGGATTGTTGTTTGAATGAAATGGTCAGTTCTGAAATAAAAAATGATTACAATGACGACGATAATAATAACAACAAAAACACTGAAGAGAAACAGTACATTTTCCAACATTACATATTTAATATTTCCAGTCTCAATGTAACAAAAAAATGATGATGATGCTTTTCCAGATTTTACACTTCCTGCATTTTAAGTTCTCTTTTAACTGCCCATTTCTTGAAGAACACGTAATAATAGTTTCACTGAATACTCCTTGTGTGTGAGGTGTTGTACATTTACTTTACATTTCATAATACACACAAACGGAATGAATGTAAACAATGCTCACAGAATCAGCGAATAAATAAACTTCAAATAACAATATCAAAGAGATCAAGTAAACAATACAATGCAATTTGCCTTTGAAAGTTATAAAAGCTGGCTGCATGATTATAATGATTATAAAAGAAGAACTGCAATGGTGCAGTGGTAAATCACCCATCTTCTCATCAATGGGTATACGGGTGTTAAGTTCGAGGGGTCAAGGTGGCAGAATCATTGTACTGATCACACCACTCACACCACCTCCTCATGCCCTAGAGGTCTCATAAGCAGAGCCATAGCTAGATTTCAGCACCTGGAGCGAGAATAGAACAAGTTAAGTCAAACAATGGAAATAGTAGTAATAATAATACTAACTCAGGATCAATACTGGCCGTGGCTTCATCACAGACCAGTATCTTGTTGTTCCGCACAATGGCTCGACCTAAACACATCAGCTGCTTCTCCCCAAGACTAAAATTGACGCCACCCTCGGCAACTTCCATCGACAGAATTTCTTGAGAGGCATCTTGGAGCCCCACCTGCAAAATAGAGACAAGACAGTGCAATACACACACCCTGTTATTATTATTATTATTATTATTAATATTATTATAGCTGAGTCTATACCAGTGGGTTCCACAACAGAACTGAAACTTTTTTTCCCGCAGAATTTAAATCCGGTCCAAGTTAACAGTTGTTTCATTTAAATATGGAACTTTGAACTTTAAATGGACACGGAGAAAAGGTTCCTCGACTGTATTAAACTCATCTGGAAAAAAGGTTCCTGGATCGAACTGAAACACTTTCAACAAAAAAAGGTTCTTTACAGTCTAGAACCCATTTATACTTGCTGATTTTCTCTCCCGGACGATAATTGAATTTACAAGGTGCATTCAATAAATAACCAGAAAAATAGTATAAAAAATCTAAAATACGACCACGATTGTTATATGTTTGCTATTTTGTGAAGGCATCTGTAAGCTATTCATAGCTGGGGCTGGCATGCCTGCCTCGTGCATGGAACACTGGGAAACAGTTACACAAGATGGCTGCACCCTTACAGGAGTAAATTGTCGTGAGATTTCTGTTGAGTGAAGGCATGAAACCGATAGAAATTAATCGCCGCATGACAGTTCAGTACGGTGACAACTGTTTGAGTTGATCACAAGTGTACGAGTGGGCTGAGAAGTTCAAACAGGGCATAACCAGTGTTGAAGATTCTCTGCATCCAGGTTGCTTTGTCACTGCAGTCACGGAAAGCAACATTGCTCAAGTGGAGGACTTGATATGAGACAACCGGCGTATTACTTCAGTAAAATTGCTTCCCAGATGGAAACAAGTGTAGGATCAGCCCACCATATCAGTCATGACATACTGAGGTTCAAGAAAGTGTGTGCGAGGTGGGTTCTGAAACTTGTGACACCGGAAATGAAGGAGAGACTTGTTGATGTGTGCTGGGAGCTTTTGCGCCGTTATGAAGCTGCCGGTGAGGAATTTCCTCATCGTATTGTCACTGGAGATGAAAGTTGGGTTCATTTCTATGAACCAGAACAAAAGAGGACAACAATGAAGAAGACGAAGGTGTATGCTCAATGGAGTGCCAGAAAGGTCATGTTGACTTTGTTTTGGGACCACAAGAGGCCGCCATTCTGCAGAGATGACGTGGTCTAGTGTCCACTGGTGTGCTTTTTATCCATGACAATACGAGACCACACACTGCCAGTGTCACATTGTCTACCATCGAGAACCTAAAGTTTGAGTGCTTACCCCACCCTCCATATTTGCCCGATCTCGCACCTTCCAATTTTCACACCTTTGGCCCACTGAAAGATGCATTAAGTGGATTGAGGTTCCAGAATGATAACAAAGTCCAGTCAGCGGTGCATGAGTGGTTACCCACGTGTCCAAAATAATTTTCTTCCTATGGAATCAGTGCTCTTATCAAGTGCTGGCATAGGTGTATTGAACTACGGGGGAGACTATGTTGAAACATAGTACTATAGTTCTTTTGGTGATTGTAATAAATATTTGTTACAACATATTTCTGGTTATATATTGAATGAGCCTTGTATTTACAATTCCTGAATCTTTAACAACCCTGTGATAGTTATAGATCCAGGAACCCATACATTCTAATTGGTTCCGTAAGATGACTGGAACCTTTTTTTTCTCACACAAGTTACATTCGGTCCAAGTTGTGTACGGTTTCATTTCAATACGGAAATTGGACCCTATTTAAACTGATCTGGAAAAAAGGTTACTGGACTGTAGTTAAATTGATCTGGATAAAAGGCTCCTGGACCAAATTGAAATACTTTTAAAATAAAATGGATCTTTATGTTCCAGAATCTATTTATACTTGCTGATTCTCTCTCCCGGATGAGAATTGAATTTATTTACAATTCCTGGACTTTTAATGTATCAGAAGGTATCAATTGGATTTCATTTACCATGCTCCATTTTTGCAGATTCTAATTATCCAAAAAGTTATGAAAAATTCGAACTTTCCATTGATATTGTACTAATATTATGTGAAAAACTGCATTTTGTGATTAAATAACAGGTATAACAGCAGACAACACAACAGACAGGCCAGCAACAACAACACACCTAGCGGCCATCAGCCTAACAGCCTGCGAAATGGACTACTACAAGTTTCAATGCGGATGGTGACAGTAGCCACCGAAATTAATCAAACTAAATAAATAGGTATACAGATAAATTATCACTTCTTGTGTATTCATATATTAAAAGGTGTTCTTACATTCTGATGTAATTTTTGAATACTTTAAGCAAAACTCTCGTAAATTGATGCTTATAACTGGAGTGGAATACTCGCAATATTTTGAACAACTTTTAATTGTTACAATTTACAAACATCCGTATTGGTGGGTATTGTTAGTATCAGTATGGGTATCGGCTCAGCCCAGGGGTGCCAACAGGGGGATTCATGATGCGCCTGCATTATGGGAATTTTTGGGGGGACACAATTTTATAGTTTAGCTACCATTTCTACATATCTTCACACAAAAATGGGGCGATCGTTTCATTTGATTGACTTGTTATTGACTTTTAGTTATGGTTATTATGTACAGTTTCTCTACCTAACTGTGGCTAATCGCAGCGATGGAGTTGAAATGAAGCACCACCACTTATGCCTTTAGAATCAGTTTGGAAGAGGCCTCCCCGATGGCACACTGGTAGCGTCATTGCCTTGTAATCAAGGGGTCCCAGGTTCGATACCCAGTGGAGGCACATAGTGGTTCGGATCCCACTTTAAGTTGTAGGTCCAGTCTTGATTTACCTTACTGTGCATAAAGTGGACTTAAAACATCAAATCAAACCAAATCAGTTTGGAAGAGGGCGAATGCGCTGTTTGCATATTCAAGCAGACAATATGTTAAAAATAAGGTTCAGTACATTAACAATGGCAGTGAACCAAGGCAGTTTTTTATGTTTGTGTTAGGAAACATGAATGAACTGTGCTTTTTCTATCTTGCAATGAAAGGTTTCGAATATTTGGCACCTTTCGATTGTTGGCATCTCGGCCAGTGGTAAGCAATGTCTGGTGTTTTTCAGGCACTGCAGACTTCAGTCTTAGTGTTGGATGATTTCAGGCACGATTTGTTTTGCTTGCAGTGGTGGAGATTGGGGGGGAGAGGGTGTGGGCGAAATGTTCCCCCCCATTTTTTGCAATTTTTGCCCCTGCACTATGCTAAACCTAATGTACTAAGGGAAAGTAAACTGTCCTCCCCCCCCCCCCTTAGTTTGAGCACTTTGCTCCCCTAATTTTGGAACCCAATCGCTGCTATAACTGTTCGTTTGTTGTGTTCCTGTGCTACTGGATAATTGTATAATACTCTCAGTTTTCGTTGTCTACAGCTTACTTTTATTGACTATGTAATTCAAAGGTGAACAGGTGAACATTCATTCCAAAGGGTCTTACAAGACAGTTCAAATACATGTGTATGGAGTACATGTGTAATACCATTCATCACCAAGATAAGTGGAAAAAAAACTATGAACTTAAACATGAATATAAAACTAAAAATAATCTTCCCATAAAGTACAAAACTGTGGAAGTTAAATTTGGAAGTGGGCCTTGGCAAAATTACACCAATGACAAAAATGCTTAAGGTTCAGGACCAGGTTAACAAAATCAGCCTCGTGAGACACGAAAACACGACAGGCAATTATTTTTAAAGTTTTTTTTTATGCTATCCTTCCTGTTCACATGGTTTGATTGTAAAGTGTTTCTGAAGCTTTGCAATGGAAAACATTATTAATATTGAGTTATTTAACGTCGCTTTTTTACTTTGTGGTTAATCGTGATGGGGAAGATGAGATTGAGAATGATAGAAAGTTCAGGTACACACGTCACGATGGGTTCTGAATAAGGTATGGATCTGCAGAAATGGGTTAAGAATGGATTTCTTAAACCATACCGTGTTGTTCTCCAGTTTTCGACCTTTCCAAATTGCAGGTATTATATAAAATAAGTTGACAAATTGCTCTGCAGAATGCAAAATGAGTGTAATTAGAGCCATTAAAAACAGACTGTGCTCGTGTATGGCTGATAAGTGGTTAATGTCTACCTTAATTCCATCCTGTGAGTCCAATATTTTAAGACTGCAGCCAATTGAGGAAATTATCAATAAGCTTGCTGCAACATCGTCAGAAATTATTACCATTTGTGTAAAATGTTATTTCAATCAATGTCAAGTAATATACAATAAACATGCAATTGTCTACATTGTAAACAATACCTAAAGTAAACACATATTGCTTAAAAATGTCTCTGTTAGACTGTTCCGCAAATTTTGTCTGAAGAAAAAAATTTGAGCAAATAATTCGGCATAAAGGGTGGTATGTTCTACCCATTTTGGGGGGAGTGTGTCATAGGCATTTGGGGGGATAGGCACCCCTGGCTCAGCCTACATATCTATAGGTGTATCTCTCACTCTGTGCATGTGTGTGTACAGGATAATGCTCTGGACATTACTAAAGATGCAAGAAATTAAACTTGAGATTTCACACTGAAGTGACAGCTGCACAAGCCTGCATTTGATTGGTGAAATCCTCAAGTGACATGCTTGGAGGTTTTAGTGTGAAATAATCCTTAGACATTGTAATTGAAAAAATGGTAACACAGACTCAACAAAAACGATTATACAGTATGGCCAGAAATGGGGAATAATGTATGGCCAATATTTAAGTACATGTTGCCTTCATCTGTTGACAATATTTCAACCTGCTAGTGTTGCCATCTAAGGTGATATGCCCTTAAAATGTGACCCTTTCAACTAACCCACATATTAGACTGTCCAAATTTTGGTACATATTTTTCTCACACAACAGTGGCATTCTGGAAAATTTCAAAGCTGACTTCCGCAAATTATTAATTTATAGAATTTTTTGTAGGGAGTAAACTGATAATAGTAAGCATTCAAAAATATCTCAATGGATGAGGTTTTATAATGCAGAAAAGCCTGTGTAAATATCTCTTACAATTTTCATGTTATAAGTTTGGGTTGCATGACTTTTGAAACACTCTGTAGCAGTGTGTATACACATGGATATTGCTTTTATAAGGACAATAACAAAATTAAAAGATAACTTAACACCTTTATAACAAATAAATAATATGTGATTTTCCCCACATTTATTGCTATTTGGGCACATATTTGGAATGAAAAATAGGGAAGGATGAAAACCACCCTGTGATAATCCTAATATCAGAATTATCATTCTTTAATCTCACCTGATGAAGAACTGCTTGAAACATTTGAAATACTGAACATAAACAAAAAAAATATGTGATAGAAAGACCAATAAAAGTGATAGGGAAAATCACCTAATTTATTTATTCAGGATAACAAAATATCAGAATTTTTAAAGTAAGTCACAGAGTCAAAAATCGTATTTTTTTTACCTCGAATATTGACAAAGTTAGATGATTTTTAACCAGATCAACCTTGATGATTGTGAGACAGAAAATATGTGACACGTAAAGAATTATATATTAAATTAATTTTATAATACTTCATTGCAATATTAGAGCTCCCATATATCCTAATGATTGGCACTCTTACCTTTGGTGCACATGGTCCTGGGTTTGATCCCAGGTGAGAGCTTCAAAATTTCGACGTTGACCCAGCATCGTAAGGACAATTAGAGAGCTATTTGTAAGCAACACTAGTGAACTCTGATCTCAAAAGCCAGAAAACAGCAGCAAAGTGACTCGATGCACTAAGCTTTCATCGCCCAATGAAGAACTGCTAGGCAGGCCTTGGTTCTCAATGGGCTGATTGTAACAGGGGGTTTGTTTTCTTATTGACAGATAAGGACTATCAGTTAAGAAATCAATCACATAGGGCCATACCAAAAGTAATGAGCAACATTTATAAATAAATTGTCATGATATATTATTGAAAAACCAAGCACATAACCTTAATATACAGTCTTTCATATACTTTCCCAAATAATCTCAACTTCTTTGTACATATTTTCCCACTGTTCTGGAAGTTTTAATATAAGAGAACTCTGTTCCAGCCTGTTGAAGGCACTGATGCACTTCTTTCTGAATTGCCTCCACTGTCTCATAATTTTGGCCTTGCATCTGATCCTTCACAAAGCAACACACATGGTAATCTGATGGTTGCAGATCAGGGCAGTAGGAAGGGTGTAGAAGAACTTCCCACCCGATTTCGTCAATTTCTTCTGCTGTGAAGAGAACTGAGTGGGTCCGATCATTGCCATGCTGGAGGATGATCTTTCTTCCAGGACATTTATCACACAATTCATGATAGAGCTTATACAGTGTCTACATATAACAAGCAGAATTAATGGTTTGCACAGGCTCAAGAAAATCTTCCCAGCCTCCTCCTTGCATTCAGTTGATACTATACAAGGGCGACTGCTACAAAGCTGATCTTGGATGCTCGTATTCCCACCTTTAAAATGTTTCACCCATCTTCTAACACTCCTAGCATCGATGCATTCATTTCCATAGGTACACAAAAGTCTCTGATGAATTTCTGCAGTTAGGATTTCCTCTTTAACTCGGGATCGGTCATGCTCGCTGTAGTCACATTGCCGGTTGCGGGTGAGCACAGTGTTCACCCTTGCTTTCCAGGCATATTACATCAAATTTTAATTTTTTAAAATTTATTCTTTGTACTTGTAATGATCTGTTTATTATAACCCTTCTTAATCATTTCATTTTTGTTTCAAAATGTTTATTTGTTTTCAAATAGCGTAGTATACATCGTCGAAGCCAACAAGTCTCAGCGTTAACAAAAAGCGCATGTTCATCTGAGGTAGTTCCACCTGATCTCCAGAAATCAGATATCATATAAAATCACTTCGACACTTTTCAAATTTTCTATTAACATGACAAGAACATATAGGTACGAAAACTCACTAGAAACAGGATAGATGTATTGACTAAATAATGCACAAATGTAAATAAAAAAAATATATAACATAATCAGTTGCTCTGACAACATTATTTCCACAACAATGGTCTCTCTAATAATGCTGTTTATGTCATCTTATAAAAATGTGATCGCGGGTTAAGGAGAAATTCAATAACAGCATGCTGTCAAAACAAAATGTGGTTATCTGCCATTTTATTAAGAGTAATACTAGTCACATGATGAAAGCTACTGTTGTCTTGTGACGAAAGCTACTGTTTTCTTACAACAGTTAAACATACACAACAGATGCCATACACTACACTCATTCTTCTGCTGTTACAGATTGGCCCGCAAAAAATAAATGCTCATTACTTTTGGTATGACCCTCGTACTTCCAGCATTTTCAATACAAGAATAAACTCCACTCACCTGTTTTAGAGCAGTGACAAGAGTCTCATCAGAAAATTCATTGTGAGGATCTAAGTTCCTTCGCAGAGATCCTGTGAATAAGATTGGTTCCTGAGGAATGATGGAGAGCCTTCGCCGAAGATCATGTAGCCCGACCTTCTTAATATCAACCCCATCAATCCTTATTTCCCCTTCCACCTCAATCATCCGAAACAATGCCTTCATCAATGAGGACTTCCCTGCTCCAGATCGACCTACGATTCCAATCTGAAATAAAATGACATATGATGACTTTAGAAAAGTAATTTCATATAGTTCTTGCATAAGATGTGATTCTTCTGCTATTCTACACTGCAACTTTTACATTAAACTACATTTACAAGCCTGCAATTATTTATTAAGCTTCCACATAAGTAGGAGATATATCACCAGCTGATTACTATTTTGTCGTATGTCCATCTGCATTAACTTTTCAGGAGATCTGATTGAAGTTAGATTTATGTGGATTTTGAATACGTTACAAGATTTGCACAAACATTTCATTATTGATAATTCACACCACTTAATATCCAGATATATTGCTTCAGAATGTGATGCTTTAACATGTATAGAACAGGATAACATCATCAACTCATTTCTAACAAGAAGAGCAGATATGAAAAAAACAAGCATTTAGCTGGTGATATATTATGGATGAACTGATATGAAATTTTGGCTGACACTGATAAAACAAGATTTTCAAATATCAATGACAGATATTCAACATATTTTTTTTTAAGGGAGATATGAAATGTGACTGGCCATGCAGTCTAAGGCATCATGCTTTTGGCTCCAGCTAAGGGATGCATGCAGGTTCGAGTCTCCTGCGGAAAGCTCCCCGTTGTGAGGAAATTGGGGAGCTATGAATGAGTTGCATGACCCGGTCACGGAAACTACAAAATGACTGGGGGTTCGTTGTGGTGACCACAACTGGTTGGATGATCTCGCACCTCGGGTCAGTGAGTGGGTAGGATCAGGTGGGAGTGTGGCCGACAGATGGTAGGTAGGCTCTTAATGGGCTATTTTGCCATGGGTGATTATGAAATGAGTCCTCCACCATGGCTTTCCGGTCTAAGGCACCTTGCTTTGGACGGCGGCTGCAGGATGGCATGGGTTCGATCCCTGGTTCAGTCTCCGGAAATTTTCAGCCTGTGTATAGGGCTGGAGGCAACCCACCATCGTGAGGAAATTGGGGAGCTTCGAATGAGTAAGCGTAATCTGGTCACGTAGACCTACTACAATGGCTGGGGATACGTCGGGCTGACCCACCGACTATTCCAATCCTAGTTGAAGATCTCCATGCTTAGAGGTGATGAGGGAAAGCGTGGGAGGGAGACCGGCAGCCGGTAGGTAAGCCAAGGCCCTTCATGGGCTGTTATGCACAGGATTATTATTATTATTTTTTTTGATTATGAAATGTGAGATTACACCCTCTATTTTAAGTAATTTCAAAAGTGGAAGTGTCTTCTGCTATATTTAGTCACAAAGTCATGCAAAATTTAATGAAAAAATACAAAATGAATACTTAAATGCAAACTTTGCAGTTTATTTGCTGCCTCCATTAGTACAGGTCTCAAGTATATAAATCCAGGCCTGCACTGACATTAAGACAGTATTTAAAGTTACCTGAAACACTTGTTCTCTATTGTTGATTTGGTTTATTTCACTTCGCTTTTCTGTCACTTTTGGCTAATCGTGAAGATGGGAATGAGTGATGATATGATAAAATTGATGAAGGGAAACTCACAAAGAACACCCATGCCTAGGCTGGGGTTCGACCCTGGGACCCCTGGCATCACATGTTCTCTAGTAGCTACTATTAAAAAGAAAACATACCTTTTCACCTGGTTTGATACTGAAAGACACATCTTTCAATGCTGCATTACCACTGCTATAAGACAGTCTTACACAGTCAAACACAATTTCTCCATTTTGTGGCCAGCTAGGAGACAGCTGAAGTTCTGAAAAGATTCAAAGTGATATACTACAAGTGCAACAATGGAAATTCCTACAGCAAATAAGATTGACAAATAATTTTTAAAAATTTCCCAATTCTCTGGGAACAAATATAGCAACAATACCATAACCTTCTAGGATGAGAGTCTTTTCCACACTAATATCGGGCGTTATCAGCCTGATTATTAGACAACCCGAGAAACACTATTGTTGTGCTGGATTGCATAGTAAGGGATGTCTGTTTGTGCGGAATTTAATATCGGCCGTTCTTTTATTTCTACATGTCACACCTTCCCTAGGGGTGTCTTACCCCCAAAATATTCTTTCCAGATTGCAAGTGATACGTGTACCAAGTTTGGTTGCAATTGCTCCAGGTGTTCGAGAGTTATGCTTGAACAAACATATATTCACACACACCCGCACATGTACATCCATTTTTATATATATAGAAGTTAGATGGAGGTTCATATTGTGAAATATTTATATAGGCATACGTTCAAGAATAAAATATATGATAAACTTCTTACCTTGAATATTTAATTTGAACAGGAACTCCATTCTTCTCTTGCCGACCTCCATGGCAAAATGCTTATTAGCACAGTGTGGTACAACGGTAGCAGTCCCCAGGTTCAAATCCAGGTCTGGGCATGGGTATTCCTTGTGAATGTCTCATCATCATTTTCATCATATTGTCACTCATCCTCATCATCGCAATTAGCTAAAAGTGGCAGAAAAGTGAAACTAAATAACAAACTAAATCAAATTCATTCTTCTCTTCTTTGGGATGGCAGAGGGGTGCATATTTTCAAGATTTGAAGCTTATTCTCATACAAAAGCCAAGTAAATTGTTTCGTCAGTAGTTTGTTAATTATGTCCCTTATTATCGTTCACTACATGACACAAGCACATGTCATTAAAAATATATATATATAATTCACTCACTCATTCACTAAATGCACAGTAAGTAACATAATCTTTTAAACATCCTTCAAAGTGAGTTGCACTCGCAATCATAAGCTAGCCTTTGTCATCTTTCCTGATCACCTAGTTTCCTTCCCCCAGTTCAAACCCTTGTCATCATTGTAAAGCATGGCCTCTTGTTTCTGCATGTGTTCAATGGGACAGTGTTGTTCTTGGCCTGGAGGACAATTTTCCTGTGACTTGTAACCCTTTTCCCAATCCTGTATTATACTTTCATTTCAAAATTTCGCTTTCCTGGTAAAAATCCCATGCTGGTTAGCAATTGGCATCGCTGTAAAATGAAGACTTCCCTGTCGAGTGGTCTGGCTAGAAAGCACCCAAATACGTTACGGGTTGCCTCCAGACACTGGTCGGGGAAGAATCTAAAAGAAGAAGCCCGTTGATAGCTTAAAGTAAAGGTGCCCTTAAACTACTGTTTTCCCCCATGGTTGTTATTTGAGAGTGAAGCATCAGTCACATTTGCTAATCAATTATTTTCTGTATTTAGTCTGGGCTTCGGAGATAGCCTAGAATATACACGCCTGTTTATTTCTGATATGGATACCCCCATAATTTAGATGCCACCTTTTGCTACACACTTCATAATGCCTAATGAGTTCTTTCTGCTTTCTTCACATTGTTGATAGCAACATCAACACGCCAAAACACAACCATATTTCAGATAGGAGTCATAGCGGAGCCACAGACAAAAGGACCTGTGCAGAACTGCATGTCCTGTGCATTATACTTGCACGTAGATGGGAAGGGCAGAATGGAGCACAGTTCTTCATGGCAGGAGTTGAATGGATGGAGGGGAAGGTGCACAAAGGCTTGGCCGAAGGTTTTTATGTTTGTGGTCGCTCTATACGCATCTATTATTACACCTGCAAACGAAATTCCGAGAGAGTATAAGCATGAATGAAAATATCCCACAATTTCTGCAACTGTCAGAGGCCTGGGTTGCGCAAAGAGTTTGCACCACTGGGTGACAACAAAATTTTCGATCCAAATAACTAAAGCTACTTAACCAGATGAATATTCACACAAGGACCTATGAAACAGTCACGAAACGTACAAGAGCATACTAACCAGGCAGAGTAGGTGCTTGAGGCTCCTTGTCAATAGAGAAATACCCGATGACCCTCTCCACAGATGTCATTTGGAGCTCCATCTCTGCTGACTGCCTCATGCCCCACTGAAAAGTTCCAGTCAGGAACATACACTGAGTGATAACCAAGGCGATGGAGCCTGCTTTCAAATCTTTCGTTGAAGAAAGAAGAAACAGAAAATATTTCAGTAAAACTATTTTCGTTAGGTGACCACATTTGTTACAAAATTACCAATGCTAATATAAATACTCAATACTTGTACTCTGCAGCAAATTTAAAATTGCAGGGTGTTTCACTCACTCTCGTCACCTGATTTTCACTTATAAAAATCAAACTATTGGTCATAATGTAATGAAATTTGCTACGGGCATACCTTGGTGTGTGAGAAACATGGTCTCTAGTTCTTGTGTGGACATGTGTGTGGGTCTTGGCGATTCTGCAATTAAATGCCAATCGTACAGATGTGTGCTTTCAGTCTGAGTTCTTGGCACACCTGACAGTGGCTCGTGTTTCTTTGGGTTCAGCTTCTGGCAGTTTTGGATGTCCTCCTTCATGTTCCCGGACCCCAAACTGTGCAATATATTGTCACTGGCACACCTTTATGGACTCTGTTTTCCAGTACGTACGAATGATAAACACACACTGTTCCACTGAGTACCTTCTCATACTGTACTGCATTGTTACTGTACTGTAATCACGAACCACTGATTGTAAGCACGAACTTTCAACTGAACCCTAACAAACACAAGCCACTACCACGTGCGTCACAACAGAAGGGCCAAGAACTCAGACTAAAAGCACACGTCCGTACAATTGGCATTTAATGGCAGATTCGTCCAGATGCAGACACATACCTACACCTGGACTAGAGAGACTGTGGCGCCATCTCCAATGACATCACCGTGCTTCTCACACACCGAGGTATGTCCTTAGCAAATTTCATTACATTATGACCAACAGTTTGATATATATAAGTGAAAATCAGGGGATGAGAGCAAGTGTATTCATATTGTTCGTGGGGGACTAGGGTTGAGCAGATAACAATTTGAACAGATACCGATAACAATGCTGATAATCCTACAAATCTCCATTGACACCAATACTTGAAAATTGTAACAATCAAAAGTACTTCCAAATGTTTATAAATGTTAGTGTTGGACTGAGGGGAAATTTAGGTCGATACCAATAGAGTACCAATATAAAATTTACAGACATTCAACCAATTGGATATAAAATTCCAATTGGTCCTTGAAGAACCTAAATGGTTCATTGACCTCCTTAATAAATTGTATGTTACAAGACGATTGAAATGCAAAAGAAGCTGCATATTTAGACATTTACTTTCATAAAAGTAGGGCATGTATACAGCATGAGCACAAAAACACTCCCTGGTTTCAAGATGTCATAAAATTAATAGTTACTTGAATATTTTGATAAAATTGATATCCAAAGCTCAGTTAACTCAAAATATTTTAATATCTTTCTTTTCAGAATCGCTAGTTGTGAATTCGGTAGCTAGAGGGCAATAACATCGAAAATGGCGTTCACTCCACAGCAAAGAAGCTGGTGCATGTTAGAATTTGCCAAAACAAGCAGTGTTGTGAGAGAGCAGCATGCATTTAAACGGAAGTTTAATGTTGATCCACCTACACACAAATCCATTCTGCAGGGGCATAAAACATTTGTTGAGAGAGGATGCATTTGTGATCAAAGAAAGGAACATTCTGGCCGACCGTCCATCTCTGAGGAAATTATGGAGCGTGTGTCAAAAGCCTTTCTACAAAGTCCCAGAAAATCAACACGTCAAGCCAGCAGGCAGTTGCAGGTGCCACAAACTACCGTAAGCAAGATTTTATGGAAACGTTGGCATTTTCACCCGTACTGGCTGCAATTGGTTCAAAAGTTATATACACAAGACAAGGTAAAGCGACGTGAGTTTTGCGAGACTATCCACACTTTAATGGAGGACGATGAAACCTTTCTGACAAAGATCATTTTTAGTGATGAGGCGACCTTCCACTTGAGTGGAAAAGTGAACAGGCATAATGTTAGGATCTGGGGAAGCGAGCATCCGCATGCCACTCTTGATGTGGAACGTGACTCACCCAAGGTGAATGTTTTTTGTGCAGTGTCAGAGCGTCGAGTGTACGGTCCGTTCTTCTTTGAGGGGCCAACAGTCACAGGTGAAAGCTACTTAACCATGCTACGTGACTGTTTAATTCCTCAACTTGCTGCAGAGAGAGGTGACTACATTCTACAACAAGATGGAGCGCCCCCACACTGGCATGAATCTGTATGCAGCTTTCTGAATGACAACCTCCCACACCGTTGGATAGGACGAGCTGGACCCAATGATCAAACTCTATGCAAGTGGCCCCCATGATCAATGGACATGACAGTTTGTGACTTTTTCCTTTGGGGGTTCGTGAAGGACCAGGTCTATGTACCTCCACTACCCACAACCTTGAATCATCTTCAGGAACGCATCAGTACAGCTGTCAACTTCATCACACCGGATATGCTTGAGAAGGTGTGGCTTGAGCTGGATTATCGTCTCGATGTTTCCAGTGTAACAGGTGGCGCGCACATTGAACATTTGTAATTCCAATGAACACCACAAAAACTTTATGAGTTTTTACAACTACTGTGAACATTTCTGTAGAATACTACATTTGGTATTAAAGTTATACCCTTTCAAAACCAGGGAGTGTTTTTGTGTTCACGCTGTACGAGGGTCACTATTTATATTTTGAGCCTTGGCAACACTGATTGAAGTTAGGCGCGATTTGACATTTGCACGGAATCGTCTGGCATTATTGACCATAACGTACTTCAAATGTTTTGTCAATAGCTTCATTTGTGTTGTTTATGTTGCCGTGGAGATTGCGCGACAACAATAAAATGGAATTAACTCGTGAACATTTTCGTGCGATGATTTTTTACGATTTTCGACGTGAATTATCAAGACAAGAGTGCATCGATCAACTTACTTCCACATTTGGCGATGAAGCCCCATCCCTTGCCACTGTGAAACGCTGGTATAACGAATTTAATCGTGGCCGCCATTCGCTCACCGACGAGATTCGCGAAGGTCGTCCAAAATCTGTTGTTGTTCAAGAAAACATTGATGCTGTGCAAAACCTAATACTGCAAGATCGTCATTTGACATACTGTGAGATTGAGGCAACCAGAGGCATTAGTTCCACCAGCATATATAAAATATTACATGATCATTTAGCTGTGAGAAAGGTATGTTCTCGTTGGATCCCACACAATTTGACAAAAACTCGCGTCAATTGGTGCAAACAAATGCTCAATAAATACAATCGTGGTGCTTCAAAAGACATATATAAGATTGTAACAGGTGACGAATCATGGATATATGCATATGAGCCGGAACGTAAACAGCAGTCGACTGTATGGGTGTTTCAAGATGAACCCAATCCAACAAAAGTTGTTCGCGCTCGAAGCACATCGAAACAAATGGTCGCCTGTTTTTTCTGGAAAACTGGTCATGTGGCAACTGTGCCTTTAGATGAACGGTCAACTCTGAATGGTACACAACAATTTGTTTGCCAGAGGTCTTTGGTCAAATACGGGAAACAAACAAACGCCGTCGGATCATTCTTCATCAAGACAATGCCAGCTGTCAACACATCTCGTCTAACAACCGACTTTATGAACAGTCAAAAAATCGAATTGATGGGTCATCCGCCGTACAGTCCTGATTTGGCACCCAATGACTTCTTCTTGTTCCCGAATGTCAAGAATAAATTGCATGGACAACGATTTTCGTCGGCGGAAGATGCCGTTGATGCGTTCAAAAATCATATTATGGAGGTGCCTCAAAATGATTGGAAAAACTGCTTTGACAAATGGTTCGAACGAATGCAAAAGTGTATTGACCATAAAGGAGAATACTTCGAAAAACAATAAAGCAGTTTTCAATGCCAAATTACTGTTTTTTCATTGTTAGGCTCAAAATATAAATAGTGACCCTCGTATTATATGTTAATATCCATAAAAATGATTTCCAAGCCCCAGAATATTGCACTAAATTATTAACTGATACACTGATTAATTAATACATTTATGAATTCATATATTTTCCATTGGAACTATATCATAATAAACTACTATCAGAGTCTTGCTTAAAGTTATTAATTGAAGAAAATGCATTTCTTCCCAAAATGTTATTGTGAAAATAATGAAGGTTATTCATTTTACATAATTTTCAGGATACTTAGACTTTGTGAAAGTATTGTGTTGCACTTTTGGAGGTTCTGTGAGACACTTTGATAAAGAAAAGCATGTACAGTACAGGTCTCTTTTACATACAGTACACAGTACTACATACGTATACAGTACAAGAAAACAAAAAAACAAGAGAAAATGAGAAAACACTCGTAATATAAATACAGTACGTGCCTTTTTTGAGTGTGTGGATAACTGACATTGCGGATAATTGGCATGCGGATAAACAACGTTCTACTGTATCTAGAAAAACTTTATCAATAAATGAAGCAAGAAAAAAATGCATTTTCCAAACTTCCGGATTCTACTTATGACCTACCTTGATCATAAAAAAGGAAGCTGTAGGTGATGAGAGTGAGAGCAATGATGCACAGGCTATCTACCCACAAACCAAATGCTCTGTGAACTGCCAGGAGGACATAAAATGGGCGAGAGTTTCGGTTCTGAAAGAGGCAAATAATTTATACTGGTATTATCAGTACACAATCAATAACTACAGATTTCAAAGTGTAGCCAAGGTGTATGGAAAAACATTAAGGAGTAGGAGGATACTAATACATGACTACAAACTGAGCTTCCACAATGATATAGTGGTAATGTTGTCATCTTATAATGAAGAGGTTCCCTACATTACACATTTTTAAGTTAGCAATTTATGTGCCATAAAGTAACTGTAAAAGTGCATTAGAAGTAACCAGTTACTTCGAGAGACTGATAATAAAGATAAATGAACATTTGCAAAGGAGCACCCATGTCCAGGCTATACTCTGTTCCAGAAATCTTTGGAGCAAGTGTACGAAAACACATCTCTGTTCAAACGACCGACCAATGAGCTCATGAGAGGGGAAGTGAGTGCATCTAACAGCTGTTTGCAGCAGGGTGCACAGCTTCTTTTGACCCACTTTGCTCCACAGACAGAGTATAGGAAAATTTGGAATGAAGATCATGAACTGCCTACTCAAAGTGCAGATAAAAATAAGGGGGGGGGGGTGATTCCCCTAGCTGTTCAGAATACCCCTTTAATCCTCTCTTTTCCAAGTACAATGTGGTAAGTCAGTCCCTATTTCAACAGTCACAGTAACACTGAAGTGAAGAGTGATCACGTTCATCCTCTTGAAACATTACCAAGGAAATCATCTTGATCAATTACATCATGTGACACATTGCTGCATTTATTTTTGTGCATCATGCCATAAAGGCACATTTATGGGATGGGAGACTGTGGGGATGGGGCCCCACAAAATCTCTCTCTCTCTCTCTCTCTCTGTGCCATTTTGGAGGTGATATGATCAGCACCATGCTCCAGCCACCTTTACCCCCTTCCCATTTATTTGAGGCTAAGTGAAACCCAGAGCCACTTTATGCAGGGACAAAGGTGGAAAATTATGATTTTGCTGAATGAAGAAGCCTAATATTGTTTCATAACTTCAAAACATAATCTGTAGAAGTAATGTAAGTAAAGGAACTTCCCAGACACAATGCACAAGAAAAACTTGGTGCTGAAATGAACGTTTACTGTATTTTCTTGCAACTTTACTGCTCTTTGCCATATTATTCATTCTTAAAATGCCCAGGTTCGATACCTAGTAGAGCCACATAGTGGTTCAGATCCCACTTTAAACAGTAGGTCCAGTCCCGATTAGCCTTACTGTGCATAAAGTGAACTTAAAACACCAACTCAGAAGAACAACAACAACAAAAAAAAAAACTCATTCTTAAAACGTACCTGAATCTCATCAAATTCGTAAGCTACTCTTTCTTGGCCTTGAAACGCTCGGATTGTTGTTAAACCTTGCAATGTGGCAGCAAGATGGGTGTACACAGGTCCACGAGCTGTAAAAATCACATTATTTTCACTTTACAATAACATGAAACACTAACTGCTAACTATATAGCATAGGAAGTGAATTTTTATTTATTTTACTCTAATTCCTTTTCAGCAAATCCCTCAAATAATTTAAATTTTCACACCAAAACTGCTAAGAGGCCAATGTTGAATGTTTGATCCACAATCTTACTTCCAAAGATTTTAGATGTGACTTCTAGTATGTTTGATCTTTCATCTAATCAGAGTCATCATCAGTCTGAAGTAGTTTAATTGCGATGTTAAATAACCAAAAATAGAAATAAAATACATGCATATCAATACTCATACTCTTGCTCATCACCTTTGAACATGAGATCAGAGTTGACCAATCAATTTTATTGGCCACAGAAGCAGCCATATAACTGGATTTTAACTAGAATTTTTGAAAATGTGAATCTGGTAACCAAACATATTTTTCTCGCTGAAAAAGCTTTCAACAGTATGCACCAGTGAAACAAAGTAAAATTCATGTGGATATTAATATGTCTGACAAATTTACAATTCATGATGGGTTAAAACAAGGAGATGCATTATCTCCATTGCTCTTTAATTTTGCCTTAGAATTGCTGTTAGGAAGGTAAAAGAAACTAACGAAGGACTAAAATTAAATGGTGTGACTCAGCTGTTAGCATATGCAGATGATCTAGCCTTACTGGGGGATGATGTAAATACAATTAAGAATAATGCTGAAATATGTTTCAAAGCAGCTAAAGAGATAGGTTTGGAAGTTTGCAAAGAGAAAACTAAATATATGTTTACAGGCCAAAACCAAGTGTTAGGTTATAATCAAAATATAATTATTGATAACAACTCATTTGAACCAGTTTCCAAATTCAAGTACGAGGCATATTTTTAAAGTAAGTACCATTTTGATATGTACAAAAAACAAATAAACTTTTTGTAACAATTTTATTGTTACATGAAAGACCACACTTTAATCTACTTTTCCACATAATTGCCACCAATATTAAGGCACTTATCATATTGAACAACAAGCTTTTGTATTCCATCATCATAGAAGTTTGCCGCCTGAGTTGACAGCCACTGCAACACGGCCGTTTTAAGGCTATCGTCGTCATAGTGGCGCTGACCTCCGAGATGCTTCTTCAGTTGCAGAAACACGTAGTAGTCACTGGGCAATAGATCGGCGCTGCATGGAGGATAATCAAATTGTTCCCAGCCAAATGATGCGATGAGATCTTGACAAGAAAAGTCAAGGCGTTACCTAAAGGTTTGCTTTTGTGCGCCTCAGTTAACATTTTTGGTACCCATCGTGAGCACAATTTTTGATAGTTTAAGCGTTCAGTAACAATTTCGTAGATAACACTTCTTGAAACTTCAGGGAACTCCTCTGATAACAAAGAAATCGTGAAGCATCTGTTCTCTTTCACTTTTTCGTTGACTTTCTGCACCAAATTGACAGTGATCACTGAGGGTCGCCCACTCCGTTCCTCGTCATGAACATTCTTTCGGCCATCTTTGAAAGCTCTTACCCATTTGCGTACCATTCCATCACTCATAATGTTTTGTCTGTACACTTCACAAATCTGACGGTGAATTTCAACTGCTTTCACGCCTTTAGCACTAAGAAAACGAATAACAGCGCGTATTTCATAGTCGGCGGAATCCTCAATCGGCGGAGGCATTTTAAATACGCAAAAGCAAATGTATACACGATCGATTGTTGCCGCAATGGCGTGTCTGTGGCTTGCCAACAGATGTAGGTACACAGTGTGCATGCACGGGACACCGACCGCAGTGCTGCAGGGGCAGAATTTCAAAACTGTACTTACTTTAAAAATACGCCTCGTACTTAGGAGTAATACTAACAAATGAAAATGATATTAACGAGGAAATTAAAAGCAGACTTAATTTAGGAAATGCATGTTACTTTTCTCTTCTTAAACTTTTGTCTTCTTGTTTAACATCTAAGAAACTAAAAGTTAAAATATACAAAATAGTAATTTTGCCTGTATTATTATATGGATGCGAAACTTGATCCCTTACATTGAAAGAGGAACATAAATTGAGAGTATTTGAAAATAAGATCCTTAGGAAAATATTTGGACCTAAAAGGGATGAGGAGACAGGTGAGTGGAGAAGGTTACATAATTTAGAAGTACATAATTTGTATTCATGTCCAGATATTATTAGAACAATTAAATCAAGAAGACTTAGGTGGGCAGGCCATGTGGCATGAATGGGAGAGGAAAGAGGAATTTACAGGATTCTTGTTGGGAAACCTGATGGTAAAAGACCAGTAGGTAGACCAAGACGAAGATTGAGGGATAATGTTGAGATGGACCTGAATGAAATTGGTAGGGATGGAAAAGAGTATATAGATCTTGCTCAGGATAGGGACAGATGGAAGGCCTGTGTTGCTGCAGCCATGAACCTTCGGGTTCAAGAAGGCTAGAGAGTTAGAAAAAGCTTTCAAATACATTATCTGATTTCTTATTCAACATGATAGTTAAATATTGTATTGTTATTTACTTGTATTTTTGATACTTAGTATTGAATTTCTGTCACTTTTGGGTAACGGTGATATTGAGGATGAGTGATGATAAAATGAAGGAACCCTCAGAAAGAACACCCATTTTCAGGCCTGGACTTAATCAAGTGAACTTGAAGGAGAGATGTGCTTTGCCATCAAAATGGCATAATTTAAATATTAAAATGCATAAAAGCAGTGGCGGCGATTGGGTTCCAAAACTAGGGAGGCAAGGTGCCATAACTGGAGGGGCAAAGTCAGTTTTCTTTCCCTTGTAGATAAGGTTTAACATAGTGCCAGGGTAAAAGTGGCCAAAAGTAGGAGGGCAACTGCACCCCTCACTCCCCCTAATCGCCGCCACTGCATAAAAGCTATAAATACAATATATTTTTGAAAAATAAAAATCGTTTACTTATGTGATGCGAGTATATTTGTAAATTGACGCGGCATGAAGTACTGATGATGCCAAGAAAAAGCCTGAAGAAGGAGGCAGTATGACCCCCAAAACGTCACATTTATAAACGGAATATACTCACATCACATAAGTAAACAATTTTTATTTTTTAAAAATACATGTTGTTTCCAAAAGTGAGTAATTCGCACAAATGCAAATATGAATAAACTATAAATACTCACTAATCAGTTCCAACCTCTTGAAGCTCTTTGTGCAGTCCATGAACGCGGCAGTAAGGAAC
Source organism: Lepisma saccharinum (assembly GCF_977018435.1). NCBI lineage: Eukaryota > Metazoa > Arthropoda > Insecta > Zygentoma > Lepismatidae > Lepisma > Lepisma saccharinum. The sequence continues at coordinate 82,107,702 of NC_139238.1, read as the reverse complement.
AAAAATGCTATGATGCAAATACCCAACGGAGCAAGCAGAACCCAACTCACAAGGCCTATCACTATCACCACCCCTATGCCTTGCAGCATTGTCTGTGGAGAATGAGAACATCAACAGCCAATAAAATCATGTAGCACATTATAATTATCTCTATTGTAATGACAACTCTTCAGACAATCATTATGGCAGTGACAGCCCATATCACTTTGAATCAATACCTGTAGTAATGCTGGTACTCTTACCGACTGCCACCTATACAGATATAGATGCTTGAAAAATGTAACAATTAAAAGTGATTCAAAATATTGATTAATGTTGGTGAGTATTTCACTCCTCTTATATGCATATTTTTATGAAAGCTTTTTTCTTCTAAATATTCAAGAATTACATCAGAATAACCTGATCACATGAAAACAATGGAATCAAGTACCCAATTTAAGAGGGAATTAACAAAATCCTTATTACAACATTGTTTTTATTCAATAAATGAATTCCTAAATTTATAAATATTTATAATTACATAAATTGTCAACAAAGAGAGTTTGATTGTACAGAAAATGTAATTATACTATTTATATTATCATATACGAATTATTCACTATATACTATTATTGTGTCTAAATGATCATTAATTGGTTCATTATATATTTTGCATTCTTCCCCTTTCTTCCATGTTGTATAAGTTACATATTTACTTTTACATTTTATTTTTACACTAAAAATTTTCTTCACTTATTATTGTGCTCGCCTTAAATATTGTATATAATTTCATTTCCATAGTGTATTCTTTCTTTATTTGGATTTCCTTCATGTAGAAGTTCTTCAAATCATTACTGTAATTCTGGTATAAAATTGTATTAATATTTAATTACTGTATGTATTGTTATATGACAATTTCCATACCTATGGACATGTGTCAATGGAAATAAAGAATTTATTTATTTAATTTATTTATTAACATAAATTGCGATGTCATGCTCCCAACACAATAATCAACAATTGGATGTGTTAGCTCAGTTAGAACATTCAATATTGAATACAGTAAGGAATCTTGAATAACACGGAAACATATCTGAACATGCGTTTCTCAAACTGCAAAAACCACCTGCTATTTCTATAAAAAGTTAGGTACAAAGGTAGCTTCTACTCCTAAGTAAGGTAACACATGGTTATAAAAATCTGAGGTACAAATTTTCAGGCACATGTCTGTGTTATTCAACATTTTTTATTATTAGGGTTTAAATGTTGATGAAAAATCATATCTTTCCTGGGTCTTGAAGACAATGCTAAATCTGATAGTAGTCCATTTCCCTTCAATTAGAACCAGAAAATGTTTTTATTTTTCATTTGTGACCTTTTTGGATTTCAGATCATTTTCCAGTATATTTTGCCATATTTGTTGCATTTTTAAAATCATTTTTGAGGTTTCGTATATGCTCCTCCCCTCTCCCCCTGTTTTGTGAATTTTAAATGCATTTACTAGCAGAGCTTTCATATTTAAATTTTTTAACATGGTTGTTTTAACAAGTACGCCATTAATCAAAAATATGGTCAATCCAAAAGTACAATATTATTTGTAACTGAAATCTTTGACAGTGGATTAAATAATTAATTGTGGTAAAATTATTTTTTTCTTCAGTAAACTTAAAATACTTTGGGTGAAGCCTACTTTGAGGTTCTCTTGCTGGCCACATTTTACTGCTTTAATCTGTGCTTTTAAAGTAAAATTAATTACAACATAAAAAAATTACAATGTTATGCACTTGAAACACAACTGTACACGTACAATGATGATTGACTACTGTATTCCTACTCTGAAAGGAAGTGAATGACTTATACAGAAAAACCTTGCGGTGTATTTTACGTAACGGTGAAGTAAAAATAAAGAAAACTACATTAGCATATAATTTCATTTTATTTAGTACTTTATTTGACCCTTCCATGACTCATTCTTCTCTTCCATCCCTGAGAAGGGTTCGAGGTGGTCTTAAAATTTGGAAGACAAAACAAGGAACGTATTTAGTTTCTAATATGTTAACAACATGTGCAGTGAAATATCACGTTTTAAAAAATCATACTATATAAGCGTACCTGAAAAGCATCCATCATAACAACAATGAGAATGGCATCTATGCCACCTAGATCTGTAGAAAATCTGTTCAATATTTGACCTAGAAAAGAATAAAGATTGTTGTAAGTTTCTCTGAGGCACTGGAAGTAATCAAGCAAGGCAAAGTAAAGGCCATATAATGCAGGGGCATACCAGGCCCACTACATTAAGGCAGGGTGCAAAATCGCTGCAGATTGGTGGGGGGAAGAGCAGATACATACGCACAAACACTCACTCACTCACTCACTCTCACACACACTCACTCTCTCACTCACTCATTCACTCTCTCTCATGTGTGTGTGTGTGTGTGTGTCAATTATTAAATAATCAAATTATTTTATAAACATACAATATATTATATTGACTGTCCATTTAAAATCAGATTGCAAATTTTAGATTATAATATGCTACCAATGCAATGAACAATGCTTTGAGTGACTAAGGAACAAAAATTAAGAGACATTAAGAAGATAATTGTTTCCTGTATAAAATTCACATCTAAATTCTATTATGTGATTTATTAATATATTTATATACAATACTTTGTGGTAGCTGACAAAAGGCAATGAGAAAATGGAGAAGAAATAACAAGTCAGACTAATTTCTGTGTTTCAGGAATTGCTGGGTTCAGAAGTGCCTTAGACATGAGGCTCTTTGCTGTCCATTCTTTATGTATTTTCGATATTATTCCAGTACAATATATTCGACACCCAAACTAATTGTTTATGTTTGTTGTTACAACCAAATCTCTCACCCCCGGAAAAGTTTGGTGGGGGGAAATTTCAGGACAAGGTTGTTGGTGAGGGAATACCTCCCTGTCCCCCCCAGGATTTTGCACCCTGCATTAAGGTAGTCTCTATAAAAATTACTTCATATTCTAATTCAAGATGGCCATGCAATAATGAAGCTCTTTTAGCAGGCTTTGACTTGAAGCACAATTGCTTGGATACGATACGTAAATGAAAGTATTAAGTATATAAATTATACTGGCAAGCTGAACAAGTGAACGCAAATGTCTCGGATCATTTGTTGTTGTATGCTTCCATGTTCCACACATTCCGTTCATTAGAAAATAATAAGCTTGGTCAGAAAATAATTTACTCAGATAACCAATGTTTTTATATATATTGCTGAATCCTTCCTCTTTATTTACGTAAAAATTTCAAATTTGGAAGGACTCCTTAAACATATAATATCACGTTTCTCACTGAAAGTGCGACAACCAAATGATGTCCTCAACAGATCTTCAATTGCGCACACAGTTTCTGCCATACCAGCACAATATACTTCACACACAGAGAAAAATACGTAAAACAACACATGGTATCATGTAATACTATGGCCAGGTTGCGGTGCATATCTATGTGTACAACACATTCAATGGCAACACACAGTGAACCACAATGCATGCACCGGCTCACCAATGCAACTATGTGAAGCATACTCTTACGCTCACTGCAGGGTCAGGAGGTGGCACATTCAGTAAACCTTCTACTCACTGTGGGGGGGGGGGGGGGCAGCCAGATGCAGGCTGCTGTGCTGCGCTGTCCAGGCATGTGAGCCTTGTGAGCCTTTATGGAACAAGAAGAGGCAAGGATGGAAATGTTTTATTCGCATCACTCGGGCATGTTACTATACAGTATATACTTATTGTTACTTTAGTTGGAAAGGTGCAGCAGACCTAGTTTACCCAGAATGCATGCCACTGCCATATTGAAAACAAAGTTTTTTGAATTATCAAATAGACAAATGTCCACAAAGTTAAACAACTGCATTGGCATAAAGCCTAAAATTTTTCAAGTGTATTAGAGATGAACAGATACCACTCTGTGATATGGTTTCCAGATATAAGTATCAATATAGCAAAACCATTCTGAAGAAATGACAAACTAGGAACATAGTTCAACAAACTATGTAGCACAATTCAAATGTTTTTCTTCCACTCCCATTGGATATGATGAAGCAAAGAAGAAGTTTGTGAAACATTAGTGGTATAAATAATCAATGTGCTTATATAGTGAATAATAATATTTTTTTTTATGGAAAAGGCAACCTAAGTAACCGCAACTGCAGTTTTTACGGAGATCACATGCATCACTTCGGCAAATAATGACACTGCCATCTGATTCCTAATCTCCTAATAATATCATAGCAGTCAGATTAAATCTGGTTTAGTGGGAAAGGTTGACTTTCCGTTGGTTGCCAAATTCAAGTTGGTCTAACGTTTGGCCAAGAGACGTTGCCAATGCCCTACCATGGAAAAGTGAGTCAAAATCAGTTTCAAAATTTACTTTCAGCGCATAATGGAAATATAATATTTTGTTAATGAAAGTAGAAGCTATTCGTAACTTTCAGTCACTCACCAGTCCATTGTCAGACACCATGGATGAAATATATTCCTGTGCTGGGAATTGCTTATTGTTTCTCTGTTTAGCTGTAGCAGTAAAATAACATTCTTACAGGTATTCTTGTGAAGGTGGTTCAAGATCCATGTATGTAAAATAAACAATGACCGAAAGTGTTTTGTAATACTATGTAAAGGTACCTTGAAAACAGTGATACCATATGAATGAGAAAAAAGGTGTGTATTTTTCTTTATTTTACACAAGTAATTCATACTAGAGTTTATAGTTGAATCACAATAGATTATACGAGGTGAAGTCAAAAATTATCTACACTTTTGCCACAACTTTCCTCAGGTTGGCCACACTGTCTTCAGTGCTTGGGTGCTATAAGGTCGTACTTTTGTGGTCATGTGGCCAAGGTTTGATCTTAATTGCTCCATTTCTCTTTATTTTGTTACAGATTTAACATGGCTGTTCCACTGGCAGTGTGCACCAAGAAAGAACACCAAACAGTGATCTAATCAGTGATCAGAGATCTCTGGTCTGAAGGTGTGTCAGGGTCTGAAATTCACCACAGGTTTTCAGTACATCTGATGATGTCAGAATAATCTCTTTGGATGATGGGTGGCCATCGGTTCATCAGAATCATCTCTCAAGCTTATTGAATCTTCCCATCAGTGGTGGAGTTTGATGGGCATTATACTTCCGCTTCATGTTTCATGCTTGTCCAGTCATTTTTAAACCTCTCGATCAACTTATACACAATTCTAGGTGGTAAAGCGCTGTCCCTGTATTGTACTGAAAGGCTGTTATGAATTTCAACCCCTGACTCATCTTCAGACCAGAGAAATCAGATTACTGATCGTTGCTTTTCCTTGGCGCACATTGCCAGTGGAGCGGCCATGTTTAATGTGTAATAAAAGAAAGAAAAATTGAGCGATTAAGATCAAACGTAGGCCACATGACCACAAGAGTACAACCTTATAGCACCCAAGTGCTGAAGGCAGTGTGGCCAACCAGAGAAAAGTTGTGACAAAAGTGTAGATAATTTTTGACTTACCCTTGTATATATCAGAACACAAACCTATCAATAGTTTAGTTTTCAGTAAAAACCACATGTCAGGCCATTGCAAACACCACACTATGGCCCAATGTAAATTAGGCCAATATTGGAACCATGGCCAAAATTACCATTGCCCAATGATATGTTCTTATGTTTGGCCAACCATTTTCAGTGTGATTGGTCCAACCACTTTTTGGTTACTTGGGAAGAGACAGTTTCTTGTGTCAAATAATTATGTGTTTCATACAAGGCAAAACTATAAATTTTTAGAAAGATATCTTTTTACAAACAGAAAAGAAAAAGCGTGCTTTCTAGAGAAATGTTAATACAAAAATTGTGTATTCATGCTGTAAACTACAAGAGAAATAACTCTACAATGCAAGCAATACGTACACAGAAGAAAAATTAGGTAAATATTAATGCTTCCTTTAAGTTTTATTTCTCCTACTTGAACTTAATATAATATATATATTTATATATATATTTGTGACAATATGATGGAGTATTAAACATTTTGACACAAACTATTTACCCACCTGAAGGTGTATTGTCGAGGAAATTAAGAGTTGCCTGTACAACAATATCTACTAGTTTATTGTGCAGCTTTATACAAGCACTCATGCAAAGAGCAGAGAAAGCAAAGGCCCTCAGCAAACAAGCAATGACTAGCAAGACAGCTAGGCCAATGTAGATGTACACGTTTGTTTTTCTATCAAATGTCTTCTTGCTTTTATAATTTGCTTCTTCATCATTTGTCCTACAGAAGAGAGACATGCGATCAGAAACCAATTATGGACTCAATCATCAGCATTCATACACAATTATGAATTACAATTTGTAAGAATACAGTGGAGTCTCGATTTTACGTTGTTGAATTTTACATTTTTCCACTTTATATATTCAATCTTCATGGTCCCAAATGAGCAACAAAAAAATTTCTCCACCTTTTACTTTTCCCATAATTTTAAGCTTCATTTTGCCTTATCTCCAGAAAACGCACACAAATCAAGGTTCCATGTACATAGATATGTAGCCGACCTCCATTGTAAAGTGATTAGCACAGTGAGCTATGATGCCGGCCCCAGGTTTGAATCCTGGTCTGCACATGGGTATTATTTGTGAGTGTCCCTTCATTAATTTCACCATATAATTACTCATCCTGATCCTTGCAATTAGCCAAAAGTGGCAGAAAAGCAAAGTAAAATAAACCAGACCAAACAATCACAGATATGTTGTTATTAATTTTTACTGTTAACAATCACATGCTTTTCATTGATTTGACTTATTTTACTTCACTTTTCTGCCACTTTTGGCTAATCACGAAGATGAGGATGAGTATTGAAATTGATGAAGGGACACTCACAAAGAACACCCATGCCAGAATTCGAACCTAGGATTGCTGGTGTCATAGTATGCTGTGCTAACCAGTCTGGTATGAAGGTCGGCAACCATCACATGCAAATATTTAATTTAGCAATACAGATAACTATAGTGAAACATTCTGATATAAAATAGAAATAGAGGTACCTGAATGACATTTATTTCTACTGTAAAAATATACGAGGCACATCCAGAAACTAAGAACCCATTGTGTATTGCAGCTACACAGACAAATGTGCAGTCATTATCCTGGCGTCATTTAAAACATATGTGGAACTTACATGAAATTTGGTCATTTGTCTATGTTTGTTTACAATGCTCCTGCTAGGACTCGTAGTGATAGTAGTAGTAGAATTGCACTTATAATTACTGATCATACGAATAAAGGTACTCGTTCTATAGATATTCCTATAGTTCGCATATTAATTACTGTTGTAATGAAGTTTACTGCCCCTAAGATGGAGGGAACTCCTGCTAAGTGTAATGAAATGATTGATAAGTTTACAGAGGATCCAGTACATGCAATTCCTGTGGATAATGGGGGATATACTGTCCCGCCTGTTCCTGCACCACTTTCTACAACTCTTCCTGATAATACAAGGGTCATTCAAGGTTGACCAAGACTTTTATTTCTAGACTGGAAATATACATACATAGAAGCACCAAACTATGTCAGTTTCTCAAAGTATTCCTCCTGAACATCCAGATACCGTTGCCATCTTTGTGGAAGTTCCGTGAAGCCTTTGGTGTAGAAAGAAGTAGGTTGGTGTTGCAACCACTGCAGGACAGCGTTCTTGAATTCCTCATCTGTCTGGAAGTGCATCCTGCCCAAATGCTCTTTAACAGCCCCAAACAAGTGGAAATCACTGGGGGCTAAGTCTGGACTGTAAAGACTGTGTGGTAAAACCTCCCAGTGCCCGTTGGCCAGTGTTGTTTGAGTCAAATGGGCCGTGTGTCACCTGGCATTGTCATGGAGAAGAATGACATGTTTCGACAACATTCCAGGTCATTTCTTCCGAACGGCCCCACGTACAGCACAGTGAAGCAGTGTTGAGTAATACTTGGCATTAATTGTGGCACCCTTCTCCAAAAAATCCACATGGATAACACCTTTCATGTCCCAGAAGACAGTTCCCAAAATCTTACTGGCAGACTTGTCCATGTGGTTCATTTGCTACAAACTCAAGCCCTTCACTGAACTGTTGACACCATTCGTACACTCTTGCCTGTGACAGTGTTTGTTCACCATAGTGTGCTTGCAGTCTACGCCAAATTTCAGCAGGTTTCGCCTTCTCCTTCACGAGAAATTTCATTATAAACCACTGTTCCACAGCAACAGATACACTACTTGCTGCCATCTTTGTTTACACTACTGTGCAAGTACCAAATGCATCACAAAGGATCATGGTTACTCACAAGGAATCATGGTCTGTCCTGCTGAAGTAATGCACCGCTACATTGATTGATTCATTAATATTTTACGCATGAAAGTCTTGGTCAACCTTGAAAGACCCTTGTAGAAGAGTTAGTGATTGGGGTAGTAGTCAAAATCTTATATGTGAAAATTGACAATACCACTAGCTGTGAGGTGTGGTGGGTGATAATATTCATAAAACTTTGATTTAAGTCCACTTTATACTCAGGTAGGTTCATTGGGAGAAAAACAGTGTGTTCTGCTGCAAACAGCTGGTAGCTGCAGTTGCATTGCTCCCTTCATGCAATGCCTTTCCCTCTTGTGTGTTCATTGGTCAAGCATTGGACAGTGGATTTGGTTTCGTTCATTTGCTACACAGACTCGTGTGACAGCAGAGAGTTTAAAGTGTGATCCAATCCACTGTGCAATGCACCTCAACCAGGGGCAGAAACTAGGACATCTTGATTACAATTCTTGATTATCCAGTATTGTTATCCTAATGTCACCTGCTGTACTGGGGTAATATAAGTATCATTAACTATGAGAACTAATGCAAAAGGAGCCTTCCCGATGGCATAGTGGTGAAGACGTCACCTTCTGATCAATACCTGGTGAAGGCACATTGCACAGTGGTTTGGATCAATTTCACACACATGGTAAACAATATTAAGAACGTACCACAGTGCAATCCAATACACTGTTCCCGATAATAAGACCTGTGAAATCACATGCAACAGCACCACAATCCACACCACAAAACATGAAGCTCCCGTCTTAAAAAACTTGCAATACAAGCCGAGCTTTGACTTTCCTCTGGCGCCTAGTTTAATGTCCTCGAGGATGTCTGGTAGGTCACTTGAGTCTTCACCCTCTAGCAGCTGCACATACTGTAAAGAAAGGAGTTATTGTACTACAAGAAACAAGTAAATAAATACAGTGGAACTTCTATTTTACGTTTCTAGGAGACCAAGGTGATAACACTTAAAATGTGTGAAAAATTAAAATCAGGGAAATATTTTTAATATTTTGATATGTTGGGACAATGAAGATCTAATGTAGGTAGAGGGAAATTTTTAAAAATGGGGAATGTAAAGTCGGGGCTCCATTGTAATGCTAAATACCGGGTGTTTCAATAAATTTTATATCATTTTGTAATCTAATAACGTTACCAATTGTCATGCAAATGATTTGAAAATTTAACATTGTGTGAAGAAACATGTCAAAAGTCAATGTGTAATGTGGTATGTTTTTCTCTTTACAGGTACAGACATGCTTATTCATTGGAAAAGAAAAGGCATTTTGTGCGCTAGATTATGCTTGAACACAGTCAAACAAGACTTAACGCAGTGACGTGAGACGGCTCCACCAATGAACATGAGAGAGAACGGGATTACATCGAGGTGGGGGTGGAGCAACTGCATTTATCAGCCTTCGCAGCAGAGCATACTGCTTCACTCTGCCCACTTGACGTGCACTGTGTCACAGGCGGTGCACATATTGAACACTTGTGAACAATCATTTTTGACATCCACATACCTTTGAATTTCTTATTCAAATTTTTATGCATAAATCTTATTGAGTTGAGCATTACACCTGTTAGTTTCCTTTACCTTGACTATGTACTTGTAGTTACTGACATATTTACATCTGTAATGATATCAAATTTTTTTGGAAGAGACTGTATTCTAACACTTTTATTTCTATCTAATATATAAAAAAGGATACACATATCACTTGCAATCTGGAAATAATACTGTGGGGTCAGACACCCCTGGCACCCCTAGAGGTGGGGGTGGTAAGGGGTGACATGTAAAAATAATTGAAAACGACCGATATTAGTGTGGAATCCATAGTTTTTGGTGTTGCTAAGATGAATAGTGACACTACAAATGCTGTTCAACTCCAAGTTCATTACCTATCGGCATGAGGGGTGAGAGGGGGTGAAAAATAAAATGTCAAAAATGACCTACATTAGTGTCAAATCCACAGCTTTTGGAGTCGCTAAGCTAATTGGCGACATTCACGATGAATTTTTGAGAGAGAGAGAGAGAGAGAGAGAGAGAGAGAGAGACAGGGAGACAGAGAGAGAGACAGGGAGGGAGAGAGAGAGAGAGAGAGACAGACAGTAGTGTAATTGATGATACTGCTGGCGCGAGAAAGTATGAACCCCCCTCAGGCAGATTTGGCTAGACTTAAAACAAGCTCAGCATGCCCATATGAGCTTTTTGCTCAAGTGTGGAACCCTGTCTAATCCAAGATTTTTGTAAAAATTCCCTCGGGAATTTCCTGTGAAAGTATGACCCCCCTCAGATTGATTTGCCTACACTTACAAAAGCTGCATCTGTGAGATTGTTGTCCATAAGCTTGTTAAAAATAAGCCCCTCTTGATATTGTTTTTGGCTACACTTAAAACTAGACCAAACGTATTAACACACTAACACCCACCCACACACCCACACCCACTCACACACACCCACACACACACACACACACACACACACACACACACACACACACACACACACCCACACACACACACACACACACCCACACAAGTAGTGTAATTGATGATACTACTGGTGCACTTATAGCGTAGAAAAGAAGAGGTCATTTGATTAAACAGCCCGATTTGCCCACACTTAAAATTATGCCAAGATGCCCTTATTCCCCAGTTCTTCAAGTGTGATATGCTCTTAATTCTAAGAATTTTGAATCCTAGTGTAGAAAAGAAGAGTTCATATGCCCCGATTTGCCCACACTTAAAATTATGTTAAGAGGGGGCATATAGCCCAATCGGCCATGTGTGTACATATTTAAATCCCAAGAATCTTGAATTCTAGTGTAGAAAAGAAGAACTCCCCTCAGACAGATTTGCCCATGTGTGTAAAAGCTACATCTCTCAGTTTGTTGTCCATAAACTTGTCAAAAATATGCCCCCCTTGATATTGTTTTGACTACACTTAAAACTAAGGCAAAATGCCACACACACACACACACACACACCTACCCCCCCCCCCCACACACACACACTAAATATACAAAACACACTGCTGAACCCAACTGATATTTTTTTATTAAGCATAGAATTTTGATTTGAACCCCAAGAAATTTTATATAATAAACCAACAACAAAAATGCATAAATAAAAATATTGTAATCAATGCAATAAGAATATATCCAGCCCCAATTGGGTTAAGCACCAAAAGAATTGTAATCCAGATAAAAGCAGAATTCTCACAAAAATATGCCCAAAATGCCATAGAAAATATAACATGAAATATTTCTCTTATACTTGTTCTGCACAGTCATCAACATTTCCAAACAAAATTGATTGGAAATATTTGTGTGATTGCCCTGTATAACTTAGATTGCAAGGCCATATTTTGTAATTTTCTAGACCAGGAGCTAGACCCTGTGCACCAGAAATAGGCCATAAAATGCCTCTCCACAAATGATGTGAGCATCATGGAGCACACAATATATTTTTCAATTTTGAGAATCTCAATTTAAATTCAGGAACAAGAGATTTGGATTTGATGTATCTGGAATTATCCCTTCTTTCAAAAAATGTTTGCATCTTGAATCAACCTGCAAACAATATTACATGTTAGGCTGGGCTATCTCAACAGCAGAGGCATGCAGCTTAGTGGTTTCCCGCACTCACACTCTGTAAATACATTCCATGATTTTATTATCCTATTAAAGCACCCAATGCTGCAATTTTTAAATTTTTGCTGAAGAAGATACATGATTATCTCAGTCATGTTCAACATCTGAGAATTGTATGCATCAAAATATTGCAGGTGATGATTGAAATCTGCACCACTATACAACATCCCACTATCTGTTGTAACAAATTCTGCCTTTTGGAACCTATCCAGATGCATCATCAAAAATCTAAAATGTTTCCAGTTTGAGCTCTGATTGGGAAGAATCTCAAAATCATAGAATCTCCCCACACTTGCATGATTTGAAAACCATCCTCCATAATAGGAAAAATCAATATAATAATAAAAAAAACAACAAACTGTCCCACAATTCTCCTTCAAGAATTATACTTGTGGCACTCAAAATCAGAGATGTATTTCAAGTTTAGATAATTGAATTTTTGTGTGCTGTGCAGTGCCCAGTGGAACTCTGTTTCATTATTGATTGAAAATAAATCATACTCTGAGAGTGTTGAGAATCTAATTTTGAAATCAGGAAGAAGAGATTCAGATCTAATATATTTTGCAACATCTCTTCTGTCAAAAAATGACATGAGCATTGATCCTATTGTGCACCTACACAATTGTGGAGAGCAATCATGTAGATATAAACAGAAATTGTACATGGCTCTGTGTACCTCCCGATCAGAATTTGAGGTTGAGATTTAAAGATTGCAAAAAATTGCAGTTTAAAGGTTCAAAATATCTCAAATCATGAAATTTTATCTTCAAACTCAGCAAATACAGAATAATCTCATTTGCATTTATGACCCCTGAGATATATTTTTCCCTTCTAACAAAATCCGCACCAGAAAACACCAAGCCTGTATCTGTGGTTACAAATTCAAAATCATCATAGGATTTCAAATAAGTATCATAATTTAAATGTTTCCAGTTCTCAGATATGTCAAATGGGATATGAAAACAATACATTGATTCAAAATATTTTGTTGTGAACCAATAATTTTTTCTGTAACAATCATAAAAACCTACAAACAGCCCAACAATTCTCCTGTGCAACAGATATATGTATTTTTCCTTCTTGCCCAACAATCCCAGATGTATGCATCCAAATTCATGGTCACTGTCAAGCACCCACCTAAATTCTGTCTCATTTCTAACTGCAAACACATCATATTCACATAAATCGGAAAATGCAAGCTTGAACCTTTCCAACAGTGATTCCGATTGTATATATTGTGACAAATTCCTTCTCTCAAAAAACATTGCAACAAGTGCTGTGTGTTATCCTTCTAAAACAATGACACATTCAAAAATGCAATGCTGTAATTTTTTAAGAGCATGCCCAACACTATGCTTAATAATATTGTTCCTTTGTTGCTGATAATCCCGATTTATTTCCAAATCACATTGCCCGGGATACATGTTTGCTGAACAATATTGCAAAATTGGAACTGTAGCAACTATGTATGTATTATTGGGAGCTTAGATAATTGTTCCCCACACCTGCATGTTTCATTCCAAGAGGTTTTGTCTAGGCACAGTGCAAGGCACTTACTGCTGCAATTTCTGAATTTTTGCCTCAGAAAATACAGAACAAGCTTATTCAGGCATTTGTGCTTTATATACCCAACAAGATCCGGGTGGAAATCATCTGCACTGAACAAGTGCCCATCATCTGTGGTCACAAATTCAATATTCCTATTAAACAGATTGGGATTGGAAATTATTCTGTTCAAAAATTTAAAATGCACCCAATTTAAGCTCTGATCAGCCATGAGCTCTAAATCGTAATCTTCATACCCACCACAACAATTGCTGTACCAACATTCATCAAACAATTTCAACCTGCAGAAATAATAATAGCTCCCAGTGTGGTGATGCACAAACAATCCACAAATTCTCTTAAACTTGTTGTACATAAATTTTTCAAACTTGCTTACATCCTTCAGTGACAAGTATTGAAAATTCTTGTCACTGTTAAGAACCCAGTGCATTTCAGTCTCATTCTGAACTGCAAACAAATTATACTCGGACAGGTTCAGGAACCTAAGCCTAAAATCTTGAACAAGTGATTCGGATTTTATGTATTTTGAAATTCCCCTTCTGTCAAAAAATTCTGCATTATGACAAGCTTAGTGGCAATGTGAACAATTCCCTGTCACATTGGCATGTATTTTGTATATTGTGCGCTTCAAGTGACAGGCATATGCATTCATGCTCACAATTTTTAAATTTTTGCCTAAACATATACATTAGAATCTCACTGAAATTTGTATATTTTGAAAATTTGTTCATGCCTGGCTTAAAATCTTCAAGTCGATACAAATTGCCCTCATCTGTGGTGACATATTCAATATGATTCAGGGGTAGAGGTACATAAATTCTGTTGGTGATATTATAGTGGATCCAGTTTAGACTCTGTGGCATAATTATGTCCATTCTGTACACAAAACAATTCTCATTGCAATTGTACCAGTAATCATCATTCATTGCAAATCCACAATGCCAATAATAATACTCTACAGAATAATGCACAAAAAATCCAACAATTCTTTTGCATGTATTGAACATGGATATTTCAAATCTTATTAGGGATTTCAGGGACAGGTAGTGAAAGGCAAAATCACTTGAAAGCACCCATTGCATTTCAGTTTCATTCCCAACAGAGAACAGGTCATGCTCGGACAGATTCAAGAACCTAAGCCTGAAATCCCCAATAAGTGATTGTGATTTGATGTATTTTGAAATTGCTCTTCTGTCAAAAAAATTCTGCATATTTAATAATTACACACTGGCATGAATATGCAAGGAACAGAATCATGAAAACCCATTACTCAATGCATTCCGATACAGCCTCATTGTTTATGATTGTTGCAAATTTTGAGATGAAACTGTTTTTATGTGATTCAAGGCCCATCAAAGATATTACACAGTGAACAATTACAGTGTCACTTGTTTCATCCAAAACAATATTGTATATGAGATGGGGTAATTTTTTCAATTTAATATATTCCAATCTGTCAAGTTGCATGAAGCACTCAACTGCAAGAACCCTCTCGGTGTTATTTTTTGCTGTTCTGAAAAGGAGGTAGCATGAAACAATGGCATTTACAGATTCTGAATTGTATATAATTTTTGTAGAGAAACAATCAACATAGTTGATAGACCTCATATAATTAGATTTTTCTGCTGAGGTCTTGGAATTTTTGATGAATGCATATCCTATATTCTCTATGTATTCATATGTGATGATATTATCAGGTGCTTTGTCCTGAAATTCTACAAAATATATTTTTGTTGTTCCTACAAGGGTCATAACATAAAAATCATCATAGTACCCAACCTCAGAGTATACATACCTGAGCAACTGATTGTATTTGTGGGTATTGAGCTTGAACAGATTGATCTTATTTTCAGGGGGGCTCACAATGTTGTCACAGAACCTGAGGATCCCATCACTGCTCAGGGATGTGCTTAGCTCAGGTCTGAAAATCTTGTTGACATAACATTTTGTGCCTTTATTTGAAATTTTAACAACAATTTTGAAATCTACAAGGCTTATCTCTGTGACATAATTCCCCAGGATGCTGACAAGTTGTTGATTTGTATTCAATGCATCTATGATGCTCACTTGCATAATTTGTGTGGGGACATATGGGTTCTCTTCAAAACAAACAGTTCTGTGATTAAAATTATCTGAAAAATCTCTTGCCTTTGTTTCATATATACTGTAGACAAGATACTGATTGTTTTTATATTTTACAATATAATCTTCAGACATCTTGCAAGTGGGGGCAACAGAATATCTATGGGTTATATTTATATCTAGGCTTTCACTATTCTGTACAGTCAATATGTTGGGAACAAAAAATTCATTCTATACCTTTATTCCTGTTTCTGCTCTATTTCTGCACTCCCTGCTGTCCCTGCTGTGTCTGTTGTTTCTGCTGTGTCTGAAAATATTTTTAATTTAAATAATTGTTTCCCACAATTGTTTCCCACAATTGCATCTTCTGCTAAGATTATTCCCACCTAGAATTTTTGCAATACAATCAGAATCACAATCTTTGAATTTTTGTCTTATAAAATACATTATAATCTCATTCAGGTATATATGTTTAGAGTACCACACAATAATTCTGCCATAATTATTGTACACAATTTTTTCAAACTTGCTTATATATTTAAGGCATAGGTAGTGAAAAGGCAATTCACTGTTAAGCACCCACTGCATCTCTGTTTCATTGCAAACTGCAAACAGGTCATACTCAGAGAATCCAGATAATCTGATTCTGATATTTTCCACCATTGTTCCTATATAAACGTTTCAACGTATGTTCAATGTCCTGATTGTGTGTGGTACTCTAAACATATATACCTGAATGAGATTATAATGTATTTTATAAGACAAAAATTCAAAGATTGTGATTCTGATTGTATTGCAAAAATTCTAGGTGGGAATAATCTTAGCAGAAGATGCAATTGTGGGAAACAATTGTGGGAAACAATTATTTAAATTAAAAATATTTTCAGACACAGCAGAAACAACAGACACAGCAGGGACAGCAGGGAGTGCAGAAATAGAGCAGAAACAGGAATAAAGGTATAGAATGAATTTTTTGTTCCCAACATATTGACTGTACAGAATAGTGAAAGCCTAGATATAAATATAACCCATAGATATTCTGTTGCCCCCACTTGCAAGATGTCTGAAGATTATATTGTAAAATATAAAAACAATCAGTATCTTGTCTACAGTATATATGAAACAAAGGCAAGAGATTTTTCAGATAATTTTAATCACAGAACTGTTTGTTTTGAAGAGAACCCATATGTCCCCACACAAATTATGCAAGTGAGCATCATAGATGCATTGAATACAAATCAACAACTTGTCAGCATCCTGGGGAATTATGTCACAGAGATAAGCCTTGTAGATTTCAAAATTGTTGTTAAAATTTCAAATAAAGGCACAAAATGTTATGTCAACAAGATTTTCAGACCTGAGCTAAGCACATCCCTGAGCAGTGATGGGATCCTCAGGTTCTGTGACAACATTGTGAGCCCCCCTGAAAATAAGATCAATCTGTTCAAGCTCAATACCCACAAATACAATCAGTTGCTCAGGTATGTATACTCTGAGGTTGGGTACTATGATGATTTTTATGTTATGACCCTTGTAGGAACAACAAAAATATATTTTGTAGAATTTCAGGACAAAGCACCTGATAATATCATCACATATGAATACATAGAGAATATAGGATATGCATTCATCAAAAATTCCAAGACCTCAGCAGAAAAATCTAATTATATGAGGTCTATCAACTATGTTGATTGTTTCTCTACAAAAATTATATACAATTCAGAATCTGTAAATGCCATTGTTTCATGCTACCTCCTTTTCAGAACAGCAAAAAATAACACCGAGAGGGTTCTTGCAGTTGAGTGCTTCATGCAACTTGACAGATTGGAATATATTAAATTGAAAAAATTACCCCATCTCATATACAATATTGTTTTGGATGAAACAAGTGACACTGTAATTGTTCACTGTGTAATATCTTTGATGGGCCTTGAATCACATAAAAACAGTTTCATCTCAAAATTTGCAACAATCATAAACAATGAGGCTGTATCGGAATGCATTGAGTAATGGGTTTTCATGATTCTGTTCCTTGCATATTCATGCCAGTGTGTAATTATTAAATATGCAGAATTTTTTGACAGAAGAGCAATTTCAAAATACATCAAATCACAATCACTTATTGGGGATTTCAGGCTTAGGTTCTTGAATCTGTCCGAGCATGACCTGTTCTCTGTTGGGAATGAAACTGAAATGCAATGGGTGCTTTCAAGTGATTTTGCCTTTCACTACCTGTCCCTGAAATCCCTAATAAGATTTGAAATATCCATGTTCAATACATGCAAAAGAATTGTTGGATTTTTTGTGCATTATTCTGTAGAGTATTATTATTGGCATTGTGGATTTGCAATGAATGATGATTACTGGTACAACAATTGCAATGAGAATTGTTTTGTGTACAGAATGGACATAATTATGCCACAGAGTCTAAACTGGATCCACTATAATATCACCAACAGAATTTATGTACCTCTACCCCTGAATCATATTGAATATGTCACCACAGATGAGGGCAATTTGTATCGACTTGAAGATTTTAAGCCAGGCATGAACAAATTTTCAAAATATACAAATTTCAGTGAGATTCTAATGTATATGTTTAGGCAAAAATTTAAAAATTGTGAGCATGAATGCATATGCCTGTCACTTGAAGCGCACAACATACAAAATACATGCCAATGTGACAGGGAATTGTTCACATTGCCACTAAGCTTGTCATAATGCAGAATTTTTTGACAGAAGGGGAATTTCAAAATACATAAAATCCGAATCACTTGTTCAAGATTTTAGGCTTAGGTTCCTGAACCTGTCCGAGTATAATTTGTTTGCAGTTCAGAATGAGACTGAAATGCACTGGGTTCTTAACAGTGACAAGAATTTTCAATACTTGTCACTGAAGGATGTAAGCAAGTTTGAAAAATTTATGTACAACAAGTTTAAGAGAATTTGTGGATTGTTTGTGCATCACCACACTGGGAGCTATTATTATTTCTGCAGGTTGAAATTGTTTGATGAATGTTGGTACAGCAATTGTTGTGGTGGGTATGAAGATTACGATTTAGAGCTCATGGCTGATCAGAGCTTAAATTGGGTGCATTTTAAATTTTTGAACAGAATAATTTCCAATCCCAATCTGTTTAATAGGAATATTGAATTTGTGACCACAGATGATGGGCACTTGTTCAGTGCAGATGATTTCCACCCGGATCTTGTTGGGTATATAAAGCACAAATGCCTGAATAAGCTTGTTCTGTATTTTCTGAGGCAAAAATTCAGAAATTGCAGCAGTAAGTGCCTTGCACTGTGCCTAGACAAAACCTCTTGGAATGAAACATGCAGGTGTGGGGAACAATTATCTAAGCTCCCAATAATACATACATAGTTGCTACAGTTCCAATTTTGCAATATTGTTCAGCAAACATGTATCCCGGGCAATGTGATTTGGAAATAAATCGGGATTATCAGCAACAAAGGAACAATATTATTAAGCATAGTGTTGGGCATGCTCTTAAAAAATTACAGCATTGCATTTTTGAATGTGTCATTGTTTTAGAAGGATAACACACAGCACTTGTTGCAATGTTTTTTGAGAGAAGGAATTTGTCACAATATATACAATCGGAATCACTGTTGGAAAGGTTCAAGCTTGCATTTTCCGATTTATGTGAATATGATGTGTTTGCAGTTAGAAATGAGACAGAATTTAGGTGGGTGCTTGACAGTGACCATGAATTTGGATGCATACATCTGGGATTGTTGGGCAAGAAGGAAAAATACATATATCTGTTGCACAGGAGAATTGTTGGGCTGTTTGTAGGTTTTTATGATTGTTACAGAAAAAATTATTGGTTCACAACAAAATATTTTGAATCAATGTATTGTTTTCATATCCCATTTGACATATCTGAGAACTGGAAACATTTAAATTATGATACTTATTTGAAATCCTATGATGATTTTGAATTTGTAACCACAGATACAGGCTTGGTGTTTTCTGGTGCGGATTTTGTTAGAAGGGAAAAATATATCTCAGGGGTCATAAATGCAAATGAGATTATTCTGTATTTGCTGAGTTTGAAGATAAAATTTCATGATTTGAGATATTTTGAACCTTTAAACTGCAATTTTTTGCAATCTTTAAATCTCAACCTCAAATTCTGATCGGGAGGTACACAGAGCCATGTACAATTTCTGTTTATATCTACATGATTGCTCTCCACAATTGTGTAGGTGCACAATAGGATCAATGCTCATGTCATTTTTTGACAGAAGAGATGTTGCAAAATATATTAGATCTGAATCTCTTCTTCCTGATTTCAAAATTAGATTCTCAACACTCTCAGAGTATGATTTATTTTCAATCAATAATGAAACAGAGTTCCACTGGGCACTGCACAGCACACAAAAATTCAATTATCTAAACTTGAAATACATCTCTGATTTTGAGTGCCACAAGTATAATTCTTGAAGGAGAATTGTGGGACAGTTTGTTGTTTTTTTTATTATTATATTGATTTTTCCTATTATGGAGGATGGTTTTCAAATCATGCAAGTGTGGGGAGATTCTATGATTTTGAGATTCTTCCCAATCAGAGCTCAAACTGGAAACATTTTAGATTTTTGATGATGCATCTGGATAGGTTCCAAAAGGCAGAATTTGTTACAACAGATAGTGGGATGTTGTATAGTGGTGCAGATTTCAATCATCACCTGCAATATTTTGATGCATACAATTCTCAGATGTTGAACATGACTGAGATAATCATGTATCTTCTTCAGCAAAAATTTAAAAATTGCAGCATTGGGTGCTTTAATAGGATAATAAAATCATGGAATGTATTTACAGAGTGTGAGTGCGGGAAACCACTAAGCTGCATGCCTCTGCTGTTGAGATAGCCCAGCCTAACATGTAATATTGTTTGCAGGTTGATTCAAGATGCAAACATTTTTTGAAAGAAGGGATAATTCCAGATACATCAAATCCAAATCTCTTGTTCCTGAATTTAAATTGAGATTCTCAAAATTGAAAAATATATTGTGTGCTCCATGATGCTCACATCATTTGTGGAGAGGCATTTTATGGCCTATTTCTGGTGCACAGGGTCTAGCTCCTGGTCTAGAAAATTACAAAATATGGCCTTGCAATCTAAGTTATACAGGGCAATCACACAAATATTTCCAATCAATTTTGTTTGGAAATGTTGATGACTGTGCAGAACAAGTATAAGAGAAATATTTCATGTTATATTTTCTATGGCATTTTGGGCATATTTTTGTGAGAATTCTGCTTTTATCTGGATTACAATTCTTTTGGTGCTTAACCCAATTGGGGCTGGATATATTCTTATTGCATTGATTACAATATTTTTATTTATGCATTTTTGTTGTTGGTTTATTATATAAAATTTCTTGGGGTTCAAATCAAAATTCTATGCTTAATAAAAAAATATCAGTTGGGTTCAGCAGTGTGTTTTGTATATTTAGTGTGTGTGTGTGGGGGGGGGGGTAGGTGTGTGTGTGTGTGTGTGTGTGGCATTTTGCCTTAGTTTTAAGTGTAGTCAAAACAATATCAAGGGGGGCATATTTTTGACAAGTTTATGGACAACAAACTGAGAGATGTAGCTTTTACACACATGGGCAAATCTGTCTGAGGGGAGTTCTTCTTTTCTACACTAGAATTCAAGATTCTTGGGATTTAAATATGTACACACATGGCCGATTGGGCTATATGCCCCCTCTTAACATAATTTTAAGTGTGGGCAAATCGGGGCATATGAACTCTTCTTTTCTACACTAGGATTCAAAATTCTTAGAATTAAGAGCATATCACACTTGAAGAATTGGGGAATAAGGGCATCTTGGCATAATTTTAAGTGTGGGCAAATCGGGCTGTTTAATCAAATGACCTCTTCTTTTCTATGCTATAAGTGCACCAGTAGTATCATCAATTACACTACTTGTGTGGGTGTGTGTGTGTGTGTGTGGGTGTGTGTGTGTGTGTGTGTGTGGGTGTGTGTGAGTGGGTGTGGGTGTGTGGGTGGGTGTGGGTGTGTTAATACGTTTGGTCTAGTTTTAAGTGTAGCCAAAAACAATATCAAGAGGGGCTTATTTTTAACAAGCTTATGGACAACAATCTCACAGATGCAGCTTTTGTAAGTGTAGGCAAATCAATCTGAGGGGGGTCATACTTTCACAGGAAATTCCCGAGGGAATTTTTACAAAAATCTTGGATTAGACAGGGTTCCACACTTGAGCAAAAAGCTCATATGGGCATGTTGAGCTTGTTTTAAGTCTAGCCAAATCTGCCTGAGGGGGGTTCATACTTTCTCGCGCCAGTAGTATCATCAATTACACTACTACAGACAGACAGACAGACAGACACTTGCTTTCTTGATCACGATCAGCAAGTCACAGGGGCAGTCTATTAAGTAATGCAGAGTGGATTTAAGATCTCCATGTTTCTCCCACGGACAACTTTAATAGAAGAATGGGATAAATAAATACCTGGACAGCACTGGGCAATCAGCTAGTTAATTCATAAAACTTAAAATTATTGAAAACAATGCACAAAATATAGCATCAGTTGAAGATTGTTATCGACTGATTGTATGTAAAATAGAAAAAGAAAGAGAGAGAGAGAGAGTGAGAGAAAGAAAGTTATGTAAAGAAAATTAAAGAAAGAAGGGAGAAAGAAAACAAGAAAAACATAGAATAAAGAGGCACAGAGAAAGTGGTAGAAAGATTGAAAGATGGATGGAGAGAAAGTGAGAGAAAAAGGAGAGGGAGGCAGAGAAAAATGGAGAGAAAGAAAGAAAAAGACGAGACAGACAAAGTGTGAGAAAGAAAGTGATAAAAAATGAAAGAAAGTAAGGGAAAGAAAGAAGAGGTAGGGGAAGGGAGATAAAGAAAAAAAGAAAATGGGGACAGAGAAAGTGAGATGAAGAAATAAAGAAAGTCAAGTTACAGGAAAAGAGAAAAGTAAGGGGAGAGAGAGAAAGTGGGATAAGGAAAAAGAAAGAAAACAAAGAACAGACAAAAAAGTGATAGAAAGTAGACATGGACATCCACAGGATTTCTTCCAGGAAGGTATTTTTTTCCAGGGGGGGCCAACGAAGACAAATTTTCCCCCAAAATAGTGTTGTTCCCTAAAAAACATTGCTTAAATTTGAATTTATGGTGTTCATGCAATAATTAACACAAATTATTGTGGCTAAAATGAAATTATATGTGTGAAATACATATTTTTTGGTTGACTTTCATTTTCCAGGGCGGGGGGCACAGCCCC
This sequence comes from Lepisma saccharinum, assembly GCF_977018435.1. Taxonomy (NCBI): domain Eukaryota; kingdom Metazoa; phylum Arthropoda; class Insecta; order Zygentoma; family Lepismatidae; genus Lepisma; species Lepisma saccharinum. Next base: position 82,084,788 of record NC_139238.1, on the reverse strand, counting down.
CCTTGCCTCCCCCTTCCGGACGCCCATGAAAGTAGAGGAAGGGAGAGAGAGAGAGAGAGAGATAGAGGTTAAAAATTTTAAAATAACAATAACAGATTGTTAAATATATCAGCAATTTATTTTGATACACCGACATGCCTATATAAGCCAATTGCTTATTAATCTTTTCCATCGTTAAAATATACTGTACCTCTGCTGCTAATTGAGGCATGACAGAAGGCCGCCTTTGACTGGGTCTTGGCGGTGGCCCTGTCAATGATGCGGCTGATGGACGACGTACTTCCACTACAGACTGCCGTGTTGAGGTAGAAATCAACTTAGACACAGAAGGCCTTGCAAGTTTTTGAGTCAAAGCAGTGGAAGTGCTAGGACCTTTGGTTTTCAACTCCATTTCCAATTCCTCCTCTTGGATATACTGGATGTCGAACCCACTTTCTTCAATTTCCTTCGGTGTACCATGCACAACTATTTCACCCTAGTTAAAAAAAAAAAAAAAAAAAAAAAAGATTTAGTTTATTTTACTTCACTTGTCTGCCACTTTGTGCTGAAAACAAAGATGAGGATAAGTAGTGAATAAAATATCACTATTTCGGCATAAAAACGGGGCACATTTTGGGATCAAAAACAGTATGTAAAATGGCATTTCGGTGTTAAAATATAACCTTAAATTTGATTTTAGAAACTACACTTAATACACACACTAAAAGTATCCCTTCTAATAGTACATTTATGAAGTTATCAGAGTATTAAGTTTATTCCAGTGTAAAGAAGTCAATTTTTGCTTCTCAAATATTTACAGCAGAATTAATCAATTTTCTGAGTTTTGCATAATTCCCAGGATAATTCAGACTTCAGAAAGGCTCATGTTGGTAAATAAACTCTGAATTTTATGTATAAGAGTCTATTTCACATTTTGCAGTTCATCCTGACAAAATATGGTAGGAAAATTCACCTCACATATTCCTAAAATATGAAAAATATGATGAAGAGACACTCGCAAAGAACAGCCAGAATTGAAACTGGGACCCCCGGCATTGTGGTACGCAGTGCCAACCACTCCATCATGGAGGTTAGTCCCCATGCAGTTGGAAGTTATGTGTTCCCCCCCCCTTCCACTGAGGACTCCCCGATGACATAGTAGCAATGTCCTCACCTTGTAATCTTTGCATACCCGGTTTAATATCTCTTGGAGGCATATAGTGGTTCGGATCCTGCTTTAAACTGTAGGTTCAGTTCTGCTTGACTTATCTGTGTATGAAGTGGATATATATATATATATATATATATATATATAAACACTTCGATTTCAACTCACCCATGTTGTCAGTGATTTCACAATGTACACAAAGTATTCATGAAAAATAATCTAACACGGTTATTTTTAGTGGTTTTTATTTTATTTTATCTGTGATGTTTCGTTTTGGTTTCCCAGAACTTTTTCAAGCTACACCAAGATATACATACAAGAACACAACTTTACATGGCTAGTCATTCTACACTTCTAATGCATGAATAACTGGTAGAAGTGTAGAGTGCTTAGTCATGTAAAGTTGTGTTGTTGTATGTATATCTTGGTGTAGCTTGAAAAAGTTCTGGGAAACCAGAACTGAAGTGTCACAGATAAAATAAAATAAAAACCACTAAAATTATCTGTGTTAGATTATTTTGCATCTACAAAAAGTGGTTATGCGAACCTTTAAGAACAACATAGATATTCACAAGGCTTTTGTGCATTTTCTAGGGTTAAACGCATACTACTTTGAACCCATGCTGATAATGTTCCTAACTGATATCAGTAAGAATACTTTAATATTGTAATGATTCAAAGTACTCCAGAACATTAATAAACTTTAATATGAGGATCATTTTTTAAAAAAGTGATTACTCAATGAATATGTTCACTGTTTGTCACTGGTAGCAAAAATTAATCACGGATTCAGGTAATGGCTTTATTCATGCCTCTACACGTGACATGTCACAGTTCCACATATTAACATGTGCTGGCAGCACTGTGCTGATGGTAGCCAAATTGGTAGCCAATATCCTCACGAAAAGAACCAATTGCGTTCATCAAAATTCACGTCTCACATGAAACAAATACTGTTAAGTGTCACAGAGAACTTGTGCAAGTTTGTGGTGATGAGGCACTTCACATCCAACATTGGTTAATTGGCTAGCCATTCTGAGACTGGGAAAGTTTCAACAAGCACCCAGCAACATTAAAGTGATCCTTCTGGTTGTCTATGACTACAAAGTAATTTTTCTTTGTTACACAGTACCAAAGAGAGTTACCGTGAACAATGAGTATTACAGCAACTGTCTGTGGAATCACCTTCGCCCAACTATTTGTTGGATACTACCAATGCTTCTGGCGAGACGTACGATTGTGCTGCACCACAACTCAAGGTGTATTTTGCAAATTCCGTGGGGCAACTGCTTGAGCAGTAGATGTGAAGAGTGCTAAAGCACCCATGTATAGTATGGACATGAGTTCTTGTAACTATGACTTGTTCCGAAAGTTACAAGATCCTCTACAAGGACGTCACTTCAAGTACATCGATGGCATAGTGCAGGCTTTAGGGCACACCTTCAGTGATATATGGAAAAACGATTCTGCTGACTCATGAGGAAATTGCCAGAAATTAGGCAACATATGCTATGCTCGGCCGGAGACTATTACATTAACCTCGTCCTCCACGATTATATAAGGAGGCAATTATGAGTATGTGATCACTAGAGGCATGCATATTTCATTTTTGACGAAAACACGAAATGTGAAATAACACATTGTAATGTTAATTTTTCATGTTTCTGGAAGGTGTGAGGTGCATTTTCCTACTCTGTTTTGTCACGAAATAATAATAATAATAATAATAATAATAATAATAAATTCTTTATTTCCGTAGACCCATATCCATGGGTGTGGAAAACGTCATACAATACTAAATATTACTAATGGAGTAAGATTACAATAAAAAGAACAAAATGCAAACACAAAAATACAAATAAATCATATGGGTTAAACATAAACAGTTATAAGTGTCACAAACTAAACTTGTAAAACAGATAATCCAAATATAGGAGACATACAATATCAAAAGAATTTAAATGCTTTAATTTACTAATCCAGTTTAACTATTGAAATTCATTGAGATTATATAGAGGTATATCTGTTAAATACTGTTTAATTTATTTCAAATGATAAGAAACGAACTGCAAAATGCGAAATAAACTCTTAAACACAAAATTTAGAGTTTATTTACAGACGCGACACTTTCTGAAGTGAGAATTATCCTGTGAGTTATGCAATTCACAGAAAATTGATTAATTCTGCTGTAAATATTTGAGAAGCAAAAATGGACCCCTTTATACAGGAATAAACTTAATATTCTGGTAACAGCATAAATGCGCTAATTGAAGGGATATGTTTATTTTATGTAATAAGTGCAGTTTTAAATCAAATTTAGGATTATGTTCACAATTTTAAAAGCAAAATGTCATTTCATATACTATTTTGATCCATTTTTTCACCGTTATAACACTGAAATTTTATTTTATTTACGGCTTTTGAACTCGAAATTGACTCTGTTTTGTACCGAGATTTTGCTTTCTATTATTTGCAAAAAATATGTGCCTCTAGTAATCACTAGACCTTGGATTTTTAGGTTCTAAAATATGTGCTTTTAGGTTCCTAAAATAGACTCTAAAAATCCTAAAATAGGTTCGTTAAAAACAAAATTTTACAAGAACCGTTTAATCAAATATTAATTTTCTAAACAAATTTTCATTTCTTTATATCCATTTCAAAATTATCTACAAATTATTACAATACTGCACTTGTGCTGTTAGAAAAAGTTACTTGTTGATATGAAAAATGAATTACGTATGTATAATTTGCTGCACAATATCAGGGTTGCTACTCACATGGAATTGCTTGAATTCTGGGAATTACACATGAATTACTGGCTCCGGAAGTTATGCATGAATAATTGGCCCTGGAAATTATTCATGAACTTTGGCAAAACACGACAAAAGGTACAACCGGATGTTTTCTCCATTCCAATTTTTTGTCTGTAGACGTGGAAAATTGCAACTTTTATTAATCCAAATCCCATTAAATTTATACAAGATTATAAATGCCCTGAGACAAGTTTCTCTCAGTTTAGATTTTATTTTTTTAATTTTTTTTGGGAAGAAAAAGAAAGCTACATGGAAAGTAAAACAAAATTTTCTCAATCTGTTAATTTTGTTATTGTCCTTTGCAGAACAATCTATCTGACAGACGGAAGATTATTACAAAATAATATATCTTGACATTGATTAGGTAAATTTTTTGGTACATTGGAATCATACAAACCCTTTAAATTGTTAATAACGGGTGATCAAAAAGTCCCCGAACCCAAACTTCAAAAAAAAATTTTCGCCGGTCATTATTATGATAATGTCAAAATTTCTGTGGAAGCTGGTTTGCGAGGGCACATGTTTCGTGCTACACGATGCAGAATAGGCACATTAATTGCAGTAATGCACTGGGCAATGTTGGTTTTCAGGGTATCTAAATTGTGGGGATTATTTTCGTACACTTTCCCCTTCAAATAACTCCACAATAAAAAATCGGGTGAGGTTAAATCAGGTGTTCTTGCTGGCCAAAGCCCTGATGAAATCAGGCGGTCATCAAAAAATTCACGCAGAAATGCCATGGTGGCATTGGACGTATGGCATGTTGCCCCGTCTTGTTGTGACCACACATCTCGTTCATTGGCATCCAAAAGCGTGATAAACTGCTATATAATGTCCTGGTACACAATAGAGTTCACTTGGTTTTCGAAAAAAATCGGTCCAATAATTCGTGACCTGGACACGGCACACCAGACACCAATTTCCTGCGAGTGGAGGAAGACCTTGTGTAAGATTTGTGGATTTTCTGTGGACCAGTAGCAAGTGTTCTGTGCATTAACATGATCTGACAAATGGAACCAGGCCTCGTCTGTGAAGTATACCTTATCAAGGACAGCAATATTGTTGTGAGTGAATTGTTGAAACCACCGACAGTACTTAATTCGATCACCATTGTCACCTGGTCCCAGTTGCTGAACCACTTTAACGTGGTATGGCCGTAATTTTAACTGTTTATGTGCCTTGTGTACTGAGCCATATGATATGCCCACCTGTTGTGATAACCGCCACAGTCCTTTCTGCGGTGATTGTTGTAATTGTGCGGCGACGTCTTCCAAAACATCATTGGTCACAACTAATGGGCACCCACTATGCGGCTTATCGTGTACACTACCATGTTCACGAAATCTCTTGATGAATGCATGAAGAGTTGATTTACTCACAGAAAGCCCGAAACGCCTCTCAAATTTCTCGTTCGCAGCACTGCATGATGTCGTTTTCAAATACTCCTCTAACAAAAACACATGCTCCTCCCCCGACAAACTCATCCTTGCAACTGGCGTGATTATTTTGTTACCAGCACGGCTCGTAGTTGATTTCCTCGCCACGACTGCTAGCGCCACTCCCCAGCGCCATCTCTTGTGTCGTGTACAGCCAAGACCCTCGCAAACCAGCTTCCACAGAAATTATTACATTATCATCATAACGACCAGCGAATTTTTTTTTTGAAGTTTGGGTTCAGAGACTTTTCGATTGCACTGTATTTTTGTGTGTGGAAGGGATGGTGAGAGTGGGTAATATGAGATTGGAATAGAAAAAATATCTGCTTGTATCCTTGAATTTTTGGAAAGTTTGCCTTGAAAACAAGGAATTATACTTGAATTTTAACATGGTTCTAGTGACCACTATTAATCTTTTTGCATTAGCCACACTAAAACTCTACCTTTGTCTGTGAAAATCTGTGCTGAAAATTATCTTTCAACAGAAACATAGTCAGTAGTGCAATTGTAATCAAGGGGTTCCAGGTTTGATACCCGGTGGAGGCACATAGTGGTTCGGATCCCACTTTAAACTGTAGGTCCAGTCCCTATTAGCCTTACTGTGCATAAAGTCTACTTAAAACACCAAATCAATCAATCAATCAAAGCAAATTTGAATGCTGAAACCTCGCAAGGTGTGAATGCCAAAAAGGACCAAACTGACACGAGAGTGAGCAAGGCTCAGAAATTTTCATTTGAGACTTTGCAGACAGTAGAGACGATTAGGTGCCAGAACTGAGAATGCGAAGGAAAGGGGGGGGGGGGCAAGGACAGTTTACTTTATCTTAGTAGGCAAGGCTTAGCATCAAAAGTCTACAGTGCAGGGGTAAAAAGTAGGGGGGGAACTGTCCCCGTTCGCCGCCACTATCTGCAGCTAACAGTGACGTCAGACATTTTTTGTTTTGTTTAAAGCTTTGATAAACATCATATACTTGGAGGGAGGGAAATCGACAGAAAACATGTTTGAAACATGCTAGTCAGTCATTGAATTATTTCACCACCAAACTTAGTAAATACCTCTGCGAAATATAAGAATCCTGTAAAACCTAAAAATATATAAAAACCTAAAAAAAGGTTTAATTTAGGCACATAAACCTAAAATAGGTTCTAACAAGTAAAATAGGTTATTTTAGGCACTATAAAACTTAGTCAGTTGTTTCGTTTTTTTATGAAACGCCGATATAACTTAAAAACACTAAGTTGCTGACCAAGGCAGTTTATTAAGATAAAAACACTTAACAGGTAACGTTTCGACCCTGCATCAGGGTCTTCCTCAGACGAAGAACTAAACTAAAATAAAATAAAAAAATTAAAAAAATCCTGTTGTGTTTTTATCTTAATAAACTGCCTTGGTCAGCAACTTAGTGTTTTTAAATATGGAAACAAGGCTTAATTACATTATGATATAACTTGTTATTTCTTATTTACCTGCAAAGGAAAAAATAGGTTAAAAACCTAAAATCCGATGTCTAGTAATCACTTTTATGAAATGATCCTTGTACATAAATTTTGCATTGTAAGTATCATAATTTCATATCCGAGGATATTTTAATAATAACATCAATTTCTTCCCACAATGATGTGAAACTAATGAAAATTACGCCCTTTGCTGATTTCTGGAATATTTAGACTAAGGGGAAGTTTCGCATGGCGTTTTGCAGACTTCTCAAGACATCTGGATTCCAGAAAAGAATCCTCCAGCATCAGTGATTAAATTCCATTGGTACTGGAATTGGCTAACCCTAGTGATTTTGTATGTGGGAGAGTGTAAATGCATTCGCAATTATTATTTTTAAAAGCATAGAAGAGAACCACTTACATGTCGCAGGAAGTATATGTAATCCACATCTTTCATGAACTGCGTCTGGTGAGTAACCAAAACTCTTGTTTTTGTTCTCAAGAATCCTTGAATGCACTCTTCCATCAGCTCGTTCCCAACAGCTGTGTCTACTGCAGAAAGGGGATCATCTAGTAGATAAATATCTGCATCCCGATAGACAGTTCTGAAAATATATGTATATTTTTAAATATTAGGATGAAAAAGGGTGCTGTTAATTTATTGAAACAGTGAAATTTGAGGTTCAAACAGGGGTGCAAATGTTCAAACACTGATCTGACAAGACAACCTTTTTCTTTCGTACCAAAAATAGAATAGAATAGAAAATTCTTAATTTCCTACAGAGCAAGATTGAGCTTTAGTCTGCTCTACCACCTAACTCTGGACAATTAGAACAAAGGTACATGTACATAAATAATACTCAAATGATTTAACATACATGAAATGAATCAACATAAATAAGCATAAATGAAGATCATGTAGCCTATATAGAGTGAATTTCAGGAATTTTCATTCACTTGGATCATGAAGTCATGTATATGATAGTGATCAAATTGTCTTTTAAATGAACTCACAAAATGATAAATAGTAACATTGACTGTTAATTTTAAAATACACAAAGAAACAAAAACAGGTTGTTATATATTTAAAAAGGTATCAGTTTAGTGATGTGACAAAGTAGGGACTTTACCAATTCCTGTGTCTCTTAAACTAAATCCAATTTAACAGATTCAAATTTATGTATGATTATCTAACAGAACCACTGTGATATTTCCAACATTCCAAATATCTGAATACGGTGGAACATCAATTCAGCAATTGGTTCCAATAGTGTGTCTAAAACCTCATATTGGATATTGGGGGAAAAAACGAAAAAAAATATGCCCCCCTCTGCCTGCATCTTTTTGGAGGTGTGCACTTATCCCCTGGTACCTGAATATTAACCCAGGGTGTCACTTCCATGAATTTTTACAGATTCCCTCATTTAAATTTGATTTAACCTTTATTTTCTATTTCTTTGTTTACAGTAATTAACTGTGGCATTGACATAAATGCTGCAGTGTGAAGAACCAAATTTGTTCGGTTTTTCTGAACAAACTTGGCTTTACAGTATTCTACAAGTAGATAAGTAAGATTAATGTAAAAGTTAGTAAGAGTAGGAGGTAGATATATGTTAGTGATTAACATTAATAATATAAATACAGATACAAAATTACATAAACGTGTAATTGGTTGGGTGATATTGTGTTAAAATAGATTATCTGTATATGTGTGTAGTGTGTATTAGTGTTTATATACTTGTAGTTTGTTTATGAATGAGATGACTATGTTAAAGTATGTAATACTTTATATAGTGGGATATTAATATTAACCTTGAGGTTTAGTTATTATTGTTATAAATGAAGAAGGGGGTTGAAAGAATGAGTGGTGATTGAGGAAGGATACTTGCGGAAGACCAGGAGGAGGGGGTCAGGCTGGGATGAACATCAGTATTCATTTCTTTAATTTCTTTTTTAATTTAAATTTTTGGGTGCATCAGCACTTAAAGGCTATTTTGTACCCATCACGTTATATGGAGTCCAGTCCCTTACCAGAACTAAAATAACTGTAACGTCGTTATCTAAAATGTTAAAATATTCTGACTTCGGTCAGAAGATGAGGCTGTAAAGGGGCCCTCAACACACACAAGGACAAAACACAGGACAATACAAACAGTACTACGAAGATTATGCTGGTTGCAGGTCCAGACGCCAGAGCCTCGTTAGTCTGCAAAATGCAGTCCAGGGTGTACTATGTGGAAGTGAGGTTGACAATGTGGAAGAATTACCCCTTACACCAATAGGAACATTTTCAGATGGGTGGCAACCCTGCATATGAATGATAGATTAACTTTGCGTTGGTCACGCATGGTTTCTAGTTCCTGGTGTGTGGTTTTAACATTGTTATTTATCAATGATTGTTTTTGTCAACATCCCCCTGTCTAGCTGAGTTTCTAACTTTCCTCTTTTATACCACGATTTTGTTTTCAGTGTTAGTAAGATCTTCGAGCCGCTAGGGAAGGTTCGTTTAAGCCACTTGCTGTCTGAGTCCATGCGCATCTCTTGGCTACCTATTTTTTTACTGAAAATCCAGTCTACCTTTCTGTGCCTGAATAACTAATAGTGCCTCTTTATAATTTTAAATAATTTCAATTTTTATAGCTTTATAGAATCTGTAGTGTTGAAAGAAAGTACCTAATCGTAATAATTGAGGATTTGGCATTCTAGACCAGTGGTTTCCAACTTCAAAAGGTCCGAGGGCCAAAATTATATCCAGCAGTTGATAGGCGGGCCGCATTTTTTTTTGGGCGGGGGGGGATTAAAAATTACAAAAATTGTAAGTACTGAACTGAAAATGTAGTACTCTAGCTTGACCTAAATTTCTAAAATGAGGCAATAAAACAATGGAATCACAAATCAAAATTCTATAATTACAATTTATTTCACAAAAACCCAATACCAACTTATTGATGAATTGAAAGAAATTAAAGACCCACCATACAAATAAGAATACTTCATAGTAAGTGTTCAATGTGAAAATTGAGCCCGATCTGCTTCTTTTATTAAAGTTGTATTTGAATTTTTGTATTTGAATGTCTCAGAAGGGGAAGGAGTGAAGAATCTGCCAGTCTGCTTCTGTAGCGGTTCTTGATAAACTTCATTGAAGAAAAAACACTTTCACACGTGTATGTGCTGCCGAACATTGATGTCATTCTTTGCTCAAAACTACGAAGGTTTGAAAAGCGTTCCTTTATAAGGTATTTGAAAAACTCTGGCCCCTTTTCTTGCCTAGTTGGAAGGAACACATCGCCTTGCAAATCACGCAATTCAGGTTCGAGAGAAGCTATTTTCATTTTCAATCTTACGTTTTTTGGAGATATTGCTCATTTCGATATTTGCACAAACTTTAACAATCAGTCACAGTACAATCCGAGTTGGAACACTGGAAACCTCTTCGTACTTCGTAAGTAGTAAAACAGATCTCGATAGCGCCGCAGTTTGTTTCTAAACACAAAGAGTGAAGCCTTCGCGGAAGCAGGCGAGTTCATTCCACATAACGAAGGGGTGGAATGCATCGTGTGAAGAGAAAGTTATGTCACTTTAGATTCTTCTGATGATCATTATTGACTGCAAAATCAATTCTACCTGTGATATGGTCTTTCTTCACAGAGCTTCCGTTCTTTCAGTAAAAATATAACGTATTTTAATAAAAATAAATAAAATTAACGTATTTTGCAAACTGGCTTCGCGGGCCGCAGAAAAAGGCAACGGGGGCCGCATGCAGCCTGCGGGCCGCCAGTTGGAAACCCCTGTTCTAGACCATTAATTTAGCATATTTTAAAAACCCGGTCTCTGGCACCATGCGCGACCATTCACATAATTTTTCTCATGTGACCCACAAAGTGTTAATTAAATGTATAAAGATAAATACCTAGCCAAATTAACTCTCGCCCTTTGGCCACCACTCAATGAAGCTCCCTTCTCTCCAACATACGTCATGTCCCCATGAGGCAATTTCTGAATGTCCGGTCTCAACGCACACACCCTCAGTACTTCCGCATACTTATACAGATTGAAATTCTGGTCAAATATGACATTCTGCCTCAATGTTGCAGGGTAAATCCAGGCTTCTTGACTGAAAAAGGACAGCGATCCCCTTACTTGCAAGTTCCCAGAATAAGGCAATAATTCCTTCATCAAAAGTTGAAGGAAGCTAGTCTGAAATTATACAAACATAACAATCACATATAAGAATAAGATGACCTCATGGCTCTACAGTTCGTAAGGGCCTTGGCCTATCTCCCGACTACCAGTTTTAATCCCACAATCCTATCTAGAGGTGTGGAGTTCTTCAACCGGTAATGGGGTGACGTGGGGTCAGCACATAGAACCCCCAGTCATTATAGGAGATTCTTATGAGCAGGTTACTCACTAGTAGCTCCCCAATTTCCTCATGATGGTGGGTTGCCACCAGCCCTATACACAGGCCAAAAACCCAGAGACTGAACCCAGGCAGATTTGAACCCATGCCATCCTGCAGTCGGAGCCAAAGCACAGTGCCTTAGACCGCAAGGCCATGGAGAAGGACAAATAAGAACAAGTTAATCAGAGTAATATGTACAGCATAGAAATAGGGCTGAGCTGATTGCCCAATATCATTATTAGTATCGAAAAGTATCGTTTGTATACATAACTCTTAAGCAGCTTTCAGACTGAAGCAACAAGCGATACATGTTGCTTGGTTTGACTGATTGATTGATATGGTTCAGGGTATCTACTAAAATAACAAATCCAATATTCTTGACATTTTCGTGACCTTTTTTAGTTTTCCTGAACCTTTATTTATTTGACTCCTACTTAGGTAAAGTTGGAAATTAGCAATTAAGAAAATAAATATTTATTTAATCAAAAAACCCTTCTAAAAGGACAGTTAAGATGAACACTGAAGCTGTATTTAACAAGAGAAATACACTTGCTTTATATAATAATGCATCCAGGACTGCATTTGGCAGACTAGCAAGGCTCTGGTATCTGGACTCACAGCCAGTAAAATCTTATGTGGGGCTTGTGTTGTCGTCCATATATATTTGTGATTCTCCCTTCATCCATCATATCTTACCACCATTCACTCTCATCTTCGCGCTTTGCTGAAAATGGGCAGAAGAGTGAAGTAAATTAAATCAATCAATCAGTCATTATGATAGCAAAAATTCTTCAGTACTATTATCATTTCTTGACGGGATATTAGCCAATATGCTTCACAGATAAATAAAGTAAAGTTCTGCTACATTTTTAAAGTGGCACACACGTAAAACATTTTCGTACATTCAGGCTATGTTCTCATACTCAACTTTCCATTCATTTGTTAGCAGACACCACACAGTACTTCATAATTCCAAGAAATCATTTCTTTATAAATATTTTATCCAATCTCATCTCTAGAATCTTACATTTTATGTGTAAAATGTTACACACATAACACTGGAATGCCCTCAATATAGAGATGTCATAATTAGATGTAAGCGAGTTGCTAAGTTTTTCTGCAAAATTTACTTGTATAAGTTCTGGGAACTCGTTTCCAAACTCAGTAAAGCAGCAATAAAAATTTTCAGATTGAGTTCCCAAGCTGATGTCGGCAGAGGCCACCAAAATTAATAGAATCTCTACAAGTACCTCTATAAAAAGTTGGTAACTGTAGGAACATAGTGTACGTTTTAATTGTAGAATTGTATAAACTTACTCAAACAATTAAGTTTCACACAAACCACAAACATGTATAGCATTTTCGTCTTCGCTTGACACACCTGCACAAGAATTATGTGACCATCACATCATGCAGAAACACGACACCTGATGTAACTTCATCAGAAAAATCCTGACAGTAGAGCCTTGTTTGAGTTTCTTGCCTTTGGAAAGACCAACTTGCGCTTGGGTGCTGCTTTCATTATTTGATGAGTTTTTCTGCTCTGTACGGTGATTCTGTTAAGATAGCTGTCTATCCAAGTAGTTTCGAAGATCTTGTGTTCTCTTGATCTACGTTTGGAAAAGGCACAATTAATTGAGGACTTGTAACTTTAGAGGAGGATGATGCTGGTTCCTAAGCAGAAATGTCGAAGGCTGAATAAAAAGGGTTGAAGCAGTTTCTGTTGTGGCAGCATCAGGAGCAAGCTGAATGCTGAATATCAGTTGTTGCAGAAGGCAAGAAGTCTGCTTCACTAACCACATTACTGTCAACTGGGGTAGTACCCGTTATGCCCCACTCCATCATGCCCCAACATCACATTACCAGGTTACTCGATCGTAACACAAAGTGTGTGAATTGAAAATGACTACATGACCTGTTTTATGATATCCGACAAGCATGCTGGACAGATAATATAAGCATGTATTCACAATAATAACCCCATTGTAACTTACAGCAGCAAATAGTTTGCCGGATTATTGCAACAGAGGTGAAAAATGTTTGTACATTCCGTTCTTCCTGGAACACAGTCTCGAACTGAGACCAGCGGTTGTCCAGACAAAGAGTACTGTTCTGATGAAGTTCCAAGAACATCAGATGAATAGCGCCACTTACATGGCAAAAACCCCGTTACCCTGGCTTGCCTTGCCTTCCCATATATAAATATATAGGAATAGGATGAGAAAAGGTGCCAGAAGGGCAGATAAACACAAATTAAGAAGGAGACAGTAAACACTTACCACACAAAAAGAAAAAGTTTGATATTTCGCGACCCAGGTCGCATTATCAATGGAGAAGAAAGATCGTGGCTACGAAGAGTAGAGGCCGTCAGTATTCTCTCTCTATCTCTCTCTCTCTCTCTCTCTCTCTCTCTCTCTCTCTCTCTCTCTCTCTCTCTCTCTCTATATATATATATATATATATATATATATATATATATACTATTTATTTTTGTGTGGTAAGTTTTTACTGTCTCCTTCTTCATTTGTGTTTTGGATAGAATGAGAAAGAGTGCCAGAAGGGCGGATAAACAAAAATGGCATAGGAGACAGTAAACACGTACCACAATTGAAGAAAAGTCTGATATTTTGAGGCTATAGCCTCATTGTCACATGTAGGTAGAAAGAATTGAATGTGCCTCTACGCTTTTGTTTACTTCCATTCTTTCTACCTACATGTGACAATGAGGCTATAGCCTCGAAATATCAGACTTTTCTTCAATTGTGGTACGTGTTTACTGTGTCCTATACCATCATATATATACAGGGTGACTGGTAATTAGATTTATTCCCTGAAAGGGGTTAAAGTAGAGACAATTTGCAATAAATTTGACAATATGATATCCCGTCCGAAAATTAGTAGTTTTCGAGATAATCGAGGTTCAATTGTTTTTTTTTTTAAAAATGACAATTTTCCACATAAAAAGCTGAATTGAGAAAAAACTGCTCATTGTATGGAACTTATTTCAGCGTTTTCTGATAGCTAACAAATAAGTGGTTCGTTGAAAAAAAAAGTTTTTCCCAAATAACAATCACATATAAGTAACGGGTGGGTCTAAACTTACAAGTGATGACAAAAAAATGCACTCTTAGTTTACTTGGCAATGTATTAATAACAAAAATGGTATGACACGAAGCGTACAAATTACGTAAATTACTTCCTTGTGTCATCAGCTATCCAACAAGGTACAAATGTTGCTAACATTCACATTTGTGTACAAGAAATAATACTTCATTCATCTTCATGTGAATGGAATCAATGAACAATACAATTAAAGAACATTACACGTCTTGCACAAAGTTGGCACCTCCGTTACGAATGCGGGCATGCAGGTTTTTATGGACATTTGTTCTCTTAACTCGTGATGTGATGGTGTCCTTGGTGTGTTGACCAGCTGTTAAGATCCTCTCCCTGAGCTCTTCTTGCGAGTTTACCGGTGTCTTGTCATGTGGCTCCAAATGTAAAAGTTGCAAGGCTTCAAATCAGGGGATGGAGCCGGCCAGGGAATCGAGCCACCTCGGCCAATCCATTTTTTGGGTAATTTTCATCCAGCCACTGTCGCACGCCCAGGCAGAAGTATGGATGGGCGTAATCAACAATCATTTGATCGAGCCATTTTTCCTGCCCCAAATCTTAAATGGCATCACTTATGAACATTTTTTGAGGAACGGGATGGCAATGTTGTTGGAGGATGTGCCTCTAGCTACAAGACGTGACATGATTTATCATCATGATGACTACCCAGCTCGATCCCCTGATCGATTTGATGCCTTGCGACTTTTACATTTGGAGCCACATGACAAGACACCGGTAAACTCGCAAGAAGAGCTCAGGGAGAGGATCTTAACAGCTGGTCAACACACCAAGGACACCATCACATCACGAGTTAAGAGAACAAATGTCCGTAAAAACCTGCGTGCCCGCATTCGTAACGGAGGTGCCAACTTTGAGCAAGACGTGTAATGTTCTTTAATTGTATTGTTCATTGATTCCATTCACATGAAGATGAATGAAGTATTATTTCTTGTACACAAATGTGTATGTTAGCAACATTTGTACCTTGTTGGATAGCTGGTGACACAAGGAAGTAATTTACGTAATTTGTACGCTTCGTGTCATACCATTTTTGTTATTAATACGTTGCCAAGAAAACTAAGAGTGCATTTTTTTGTCATCACTTGTAAGTTTAGACCCACCCGTTACTTACATGAGATTGTTATTTGGGATAAACTTTTTTTTTCAACGAACCACTTATTTGTTAGCTATCAGAAAATGCTGAAATAAGTTCCATACAATGAGCAGTTTTTTCTCAATTCATCTTTTTATGTGGAAAATTGTCATTTTTTAAAAAAACAATTGAAACTCGATTATCTCGAAAACTAATAATTTTCGGACGGGGTATGATATGGTCAAATTTATTGCAAATTGTCTCTACTTTAACCCCTTTCAGGGAATACATCTAATTACCAGTCACCCTGTATATATATCGAGCAGGGAATGCAAAGTTGCTCTTCATGCATGTATAATCTACTTGTTATTGTTATCTTGTTCTCAGCAAAGTTTAAAATGTTCATTAGTTTGTTAGTAAATAATTCAACAGTAACCCGATTAAATCTAATTATTATCAACTGTATCTTTTATTATTCAAACATGAATAAAGATGTCATTGTAATTGCTGGTTGATTTACAGTCTAAATTTTAATTAGTTAAAGTTGTTTATAATTATACCTTTCCAGAGCCATTGGGACCTATTACAGCCACTAAACTTCCTCTCTGAACGTTCATGTCCTTCAGTTTCAAAGTATCTTTGTGTCCTTGTTGTGTGAACCACCTGGCTTTCACTTGATCCACAATTATAGCATTCTTGTAATCCATGTTGTCAATGTTGTGAGGGACATCATCATCAAACGTGTCAGGTGTTTCCATTTCAACTTCTTCATGAACCAAAAATGTCTGCAGCAAAAAAAATTATCAGCGAGTTAAATACTATCACATTCTATTACAAAATAATGCAATGCACTTTACTTTGTGAATGGCTTTTCTTCTTTAGGCAATGTCCCATCCCAGTTCGCAACAAATATTATTAAAAATAAGGTATTTTTCTTTCTTAATTTTTTTTAAATGTACAAAACTTCTGACCCTCGAAAGAAATGTATCAATTCAAATGTGATTTTAGTTTTCATTGCAGTATATACATATATTGACCATATTTATATTTTGTTGATTTGTTGGTTGATTTAGTTTATTTTAATTCGCATTTTGTGCCTCTTGGCTAATTTGCAAAGATGGGGATGAGTGATGAAATGATGAAATTGATGAATGGACATTCACAAACAACCAAATCCAACTGGGATTTGAACCTGGGACCCTTGGCATCGTAGCACGATGTGCTAACCACTCGGCCACAGGGTCGGGCATATTTATATCTAAGTACATAATAATATGTATATATAGTCGTGTATGGGTCTGTGTGATATTCTTGTAATGAATACTTGAAGTGAGGGAGATGTAGGAAGATGGAAAGGAAAACATGGTGTGCGATCAAGCTGACCTCTGGTGGTAGAATTCTGAAGTAGTAGAATTTTCCCACGAGGGAATACTTTGCAAGAAGGGGAATTACAGAAGGGAATTTAGTACCTAGTGTAACGCTGATGATGGTTTAGTGGGAGAAGATTATATACTGCTGGACAAAAAAAAACAGACACCTTAATATTTGACATCTGAATTGCAATTACTTATGAATAACACTCTCAGTTAAGTATTGAACAATTGAACATTCATTATTGAGCATTTTCCATAGTTTTTCCGTTTATTATTTATCTATTTATTTATTTATTTACTTGTATTTACTTATTTGGAACACCTAGTAGGCTCAAAATTAATTTCATGCAATTTTGTTTTAATTTATAAATTTTCAATTCCTGTTGATGTTATTTTGATTAATGTCTAGAGAGGCATGAATTTTCGTTCATAGTAACCATAGTAACAGATATTATTGACATTGTAATTGCTGGTGTTTTTCTTGCAAGTGTATTCTAAGTTTGCTAGCTTGAAAATGAGATGTGAAGAGGTAGTAAAAGCAGTAGCTCTTCATGATGATGGTCGTAGTGTGTGCTATATTGCTAGGGTGCTAAATATAGCATGAAGTACTATCCATGAAGCTCTCAGATGGTATGATGCAACTGGTTCCTATTGTAGAAGACCGGGTTCTGGTCAGAAACGATGCACAACAGCACGGGAAGATCGTTTCATGCATATCATAGTCTTAAGAGACCGTCATATGACTTCAAATATTGTGGCAGGACATTTCAGAAATGTTCATAGAGCTGTGGTTTCTTCACAAACATTTCGTAGAAGACTGAATGAAAGTGGTTTATCATCTCGGACGCCGGCTACAGGTCCCAGGTTGTTAGCACGTCACCGGAAGCGAAGACTGGAATTTGCTAAACAACACTTACATTGGAATGTGGAGCAGTGGAAACGGTTTTATTCTCCGATGAGTCAAAATTCAACCTACGTTCATCAGATGGGCGTGAACATGTGCATAGAAGACCTTATGAGCGTTATGCACTATGTTGTTTTATTGAAATAACACCCTTTGGAGGTGGTGGTGTCATGGTCCATTGGAGGTATTTCTTTGCAAGGACATACAGAGTTGGTTCTGTAGACAATGGGACAATGACAGCTCTCAGGTATATTTCAGAATGTTTGGCAGATCATGTAGTACCATATGCACCATTCATACGCCCAGATTTTGTTTTTATGCATAACAATGCATGTCCTCACATTGCAAATATTGTCACGGAGTACCTGGACGAAGTTGGGATTATGCGATTAGAATGGCCACCATAAAGTCCGGACCTAAATCCAATAGAGCATGTCTGGGATCAACTCAAACGAAATATATCAAAAACCGCACAATAGTTCCAGAAACAATTGAAGAGCTAAGATGTGATATTCAAGAAGAATGGGAGCAATTGGACCAAGAAGTGATTGGCAACCTTATTCGAAGTATGCCACGGCGGTTACAAGCTGTAATTGATGGCAGGGGAGATAACACCCGCTACTAGACAGTTTATATACCCCACCAGTACCAGTTAACAATATTTAAAAAAATGTTGCTAAGATTTTTTTTTCTATTTTTTTTGGTAGTTTTCTGTAACTTTCGTTTATGTTCTAATTTAACTTATTAACAATACATTTTAATTTGCTTTCTGTTGAATGTATTCAGGTTTTCTTATTTCCAATAATTTCTGCAACATTTATTTAGCCTTCGAATCAGAATTTATGCGTTATCACAAAAAATGCAAGTGTCTGTTTTTTTTTTTGTCCAGCAGTATATACAAATATAACTATGCACTTTATCATCAACGTTATAAACGTATCAAGTGATCAGTTGAATTCTCTTCGACTGACACTGGGCATTTTGGAGTTACAGGGCACCAAAAGTTCCTGGTTGGATGAAACAAATGAGCATCGGATAAACAGCATGTTGCCAAATATACTGTAAAATGGGGAAGGGAGAGAGAGATGAACAGTTACTGGATAAAAGTTGTACAATAGTACACAAAACCTGGAAAATTAGTACACAAAACGCTGCATAAACATGCCAATAAAAACAACTAACAAAAATGGATGTATGCTTGGCAACGTTGTAATGGGAGAGCGATTAGTGGACAGATAGAGGTATGTACCAAAAAGTAGGTCAGCTTTCAGTTGGACCTGTGATCAGTATAAACAATAGGAGCATCCCTTCCAGGTATCCCCAAAGCTCAACCAAACACCCCTCAGCTAAGAATATCCACATCAAGCACTGCTTGTAATATTACAGACAAATTGAAATGCAACAATAATTGTGCAATTATCAGTTCCAGAGGGCAGTCAGTGCAGAATATCAACAGATCCAAGTATGCTGACAGTGTTGCAACCTTCCAAACCTGAGGCAGAAGATTCTAGATATGCTGGGAGAATATACTTACGAAATTGAAGTGTATTTGATTGTGGTAACAAAGTTATTCCAAACCTACAAACATGCTGCAACTACTTTTTATTCAACCCTTGCATTCACTAGTGGTTATGAAAACTTTTAAAAACATAGTGCCATGCACAAGGGATAGTTTCACCTTTTCATTTATACAGTAGTTCATGTCCCTGCATGAAGTGGCTTTGGGGTTCATTCAACCTCTAATTCAGGGTGTCTACAATTTCATAAAAAACAAAATTCACTGACATTTTCAGGTTTTTCCAGACCAAGAACCAAAATTTTACAATGTGTAAGAAGGTGTTTTAGCTAAACACAACACTTAGAATTCCACTTAACAAAGTTTTTAGAATATTTACTTCACATGAAAAGTGATAACAAGATGGGAACTCAACAGAAATTGACTGTTGTAAAGAGGTATCAGGGGTGAACTTTTATGTAATACTTGTACAGATTGACTTATGGTCAACAAAGAATTCTTTATTTTAATGAAAATCATAAACAATTATAGCATAAATATGACATAATTATAGTCAAATTTAGTAATATTATCTATACTGCTGGACAAAAAAAAACGGACACTTGCATTTTTTGTGATAACGCATACATTCTGATTCGAAGGCTAACTAAATTATTGGAAATATATTCAACAGAAAACAAACTTTGAGGATATTCTACATACATAACTAACTAACTAACTCTCTAGCCTTCTTAAACCCGAAGGTTCATGGCTGCAGCAACACAGGCCTTCCATCTGTCCCTATCTTGAGCAAGATCTATATACTCTTTTCCATCCCTACTGATTTCCTTTAGGTCCATCTCAACGTTGTCCCTCCATCTTCGTCTTGGCCTTCCTACAGGTCTCTTACCATCAGGTTTCCCAACAAGAATCCTGTAAACTCCTCGTTCCTCTCCCATTCGTGCCACATGGCCTGCCCACCTAAGTCTTCTTGATTTAATTATTCTAATAATATCTGGACATGAATACAAATTATGTAGTTCTAAATTATGTAACCTTCTCCACTCACCTGTCTCCTCATCCCTTTTAGGTCCAAATATTTTCCTAAGGATCTTATTTTCAAATACTCTCAATTTATGTTCCTCTTTTAATGTAAGGGACCAAGTTTCACACCCATATAATACTACAGGCAAAATTACGGTTTTGTATATTTTAACTTTTAGATTCTTAGATATTAAACGAGAAGACAAAAGTTTATGAAGAGAGAAGTAACATGCATTTCCTGAATTAAGCCTACTTTTTATTTCCTCTTTAATATAATTTTCATTTGTTAATATTACTCCTAAGTATTTGAATTTGGAAACTGTTTCAAACGAGTTATTATCAATAATTAGATTTTGATTATTACCTAACACTTGGTTTCGGCCTGTAAGCATATATTTAGTTTTCTCTTTGTTAACTTCCAAACCTATCTCTTTAGCAGTTTTGAAAAATATTTTAGCATTATTCTTAATTGTATTCACATCATCCCCCAGTAAGTCTACATCATCTGCATATGCTAACAACTGAGTCACACCATTTAATTTTAGTCCTTCTTTAGTTTCTTTTACCTTCCTTACAGCATATTCTAAGGCAAAATTAAAGAGCAATGGAGATAATGCATCTCCTTGTTTTAACCCATCATGAATTGTAAATTTGTCAGACATATTAATACCCACACGAATTTTACTTTCTGTTTCACTGGTGCATATTTTTATCATACTAACAAGCTTCTTAGGTATTCCAAACTCTACTAATATATTATATAATTTATCTCTTTTGACCGAATCATATGCTTTTTTGAAATCAATGAATAGCTGATGGACATTTTGATTATATTCCCACTTTTTTTCAAGTGTCTGTCTGATGTGAAAAATTTGATCTGTAGTTGATCTGTTACGTTTAAATCCACATTGATAATCACCTATAATTTCATTAGCATATGGGGTGAGTATTGTTAAAAGAATGTTAGACAATATTTTGTATGTTGTTGAGAGTAGAGAAATTCCACGGTAATTATTGCAGTTCATTTTATCACCTTTTTTAAACACAGGAACAATTATGGATTCTTTCCACTGTTGAGGGATTTCTTCTTTATTCCATATTAAACAAATTAATTTATGAATTTGACATATTAATGAATTTCCACCATATTTAATTAACTCAGCTGGTATTAAATCAATGCCAGGTGCTTTGTTATTCTTAAGCCTTTTAATAGCATCTTTAACTTCAGTCAAGTTAGGTTCTGGAACTAAAGGTTCTGCTGTGTGTACTTCATTTACTTCTGATTTATCTCCTACATGGACATTTAAAAGGTCATTAAAGTAGTTCTTCCATCTATTGAGAATATCGCTTGGGTCAGCTAGAAAATCACGGTATTTATCTTTTATCAAGTTTACTTTAGGTTGCCACCCCTTTCTAAATTCATTTACACCTTTATATAAATCTCTGATATTTTTATTTTTGCTGTTTGTTTCAATTTCATTAATTTTGCTTTTCAAGTAATCTCTTTTTTTACTTCTAAACGTGCGGTTAACTTCTCGCTTTATTGTATTATAATTGCTTAGATTTGTATCATCAGAGTTATTTAACCACCTAAGTCTAGCCTGATTTCTTATTTCTATTAGATTATGACATTCATTATCAAACCATGGCTTACTTTTTCTTGGTTTATGGTATCCTATAGTTTCTTTAGCTGCTGATTCTATTGCATTACGTATGTGCTCCCAATTCTTATTTACGTCCGTTTCATTTATATTTTCATCATCATTTAAATCCTGCAAAACCTCAAATCTATTTGACAGTTTAATTTGGTAATCTTTCTTAATTCTTTCATCAGCAAACTTTCCTGTATCAAATTTTATAACTTTTAGATTTTGTTGCTTATGATTTATCACTGAGAGTCTTTCTCTTAATTTAGCAATTACTAAATAATGGTCACTGGCACAGTCAGCACCTCTATGTGTACGAACGTCAATTATACTAGTATGCCTTCTCTTATCAATGAGAATATGATCTATCTGATTATGAGTTTTACCATCTGGAGAAGACCAGGTATATTTATGGATATCTTTATGTTTAAAAGTGGTACTTTTCACAATTAAATTCTTTGAGGTTGCAAAAGTAATCAATCTTATACCATTATCATTACTTAATTCATGAAGACTTTCTTTACCAATTGTGGGTTTAAATGTATCTTCTTTGGCAATTTGTGCATTACAGTCACCTAACAGAATTTTCATATCATACTGAGAAAATTTATCAAAGACATGTTCTAACTCTGTATAAAAATCATCTTTAGTATTATCATCTTTATCTTCCGTTGGTGCATGTATGTTTATTAAAATAATTTTACACCACCTACCCTGTAAAACTGCATATGATATCCTATCATTAATAAATTCTACTGTTTTAAGAGCCGAGATAATTCTATTATTTATGAAAAAGCCTGTTCCAAAATTATGATTTTCAGTACCACCATAGAAAAAAGTATAATTTTTAGTTTTACAATTCCCTTCTTCTGGCCACCTAACTTCCTGGACAGCTACTACATCTAATTTTAACTTCACTATCTCATTAACTGTACACTGAAATGCCCCAGGCCGGTAAAGGCTCAGAACATTCCAGGTGCCTAATTTAATATCCTTATTCCTAACATAGATCTTATCCTTAGTCCAGGGACCTCCCAAAGTAGTCCCCACCCGGAGATCCGAACGGGGGACTATTTTACCTCCGGAATATTTTACCTTGGGAACATCCATGGCCTTATATTTCTGTTTCTTGACATGTCTTTTTACAGTGCAGAGTTGTCAGCTCTACGCCTAACCCCCGATATGAATGGAGGAACTACTACACAAGACAAACACAAACATATTAGACAGCACAAATACTACACAAGACGAACACAAACACATTAGACAGCATAACTACTACACAAGACACACACAAACACATCACAACTACTACACAAGACACACACAAACACATCACAACTACTACACAAGACACACACAAACACACCACAACTACTACACAATATAAAAAACAAACACACACACACACACACACACACACACACACACACACAAAATTCCACTTGTTTACATTGGAAAATTATATATATATATTCAGCACTATAGCAGCACAATGTGGGGAGCGTATATATATGCCATTCACACTTAAGGGGTTAAATGGATCAAACAATAGCACTTGGTTCGTCTCATATGCTTGGTCAAGCAATTGAAATGCATCTTGAATTTTTACAAATTTGCAGTACAATTTCTCTCTCTCTCTCTCACACACACATACATGTAAACACATTGTTCACAAACCAGATTAAAAGCTTGAGCATGTGCTCAGATGCATGGCTGTAGCCGATAGCAGAAGGAAGCAAATGATGCTTTGTTGTCAAAACCTGACACGAGGTGTGCACGGTAGCTGCAGCACAATCTCTCTCTCAGTTAACCTATTTTTAGCACTTTTTCAACACACCTTGTACAATGACCAGCTTACATAATTTTACATCTTCATGTATGAAAATAATTTCAGATTACAGGAATCTTTTAAGCATTACTTTGGAAGCTCCAAGTATAATATGCTGTGTGGTTTTTACGCACACAGCTGCAAAAAGGGCAATATGTATGTAAAACTGTATTTCTTGGTACATGCTCTGGCCTAGATTGCCTTTTGGCCGTCCCTCAATGGATTAAGACAGTTTATTAGGTGCAACGATACACACAGAGTATAAGCGCAGAATGCGTAGGGACACCTGCATGATAAACTGCGGGGCAGTTAGCACTATTAGTAAATAGTGCGCTCGTAGAGTGAAGTCTTGAGAAGTGCAATTCTCTGTGTTTTGGGGCAAAACGCAACCGGGAGCAGTTCATATTGGATCTGTAAAGGAAAGATGTATATATGGCGAAGGGTAGAAGTTTGGTTTGGTTTGAATTGGTGTTTTAAGTCCACTTAATGCACAGTAAGGCTAATCGGAACTGGACCTACAGTTTAAAGTGGGATCCGAACCACTATATGCCTCCACTGGGTATCGAACCCAGGACCACTTGATTACAAGGCAACGACGCTACCACTGCGCCATCGGGGAGGCCCGCGATGGGTAGAAGTTTAAATAAAGGTTGTACATAAAGAGATAACTCTGAGAATTTCTACATACATTAATAAGTTAAATTAGAACAAAAACGAAAGTTACAGAAAACTACCAAACTGAGAGCGTAATTCATAAGTAATTGCAATTCAGATGTCAAATATTAAAGTGTCCGGTTTTCTTTGTCCAGCAGTATATTATTCCTAATATCTACCAAATACAATGTAAAAATTGCAGTAAGAAAGTGGTAAATTCCAATATCAACTTGTAGATATCTACATGAAAACAGCTCAAAACATGACACCTTTTCCTAGAGTACTTAATATGCAATTCTAATTGTAACTACCAGTATGACTGCATATCGAACTGAAGTATAGTTTTTCTGCAACAAATTTAAAATTTCTTGCTTATCTTATTCTTCTTTGTTCAAAAATGTACTTTTAGTGCACTACAAAAAAAATGTGTCCTCCACCATGCTGTGTGGTATAAGGCATCATGCTTTGGGCTCTAGCAATGGGACACATGCAGGGTGACTGATGACCACCCACCATCATAGGGAAATTGGGGAGCTATGAATGAGTAGCGTAACCTCATCATGGAAACCTACAACAATGACTGGGGGATCGCCATGCTGGACCTGTAACTGGTTGGATGGTTTCCCACCTCGGAGGTGGGAGGGAAGCTGGTATTCTGTATTAGTCTGTGGCTCTCACTGGCTGTTGTGCAGCATTCTCATGGAAGGTTCAGAGTGTGAAGGGAGCAGGGCACATCCTGCTGCAAACACATCACGAAAATCTAAACCTGGCCTCCTAACCTATTAACGTATGCATTATTAGAATGTTAATGGCAAATAATGCATGTAAGTTGGTTGCCAGTGTTAAGTATGGTGCTTTCAGCTTTTTTGAGGAACCGCTTTTTGCGAAGTGTTAGGTGCTGGATGTGCCCCACACCAATCTCGATTCAGAGAGAAAAATTATTTTAAAATTATTACTTTGAGGAAAGGGATATTGAGGCGAAGTTTTCTTTCATGATTAGTGGCATAACTGAAAACGTGATACTTTTAAAAGGGGACAAGGTACAGTGCAAACGAGAAAACGAGAATTGAGAAAATTCATGTTTCTGAAATTTTCTGGTGGGTATGTTACACAGAAAGGTGCCAGTGTTCTCATTTAGCATTTCATAATTTTCTAAATCATATTATAATTTTAAAAAAAGTTGCGTGTTAAAGAAGAATTACGTATAAAAACAAATAAGTGATTTATATATTTAGTTAATTTTACTTGGTTTTCTGCCATTTTGGGCTAATTGGGAAGATGAGGATGAGCGATGATATGATGACATTGACAAAGGGACAATCACAAAGAACAAGTATCCCCAGGTGGGGATTCGAATCTGAAGCCCTTGTCGTAACATGCTGTTATAACCAATGGAGTGATCCATTTCTTTAATGCGAGAAACATTTACGAGACTGTTATTGAAGCAGCAAACAATTTTTACAAGCAGCTTTAATATATCAAATGTAAGAGGGATAGGGCCTGACAGAACGGTTTTTCATTGGGTGACGCGTGGTCAGAACATCGAATCCCATCGTTACTGTTTTCTGACCTTCGAGACAGAAGCACCTTTTTTCTCAGATATCTAATTGAGACTAGATTAAAGTAGAATCTGAACCAATGCAACCATGCTTCTTGTTTATAAGGTGAGAGCATTAATCACTACATTATCCCTTTGAATCCCTATACCGACTTTTTCGAACAGTAGTAGATGAGATTCAGCCAATATGTTATATTCTATTTTCTAGGGGCTATATTTTAACACACTACTTTTTTAAAAATTCACAGCTCACCCCTCCCCTGCTCCATCCTGTGCCTACCCTTCCAGACACATCATGCTTCACCACTGATTGTTACGTTGTATTGTTCTTATTCACAAAGAAGGTGGATGCTTCTTACACATGTGTAATAAAGGTAATCATTGATTTAAACCACATTTAGATATTTGAGCTTCAAACATACTTGATACATGTTTATATTTTTAAACAAAAGCCTTTAATACATCAGTACATAAACATTTATATATCCAATTCACCTCTATGCGACGAACTGATACAAGAGCTTCTGATACAGCAATCACTCCTACGGGCCAGAAAAATGTCATACAAATTCTCAGAATATCAAAATATGCAGATACTAGAAACACCTGTAAGGAAAATTGTGCATCAGGTTTGTATTTAGATACATAAAATGAATGAAGAGAAAGTATTGCAAACTACAGTCATCAGATAAAAATAATTTGAAAATATACTACAGATGAACAAGGGTGTCTGCAAGATTTGCATCGGGAAAGGCAATAAAAATGCTTTCTTCAAGTTTGTGGGCCTGTTACTAATTGAAACTATTTCTGTCTTGTTTATTTTATGCTCCTTTCCTACCTCTATAGGTTGACTGCGATGATGAGGATGGATGTTGAAATATAGGATTTGATACACTGATGCATTACCTATGATTTGTACGATAAAGTAAATAGTCTGCTAGAAAGACAAATTTGAAACTGTTTTGTCCCCTGAGTGGCTGGGTGTGTTGAGTCCTGAACTCATGATTATTGCCACTAAGGGAGCTTTCAGACCGAAGCGACAAGCGACATGGGGGATTTTTACACTGAAGGGACAAGCGACACGGGAACCTTCAGTCCAAGGTAAAAACATTCACCACACATGCACAGACAACAGACCAAGGAGACGTGCTTCATGCAATTGAAAAATGACTCAGACGAAGCATCACTTGCAGCTTGTCATGTCACTTTGGTTCTGAAAGGTTGCATTGATTACTGACGGTTTGTTTCCAAGTGACATATGTCGTTTGTCACTTGTCACTTCAGTCTGAAAGCTCCCCAACAGTCCTGGCTTTGAGTCTTGGTGTGGGCATGGGTGTTTGTTTATAAGTGCCTTTTCATAAATTTCATTTAAACATCATTCATCCTTCTTTCTGTGGTTAGCCTAAAGAGAGAGAGATAAGGATTGTCAAATAAGAAGAATAGAAAACTGTGTCATCTTTAGAATACCAACAAAAACCATTACATAAAATGTGACCCTGCATAGGCTTCATCCAGCCTCTAATAAAAAAAAAAAACACGACCATGTTATATATTTATGGTTTTAACGACAAAATAATAATAGGATTATTTTTAAAATGCTTTAAGTGTTACTCTTTAAGAAAACATTTATTGTACGTATGTGTTTAATTAATACCTATATAATGATATCAAAATAACACAAATCTCTTAGCTTAAATTTCTACATGATTTTGCAATATACTTATTATGTTACACAGCAGTAACAATTAATTTTTGTCTTCAAAAAATCAACTCTCCTTTAAAACAAGTAGCCAAGCCTATGTAATCTGAAGTAAAGTTTTGGTGCTACTCTAGGAAGAAACATAAGTTTGGTGCCCCTGAGGTTAGCACCATGGGCAGTCACCTGGCCCTTAAGCTGCTCTTGTGTGAGGGTACAGCAGGTCCTAAAGAAGAGGAATGTGGCAAAATATATGACA
Source organism: Lepisma saccharinum (assembly GCF_977018435.1). Classification (NCBI taxonomy): domain Eukaryota; kingdom Metazoa; phylum Arthropoda; class Insecta; order Zygentoma; family Lepismatidae; genus Lepisma; species Lepisma saccharinum. The sequence continues at coordinate 82,056,886 of NC_139238.1, read as the reverse complement.
TACTACAGAAAAATAAGACATACCCCACTCCATCTACGGTCTATGCAACCTTTCAAAAAATCTTGGTCATAATGCTTGATGTAGTAAGCTTACCTGTCGAGCTGCGAGAATATATCCAAGAGATAGATAGGTCAGAAGAGAAACAAACAGTGTGATGGAAGTGAAGAACATTGCTATTGCTCTGTTGACTGCGTTTATGTAAGTTGTTTTTCTAAATGGTCGGATTTCTTTTCTGAAATTAAGGTAATTATGACTCATTAATTGTTACAGAACCCTTAACAAATTAGTCACTATTGTTAAAAGAAATATAAAAAAATATCATAGAACACAGTCTAGAGATGGATATAATTAATTCGTAAAGCATACAAATTAATTCTCAGCCTTCTTTAAAGAAAGAAAATGTTTATTCATAAAATATAGTCTTACAATTTAATCAGCAAAGTAATCCCCATTTGAATTTACATACTTTTTTAATCATTCGGAAGCTGGTAAATCACCTGACGATAGAATGATGGTAGTTTTGAACAATGCTGTATTCCACCTCCTGAACGTTTCTGAAGTGGGGATCCACTAGGTGGTGCTGCAGGGACTGGAACAGGTGATAATCTGAAGGGGCCAGGTCAGGGAAATAAGCTGCATGAGGCAGAACTTTCCAGCCCAATGAATAGAACATCTCCTTAGTTCCTAATGTTGCATGTGGCCTGGCATTATCATGCACCAATATCACCTAGTCTCACTGCCAGTAAATTGTATTTTCCTCTCAATTTCATCATTCAAACTAATCAGTTGAAGGTTTCAAGGTTTCATTTCCTTCACCTCAGCAGCACCTTTCTTCAGCTGATGTGCAAAAAGCATGAGGTGTCTGATATTCTGCTTCTTGAACTACATCATGCTCACTACTGCTTCTCTATGTTACGTCATTCGCTAGTCAGATATTTTTAACTTTTTAGGTTGGTATTGGAGTGCCCAAACATTGCAGAGAAAGTTCCAATTTGAAAGCAATCACAACAGTAAAGTTTAATAGGTGAATTAATTTAGGGGCGAGAATAAATTTGTACACCTAATACATTAGGGCTGAGTTGAGACTGACGTATACTAACATACAGGGTGGGTCAAAAAGAATAAAATATATTTTCATATTGATGATAAAGAAACCATCAGTGTTGGGAAGTAACTAGTTACAAGTAACAGTTACTTTTCTTGAGGAAATTTAACTGTAACTAGTTACTTTTAAAAGTAGGTAACTGTAACAGAGTTACTTTTTATGATAGAAGTAATGTTTTAATAGTTACCTTTACAGTTACTTTACGACACTTAAATTGCTATGTAAATTATCATAAATTATTGGCAATTTAGTGAGCCGGAATTCAGTTTCTGCTGCGATAGAAAAGCCCATCCTTTGATACGTTAATTCTTGCAAACAATACAATACAATTGTCTCCTGGCGGTGGGCAGTCGGTAGGCTCCAGGTGGCAGAAATTTCAAGGTGACAGGTTTATTGATGTTTCATCTTTCGTTTGGTAGTCCTAAATTTCAAAGCGATATACATATCTCGGAAGGGGGGTAGATTTCCCAGAAGCAGGAAGATAAGCTTCTAGGAGTAGAATTCTTTCCTATTTCTGTCAGTTTGCCATTGTCAGTTGTGTGCTGTGAAGTGTCTCTTGTTTCTGTAGTTTGTTCCTCTGTGGTGTAATTGTTTGTATGTGATTTCATTTATCTCGGTTCCTGATAATTGAAAAATGGAAGTCAAAATATTTCCGGTTAGAATTCACCTATTTATGATTATTCAGCATTTCTGGAAATTTTGAAGAAAGTAATATATTTTTGGTAAGTGCTATTCGTTTAAGATGTAAATGAGAACCCAATTTCCTGAAATGACAGATGGGACAGATCTTTACTTTGGATGCAATAATAGTAATAATAATAAGCACTATTGTTTTTGACACAAAAGTGAATTACAACATTCAAGTTGCAAGCGAACGAATCAGGAAGATGCTAGCCATCATTCATGCATGTTTATGTAATCATCTGAGAGAACTGAAGGGGTAAGTTAAAATGTAATTTTCACCTTCATTGATAATGCACAATTATAGGGTACTACATTATCATTTTTATCATTTTCTGGTTCATAAACACTTGAAATTGTAGAACAAATTTATTTCTCTTACACACCCTTTATGCAGAACAGATCTCTCTTGTTAGAAGATATTCTATATGAACTCGTATCTTGGTAAGTGGATAATGTTTTAAAGCTCAGCTCATACATAATCATTCAACACCAGATCAGTTCCAAAACAAAAATGAATTATAAAATTATGTACACAGTAATGGACCTCATAGATATTTTAGTGTCTATTACTATCGCCTTGCATTCAATAGGTCGCAGACTAGTTCTCTGGTGGGAGTGTGACCCAGTCACTTCAGCTGTTCTGATAGTAAAGTGGCCTCGAACTTTTCTTTTGTCAGGATACAAAATTAAATCAGCAACTTTTCATCAACTATTAAAAAAAATGATGTCCCATATTTTAAAAATAATAATTGTATAATGCTTCCTTTGAAATTCAGGTACTCACGTTTTCCGCATAGCTGTTTTAAATAACTTTCTTTCTATTAATTTTGGTAGCCACTGCTACCATCCTCGTTGGAATTTGTTGTGTCGTTACTTAAAGCAGCTTTGCGGAAAACATGAGTACTTGCATGATCTATTACTGCGTCTCTCATTCTCATAGTATGAAGCTTCTTTTGAAGTTAAGTGACTCATGAAATGGAAATGTGGTTCGACGTATGTTACCCTGTAAATTGTTGAGGTACCCTCTTTCATCCCTCTAGTGGATTCAAAGAGACATATGCATGAGCAATGAGTGAGATAAACCGGTATGTTAGATTGTATAAAATCATGCTTTTTTTTTTGTGTTTCTAGAATTTCCCCCAATGGACATTCTTTAAATACAATAACGATAATAAATATAAATGTATGAGTCGTGGTAGCTCAGTCGTTGGTCGACCTCAGTTGCAGAGTGGTTATCATAGCTTGCTACAATGCCAGGGGTTCAGGGTTTGAATCCCGGGTCGGACATGGACGATTGAGATTGTCCCAATGAGAATATAGATAAATTAGAGAAAATTGGAAAAAGTAAAAATTGAAGAAAAAGTGAAAGATGGGGAATACTACCACTTACGGGTATTCCTAAAAAAAAGTCATTTGGGCATCTAATTACCATGCGGGACCCGGGTTCGATCTCCAGTGGGGGAGAACTGAGATTTTTTCCACCTCTTCAAGTGACTCCAGCACACACCCAGTGTCGTATAAAAAATGGGCACCTAGAGGAAACTCTGGGGAGTAAAGGCAGGCAGGGGCATGGTGCTGATCACACCACCTCCACCTTCGGCTTTGATCAAGAAAGTGTGTATACCCCTATGTCTTCATGGCCTAGTGCAAAGCACAGTGGAGCACTTTACTTTACTTTATAATAAATATAAATAAACAAAGACTTATATTATGTACCAGTAATATAAGTAAAGCACATGTAAATCTTCACAAATTATTTTATTACAATTAATGATCGATTTGTGTAATTTAGTTGCAAGAAAATTTCCAGCAGAAAGTAACTTACAGTTACTTTTGAAGTTACTGAGTTACCTTTTAAAATGAATATCTGTAACTCTGTTGCTTTTTTAAGCAAGTAATTGTAACTAGTTACCTTTTAAAAAGAAATTTTCCGAACTATATATGAGTAAATAACGTGCAAGGCACCGAAAGATAGGAAAACTATAAAAAAACTTCATTGGTACTTGGGGTGTGCATTCTGATGTACTGGAGAGGGCTAAGTGGTGAGTGACAGAAGAAGACCTGTTATGGAAATATTTGAAGGACACTGTCAACAGACACTGGAAAAGTTCTTCACAGTGATTCTGACACCAGAAATATCTTTCCCAACAAGACCAGGGTTGTTTCCAAGCAATGTCCAAAACATTCTGGTCCACAATATTCTTTCACCCACAACCAATGACCTGCCTGATCACCAATGCAACTGCCCAAGGTTAAAAACTATCCCAATGTCGGATGAGTGTTTCCTTTTTCCTTCTCTTTCATATACAGCCCTTTTGGGCATCCTACCTTCCATTTACAGTATGAAAGGAAGGAGGGCCACAAGGGCTAAATAACAAGTAATAAAGTAAAAAAGGAAACACTCATACACGTTGTTCACATTAAAACTTTTGGGGCTGCATCTTCAGATGCAGAAGAAAGGAAGATGACAGAAAGAAAAGTAGGAGTTTGATCTGCATAGTTGCCAGGTCCGGATCAAAGTTATGGATGGTGCAAGAAAAAAGTAGTTCCCTCAACAGGTTTGTTGAAAACTGCGAGTAGAATGGTGCAATGTGAGAGGGGGTGCAATGTGGGAGAGAGGTAGCAATTGAGGTGACGGATTGGAAATGGGGAATGTTACTAGGTGCACTTGTTCAGGCCAGGGGATGTGGTTCCACTCATGGCTAGTACTTGGGCCTTCTCCCATCTTTTATGTACTTCATAGATATGCTAATGAAGCAATGCGCTTGCGAATTATGCAAAAAAAAAAAAAAAGTTCCAATTCTTGCCACCAGGGTAAAAAAATGGCGCTGTAAGCAGTCAAAACATGGAATTTGCCGTAACTCTGACGTCAAAGTCAGTGATATTGCCTAACCATTGTGTGAGCTCCCTGGTTGTTGTTGGTGATGTTTGCTTTTTTTCCTTTAGTGATGTGAATGTTCGCCGAACATTAAAAGTTTGAATTTTTCAGTGTAAAAAGCAATGGCTATTGCGAAGAAAGACTGTGCACTGCTAGTGAAGTTGTTTTTACCAGAATGGGAGCAATAGCAATGCTGCACTGCGGAAATATCGCCAACAGAAAGGGCTGAGAAGAGAGCCCATGTCAATTAATGGGCTGAAGAAGATGAAGAAATTCGAGGAAACAGGTGAATTGGGTGTTGCACCAGGGAGAGGAAGGCAGCCCATCCCCGTGGAAGTTGTGGACGAAGTTGCTGTAGCTGTAGCTGACCATGCAGCACCTGCCTTAACTTCTGAAACCAATGCTAGAGCTGTAACACATGAATTGTCACTCCCCTGGTCAACAGTTTGCAAGGTTTTGAGGTGCATTTTAGACTGGTATCCCTACAAGATTCAAACTGTGCACCAATTGAAACCCCAAGATATTTTACAACGCCGTGAGTTTGCCCATCGGTTTTTGGCATGTGGTCGGGGAATATTCTGTGGACTGACGAGGCGCATTTTACTCTGGACGGTGCAGTGAATACTCAGAACTGTCACATATGGGGTTCCACTCGTCCACATGTTGTGCACTCAGTTTACGTGACTGCTTGGTGTGGGTTCATTAGCTCCTTCATTCTTGGTCCGTTTTTCTTTGGGGAGATGACACCTCGAGGGCCTGTTAGGTGTACAGTGACATATGAATGTTATAGGGACCTCCTTGTGCAACACATGATTCCAGCTTTGCAACAACGGAACTGTGAACACACCACCATTTTCATGCAAGATGGGGCAACAGCACATGTCGCTTGCCACGTGAAAGATTTGCTGCGAGGAACCTTCACTAATGACCGCATCACCTCTAGGTAGTTTCCAGATGCATAGCCTTCCAGATTCCCCGACCTTAATCCATTTGACTTCTGGCTGTGGGGATATTTAAAAGATCGTGTCTATGAGCGACATGTCCAGTCTCTGCCTGATCTGAAGGCTAGCATACAACGGCATGTCGCTCAGATTTCACCAGACATTCTGCGAGCAACTGTCGACCATGCCGTGTTACGAATGCAGCATGTTGCTCAATTGGGAGGCCATATTGAACAGTTCTTGTAACCATAGTTCCTAATAAACATGCCTGAACCATTGTTCTCATGTGTTTGATCTTTCCTGCCTTTTTCCTGTAACTATACCACGTTTTGACTGCTTACAGCAACATTTTTTACCCTGATGGTGAGAATTGGAACTTTTTTTTTTGCACAATTTGTGAGCGCATTGCTTCATTAGCATATCTACGAAGTTTCCGACTGTTACTCTCATTACAGCCTGTGCTGTACCAATCTGAACAGCGTCACTTTAATTATAACCACCTGGTATACATACATATATACACAATATATATATATATATATATATATATATATATATATATATATATATATATATATATATATAATGGTTTCCAGCGGACCAAGGTGAAATAACTTAGAATGCTGGAAAAGGTAAAATCCGGGAACGTAAAAGCGAGGTTCCACTGTATGCACATACATATATAAAGTGTGTGTGTGTATGCATGTATGTATGGTATGTTGGTGTATGTATTGGTATTGGAAAGTATTGGTTGTAATTTTAGTCACTGATACTACACTTTTGTAGACTAAATATCCTAGGAACTATGCAAAATGCATAATTTTCTCTGTTCTTGCAAGAACATTATAGGGAGAAATGAATTCTGTGATTAAATGATCACCACATGTGAAATTTGTATATTTTAAAGCAAAACTCTTTTAGTTTGATATGTATTATTTCTCTTGTACTTTAGGGGTTCTTACAGCACGTAAACACAATTTTCAATGTAACGTTTCGGAAGAACACACACTCCCTTCATCGGACACTTATTCTTGTTTGATTAATGTTACATTTATAACAATGTAGTAAATTTAACAGAAATAAAAAGAAGCTGTCAATAATGAATCATGAAACTACCAAGATTATAATTAAAATTTAAAGAATGTTATAAATGAGATTTAATAAAAGGATAAAACTTACTTCCTAGCTTTGTACGCAAGATCAACAAAAGGTTTTTCCCAAGCGTACATTTTGATAACCTCCAGACCGAAAAGTACTTCACTTATCAAACGCACTCTTTCATCTGTTCGCATAGCTGCTTCGTAACGTAACCCAGATATCATTTTCCCAAACCAGGCTGAAATATAGGACAATGAATTCAATTTACATAGCATTCATGATAAAACAAGAATAAAACTAATGCAACTAAAAGAAAACCACTTCATTTTTTTAAAAAATACAAATATTTTGTGTACACCAGCATTAATTATGATTGACTGATTTGCTTTATTTTACTTCGCAATTCTGCCACTTTTGGTTAATTGCGAAGATGAGAATGAGTGATGATGTGATGAAATTGATGAAGGAACACTTACAAAGAACACCCATGCTGGGATTTGAACCCAGGTTCTCTCGTGTTATAGCATGCTGTGCTAACCACTCCACCATGGAGGTCGGCTGCCAGCACAAATTCACTATTCAATACATATTATTACAAATTAAAAAAAAAATGTATCTCACACACATACTTTACAATAGTCTGGAGGACATAGAATCACTAATTAAATGCATTAATAAACAGAACTTTAAATTTCAGGGAATTAAAAAGTTTTTGGAACATTACTTTTTAAAGTAATCAAGTTCCGGTTATAGTAACTTGGTTCAAAATTAAAAAAAATAACTGAGTTACAGGTACTGGTACTTGATTTCATTAGGTTTATTTTACTTTGCCACTTTTGTCTGGTTTGAAGATGAAGATAAGTGATGATATGATGAATTGATAAAGGGACTCTTACAAGGAACACCCATACCAAGGGTGGGATTCAAACCCAGACCCCTGGCGTTGTAGCATGCTGCGCTAAACACTCTGCCACAGAGGTCGGCTTAATGGTACTAGAAAAGTTACTGTATGTTACTTTTACAGTTACTTTTTGTTTCTTGGACACAAATTACACACAATCAATGATAATTAGTTGGAAACAGAGTTGCCAAATTTAGCTCCACCACATTACAAAATTTCAATTAAGGATTTAAGTATTGTAAAGTAACCCTTAGACTTTTGATAATGTTACTTCTATTGTATAAGTGATGGTAGTCCGAGCATAATGCCATTCACACCACTTCATCTATGGTTAAGGTTGAGAATTCATGAAGCCCTACCTCTACAGCTCCTAGATGAATTCTTCAGTGCATGCCAAAGGGACATTTTTTTAAAACTTTTTCTTCTTATATTCATAAGCAAAGCCAGTCTGAGATTAAAATTGATAATGGGGGGGGGGGGGGGTCTTGACATTTGAAAATAGTTGTTGGATGTATAGTATGGTTCAATATGGTGACAATGAAAAGGTGGTTACTTTGGGTAAATTTTTCTAGCTGTGGGGATATAATCTCCCCATTTTGAGCATTGGACATAATAACAAACGACTTGGAAGCAAGTTGCACTCTACTTATGGAAATGCTGTATCAAATGTGGATTAATTTTTGGCAAGTTTACTGAATGCCATATTGTGTCGCTTCACTCAATTCTGATATGTAATGTTTTAATATAATTAAGCCTTGTTTCCATATTAAAAACACTAAGATGCTGACCAAGGCAGTTTATTAAGATATAAAAACATTTAACATGTAACGTTTCAACTCTGTATCAGGGTCTTCCTCAGACGAAAAAAAAAATTTAGTTCTTTGTCTGAGGAAGACCTGATACAGGGTTGAAACGTTACATGTTAAGAGTGTTTTTATACATTAATAAACTGCCTTGGTCAGCAAGTTAGTGTTTGTAATGCTTTGTAAGTAAATGTTGAATTATCTGTAGATATGATTTGTTCTAGGAATGTTTTCGATCTACGTTTTGGAACAAAATAATTGCATCTTTATTTGGACCTGTAAAAATCTTTGAAAAAGGTATACTATTTGCAAGATTAAGTTTTTGATGTAGAAATTGAAAATTGCAAAATTACATGATGTGATTCTGATGAACCATGGAGAAATGTAAACAGCAATCAAGTTGTCAAGGATTTATGTAAACAAACATTTACTACAAAAATAGCCAAATATGTAATTTCTATCGTCTACTTTTTTTGGTTGCCAAAAGGATAATATGACAGTTCTACTAATCTGAAAGTGTTAAGCTGCTATATTCGGGTTTACACCAACACAAACTGATACAATGGCACTTCATAAACCAGCTGTCGACGGACGAAGTTCCTGCGATATGAAAGTAACCATGGAGTGATCTTGGAAGGGTTACCAGATATGTAGTTATAAACAAATCTGCACCTGAGAACCTTGGCAACACTATTAAGCCATGTTTGCATTTTTAATAAAACACTAAAATGCTGACGAAGGCAAAATTTATTGTGAAATAAGACACAATAAATGTAACATTTCCATCCTGTAACAGGGTCTTCTTCAGACAAAAATTCACAATAAATTAAACAACTTTATAAATAATTGATTGTGAATCTTCGAAGAAGACCCTGTTACAGGGTTGAAACATTACATTTATAGTGTCTTATTTTACAATAAATATTACCTTGGTCAGCATTTTAGTGTTTTACTGAGAACCTTATCCCTAGTTGAGTACATCTGTAACTGTGCAAAAAAACAGTAATAAAACCAAGTTATAAGAAAAGTATTCCTTTACATTTTCATTACATACAGAACAGTACTAAATTCCACACCAATGACCAGTCACTGTCTGGTCATATGTTACTCGGAAGTCTGACCTGAGAAGTCCTATCGAGAGTAACCCAGCAGTGACCAGTTAGAGGCCCTAGAGGCATATGTGCATGCCAATAAATCAGCAAACCCATAAATAGCATTCCTAACCTGGAATTACTAGCGGTTGGATCTGTCATGTCGATACTTGCATATTTTTGTATTTGTAATGATTTTGTTTATTAAATGTGACTCAGATCAGGAATCTTATGCAGTATATGTGCATTTTGTTTATAAATAATACATATTTTAATGCTTCACTTACTTTCTTTAAGAAGAAAATAAAATCTATTGTAATTCATTACCTGGCAAAAATACAGTTGCTCGCAGGTGAGCACCGTGCCTTCTTCTTCTTGCGTTTACAGCACAACTGAAACAAAGATGACTCGGAGAGCATTAGCGATGACTCTCTTTTCGAATTGTGATATTTTATTAAAGGAGATACGCTGAAGGGAAGGTAGATGAGACCTTGGCTCTCACACATCCATGAAGTTCGAATTACAAACATTTGAAAATGAAAGTGAGCGCAGCGCTCACCCATGAGTAACAGCAGGTTAATAAAAATAAACATTTCTGACTTCCATCCAGCGAAACTATAATTTCAAGTCAAACAAATAACGGGTGATTCCCTCGCTAGAGGCCCCAAACTTTTGTCTATAAAACTGCCATTTTCTCAAAGTTTGTCTTGAAATTTTGTATGCATATACCTTGAACAATGCAAAACAGGATCTAACCCCTTGCAATAGGTTTGGACTCTTCCAGTGACCTTCATTTGTTTTGTTCTGCGACAATTCATCTTGGTAGTGTTGGCTCGAATGTATAGGGATTACAATGTACACAATCGAAGACCGTGTGTTCCTCGTTCGTAAATACTGGCAAACTGGTTCATTTCATGTCAAAGGGCATTTTAGACTGAATTTCATGTGAGACTTGAACCTTCAAAGTGTTGTATCCAGAAATTGGAAAGAAAGTTAGAGACAATGGGAAGTCTTGTCACACAACATTCAGGAGGCCGAAAAATGTCGAAGAGACAAAACAGGATGTAAAGGAGCGATTACTGGCATCACCATCAAAATCATTGTGAAGACTTCCCCAAGAAACTAATCTCCCATATTCCACGTGTCAAAAAGCTGCAAAAAAATCAAAATTACACACTTACCGTGTGTCATGTGTTCAAGAATTGCAACTGACAGACCATGAAAAACATGTGCGGTTTTGTTTATGGTTTCAAAATTTTCTTATTCAGAATCCTGGGATTTTAGACCTCACTTGGTTTACGGATGAAGCATCATCTGAGTGGCTACATTAACTCTGAAAACACGTGTATATGGGCAGAAGAAAATCCTCGTGCAATACATGAAACGCCTTTTCATTCTCAGAAAATTGTATTGTGGTGTGGAGTGTCTCGTAGGCAAATTATAGGCCCTATTTTTTTGCAAACGGTTAACATGGAAGTCTACCTGGGAATATTCACTGAGTTTGTCAATCAGTTAACAGATGATGAACTAACTGATGGATATTTCCAACAAGACGTTGTGGCGACATGTCACACTTAAAACGTCAGCATGACAGAAATTAAGTTTTTTTGGAGACTGAATTATCTCAAAAAATCTTTGGCCACCAAGATCTCTCGATCTCACCCCACCTGACTTCTTTCTTTGGAACTTATTGAAGGAAAAAGTATATAGAAATAAACCCTGCACAATCGCAGCCCTGAAGCTATACATCAAGAGATTGAAGCCATTACCGACGCTGCTTTAAGAAAAGTATTCCAGTATTTGGAGAGAATTGTACAAGAGTGTTTGCATGTGGAAGGGGACCATTTTCAGCATCGGATATGAGTAGATCCTGTTTTATATTGTTCAAGGTACGTGCATAGAAATTTTCAAATAAAACTTTAAGTAAATGGCAGTTTTATAGAGAAAGGTTTAGGGCCTGTAGTGAGGGAATCACCTTGTACTACTACCTCTTGTACTCAGAGTTATGAATTGGTTAAAATAGATATCGACAGTAAGTTACCTTGCAAAGGCACAATAAGTAGCAGAAAGGCAATTCCACTGAAGCATGAAATTCCCATTTCTCTGTACAATAAATATGAAACAGCCGACACTTCAACAGGGCCTACCCAAATGGAATGGAAATGGACTCCAACTTGATCAAAGCGAACAGCATCATTCGCTAATAAATTAATCATTTGCCCAATTGTAGTCTCCTCCATTGAAGCTACATTAAGCTTCAGAGCCTGAAAAAATGTAAAATAAACATAGTATAATTTAACCTTCAGTGTTTTATTATTATTTTATTGATTTACTTTATTTTTCTTAGCTTTTTCTGCCACTTTTGGCTAATTTGCGAAGATGGAGATGAGTGATGATATGATGAAATTGATGAATGAATACTCACAAACATCCATGCCCAGGCTGGGATTCGAACGCAAGACTCCTGGCATTGTAGCGCGACGTGCTAACCACTACGTCACGGGGGCCGACTTAACCTTCATTGTGTATGTGTATGTATGTATGTATTATATACACTGGTCAAAAAGGTTTTGCATATAACAATTTTTTTTATTTTCTGCATCACAGAAGCCACACATGTCGATACCTCTAACTAGGGCAATGAAAGTACAAAACACAAAACATAGTTAAAGAAAATTCTGAAAGATGTAACCAAAGAAACAAAGTTGTTTTCCTAACAAAAGTAAGATGCAACAAAAAGATCACCAATTACCAAGGTGAGTAAACCTATAAGAAACCCCTCACCGTCTGTTCAGTAACGTGTGTGGCCTCTACGAACACATAGACGTTCTCGAACATGATGGGGCACGCTGAAAACCAGGTTATCCAATGCATATTGTGGAAGATTTTCCCATTTCTGAATGGCAGTGTGTATCAGATCACGTAGGGTTTGTTATGGGTGAGGGTGGTTTGCAATGGCACATTTCAGAAGGTGCCAGACATGTTCGATACAATACATATCGGGGGAGACTGCTGGCCAGTCCATCCAATGGATTGCATGCCTTCAATGAAAAAGGTCCACTGAACAGGTATGGTGAGGACGGGATTATCGTCCACCAACTTGAATCCTGCACAAACATTCTGTGAAAATGCCCTAACGACGCGTCGAAGAACACTGTCCTCGTATGTCTGTGCATCCATAGTAACCTGTATGTGAAGTAATAGCATCCGACGAACAAACATGATTCCTGCCCAGAAGAGTACCGAACCACTCCACCATGAATGACTCATTAAAATGCTGTCCATTTGCTCTCCAGACACGTATAGTGTTGTCATTTGGAGCAGAATTCAACTGTAAACAGTGTTTGCGACCACTGTTCCCCGGTCCAGTTTTCATGTTGTCTAGCCCATCTTATGCGTAGTCTCCTATGTCATGCAGTGAGTCGGGGAACCTTCAAAGGTCGACGGGCATGAATCCCTATATCATGCAGTCAGTTTTGCACCATTTGGGTGGACACCATGATCTCTGAGGCCTCACAGAGCTCCTTCTGGAATTGGGTTGCTGTGGACGTAGGACATCTGTGCGCAGAAATACAGATATACCTGTCTTGTGCAGCCATTCTTTTGTGTGGTCTTCCTTCTCTGAGCCAATCTGCTATTGAATGGGTCTCCTGGAATTTTTTCCACACTCTAGAAACGTCACTTTGATTACAGCCTACCCGATGTGTTACATCCACTTGCTTCATACCTTCCTGTAGTAAATCCACTATTCTGATTCTATCCACTGCCGAAAGTGTGTTTCGTGACATTTCTAAAAGGTAAACTCACACCATGACAACCATTACAACCTTCCTTGAGACATCCAGTGCTTTATACTTCCCCTTCTCATGAACTGCGAGACAATCGGTAGGTGAATCACGAGGTTAAAACATGAAACATGCTTCAAAACCTGGACACAGACATGTACTGGCTCTTTTGTGTGTTGAATTGGCCTGGAGATTTGTGGCGTCAGTGATGCAGAATATGAAAAACTTGCAATATGCAAAACTTTTTTTGACCAGTATATTAGGGATGGCCAAATCTGGATCTTTTTGCTATCTGGAATCCAGATAGTATGTATGTATATCTGTGTGTGTGTATGTATATTTTTTTGTGGTGGTTGCTATGCTATTCTTGGATAATATTAATGTAGCGATGTACAGAATGAAAATTATTTGGTTGAGACAATGAGGATGGTGGAAAAAAAACAGATGTTCTGGACAGTGTGTGTGTAAGATTTCCGAACATTGTAACACACATACACACAGTTTTCAGCAGGGGAAATTATTGTGTACACAAGCATTGCAGATTGTGAACAGTAGTTGTTGCACCAAAGACCCATGGTAAAACAAAGAGAAAGAAGGGGAGAACAATTGCCCCACCCCAGCTTTTTTCTTCTTTGAAAACTCGAAAGTTTATCAACTGAATGTGTAAAAACAGTTTTAAAATGTTTCTTTCTGCTGAATGAAATGTAAAAGTTTGAGTGGGAGGGAAGTATATGTTAGGGATACCCAAGGAACATTTTCATGCTCTTATCACATGAACACTGTGACTATTGAGTGATTGATTCTTCAGAGTTTTCCAAGATAAATAAGAGTTCTAAAACCTCACAGGCCATGGCTTGATTAGAGTAGTGGAAGGTGCTGAAAGCTGCACAGTTTCAGTGACTGACTTTCTCAGTGTAATGCAAATCTTGATATCCACTCCTTGTTCCCCTTCTGTGTCCATTGTCAACAAACGATAATATGCCATTCAAACATAAATGGCATGGAATTTACTTTCCAGGACATTGTCGTGTAGATCACAAGATCACATGTCCCATCCTGGAATAAAACAAACTGAACATTTTCAGTGCAACTATGTCACAGATATTCAGTGTTGCCAACTTAAATGGGATCGTAGGGCACGAGCCCACCCAATAATTTGTCTTAATGTTATTCTTATTAATATTATACATTTGTTATCCTGATTCTTAGACTGCTTATTGAAATCAGTAAATAACAGATTTTTTTGAAAAATGAGGATGCATTGATGGTGTGCACTTTTTCTCATTCAGTGTTCCGATACCATAGATTTTTACATTTAGTTTGGAAATCAACTACTACTGATTTACCAGGTTCATATTCAAATAATTCGGGGATCATGATTTTATAATACCAAGTGAATGAGAAACAAAGAATGTTGATGCTTTTCAAAATTCATGGCAGGACAAACATCTGTGGGTTGTTTTTATGATGAAAATCTGAAAGTGGTGTTATAGTCCAGGGGCATTTGTAATCCCGTGGGTTTTTGAATGAAGGGAATATATGACTACCGGTAATACGTTGCTAGTGTGGTAACAATAATGTACTACCAGGTGTTTTGCCTGCAATTATGGCAGAAGGCCTGTGTGACGTCATAAATCCAAGATGGCTACTGCTTCATGCACTAACTAAGAAAATCCATCATAACTCCTTTAATAGTGGTTTTGGATTTTTTTTTAAAGATACATGCTTTGTTCAGAATTGAAAAAGGAAAAAAATTGATTCTTACAGTTTTTTCATTTCTCGCACTGTTATGGAGATATATCTAGTGAAAGTATTTTGTGCCCTTTTCTGCAAGGATTCCATGCATATTTTACACTTTACTTGACCTTCTGGCATATAAAGGGGGTAAATTACTGCATGTGATATTTTGCTGATGCCTACTATTGTGGCGTATTGTCTGTGTGACATCATACATCCAAGATGACTTCCTCTGCAGACATTAACAAACAAAAATGACCATATCTCCTTAACTCCTTTAGGAGTAATTTTGACCATTTGTAAGTGTTGGGTTTTGACCACTCCAAAACCTGCAAAAGAAAGTCTTGTTGTGCAGACTTTATTATATTGTCCCTCCACTCTTTTACACAGTAGCACCAGCATTAACCCGCGACTCGGTATATACAGTCATAGGTGGGTCCAGATTTTTTCTTGGACATGCACAGAATATGCTGTAAGCATTATGTAAAACTGGAAATATTACATGCAGATTTGTAAATTATTCGACACCTCAAAAAGAGCTCTTATATCAGTTAGGCCTTGAGCCAGGCAAGTTGTCTGTACCACTCAGGGGGGATGGGGTCTAATATGATTTTTTGGTAAGGTTAGGATAACTAGAGATGGAAAATATGTGATAGCATGTCAAAACTTTTTGCCTTCTGTGTGTTATCATTCCCCAGATACTTTGATGTAAATGTATAGTATTGATAAATTTTAATATTGTGACTTTTACTATTAGAAATGACAATTACAAAAATTCTGATCTAAATTAATAATAATGATGAAAAATTAAGACTATAATAATTACACCAATTAAAATATGTGAATATTTTAATAATTTAATTGACAAGTTGAATGGGAATTAATACCATTATTGGATTCAATTGGCTATTTCCCCAGCATTAATGCCAATATATCTGAATTAACAACTGAAGTGCGCAGCTGTGAGAATGACAGTAGCAGTCCAACAACAGTGTAAGAGTTCATTGAGGAATGTGGGCAAGTGATACAATGCTTCTAAAGTGCGATTTACCTGAATCAGTGGCGTGGAGAGCGATAGGAAGGATGGAAGCTGGACAGACGCAGCAGTGAGAGCCATCTGCAGCCCTTGGAGTGTCTCAAAGTGACATTTCTAGCCTTAATTGGTTCCATAAATGTACGACGAAGGCAAGGTTAAGGCCTTCTGCGAGCAACAACAGCAAGAGACAACAGGTACCTCTTGTTAAGAACTGATTGGAACAGACGAACAGCATGGGGTGCAGGTGTCATCTCAAACTGTCTGCAATCGCCTTCTTAAAGATGGGCTCTATGCCCATCATTGTGTGCGTTCCATCACTGTACAGTTTTCAGTCTGTAGAAACTTGGCTGAGGAACATCGCAATTGGGGCCTAAATAAATGGGGTTGAGCGGTGTTCTCCGATGAGTCGCAGTTCAGCCTCCAGCTTTACAATAGACGTGCCTAATCTGGATGATATGTGGAACACACTATAACCCTGGTCTTGTGCAAGAAACATTCTAAAATGGAGGTGGTGGACTGATGGTGTGGGTTGGAATACAAATTGTGGGATGTACGGACCTCCACGTCACCCAAAATGGCACCCAATAGATATGGGGACGAGATCCTCAGACCTCTTGCTATGTCATGCACAGATGCAATGGGTGATCCTTTTATTTTCATCGGACAGAGTTCTGTTAGTGCACAACATGCCAGAGGATGAGGGAATCGATAGTATGGAGTGGCTAGCATGATAACTGGACTTATTAATTAAATCCCATAGAGAAAATGTCTGGGATGCACTTGGCAAACGCATTTTTATGTAGGATGGCACCTACGTCAACTCTTCCCAAGCTGAAATTGCCTGAAGTGAAAAGTGGCGAGAAATCCCCCAAGCTCTCTTTGCACCTCAACTAGTCCATACCACACAGATGTGCAGCGGTGCTAGCTGTTCGAGGAGATCACACACCATACTAGGGGTGAGTTACTGCTGGGACCCTGTAAGTTTTTGAGCTGTTCTATTGATACTCACATTGCTCTATAATGACACACATCATGTGAGCATTGGTTCAAGCAACTGTAGGGTCTTTCTGTTACCTGCACTAATCGATACCCTGTTCTCTGAATGTTCTTTCAGTTGCATAAACATGGATTTCATCTAGTTCTTTCTGTTCCTCTCTTGATCAAAGAAGTAGGCAGTGAATTATTGTGACAGCACAGAATCGGAATCTTCAAATGGGCTTTCTCTTAGAACCATTATCATGGGCTTTAGACACATACTTGCAGAAAAATGTTATCCCTCCCTCCATGAGGAAATACTGGAAATTCAGCCACGGCGATTGATGGTATGGCACTTATTCAAAGAGTAAAAGAGGAGGAGTCAAACTTTGGTGAGGTTTATCTGCCTTGTCCATTGCTTTGAGAGAAGGAAAGAGCCCAAGAATCGACGTCTGTTTGATACGTACAATGAGACGTCTATAAACAACACCGAAAGGACAATCACGTGGGAAGAACTCGGGCATCAGTCACAGAGCATCTAATCTTCCCAGATTGTCAGAAAGTGAAGGAAATTCCTAAGTTACGTAACAAATAAAACAACTCTAATTGCATTTCTTGTTAACGAATGTAGGATACCAGAGCATGTTGTAATACTTTTGAACAAAACACTTCACGACTGTGGAGATAAATGATGCAAAATCACATCTGAAGGGAGGCTCAAAGTACTCAATATCAACAGTAAATATGAAGAAGAGATGGTCATTTGTTAGTGAATACTGTTGCTGCTAATGAGGGTTATGAAGTGGAAAGTGAGAGGTTCAGATGACACAGATGTGTGTAGTATGTGTTTGAGATTCCATGAAAGAATAATTAAATACAGAGAAACTAGTACTCACTTTTATCCGCGAAGCTGTTTTTTCTTTTTTTTCGATTAATTTCAGTGGCCACTGCCACCATCCTCGTTGGAACTTGCTGCACTGTTGCTTGGCGTGCGTCTTTTGTTCGTAGTTCTCTGGCTGCCGTTAGGTGCACTGCTAGGTGCATTGTGCATCTTGGTGCGTCGTCTGCTATTTCCGGGCGATAACTGCTGCAGTAGTGGAATCCAAGTATGGTGCGCTTGCCCACTATCGATGTTTAGTTCGTGCGGGAAGTGCATTATGGCGTGCGTTTCCTTGATTTTGGTGTCTATGAGCGTGTGGGCAGTGTGTTTGACTCGAACCTTTTGAATTTTATGGCTATTGTATTTGATATGTCTAGCAAGACCAGTAGTGGGTTGGGCTTTTTTCGCATCTGCTAGGTGCTGTTGGATTCTTTCATTGACAGATCTGATGGACCTGCCGATGTAATGAGCCTTGCATTCACACTCTGCATCATATACACCTGGGTTGTCAAGGGGGGGGGGGAAGTACCGTTTGTGCTTGTTCAGTTTATCAGTTATTTATCCAATAGCCTGGTTATTGGAAGTTTGTCTAAAACACAATTACTTTCAGTTTGAAGATAAATTCTACAACCAATCCGAGGGCCTTGCGATGGGCAACCCGCTATCAGCTCCTTTAGCCAACATCGTCATGCACCTGGCTGAAAAAGAGATACTCCACACTCCAGAACTACAACACATCCGATATGGAAGGTACGCGGACGACACAATAGTTGTATACAAAAAGGCAGAAGAACTCAACCTCCTAGTGAACAAACTAAATAACATCCACCCCAGGCTCAACTTCACCGTAGAGCATGAAAAACTTGGTAAAATCAACTTCCTGGACATCACCATCAGCCGTGCACTTAACAAATTCACAACCACCGTCTACAGAAAACCGGATGCAGGCAACCAGTACATACATGCTCTCTCTAGCCATCCCCCTAAGCAAAAAGCCAATGTGTGGCTAAACTTTTATCGAACAGCCTTCTCCTACTGTGGCAAAGAAGAGGACCTACGAGAGGAGATAGCCACCATCACAGAAATAGCCCTGAAACATGGCTACACTGAATCACAACTTTCCACTTGGTGCAGTAAGGCGGAAATACAGGTCAGACACCCTAACCTACCACAATCAACCCATCCACAAGCAACCCAGCCACAACCAACCCCCAGCGACCAATATAAATGGTTTGCCTTCCCCTACCATCCCACCACTTCCAACTGCATAGCCAAAGCCCTTCTCCCATTTGGCATCAAAGTAGCGCACAAACCCAACTCCAAAATAACTGATAAACTGAACAAGCACAAACGGTACTTCCTCTCCCCCCTTGACAACCCAGGTGTATATGATGCAGAGTGTGAATGCAAGGCTCATTACATCGGCAGGTCCATCAGATCTGTCAATGAAAGAATCCAACAGCACCTAGCAGATGCGAAAAAAGCCCAACCCACTACTGGTCTTGCTAGACATATCAAATACAATAGCCATAAAATTCAAAAGGTTCGAGTCAAACACACTGCCCACACGCTCATAGACACCAAAATCAAGGAAACGCACGCCATAATGCACTTCCCGCACGAACTAAACATCGATAGTGGGCAAGCGCACCATACTTGGATTCCACTACTGCAGCAGTTATCGCCCGGAAATAGCAGACGACGCACCAAGATGCACAGCGCACCTAGCAGCGCACCTAACGGCAGCCAGAGAACTACGAACAAAAGACGCACACCAAGCAACAGCGCAGCAAGTTCCAACGAGGATGGTGGCAGTGGCCACTGAAATTAATCGAAAAAGAAGAAAAAAAAGCTTCGCGGATAAAAGTGAGTACTAGTTTCTCCGTATTTATATACTACCGCGTCTCTCTTTTCCCAATCATGAAAAAGAATAATTGTTAAATTGTTTCTGAAATAGTACCAAAATATCCATAATGGTCCTTGACATTAGGAAAATAGCTTCAATTCGTATTAAAATGTTTGTCAAGATATGAAAAGTCTCCTTACGCATTTGCAGGAAACGGAAGAGTAAGTGCATTGAAAATCTTTCATGCCAACAGACATATACACGAAATAGCTAAGTATTATCACAGCCTCAGAGACGAATGGGATCTCAATGAAGAAGTAATGGGCAAAATGTAGTTCTTGGGCTTACTGTATGCTCCAAAATCTTCTGTACATTATGTGAATGACATGGCATGTCCTCTATTCTGTGCAAAGAAGGGTTAGATAGAGATTTATCAACTTACAACTTGGAGGGACTGTCTCAAGAAACATGCTTAACATGCGATTATCAAGCCACTATAAACAAGAGATGTCTTCCGAATGACTCATGCACACATACTCCAAGTGGGAGAAGGTGGACATTGAAAAAACACGATGAAGCAGAGCAATTGGTAGTGGATTGGATGGAGTGACAGCCAGCACCTCAAACTGTGTTAGATCTACTAGCTTGCAACACCATTAGAAACAGCCTCCCCGATGGTGCAGTGGTTGCGTCATTGCCTTGTAATTAAGGGGTCCCGGGTTCATTACCCGGTAGAGGCACATACTAGTTCGAATTCCACTTTAAACTGTAGGTCCAGTTCCAATTAGCTTTACTGTGCATAAAGTGGACTTGAAACACCAAATCAACCAACCAACCAACCAATCCATTAGAAACTACAAACTGCCAACGTGTGTCGTCTGTCTAAATACCATCAAGTGCACTGACAAGTGCAGACTTCCCTCATGTGAAAATCAGTGAGTGATGACCCTTATTCAGAAGAAGATGATGATGATGAATTTAAATAATAAAATTTTGTTTATGTTAAATTATAACATACATGCGTATTAAAGATTTAGCCACCACTATTATTGAAAATTATAAGTAAAACTTATGCATTTAATCTATGTCAGTATATAAGCAATAAAATAAAGTTTTATTATTATTATAAGGATTATATTATTATTATTACACTTAATAATTATAATTTTTATAAAATAATATTGAATTTAATAAGTCCGTTGAAATTTAATTTATTTATTGAAATATTGTGAACAATTTATATGCTATTTATAAAAAATATGCAAAACCATTATTTTTCAGCTATGGATACTAATTCAATAACATTTGATAAAAGGCAAAGAGTTATCAGATGCTATCACACTATTTCCAGCTCCAGGCATCCAGACCTTGCAAAAACAATCATATGAGAACCCATCCCCCTGAGTGGTACCGGTCGCCTATATTTGAGGTCCTGGCTCATGGACTAAGTGGTGTTCCCAGTGTTTTTGAAAAAGGGGGGGTATACTTATACTTTTTAGTACCCGGTCCTCATTTGCCATCTTTTCTTACCGTTGACTTTCTTATTTTAGAAATACTTAGCCAAGGGGAGTTGTGACCACCACACACTCCAATTGGACAGGTCACGTCATTCACATCAAAACAATTACAAGGGTTCATTCTAGGTCTAATTTGAGGTCAGATGAACTAATCGGGACTGAACCTTCAATGTATGATCCATCTTAGAAAGTACTTACACCAGGAAATGAACCCAGGGTCCTTTGATTATGAGGGGATAGCATTAGCAGATTTTCCGTCATCACATTATAATCAAGATATCCAGGGTTCAATACCTGCTGGAGGCACATAGTGGTTCGTATCTCACATAAAACTGTAGGTCCAGTCCAAATTAACCTATCTGTGCATAAAAGTGGACTTAAACTCAATCAATCTAATATTAGTAGAGGTGTGAAATAAAATAAGTTCTATTGTATTTGTATGAACAATAATTACAGAAAGAAAGAGACAGCCATCAGAAATATTCAATCTAGAATGCTCTTGCTTTGTGTCCATCAGTTAATGTTATTGCCTTGTAAGCAAAAAAAAAAACGGATTAGATTTACTGTACTTAAGTGTCTCATAAATCTATCCTCTATTTATGCATTTGTGTCAAACTTTGATTTTTGATTTCACTTTTTTGTTCTTTTAATACGATGCTATCAATACCTTTCATAATACTTAGTCATCCTTTTTGGAGGGGTAAGTGAACCAGTGTGGCCGCGGTGGCTCAGTCGGTAACGCGTCTGACTACCATGCTCAAGGTCCCGGGTTCGATCCCCGGCCGGTTCAAATCCGGGAACTTTTCTAACGGTGGAAGCGGCCCCGGCGCCTACCCAGCGTCGAATAACATGGGTACCTGGGGGAAACCCTGGGGGGTAAAGGCGGTCAGGGGCGTGATGCTGATCACATCACCCCCACTCACGACCGGATCAAGAAAGTGTGGGGCGTTACCCCCACACCCCCTATACGCCTTCATGGCGTGGTGCTATGCACAGGGGAACACTTTACCTTTTAAGTGAACCAGGGGGGCCCTCCCACTAAATCCGCCAATAAAAGTCGTATACGAAGTTGCTGCATTTTGCATACCTGTTGTTCTTTTGGCGTTTTTCTCCTTGTTTGGTGTTGAAATAATGACCTTGAATCACTTTGCTCCTAATTTTGTAAAAAGTTTTAAATGGAATTTCAGTTGCTTTAGCGGTATCGCTTGCAGCCCAATTAACACTTTTACCAGGATTTTTCTTCTTTAAGTATTCAATAATATTTATTACTTTATTCTCTTTACTTGTAAGACTCTGGAAACTTTTATGCTTAATAATAGGACACCTTGCCATTTTGCTGTTGTAGAATAATTATAATAATAAATTCCTTCAAGAACTACCCAAAATGAGAAAGCGTGCATACAAACAATAAACCACTTGACCCAACGAAAGCCTATTCACAAACTTTTGCCTAGACATTCCCCACCCCCTTCCCAACACATGTTTGCAGCAAGGGGCAACCATCTGACGGCTGTTATTTTTAACTCCCCAAATCGCGGTAGACACAAGAAAGGAAAACATCTTTATTGGATTGTGTTGAATTGCAAAATAAGGTATAGACCACCAAAACCTTACATTTCCTCTGGTTTTTGCATATTTATTATTTTCACTTCGAATGTTAATGACTTTTGTTTCTGACACAAACACTCTTGTTTAGGGGTGGTGACTCAAAAGTAAAAGCCAACAACAGCCCATACTGAACTCTTAAGTTGGGCTCCCCAACATATATCTACCACATTAGCAAACACGGACTCGAAGAGCATTTGTAAGGTGTGTACAAAAAACTTGAAAGTTTATCATTCTATCAGCATCAGAATTACAATTGTGAGTTATATCGTTTATCTGTTAAAATTTCTAAAATGTTTCACAGACTTACAATATGATACACCCTGTACATTTATACACTTAACTGATCTGCAAGACTCCTCCCATACATACCTTTCTGTATATTAGAGAGCAACAAGCAATGCGTATCTTCATCCCCAAATGGAATGCAGCTAATCCCAATGGGTGAGTAACTATCACACTACAATAAATACATCCTATCAATCCAAGAATGTACAGGTAGACAGCATCCTTTGATATCAAACTATCATGATCAAAGTAGTCCAGTACGAAGCCAAGAAATATCAGTGATCCCACCCTAAAAATAATAATAACATGCTTAAAACATATATGGGATGAAGGCATAATTGACATGTGCAGAAGTTTAACAAGAATTTTCACTGTTTATTATAAAGAAAAAAATCCTATGCTCATATGAAGTGGAAGGTGCAAAATCAGAAAATTTGAAAATTGTCGTGTAAAACATAGCGTAATATGTACATATAAATTCATTTTATGAGATCCAAAAACGTAACTCCAAAAAATAGGTTTTCAGTTTTGTTTAAACTCCTCTGAAGGAGTCAGTTACGTAACTCCAATTTACTGACTCTTTTTAAGAGTGAGGCATGTTCCTAAGAAGCAGAAGCGTGTCGTACAGGTAACAGCGAAATGTAAAGAATTAAAAAGTTGTTTCAATAAAAAAACAAATGACAACATTGTTAAATATGTTAACCAACAGCGTTGCCATCGAGTAGATATTGCAGAGTATATTTTTTCTGCAGCCCACAGAAGTGCAGAGGGAGGTTGGTTCAGCTACCCTGAAGAGGTAACAAGAGAAGGGGACACCAATGCAAGGGATGAGCAAGGGAAGGCTTTGGGACAGTATGCTACGAGGTTATTCATATGCCTGTTTAGGGGCCCAGTTACCGGTCCGGTCTGCCATCACATGGTCACATTGGATTGGCAGAAAAGAGCTAAATACCACCTAAAATGGGATACGATTTCTGTGAAGCAACTAGGGATAGACTGCAAAGCCAAGGCACTGAGACCAGTTAGATAAAGACAAACATACAGTTCCTTGCTGCAATTCGTGATTTGGACAAACTTTGCTCCAAAATACTAAGTTGGCAACACTAATATCTACAGCTGGGCTTCCTTTCCACATTGACTGTTCAAACGTCAAACTGACCTGAGAAAAGTGTGGTTCTTCTTCTTCCCCTTTGCACCTCATTGCAAAGAAACAGAGGCAGATGAAGAATTGACAAGGGTCGACCACTATTCATTGGATTTTTGAAGTAACTGTTTCATGAGTGGTAGTTCTTTCTAGGAGTGTCTGTGGATAAATCACTGTGCGGATTGCAAAAAAAGAATGAAATGAACAAAAATCTAGATCAGACATATGTTGTTTTTTTGGGGGGGAGGGGTGATAACGTCTAGCAGACATAATTGTCATATTGATGGCCATTAACACTTTTGAAAAAGTCGCGCAATGCCACTGCTAAGAATACATTATTTCCTCTCTCCCGTAAATTTGATAAATTGGAGTTACGTCTCTCTGGTTCTCACATGATGCAATGGATGGAAAACACACATCAATTGCAAGCAAAATGTTCACTTCATGTTTTTCTAAGATTATACTAAGGGCTCGGAAGTTGATGACGTAAAAAATCTAAAAAAAAATAATAACCTACACAATTGCCTTAAAATTATTAAAAAATGATTTCAAATTTTCAAAAAATTACCTAAAAATCATTTTCGTTAATAAAATGGAAGCTCGATTTTTTTCATAGACTAGTTGAATAATTTGATTAAATCTGTTGTTTGGTGGTTTGAACTGTCAAAGCAAAAGGGGGGAGGGGGAATCCAATTAAGTGTTAATGTAGTTTTCTATATTTTTACTTCAAGGTTACACCACCGCAAGGGAAGTTCAGAAAATATTTTAAATTTTTTGGAGGAAAATTACCACAATTAATTGTTTAACACCATATCACGCTAAAGGCATGATTTGAATCCAGGTCCCTGGGCGTCATAAATTGATAAGCTAATCATGTCATAAAAGGGGTCCCGCTGAAGTGCTGGAAAAGAGCTTCTTAAAAGCAAATCATGCCAGCGACCTTCAGTGGAGTTGTAAAACTCTGCTGACACTGCATTAAGCTGGAAGAATATGAAGTAGAGTAAATCAGCGTTATCCACAAAAATCACTGTTGGCAAGGGACACAATCTAATCAACGGTTTTAATGATAAAAGTTCAAATTCTTGATAAATAGTTCACGTGAGAATATCTCGCAGCTCAGTTGCTTTTAGATTTATGTCAGATACAGGTATTGTGAGCAAGCTCCATAGTTGTCGTTAAAGAAGGAAAAGGAGAGAATTTACGATTGAAAAGTTATCGTTTAGAATACCAGAATATGCGAGTATAAGATCCTGGAGTTGCACTCCTTTGTACATTTTATTCCAGGGTAGGACCATGTCGAAGCGAGGACCAGCGGAGACAAGAACTTCCAACTGCGTTACAGGTAAATGTTTTTTTTAAATCAAATGTTTTAGTATGTTTTAGTATTGTTCTTATTTCACGGGGCAAGTCCCCCTTTGCTTGTTTGAGTGTCGATGTTGCTCTCCTGAGCTGTACACCACTTACAAATGCACCTCTCGCAGCCAATGTACTTGTAATACCAGGCTCTCACATAGCCTAAGGTTTGATCCCCTAAATCTACTTTAGATTTAGACGATGTATTGCCAAAGATTTTTGTTAAAAATAATATTATTTTGTATTGACCCAATTTTCGATTAATGGCGCACCTGTTGAAAAGACAGTGGTATAAAATTTATATACATAATCCACGAAACAACAAGTTAGGGAAAAAAATTAAACCTCAAAAATGGAGAAAAATGCAACAAAACTGGCAAAAAAAAATACTGGAAAATGACGTAAAATCCAAGCAAGGTAAGAAATGCAAAAAAAAAAAAAAAAATACAAAATGAAAACAATGTTTTCTGGTTCTAACTGAATTGAAAATAGTCTACTGTCAGGTTTAGCATTGTCTTCAACAGGTGTGCCCATCCCCCCTAAGGCCGTGGATGCATCCTCCCCAGAGTCGTTTGTCAAAATCCCCCATAAGAATTATAAAAATTGTTCATCACACCACTCACCCCCCCCCCCCCCCCACCCACCTGCACAAACACAAATATAGCTTGGATAAATACACAGTAATTGATTTTTGTTTGAATGTCCATAATTTGATTTCATTTTTTTAAAATTAAGTTTTCGAAATATGTAAGCTTTAGACAACAAAAACTGACAGTATTTTACAATTATCCAGTCAGTCGTAGCACAGTATCACAAACAAGCGAAACAAATCGTGCCTGAAATCATCCAACACTAAAATTGAAGTCCACTCAGAAGTTACTAGCCAACTTGGAACTACCACGAATAAAACACCGGCTGAGATGACAACAATCAAAAGGCGCATGACATTCAAAACCTTTCATTGCCGTTGAAATTAAAACACTAAAGAATAAAATAGCACGGTTCACTTTCATGTTTGCTACAGGGAATAGTATTCTTGTGGAAGTTGTTAAATAATGAAGTAGATGCTGAACATCTAATAATCATAACTAAAAATCAGTAACAAAAGTCAATCAAATGAAACGATCTCCCCATTTTTGTGTGAAGATATATAGCTAAACTATAAAATTTGTCCCCCCCAAAAATTGCCATGATGCAGGCGCATCATGAATTCCCCCTGCGGGCACCCCTGGTCTTCAAGGTCCAGGAAAAAAGATGATTTGTCATCAACTTCCGAGCCCTAATTATAATTATCTTAAATTTACTTAAAGCATTAGTAGAAAAGTTAACATTTGTATACTCACTTGAAAATCATTTCATTCAACAGTAAGCAGATGCCATAAAACACAAATTTATGACCAAACGATCTCCAGAGAGCTTTCAACAGGCTTGGTTTTCCTCTCTTGGCTTTTGCTTTTTCGTATATTCTATCCCATTTCCTAGTAAGAAACAGAAAAATATATCACTCTCTTGGAATTTGAACGCAATGATTCCTCATGTAGGAGACATTCAACACGCAATAAGAAACTTCAAAGTTTTTGCAGCGTTTAGATCAAAGATGGCATCAGGATCTTTTGATCCATGTGCCAAAGATGTGACTGATGTTTCAAAATATTCAAGGTTTTATAGTCTGGGAAATTTTACTACAGTGGAACTGAGATTTTGCATTCTTCAAGAGACCAACATGTAAAAAATAAAAATCAGGGTTCATCTGTATTTCATTGCTACTCATATTTATGTCTCTCCAGACTTCTTTCTTTTTCACTGTACTATTAAAAGTTTACATGCATAACAAAAAAAAATAATAATTTCCATTACCTGTGCACCTGCTTCACAAGTATAAATACAGGGTGAGTGTTAATGGTCTTCACAGTTTTAGTGTACCACTGCATACAGGATAGTAACAGAAATGAATAGACTGATAAAGTCAATGGTAATGCAAAGAGGAATGTTTAAACCTTTTTGTACTTTAACTTCCAAAAAGCTTGATATAAAGCTTAGTGTAAACTACACTAAAATGAATTCATAATGCTCTTTAGAAGAAAAAGTGTTAGTTTTCAATCATAATGATTCATAACAATCCTATTACAACAAAAATTTCTGACTTTCACTTTTAAACAACTTCTAAAACAAGTGGTAATTGTGTGGCAGAACCAGCCCTACGGAGAGGAAACTTGGGCCCTTGAGGCCCTGCGTCAGATAAAAATAATTGTTTGTATTACATTGCGAGTTTAGAGGAAGCTGGTGCTTCCAATTAAGTAACTAACCTTATTTTAATGACTTCATGTATTATTTTGACACATTTAAAAATATCCAAAATTGATGAAATCATATTCTAAATAAAGTATTATGTACATCAAAATATTGTTCAAATGTTTCAATCAAAAATAGTGTGCACTATTTGTTTAATTATAATGAACTCATCAAATGAAAATATTATTTTTATGTGAAACAATGTAAATTCATTACAGAATCAAAATTCAATGGAAAGTAAACCAAAAGGGATTGTTATAATGTTATTGGATAAGATTAAAAATTAATAGTTTGATGTTCAACACATCCAGTTTTGTAATTAAATATAATGAACGCTGCACCAGTGGCACATCGGAAATAAAAACAAACTCTAATTTAATAACTTTCATTAACCTCCCATAATTTTGGTTTTAAAATCCATGTTCTGCTTATTGCTCTTAGGCAATAATACGAAATATATAAATTAATTCTTTATTGATTGTAATAATGTTTATAATGTGATTCTATAGGATACTTGTACTTCAGACTAAGGGACACAAATCTCTGATTTTTTTTTCAGATTGCTGAAAAATTGTGGTTATATGCTTCATATATATTGCTTGCCCCAGGCCCCACATGCACCTAGGGCCAGGCCAGTCCTGTTGAGGAGCAAAATAAATGATATCATTCCATCAATCACTAGAGTAGTTTCCCAATTATCCTTTCTGTGCATATTGTGTTTGATATTACATGGGAGACCCAGGTTCGATTCCTGGGGTGATTGATTTCAGGTGGCAATTTTTCCAACACTGTTCCTGCATCGAGCAGCTCTGGGGTTCACCCAGCCTCTAATAAATGAGTACCTGAGTAAAGGTGACTGGAGTGTGGTGCTGACTACATCACCTCCACAAATGGTCAATTGTGAATGTGTGGGACCCTACCTTTACAATCCTCTCTAGGCTTTCATGGTATATTGTAACGTGCCTTTACCATGTACCTTTCTTAGTAGGAAATTGTTCGTAAATGTTAAGATGAGTGCAAGTACTTTTCACACTTCTTCAACTACTGAAATAAAGGATCAATTTATTTCATCTCTACACCACTCATAGTCATACGCTGGTTGCCGTGTTTTTGCATAGATTACATTGTCTATGCATACGACATAGTCTTCATTCTCCACATGAGGAATGTAGAGTACACATAGATGCACATCACTGGATGTAATCAGATTTAGACCACTCTCACCCCAGCATTGCCTGGCCTATCTGACATCTGAGTGATAGCCATGATAATGCATTGTTCCAATACAAGTGATTGCAGAATGGCCATATGTCCGTTTTACCTAGTTTTGAGAAAAATGAAAAAAAAACTATATACACTGTGGCATAAGTCATATATTTTCGGCCGACTACTGTCATTCGAAAGATTACAGTATTAGCTAATAACAGGTAAACAATTAACAATGTAACTTTATTAACAACTGAGAAATTGTCATTTTTTCTGCTTGGACTTGGGGCATTTCTGCAATCAATAGGTAACTAGTGGGAAAGTATACTATTTAGTGTTTGCTTATGCATTTTAATTTGAACCAAAGTGCATAGTTACAATCAGTGTATCGTGAACAAAGAAAGTCATGTAACCATGAAGTATTATTTACTTATTTTTATATGTATGGAAGGGCTAATAAGTACATGTTAATTAATATTATTAGTTTAAAAGATACAAAAAATGCTGAGGAACTATTATTGTACCAAACTGACATATTCCATACTGACATACAGATGTAGGCTACTGTTCATCAACACAATACACAATGTTGCACTGTTCCTGAACGAGTAACAGCAACTTTAAAAACTTTGTCTGCTTCACCGTTCTTTAAGCAATTAGCCATTGTAGCATGGCATTCCAGAATTCCAGAACGGATTCATCTTGAACAATGTGGGCAGCAGATTTTTTTAATGTCTATCATCTTACTTGCATTTATTGCCACTTTGCCATCAGTATAAGCTCGTTTATTCGGAAAATGCACCTTTCACGTAACGCTCTGGGACACCCCAGCTGAAAAGTGTGGAAGTACAATTCGTTTATCATTGTGGATGCTTGTAGTGTTCCAAATACACTGTCAGAAAACACGAAATGATGAAAGTTAGAGATATTGAACACTACTCTCTTATCCCTTGGTGCTGAAACACTTTCCAATGACGTAGTTGTCTTCTTGTAAAACTGTTTCCACCAGTTGTGGAAGTTCAAGATGTCATCGGTGTAGACCAGGTGTACAGTGAACCTATTCCTGGTAGTCGATGCTAAGATTAGTTCTACATACTCCATTACAGTGTATATTCTTTCAGTTCGTCGTAACTTCCGTTTCATGCACCCAAAGTCTCTGTCATTTGGTAAAAAAGAGTGGCCCCTGAACGGGAAGATAAGTTCTATTTTGTGGAATCACCCTGTATCTACTAAGGCTTGACAGAGTCATACTACACAGTGATTTTGGTTTTGAGCTGCACAATTGTCACAGAATAGAATGAGTTCCTTTACAGTAGTAGAAACCTTGGTACTTAAATACTGATATAAAAAACTGCACATTTCATTTGGGCCCTTATGAGCTACCCCCTCATGATAAATGTAAAAATGTGACATATGAAGTTTCATGTTATGGATACCAAATACATTCACTGTTAGTTGTCTCAGCTAAAATAAATCTTGAACTGGAATTTTTGGAAGATGAAAATTCTGCATATAGTCAAGACTGAGGGCCAAAACTTCTTCCTTTTCCTTGTTATGTGACTGGCTGACTTTCAGAGCAGAATATTTTTGTTTTGCCTTTTGCTTGTGTACCAATATTTCACACACTGTTGTTTGTCTTGTGGCTTCATTCAAAGTTTTGTTCTTTATTTTCATGGATAACATCTCACATTCACAACAGGTGTCTACTTGTGGCCTACCAAAATGTAGCTGAAAATCTTGATTAAGTATTTTCACATAATATTCATATTTAATGGGGGAATCAGGGTACTTTTCTGTTCAGTTCAGCACTTAAATAATGGTACTCCTTATCTGAATAGTGGGATTCTTTAGTGGGAAATGACATTATGTGTTCATGGACCTTGGCAATTTCAAATGCAGGGATAGCATTGCCACTTTTTCCTTTGCATCTTCTGTCTGTGCGACTTTTACCTTGCAAGAGGAGCTGCCATATTGTTCTCACTCGTTTCTAACTTACAGCATGCAAACTGAGAAAGGTCTTCCGGCAAATATTTACGTGATCTGTTCCAACCATGCAAAAGTATGTGAATGAGTTAGTCTTATCCTTCTATGGCCTATGACGTTGGACAGGATCTGCCTTTATTAAACATTGCAGAAATACATCTTGCTCGTCTTTCGTTTGGAAATCATGAAAGTGGGTAAGAACTGACACTTGATCTTCTTCACTAATGTTTAAGCAATGATTTTTACGACACTTACATGGCAGTCCTACCATTTTCGTAGGAATTAACTTTCCCTTGTAATTATAATGTTCACGACCCTTTATTTTTGCACTTTTTATAATGTTTCGTTTGTAATCTGCAGGATAGTTCACACCTCGTTTTCGTTTTCTTGACAATCACATTTCTGTGTCTGACATTTTCTCAATTGCTAACCACGATCAACCCACACTAATAAACAATGCACCCTCCTTGTCACACCATACTGTTTGCTGTTTGTTGCATACACTGTACGAAATCGTTTATTGTAGTAGCTGCAGGATACCAAACTTTTGAATAACATCACCCAGGGGTGCCAACTGTTGAGTGCAGAAAGGCCTCATGTCCTAGACTTAGGGCTCTTTTACACTCAACGAAAACTTCACATTCGAATTTCTCACACAATATTGCAGGTAGGAAAGCCTTTCCTGCACTCATCAGTGACTTTACATCTAAAGAACTGAAATCCAGTGTAAACTCAAAATCACCAAAAAGTGGACATAAGGCCTTTCTGCAATAAGCGATTAGGGGCAGGTGCAGAATAAACAGATGGTCTTTTATGAAGCTTCATAGGATAATGAGTTTGGGTTTCTCATGCTCTAGAACACAGTAAGCCTTCTCTGTTCTTGATGCCATACTATACATCATCCAGACAACAGCGGTGGCACCGAGAGTTACGACGTGGCAGAAGGAAGTATTAAGTGAACCTCATTCTACAGGCTGTTGCGTTTCTTATCATGCTAGATTGGTCGCTTCCCCACTCCCCACTTCCCTTGCCAGCATGAGGATCGGCCACAGTAAGAATAGAGAAGACCTGTAATTCCAATTACTGAGATTAATACAAGTTACTTTCCTAAAGCAAATGTCTACTCTTCACTGTGTCTTCACAAGTAGAGCCTACAGGTACTCCTGTTCAGTGCTGCCAACTTTTAAAAAACACAGGTTGAAATCGGAGATTTGTTTCATAATTTTATGCAACAGTACATGTTTTAAGCAGGCTGAGAATTTGCCCTATAACGGCTAAAAAATGTAAGCTTTAGCTTTTAAAAACTGTTTAAGGCCATTTCTGAGAGAAATACATTAATTTTATAGTTGCTACTCGTGCCTCGTTAGTCATGAGTGCCTATTTTGCAGATAACTGTTTTTTAAGTGCCTATTTTTAATTTTTGGTGCTATTTGCCTGCCAGTTTTGAGAGTCTTTAGTCCTTGATTATACATCCTTATCCTCCCATACATTCCAAGTAACGATGTGACCACAGAGAGTGTAAATAATATAGGACACTGAAAGTATCATATTGGAGATGTAACAAAGTTTTATGAAATATTCTGTTAATGTTTAGTCAGTAATTTAGTTGTGATAATATGGAACATTTTCTATTCTTAAGTGTGGGGACGTTATTCCTAAAATAAAATAATGAGGCAAATTATTGGGTAGGCTCAGGCTCCACAGGGCCATATAAGTTGGCACCACTGCTCCTGTTGAAAATCTGTAACTATCAGGCTCCGTCAATAAATAACAAGGCAGAGAATATTACACCAAAACCATGGTAGTTAGAAATGGGTCGACATGTCTAAAATGGAGATGTAGGTGTGACGAAACTGATTTGCGCATGTTTCCCCGCTAGATGGCATTACGTGTCTGGCAAGGTATGCGGAAAGGTTGCTAACCGAGCAGCGGGCATGTCCAGTCATTCCGTGTTTGACTGCGATGCACAATGGAGGCATCCAAAGAGGAGCAGTGGTGTGTTGTGCGCTTTTTCAGAGCAGAAGGTGGTCGTAAAATCCTTCGACAAATGTAAGGGATACATGGGGGCACTGTATGTCCTGGACAAAAGTGGAACAAACACTTTGCGAAGGAAGACACGCAGAGTGGAGCACCAAAGCATGTCACACATCAGCATGTTGCGCAGGTGGATGAGCTCATCACGACAAACAACACACAGCCAATGCAACAAAGGAATGTCTGAAAAAATTCAAGTGGGAAGTCCTGAGGTCCCCCCCCTATAGTCCAGATCTGTCCCGTGTGACTTCCACATCTTCGGTGAGCTCAAAAAAGCACTGCAGGGACAACAGTTTCAATCGGACGATGACGTCAAGGAGTGCATGCCCAATTAGTTCCGACAGCAGCCGAAGGAGTTCTACACGCATGCCATTTTGCGAATGGTGTCACAATGGGATAAATGCCTACACAGTGGTGGACAATACTTCTGAAGTTCGTTACGTAAGTACTGTGCAATATCCTCTGCCTCATTATTTATTGACTGAGCCTCATACATTCATTCAAAATACTTCAGACTATCTCAGATCTTCAACTACAATTAAATGACACCCCAACATTCATGTTGAGAAACTCTGTGCCAGAACTTTGAATGTGATAAAAAAGGTTGACAGTTTTGTAGCAATGTAAATCACATAAAATATCTTACGATTCTAACAGGTCTCCTAATAGCTGTGCCTTGTGTTCAGTTAGAGTGCTCTGTACATCCTCTAGTTCCAAGTCTCGTCTGCATCCTGTATAAAACAGAGGTATTATCCACCTGGACAAAAAAAGTGAAAAGAAGTTAATTACTGTTCTTACGCTTTCAACAAGTAAAATTTTCACATAAAATATCATACCAAATGTCTTGTTTCTCTATTGCAGCAACACTAACATACCTAATGTATAGGGTTACCAGACACCCGGTTTATTCTGGACATGTCCTACATTTTAGCATCTGGCGTCTGGGAGGAATTTGAAAAATATCATAAATGTCCTACATTTTCAGTGTCACATAATATTAATTAGGAAAATAATGTGTTTCAATTAAACAAAGAGAAATCATGCAAGTCTATGGACTGCGCTCCCAAACACAATAGTGAAATTTATTTTGATTCAGTCATTGCTCAGAAAGAAAATAAAGGGTTCTGCTGGGAGACTGGGGCCACATTCTGATGATGTCACTGTTCAGTGCCTGAGTGGGATTTCTTCCCTTGGGGTTTACACTGATGGAACAAGGTGTTTCCATTCTTATTCAATATTTTGATTGTAATGCAGGAGTTGTAGAGAACAAGGTTATTGAACTACAAACTACCCTAGATGAAACTTCTGGAACCATTTCAAGTTATGGTAATTGCTGAATATTTGTTTGCTATTCCATGTCATAATGAGAGAGTACTTTCATCATCATCAGCACAATGGAGTCATGAGATAAATAATGTTTTCAAGAAGTCTGTAAAAAGTTTGTTACTGGGGTTCAGTGTAATTTTAAGAAGTTTGACTGTTCAGTCTCTCTTAAAAATATTTCGACTAAACCTGAAATTTTAATAAAAAAATGGCTCCTCTGAGAAGTATCAGTTAAAAAAAGTAATAAGAAGTGTATTGTGTAGCATTGATTGTAAGGTTGGAAATTTTGCATTTAAGAATTCATTAAGAAATCATTTTTTAAAAGCTGAAAATTTTAAATTACTTTCTAATATGTTCTGGAAATGTGTATTATTTATTGTGAATGTTTTGTGTGCTACATTTTCAGACATTATGTCCTACATTTCCCTTATAGCGATCTCGTAACCCTACTAATGTAACCAACCTAATTTGCTGGATAATATTTTGTGTGTATGTTGCAGATGGTACAGCAACTACTAAAAGATATAACATACTGATGAAGCCACCATGCGAAAAATATTTGATTAGTTTGTCAGAACAAGAATGTCTTGCATTAGAGTAGCAAACATAATCCCATGTTTATATTAAGAAACAACTGTTGATAATATGTTGTGAAAAATGCTGTCAATATAATTTAAAATTATGTTTGAATCCAGTTAGTTCTGTTGTCAATATCTGATGTGATGAATATAATAATTCTTAATCTTCACCTTTTCAACAGATTTTGCAAAACATTTTCAGCCCCTAAGTCTCTCAGCAGATGGAAGCAGTTGTTGCTTACCCAAAGCATAATACATAGTGAAGGCTTTGTGTTAGTTTCACCAAAATGACCAGATTTAAAACTAGATTGATGTTTTAAATGTGATGCTTAAACCTTTCATATAATGTAGTTAGTCATCTAGGAACACTTAGAAACTGCTATAGATTTAAAGGCATGTACACATCAATACAAAATGAACCATTGGACTGTGGCAATATCTTTATGGTCATTATTATCATCATCATCATTACAGAATGGCCAATAGGATCAACCTTGATTGAAAAGTTTGAGCTCTTAATGTTGATTAAATTTCCTTAGTATTTTAGTTCTCAGAAACTTTAGACAATATTGAAATAGTCTGTGGCAGAGACAGCCAAACCCCCTGAGCCATGGAATTTTTTCCCATTTGAAAATATATGGCAAGCTATAAAGTTTGAAAGGGGGTTGGTGAGGAATAGGGTTCGAATGCCTCCTACAACTTCTGGCATGTTGGATTAATGTAAGCTTAGAAATCAAAATCTGTAACTTCTTTTCAGCTATAAAACATTATAAGAATCAGAGGCGGCGACAAGGGTGGGCGTGGGTGGGCAAGCACCCACCCGTTTGCCCACCCGAACAAATTCAATAAATATTTACACTCTGGGAAAATGTAAATATCTCAATAAATAAGTATATTCTTGTCTACTGAATATTTCAATACTAGAAATGTTAACAAACTTTGCTGTCCTTTGGTGAAACTAATGAATGAAAAATTTTCTTGCTACTTCATTAATTCAGTAATTTCATAGTGAAAAGGTCGGTCTCGAAAGCCAGAAAACATCAGCGATGGGACTCGATGCGGCAACCACGCATCACCTAATGAAAAGGCCGCTCTGACAGGAACTGGTCCTTAGAGGGCTGTTGCGCCATGGACTTAAGGAGAGAACAAAAAGAAATGACCATAAATGTTGAAACAAAAGTTGCGATCTAATAAACAATTTTGTGATTATAAGCAATAAAAACAGGTTTAATCGGCTGTAACCATGGAGTCTGTTTTATGAGAGGCACAAAATTATGCAGGTATGATAAGGCCAGGATTTAGTGGAGAGGGGTTGCAGCCTTGGGGCTTCATCTGCATAAGGCCCTCTGCTGGGGAAATATGCTTTGAAATGAGCCACATAATGAAAGAATTGAGATACTTGAAATGTGGTAAACCAATAATAATAATAATAATAATATAATGAACAGTCTGATGTAAATTATGCTAAAAGTTATAACATATACTGTGGATATAGGAAGTCCTCCAGACATTGCCAGTCTCAGGCCACTATATATAAAAATACGGTCATGAGCATGATTCAAATAATTTACAAAAATAAATAATAATAAAATAAATAAAAGCATCTTCTCTGCCTTTTCGACCTTGTTATGTCTGCATTGAAATACCAGGGAAAACATTGATGTGTCCTTCTCTCACAATTTTTATGTAACTGTCATCAAAAAACAATATGATGTGGTATGTAAAATAACAATTTTTATATTCATTCTAATAATAGGGAAGTGATCATAATAATCACTACAATACCTAGGTGACTTAAATTTTGATATAACAGTTCTGTGGCTGTGGAAGGAAACAAAAAAAAAAAAAAAAGAGTTGCTAAAGATTGACTAACAATATTCAGAAGTCCGGTCTCTTCATATATTTTTTTCCCTGCCAGTTACGTAAGACACTAAAATGTGTTTTTCTTGTGATTAGCTTGAATATAATTTTAAAATTTTGGAACGGGTGGAAAGAAATCTTCAATGAATGAAGTCAGAGATATAATGAGGCACGATTAGAAATGTTTGGAAGCTGAAAGATCAAAATGTTTTGTCACAAAATATGCAGAAGAGGTTTTTGTTTCTTCTGGGACTGGACCTACAATTTAAACTGGAACCTAAACGAGTGTGCATTGTGCCTCCACCATGGGATATCAAACCCACGCCAACAGTGTCATTCATCAGTACAGAAGATGTGTGTATATAAGAGGAGGATATACAGTACAGTATTACTATGGTCCTGCCTAGGGATTAAAATATTTCTCCCACTTTCAGAGAGAAATATTTGAGCTGGCTCAGTGGCGTGTGGTCGACTTTCAATCTTGCCACCAAAGTTCTAGGGTTCAACTCCCAACCTGGGCACGGATGTTCTTTGTGAGTGTCTCTTTATCAATTTAATCTAATCACTCGTCCTCATCATAGCGATTCCCCAAAAATGGCAGAACACAAGTAGCCTACAAGCAAAAAAGACCTTTACGGAAAACAACGCAGTTGCTCTGATCTAAAAATGAAGTATTGTAGAATTGAAACTACTACCTAAAGTTTCGAAGAGCTATGAACTGGATTGATTGATTGATTGATTGATTTAGTTTATTTTACTTCGCGTTTTGTGCCTCTTGGCTAATTTGCGAAGATGGGGATGAGTGATGAAATGATGAAATTGATGATGGACATTCACAAACAACCAAGCCAGACCGGGATTCGAACCCGGGACCCTTGGCGTCGCAGCACGATGTGCTAACCACTCGGCCACAGGGTCGGGCAGCTATGAACTGGAGAAACTGCATTTGTAAAGTAAGATGTAACTGATTGGACTGATATATTTTACACCGCTTTCAGTTAGTTTTGGCTAATCTTGTTGAATGGTGGTTAAATTAAAGTAATGATGGAACAAACACGCATTGACAAGACACACAAAAAAAAAAAAAAAAAAAAAACAAACACAAATCCCACAGAGGATTTATTATTTTGATTGTGGTTCCATGCTTCAAAACTGTTGGACTACAAGAATGGAGTTTCCAGTGTGGAAAAGAGAAAAGAGATTGACGGAAAAAAAAGCAAGTGAAGAAAAGTTTAAAACTCATAATATAATAAAACCAGTGCTCGGCCAGCATCCATGGTGGAGTGGTTATCGCCCATCTAGCAAAATGTGCATAAAGCATATCCCCAGCTGTCTCACTGCCACCATGTTAAAACATAAGAGCATCCACCCCCCCCCCTCACCCCAACTAACGCCAAGGCTTGACCAAACAACCACAAACATTCAAGCGTTGGATGAAAATATACTGTATATTCATGTACATGCATTTAAATCACGAACAAAACCATGAAATTCTTCAGCATCGTCAATCAGTCATATCATTATTTATCGTCGAAGATATAAATTTTGCATGCGCCTTGAAGTTTTTGCAATCGAAGAACAAAATGTGAAGCAACACAAGCTTAATCAAATTCAAATTTATTTCACCAAGATATATTAGGGAAGAAAGGTCAAATGATTGGGGAATAGAAATATATGGATGAGAAAATCAGTTAAGATAAGAGTTTTGAAGAGTGGAACGAGTGACAGATTGATTGATTATGTGTATTTTAATTCGCTTTCTGCCACTTTTGTCTAATCAGAAAGATGAGGATGATATGATTATATTGATAAATGACACTCACAAAGAACAACCATGCCCAGGTCGGGAATACAACAAAGGTTCCCTGGCCCTAGAGCATGCTGTGCTAACAAATTCACCACAAAGGTCGGCACGAGAGGGAGAGAGAGAATGAAATAGAGGTTGTATGTATCATAAGATCAGGAAGAAATATGCAGAAAAAGAACGCATACAAGAATAAAAAAGCGAAAAAGGTAAGATGTAAATAGGGAGTAAGCAGGGAGAGAGGGGGAGGGGAGCAAGCGAACAAACGAATGAAGTAGTATAATGTCTGACACTTATACCTGCCCACCCTAATTTATCCATATACAGCTTCTGCCTACCCGCTGAAAATTTCTGGTGCCGCCCCTGATAAGAATACAACAGGGAGACAATGCTGGGACAGCCCTTTCTTGTAACAATTGATCCAGAATTTTCAAACATCTGGAATTCCTGAAATTTATGCAAAACAGATTTATTCTTGAAATCACAGTCCCTCTGTGATGTGACCCCACATTTTCACTTCTGGTTGTTCTATTTCCAGTGTTATTTTTGGTTCAGAATTGAAATTCTCTCATGATTTCCCCAAAATTCCTTGTGTTGTTGGATAAGGTTTTGATCGTACTTGGCAAGAGTTGAAATCCTGGGACCTCAAACTTCATAGCATCTTTTCCCCTCAAATGATTGGTCCCAAGTAACCACAACCATTGGGCACACTGCAGTTTTTACGTGGGAAATGTTGGGTTTATGTTGGTTGGCTAATGGAAGTTGGCCTTACGTCGGGCCAACATTTGCCCACACATGGAAAAGTGAGTCAAAATCAGTTTTAAAAACTACTTTCTCCTGTTAAGATAAATTTCAAGACTTTGCTGTAAATTCTAGAGTGTAAAATAAGTGACATGTAACAGTGTTTCTTTCCGAATATTTCAGTCACAGCACTTACTGGAAATATAATATTTTGTTAATGAAAGTAGAAGTTATTCTTCACTTGTAGTTACTCACAATGCTGTAAACATAATGTCACTAAGAATGTAAATGTCCCATGTCCAATTTTTCATTTCTTCAGGAGAAACCTTTAAAGTTTGACATGATAAATTTATTGGACCTTTGTTACCAATGCACTGAAAGTTACCATTGGAAAGGCTGATATGTTGAAGCCTCTCTAAAAAGAAGTAGTTATTTGGTTAGATATTTATGCGGTAACAGTTTCATACATCGGAGACACATTTCTTCAATTTTACACAAGAAATTACTTATGGAAATGAGTTTCTCCAAGGTTTACAATGTTCGTCGAGGTATTTTCTTTCATCGTGGAATATATTTGACTGGGAATTCATGAATTTTTCAAGAGAAATATCTCACCGACACACAATTGCCATTGCTTTCATTTGCTTGTCCTACGACAACCGGACGCTGCGTACATTTGATGACATAAGCCCCTGTCAGTGTTTGAACCCCCCCTTTTTTTTACTATGCTTGCCTAACGTAACCAAACCTAACCTAACATTATCGGAAATGGTTCGTGGGGCTATCCGTGAATGGTTCGTGGGGCTATCTGTCAGCTACCGAAGATTGAAACACTGCATACCCCAATTGTGAGTCAAGATGTGCCCGCCGAAGAAATGAAACAAAAAAGCACTCAGAATGTGAAAAATTGAGTTTGTTTTCATGTAAAAAGCATAATGGCACCTTGAACTATGTTCCGCAATACACAATTGGTAAGTACGAACCATGCAAAACACAAAATATGCAATTTTAATGTGTCTCCGATCTATGAAACTGGTACCATCGATGCTGTAGTTAATTATTGAAATTTCAGACAGAACAATTGCACACAACACAAACTTTGATCTGAGTGTGCCAGTGTTCTATCTACCAGATAAAAAACACTATATTTTAGAAATGAAATTAAGTACTTGTTCTGTAATAGAGATTATACAATTTCATTATAAATTTGTCATTCAGTAGCAAAGTAAAATAAATAAATGCAATCAATCAACTACTTTGTCTGTTAATAACAAAAGTAAGAACCGAAGTCCACAACTACTTCTAAGCAGCTCTGACAAGTGACTGACATTAGAATGCAAGTGGTTTATCTCATACTCACATGGCACTTGTGATTGGTTGAGGGAAATTGTCGTAAAGTTTTATTGGCTGTTGGAGCTTGCGTTCTCGTGAGTACTTCCACTATCAATATATCAATATGGTTGTATGTAGGAATGAGACTATAGTAGATTTAAAAGAATTGCATTTTGAATAGACCACAGCCATAATATCCTGATTTGTTTACAATTTGGAGACATAACGTTTACATTCTCAATGTACGATAACTTAGAGCAATATGTCTGGATTAATTGTAACAGTGAGGATGAATGATGAAGTAGATGTAGAAACAAACACAAACCATTCATGTGTATTCAAACAGGATTTGAACCCAGTATATCTGGCTTCATATCCCACTATGCTAACTACTCCATCATGGACACTCAATTTGAGAAGTGATAGGCACAGTGTGTATAGGTACGAAAATGGTAAATTACAACAGAACATGTCATATTAAAAGTAGTCACAGGTAATCACACCTGTGACACCAGTTTAGGAGAGTAGTACAATATATAAATAATAATAAAAAAAACCATGGTCAAAATACATACTAAGTCTATTTAATGTGGACTTACGATATGGTTATTTTTGCTAAAATATTTGCCCTCTCTCTTGGATGTGGCAAATCACTCTTGGGAAAAGGTGCATTCATGATGTGTACTGTATTGCAAGTATTAAAAATGACTTTGCTTTCCAGTTATCCTTTTCAGGAACACGATTCTAAGACACTGGCTATATACTTGTGTAACAGTTAGAAGAAAAACATGAATGGAAAATTAAGTTTAAATTACTACATCTAGTTCTTTAAAATAATCCAATTCAGCCACTATGGCTAATCAAGATTTATTAATTATTATTTAGGTTAGTCCATAAACTGTAAAAAAGATATTATTGGTCACAAGGACATTACATTCCATTACTTTGTAACTTTCTCTAAGTATTATTGTTTTAACATTTTCTACATTATTGTTCTTACTATTTTAATAGATATCAGTATAGGCTGTGATGGTGATTAGGGGAGTGTGGGAGCAGTTGCCCCCCACTTTTTGTCCCTGCACTATGGTCTCTTCATGGTAAACTTTGTCTACCAAGAGAAAGTAAACTGTCCTTGCCCCTCCTCTCCTCCAGTTTTGGCACTCAATTGCTGATACTGAATATAGGTTAATTCCTTTATATTCAAATCAGGCATTAATGTAATGGAACTATCCCGTATCATGGTGCAATTTGTACTTGTATGATCAAGTAGATGGAAATCAATCCAGTGGTGGCTGGTGGTCTGGCTGTATGTGTGTGCACTTCAGTCTCACGTCCAGAAGTGTTATACTACTCCTGTCAAATACTCGCACCCGTTTTTGTGTACATAATGATGCTAAATGTATTGGCAACCCAAGTTTGATCACTTTTCTCTCATTTGGATTGATTTGATGTTTTAAGTCCACTTTTTGCAAAGGAAGCTTAAAGTGATATCCAAACGACTATGTACCTCCACCGGGAATCGAACCCGGGACCCCTTGATTACAAGGTGGCGACGCTACCACTGCGCCATCAGAGAGGCCCTCACCTTTCACTGAAAATGAGGCTATGACAGAGTTATATTTCATGATTTTGTTTAACAAGGATTTTTTTACCAATTTTAAATATATCTGAAATTATCCAGCCAATCACGAGAAGAGCGATGTTATTGTGCAATATATAATTCAACATTCGATAACCTGACAAAAGCACTCAAAACATAGAAACACCGATCTGCAATATCAATACTATTGTTGATTTGCAAAATATTTCGTAAAAACTTCCTCCCCCTCTCCACTGATATTAATAAACTAGGAGAATAATAACATTGGCGTACACCAAAGAAGCCGATCCATTTATCACATCAATGAAATCAGTTGTAATCTATCTAGCCGTTGTTTATTTCTAATGACAGACTGATCGAAGCAAGCAAATCAAGCAAAATCAAGAGAATAATGAGAAAAAAAGTACTCACATAACCACACTGCCCTGCTTCGTACTTCAGAATTTTCCCCTTCCTTCCGCTGCATCCATATATTACTGCAGTCACTGCACGCTTTGTAACAAACTTCCATCCAAAAATCCAACAACTTTAAATATTAATTTCTGCTTTCACTATGTACAGTTTCCCTATTCATCATGAAATCAAACACTTTGCACTGAAACAGGAACGACCATTTGACAGCGCTAAACAAATTTGCAATGCGATAACTGGCACACAATGCAAAAGAGCTGACTGATTGATTTACTCTCCTTCCGCGGGGGTTGATAATTCGGCTACTGCGCCACAGGGACAGTTTATATTGGCCAAGATGCACTAAGCAAAGGCAATATCAGGCATGTTTAAAACACCCGTTTCGTTTTCAGCTGTCCTCCTCCCATTCACCTTCTTTCTTATCCCTCCTGCATGCTCGGTACCAGAGATGGCCATTTGATTTCGGCATCGCGAGGCCGGCCTCACACGGCCTCAGCCTCCGACTTCCAACTCGGCCTCCAGCCTCACAGGCCCTCAGCCTCCAAGCTCAAGGTCATCCTCTGGCCTCATATGGCCTCAGCCTCCGACCTCCAACTCGTCCTCGGACTCACACAGCCTCGGCCTCCAAGCTCAAGGTCGGCCTCCGGCCTCAGTTTCCGAACTCCATCTGGGCTTACGAACTCCATCTGGGCTTCCGGCCTTAGCCTTCGAACTCCATCTTGCCCTTCGGCTTCACAGGGCCTCAGCCTCCGAACTCCAACTCGGCCTCACATGACCTCAGCCTCGCAAGGCTCATGGAGGCCGAGACTGAGGCTGAGGCCGGGCCTCCGGAGGTTGAACATCTATGGTCTGAACTGGCAAAAAGTTGGCCAATTTTTCTACAGTTCATGGGAAATCCTGTGTGTGTTAATAGAAGGGGCTAATGATTACATAATATTAATAATCATCTTACATTTAACATAGAATTTTACGAGGTATGGAATATCTATATTTTCGCTTTTTTCAGAACGTAAGAACCTCAGGTATAGTACACTGCCCTCGCGTTTCCTAACAAAGGTGGTGAACAGGAGCATACTTTCATTTCCAGGAGGCACGCACGCAACAACGACTGTACAATTTCTGGATGTGGTTTCTAGATAGTCCAGAAGTTACAGACATTCTATCCAGAATACACTCGACATAACACCTGACAAAAGTAAAACAGAGAAAAAGGAACACACTGCACCCTACGCAAAAGAGAGCCAAGCGAGATGCCAAATAAAGGAATACAACCTACCCTCGAGGCCAAAAACACCTCTGGCATAGGTCATATCAACAACTGGTAGAAAGCGACCTTCCTTTATGAAGGACAAAGATAGTTTCACAAAGTCCGAACTTCATAATAATTCAAGTAGTACAATCCATTGGAAGCAAGATGCAGATCGGATTCTGCTATCGCGTATGGAGAGCTGTTCATTTGATATGCTTGCGAGGCCCAGCGGCTCCAGCCTCCGACCTTCTACTCGGCTTCACACGGCCTCAGCCTCCAAGCTTAAGGCTCCTTCATACCGCGACGAAAACGCGCAGTGCAGACGTTCCGTTTTGAAGAGATTTTTCAGTTACGAGCAAAGATAGGACCTCGGGGTTTGTTTTCTATCCTTCACAAAATATGGCTGCGTAATTCCTACAAAGCGGAAATTTAAAAAAAAGACCCTGCTTAATAAGTAAATTGGGCATAGAAATGGGGAAAAACCGTAATTTTCACATGCAATTATCTCGTTAACCACACAAGCTTATGGAAAACTGTTTTGTTGGGGTCATGCAATGTTCATTGTACTTGACATTAGAAGTCAATTTTTCTATTTCGAGACTGTTTGAGGAAAACGAAAACCTTGCAATACGTAAAAGTGTCCCTGCACTGTAGCGACACCTCGTGCAGATATTCGTGTCCCACGAACGGCGCAACTGGGAATTAAGAGTGGCGTTACTTTGTAACCAAAGCCTGTACATACATAAGTCATACACCAAATGTTAGCCCTGTCCAAGTAGATA
Source organism: Lepisma saccharinum (assembly GCF_977018435.1). Classification (NCBI taxonomy): domain Eukaryota; kingdom Metazoa; phylum Arthropoda; class Insecta; order Zygentoma; family Lepismatidae; genus Lepisma; species Lepisma saccharinum. The sequence continues at coordinate 82,012,024 of NC_139238.1, read as the reverse complement.
TTTTTAAACATAGAAACAAGAAACGGGGTGCAGTGTTGTTCATGCAATGTTGCCAAATGTAAGTGAAAGTGTAAATTTATTTTTCCACAAAGCATGGAAAATCGCATGTCAAACATTCGTACGGAAATTTGGACGTCAATTTCCACCTTGGGTAGGTGGACTATTTCGCCATCTATAGTTCAGAGAAGAAAACCGATCGTTTTCGCGTGTAGCCAATCCTGAAATGCCTCGTAAAGGCGTACCGGTCCAAATGGGTGTTTTAAAAAAAAAAATATGAGGTACAGTGGCAACACTGTTGATGTTTGAAGGCAACAAAAGGTGTGTTTAGTGATGGTCTATGACATGGAAATACTGGAAACAGGAATAAAATAAAATGAAAATTATGGTGAAAAAAGTGTTACTTACCTACTCCTGGCAACCATGCAATGCGCGTAACAGGCAGTGTAGCTTTACACTTTCACTTACATTTGGCAACACTGCATGAACAACACTGCACCCCGTTTCTTGTTTCTATGTTTAAAAATATCTACTTGGACAGGGCTAACATTTGGTGTATGACTTATGTATGTACAGGTTTCGGTTACAAAGTAACGCCACTCTTAATTCCCAGTTCCGCCGTTCGTGGGACACCCTGTAGTTAGTAGCGTTCTAAACCCCGCCCACAGTAGAACGCGGAGGGATACAACAAAATAGCTCGTGAAGACAAAACAAGATCGCAAGCGACAGGGAAGTGTGCATGCGTCAACTGGACGTGTTCAATTGCAAAATATGGGTGACGGCAGCAAGTGTGTTTGGTGCAAGAAGTGGGCTCCGAGAAAATCGTCTTGTGGAAGGTTCACGTATTGTGGAAGGTTTCAGAATGAAATATAAATAAACCTTATCCGTTTACTACATCATCAAATGGGGAAGTATTTATCGCTTTCCATTAGACGTTTACATTGTACGTACGTAAACCAGTAACGTCATTTTAAGTAATTCAATTAAACCGGTCTCCTTGGCAAATATTACGCTATACGAGGGGAATGCCAAATGTTTTTAGCTCTGCCCACAAAAATCATCCAACTGAAACCAGACATTTACACTTTTTCAAAGTACTCTCCATGGACACAAATACACTTTTGCATCCTTTGAAACCACTTAGAAAATTGTTCATTCCACACACTTTCGGCAGTGTTGTTCACAGCCTCCAAATAAGCAGCAATGGCGTCATCATCAGATGAAAAGCGACATCCACGCAACTGTTCCTTCACTTTGAGGAACACAAAGAAATCGCACAAGGCCAGGTCCAGCAAATAGGGTGGATGTGGCAACACTCTGACTCCTTCGCGGCTCAAAAAGTCTACGGTTCTTGCAGCACTGTGGGAACTTGCATTGTCATGATGCAGCAGCAGGTGACCAAGTTTTGATCTTGGGTGTTGGACCTTCCATTTTGTGAACACATTGGGAAGGCAAACTGTTGAGTACCACTCAGAATTCACTGTACGCCGATTTTCAAGTGCAACTGTCGCAACATGTCTCTTCCGTGAGAAAAAAGATGCCACCATTTTCTTTCCAACACTTCGAGCTCTCTTCACTTTTGTAGGGGGTTCTTCATTCTCGAAGCACCACACTTGCGACTGCTGCTTCGTAATGGTAAATCCACGTTTCGTCACCCATGACGATGTTGTAAACATCACAACTTGCACCTTGGTTGAATTTCTCCAACATAAATTCACACCACTCCACCTCCCCCTATTTTTCCATTTCCGTGACTGAATGTGGGACCCAGCGAGAACACCTTTTCCTGAGACCCAAGTGTTCATGCACAATTGTCTGTGCTGCTATTGACCCAATCTTGAGACTCGTTTCTATCTCCAAAAAAGAAATATGAGGATAATCTTTCACCATTTGCCTCACAGCTTCGATGTTTTCGGGTGTCACTGCAGTGTTAGGCAGTCCGCACGAGGTTCATTTTCAAGTGACACACGAACCCTTTTAAATTCTCGAAACCAATTTCCAACACTGGCTGCTTGTGAAGGGGCAGATTCCCCTAAAGTATTCACTAAATTTTCAACGCACTGCTCTGCGGTCAAGCCTTTTTTTAATCGAACAAAATCATGGCACGAAAGTCACGTCTTGACAGCTCCATGACTAACAACAACAATGGATGACGCGCGCTGCTTTATCGCTCTTACCTCTCACCCCACTATCGCTGACTCACTCTAGCCATTGTTTGCTCAAGGTCAATAAACATCAGGCTGTCAAATGCAACACATGCACAGTTGCTGCCATGTTACATTATTGCGCTGCTAAAAACTTTCGGCATGCTCCTCGTAATACGTAGAACAAGTTTGCTGTAGGTCCGAACTCCCCCGAAAGGATTTTGAAGTACTAAAATTAAATAATGTAAATATATTCCTTTAGCAATTTTTGCACATTCGATGGATAATTTCCTCTGAACGTGTTTTGGAAGGGAAGGATTATAGCTCTAAATAGCATACGGCTTTGAAGTATAGCACCCGAAATACTTATCAAGTACTACCGTGCGTCCATTTCGATCTTCAGCCGAGAGATCGGGAGAAGCGTGGCAGGCGGCGCTGACGGAGATGCCAACATTTGCGGCCTGTAATACCCGCTTATATTTATGGACATATGCAGACATTTATATAAATATTGCAAAACGAGCACTAACCTGTGTTATAAGAGTACGGTTTTAATTTTAGTAGCTTAGTGGCTGTATGTGCTGATGATTTTGACACGCCCATCTCCTGTGAAACACGACGTAGAGGTTTTTTTGGAGAACGTTCTAACGCTGCATCAATTTCATCGAGTTTTACTTCGGTTAGAATCCGTCGTTTTTGCTTAGGTGTTTTAAAATTTAACGATCCAGTTTCTCGTAATTTAAGGACAAGATGTCTAACCGTATCTCTATGTGGAGGTGAAACGCCTGGGAATTTCTGTACAAATTTTCGAACACACGTCTCGACACGAGTCTGTTTTCAAGTAAGTGTCATACATAAAAAATCTTTGTTCTAACGTGAACCTTGCGGCTGGCATTCCAATCGTCTCATTGACACGTCACACATACACACTGCAATAACACAAACAAGTAACGGCAAGTAACCAAGAATAACACTCTTGCCCACAGTACGAATTTAACACGCTCTTGGTTTACATCTGCTCGCCACTATATTCACAGTTCTGTCTTCATCTAGTCGCAAAGGAACAAAAAACTCGAGCTCGGAGATTTCGGATTGCAAGGGAGCTCACGAAAACCATTCACTTTTAACAGTTTCGTCTGCAGCGTAATCTTGATACAGTGTTGCACATTCGAAACCTCCAAACGATCCCCATCGACACAAAACTCTTTCAAGGATATAAACTTAAGCAGGACGTTACTGGTCAAAACTATGATTAAAATGTTTTATTATCTGTGGCTCTTAACATCGTTTCTAAAGCGTATTTATTTGTGTATATAAGGGCAGAACTTGAATGAATTACAGAAGAACTTTTGCGTGTTATAACACAGGTTAGTGCTCGTTTTGCAATATTTATGTAAATGTCTGCATATGTCCATAAAAATAAGCGGGCATTACAGGCCGCAAATGTCGGCATCTCCGCCAGCGCCGCCCGCCACGCTTCTCCCGATCTCTCGGCTGAAGATCGAAATGGACGGACTGTACTATTTATACTCTGAATATATTGGAAGGCAATGAATAGGATTTAGATCATACCGATTTGAAATACATAAAGGCGTCTGGACCCCCCCCACAAACGAAAAGATTACCAAGTAATAAAATAATAACAATACTCATTTAGTATTTGTTGTATATGATGGTTGTTAGCTTTATCTGAAGAGACTGAACTTATTGGAAGGCAAGGATTAAATTGGGATCGTACGGCTTTGAATGATATTACAAAGAAGGTTTATGCATACTACAACTCATAACAATATGTATACAATATTAATCAGAAACTTCACTGTATCTAACATTTATTTCGTTATGCAATAGTATTCAATTCTTCTTCTATTTGACATTAATTTAATTGCCAGGCACTTGTTCTTATGTAAATGTTTCTACTTTTAACTACAGGTAAGCTACATCATGAATATACACTGTTTACTTTTTTACCTAGTCACGTAATAATAATATATTAATTTATATATTGAAATTAGTATTACTTTAATTTAATTAAAATATCATCATTAAAATAATAATAATAATAATAATTATTATTATTATTACTATTAATATTATTATTATTATTCGTAAGACATTTCGTTCAGATCGCCCCGAAACATTTCTGGACACGCCACTGATTGTGCAGAATTTTCTTTGTTCCACTTCGAAACGGTATTATTACGAGGTGTAAGAGCTATCACAAATCACGATCACAACACAGCGATCGAAAATAAAACTACACAAGCGAACACACACAGATGAAATATCACAGCATTGTTTACAGCGTGTTTCTACCTGCTTCCCTTCTCGCGTTTGGAATAGTCCTTCCAGATGGTTTTGTCTCCCGTGGCCAGACTGTAACTGCTACTGAAGGGTCGTGTGTGTTTCACCTTTTAGTAGAGTTTGCAACATGAAACCGAGGGAAAAATCAGGAATGTATCCAAGTGAGCGCAGAAGCAAATCAAAAAAGAAGAAATAAAGGGTTGATGCTGCAACAATGGAGACGAAAGAACAATACAAGGTAATTTTTTGGATCATTATTTATTGTGGCGAAGCGTCCCATGAGGCCAGGAGGCCGGGCCTACCCACGCCATTACTCTTTTAAAGGTGGCCAGTATACGAACTTTCCACGGAGTGAGGCACATTTGCTGGGGCCTCTTCTCTTCACATTCTGTCGTACGGTCGTATAAGCGGGAAGCCTAATCTTACGAGTACTGTACGTATGCTTATAACGTGCTCGTGAGGCCGGCCTCGCGGTGTTACCCAGTAGGACGAACAGAATATTAGCAACACTGAATTTCCGCCAGGGTTGGAAATTTGTGGTGTACCAGCATTTTTTATAAGGTAGTGTCTGCTACTACGTTCTTTTCCTGCTGGAACCTCTGCTGCGCGTGGCAGCAGACTCGGTCTTTGTCTTATCGTGATTTCATCATGCTATGTATGCAATTACGTCTGTAACACATACTGTGAAGTTGTAGCGATTACTTTCACAAAAATGTTTTAAGATTATGTTCCTTAGCATTCTTCTAATAATAAACCTAAATGCTCTCGTAGTTAGGTTAGGTTCTGTTAGCATTAAAATAAAATAATATCGCTAATGCTTTCTAAAGAAAAAGGTTCTAAATTATCTGTACATTCATTCCCACTAATCATAAACTTGCATTTCTCTCGTCTCAATCTGTTCTTAAGATTTGTAACATCCTTTTAGCAGACGAATTACGTGGCAGGAGCAAATTTGACGCTTATTCTTACTGCTGACACGTGCGTGCCAGCAGACTCGGTTTTTTTTATAACCTTTAGCCTGTGTTCCTGCAGAGATATTTCTATTTCATTGTACATTCTCGATATTTTGTACGAAACTTAGGTTTTCCTTCCTTTCATCGACAAGTGTAAGTGAAATTGAAAATTACGGAGTACTGTAGTTCTGACTTCGTTTTCTGGTCAGAGTGCTGATGGTCTTGTCGATTCACCCAACACCGTAGCATAAACAGAAAGTCTAAAGAACTTATATTTGTAAAGTAAGTCTTCATACCAAATTATGTAAATTAAAACGCTAGTTACGCCTTATATTTACAAAGTAGTTTTACTTTCACTGGAAATAGAATAATTTATTTCTATCGTGAATGGAGATTCCCTCGCTCGTTGCCTCTCTGTGAAAACTTGCCCCTGCTCAGGACGCACAAGGGAGCGTGGCTCGGAGCGCGAAGTTCGTGGCGGTAGAGCATTGTTTGTGATTCATGTCGTGTGCAGCAATCAGATTTATGCAAGAAAGTGCTGGACTAAAATGCAAGAACAACACGAACAATTGACTTCTTCATTGAATGAAGATGTAATCATCGGTAGGTAGGACCCACTTTTGGTCTTTCATGTTTCCTTCTTATAATAATAATAATTTCTAAAATGTTTTCAACTCTATTTTCCTTTTGCAAGTAGCAGTGAGTGGCAAGCGACAGCAAATTTTAAAAAAAAATTAAAAGTTGTTGAAACGTTATTTAATGCGTTATAACACTGTCGTTGAATAGATATTACAAGCAGAACATTTTTTTATGCAGCCGACACAAGCGAAGAGGTAGGCAGTTTCGTTTACCCTGAAGGGATAACAAGAGAAGAGGGCGGTCAATGAGAGTACAATGCAAGGGAAGACTTTTTTTTGGGTTTATAACAAATAGTGTTATGGGGTTATTGCGGGGGCCATGTCCGTTTCAGATCTAGCGGAACAGGCCAGTGTTGTCACTTTGGATTGGCAGAAAAGAGCTAAATTGCGCCTAAAAATTGGGATTCTATTGTCTCAAGCAACTACATTTATTATAACCTGTTTATATGTTACATAGTAACCTTTCGTGTTGCCATCATAGAAGGGTCCCAAACAAGGATCCTATGTTCTATTATCACGTAAAGGTGGGTAGAACACACTAGGATGCGAAGTATTCACACTGAATGAGATAGCTCACCTTTACCTATGTTTTTTCTTGAAAGCCCCGTAGTGGTCATCCGAACACATAACGAAGCCAGGTGACCTAATTGTGGTCATGTCAATGTTTCCTGTTCCTCTTTAATTCAATTTCCATACATTCTCATCGTCACGATTAACATAGATCAGAACAAATGATACGAAAATATCCAAAATTTAAATTATGTTTATTTGCACATACAGGTGTCAGAAATTCATTTATCTAGAAAGCCAAGACTGGCATTAACTACAATCATTCCTTTAGTTAGACAACAGATAACAATGGTGTTTTCCTCGGTGCGAGGAAGTCTTGCTAAAAAAAACTAAGTTGGCAACAGTAGAACGTACCAAACTGACAGTCGCTGAAAGTGCGGAATTCTGTCGTCTGCTCACGGCACAAACCAAACGCATAGACCGTCCCCCTTTCTTTTTACAAATTTAGGCAAGTAATGGATATTATCGCACTCTGGTGCCTACCCTGCTAGCAACTCCACGCTTCGCCACTGCTAACAATCCGAACAATAATGAATATGAATCTGCACCAGATCTCTATCTTTGAGAAATCGCAGAAGGGAATAGAGCGCTTTGTTAATCTTTGTCACAGAGCCGCTTTCTTTTCATGTAAGTATTTGTATTTTTTCCGTAGCGGCTAAAAAAAACAACTTAAAATGTCCACGATGCTATTAGAATCATTATGTTTGAGTTTTGCATCATATAATTCGATAATTTGACATTTTTGAGGGTACCTTACATGAGATTGCACATTTTACAGGTTTCTTCCTTATCCTTATATTACCCTGCTTAGAATTGTGAAAGGGGTTACAAAACTATAAGTAGTGATTTTCAAGATATTTTTCGAGTACAGTCAGCGATTTTTTAGATGAAGATATTAGAGGATGAGAACGTGGTACTTTTTATTTCGGCTATTGAATATTTCACCTCCTAAGGAATTGCACATTTGTACAATATCATATTAGAGAGGCGTTCCCTTGTTGCGTTGCTATTTGGAGTGCACTGGCACTTGAGTTGTGTGTGTTTAAGATACATATAAAAATAATTTATTAAATTGTATTACGAAGATAATTTGTTCCAGAGTTTTTGCATGTAAGTATTTATTTTTATTTAGTATGTATTATTTTTTTTTAATTACTTACATCTGGGTTAAACTGACTTCTCAAATTTAATGGTCTGATAGGGGCGACCCTAAGAGTGTGAAGGCGGCCGGAGCGTGGTGCCGACTACCCACCTCCGCCTATGGATGAGTCAAGAAAGTGTGGATACCTGCATACCCAATACAAGCTCTGTCTTCTTTGGATGGTACCAGTCCGTTCAAAATTCAAGAGACATTAATTTTGATAGATTCGTGTTGGAAACGAATAAATTATTTCAGGAAGAAAATTCTACAATTGTATGCAAAATCACATCTTTCCATCTTTTCGTAGGGTTATGGAGGATAAGACTGCTGCTCAACAAAGCGATATCAATGAAATTGGTGAAGAAGATGAAGCTGCTTCCCAAAAAAATAATGGAGGTGACTGGACATGTGTCAGCTGATACACTTCAGACTGAACTCCAATCAAAGGTTTTCGAAAATGCAATAACTCAGGCAAAATTGCATGAAAGTTGACATTTTTATTTTTATTATTTTACACATTCACTACGATTTAATAATTGAAAAGTGAAAAGTGTCCAGCATATGCCCGTATGCGATTTAAAAGTGAAAATTGATGTCTGGCATATGTACATATGGCATATTTCTTAGTTTCGCATGATCGGTTGCTTTGATCTCTTGCGTCAACTGAACCTTGTAAAGGTGCATATGAAGGTCTTCTTTCAGTGTTCATTGCACTGAGGATACCGATATTCCCAACCGTTGTGAACGACGGCGAAGTGACTTCGCGGGGCTAACATTCACACTGTCTTGCACTACTGCAATGTTTTCATTTGTGCGACGACTACGTTTTCGCCCAGGCGAATTTATGGTTGCAACTGACCCGGATATCTCGAATTTCTTCGCCAACCTCCTAACTGTTGTTGCAGTGGGGCATTGTTACGTTCGAAGATCGCGCGAAGATTACGAACTGTCTGTGCATAATGTGCATTGTCTGTAATGTCTTTTCAAGATATTCATTCATTCATTCATTCATTCCTTTATTTGGAACCTAACAGCTTTTATGCCGTTTTTTGTCCATTACAATACACAGTTTTCAAAATAATGACGCGTTGTTTGATAGTGAACCGCTCCATGGCAACTAAACTGAACAAATGCCAAAAAATTTGCTCAAGTAATAATCGGAGTGATCAGAGATTACGAAAATGATAACAGTGTTGCCAACCTTCAATCAAAAAATGACTAGCAATTTAAAAATTGCGCACTTTATGAAACACCCTTTATAAAGTATTATGTGGAATAATGTATTGCGTGTGTAAGCACGGAACTGCAAGAAGGTTTTTCAGTTTATAAAAGGTCTTTTATTTAATTAGAAGATCGAGTGTTGCTGGACTAGTGTTAATTATAGGGATGAATCTTCTGGTCAGTTAGATATGAAATATCAATCTAATTTTCTGCGTTGATAAATTTAAAGTTTGTGTCACTGGGATAGATATTGGTATAATGTAATTAGATAAGTTTTTTTTTCATATTAGTTGTGTCTCACATTTTAGTCTCACATTTGCTTCAAACTTTTAGTATGGAAACTATGTACATTTTTCTAAAAATTTATGGAAAATTAAAAACTAACGTTAAGTGCAATTTATGATTTGAAGTAAAGAAGACAAATGGTCAACCGTTCAGCTATGGAGACATGTAGTCATTACAAAATTTGGCATGGTTAATATTCATGTACGTAAGAACAATCTGACACAATTTAACATGTTAAAAAATGGCTTGTTTGAGAAAATGGCACCAAAAGATGGAAGTGTTTTTTTTAAAAACACTTGAAATTGCTATTTTGAGATATCTACGAAATTCGTAATGTATTTACTGTTAGTAAGTGTACGAATCGTCATGTGAATAATTACATTACTCTGTGTTCCACAGGCTGCCATCGTCGGCTTCCACACTAAGGAGGTGCTTTATATCGGGGTGAGAAACAAGTACTGCACAATGTGCGCCAGGGCAGCGTACAGGAATGAGGTAGTCCGGCCGAATCGCTGTTTCAAGAACTGGACGGAAACATCCATGAGCATGGAGTCGGATATAATTGTGGAGGGCTTTAAACGAAGTTTGGAGTTGTACGGTGTGAAGTTTGCTACTCTTGTGGCTGAGGGGGATTCCAGCGTGTATGCAAAAATTCTAGAAGCCAGACCTTACACCGATGTCACAGTGGAGAAAATAGAGTGTACTAATCACTTACTGCGGAACTATTGTAAGAAACTTAGACTCATAAGCACTAATAGTAAACTGAAGTATGTTCACCTGAGAAAACGAATCGGATCCAGTATTCTGAGATTCCAAGGAGCAGTGACAATGGCCGTGAATCATCGTATTAGTCAGGACAGTTTGACACCTGCTTGTCGACATACAGAGTTGTATAAAGATATTATCAACGGGCCAAGCCATGTGTTCGGTGAACATTTGCATTGCGTTGAGCGTGGCTACTTCTGCTCTGGAAAATCTGCAGAAGAAATTAATATTGTTCCCGAACTTCAGGCAGCCGGTCTGTACCCGCTCATCATGAAAGCAGTGGGTCCACTCGCAATTCACTGCAGAAGTCTCCTCAAGAACTTAGACAAGAACCCTGTGTAAACAGTTCAACTCCATAATAGAAAAGTTTCTTGGTGGAAAACAAGTGAACTATGGGTTGAAGAGGTCTTACGGGGCTAGATGCTCCAGTGCTCTGGTTTCTCATAACACACACACTCCATTTTACAGCCTACACAAAGAAATGTGCGCCGAGAACAGCCCAGGATTTTTCACGAAGTTGCTAGAGTCAAGGCGAAAGCGTCGACTAAGCCTCTCCAAGAACCGGCAGAATCCCAGAACCAGAAAGAGGTTGCGACTTGAGCCTACGTCTGTTGGTAATACGAATAACAAGGATTACGGTCCAAATGCCCAAAAACCAGACCTTTCGCCTGATATGCTAGAGCAAAGATGTCAAGAGTTCCTGCAGTCGTTATCACGCACAGAACAGGAATGCCAAGAGCTCGAAAGGAGCACTGTAATGCAGAGGAACTGCGGGCTTTGGAAGCAAGAGAGGCGTAAGTTACTCACAGCATCCCATTTCGGGGTAGTGTGCAAGAGAAAGCCCTACACTGGCTGCGAGAAACTAGTCAAAACCCTACTCTACAGTGACTGGGACTGTGAAGCAATGCGGTACGGTAGCGAAAAAGAACTCACTGCCATTGAACATGTGGAAAACGAGGTTAACGTGACGGTAACACCGTGCGGCCTCTTTGTTGACCCCAGCATTCCCTATTTAGGAGCATCCCCAGACGGCCTGGTAGGTGAGGATGGCATTATCGAAATTAAGTGTTCCTTTTGTCAAACATGTAACACCTGCACATGCCATCAAGACGAAGAAAGTAACTTTCTGGAAATTTGACGAAGAGGTTAACGCCAATATCGTGAACACCACACATAATTACTATTACCAAGTGCAGGGCAATAGTAATTATTACACGGAGAAGGTACTGTATCTTTGGTTTGTGGACACAGACAGGCGTTAAAATACACTATCTGGCCATTCGTCACCGGACACCTGGAACGAGTACTTTAATCCGGTTTCAGGCGTCCGTCAGTATCGTGTGGGGCCACCTTTCGCAGCAAGTACAGCCGCAACCCTCTGAGGAAGACTGTCCACCAAATTGCGATAGGTTTCGACGGGAATCCTACTCCATTCCTCTTGCAAAGCGGCGAACAACTCTTTAGTGTTTTTTGGGCGGTGTGGCCTGGCTCTCAACCGGCGCTCCAACTCGTCCCAAAGATGCTCAATCGGGTTGAGATCAGGACTTTGGGCGGGCCAATCAAGTTTTTGCACACCCATATCCTCGAACCACGTGTTGATCACACCTGCCGTATGACATGGGGCATTGTCGTGCTGAAACAGATAAGGACCACTACCGAATTGTGCCCACAATGTCGGTAGCGCAGAATTGTCCAGGATCGTTTGGTATGCATCTGCATTCATGTTTCCACGCACTAACACAAGAGGACCAAGACCATACCAGGATGAGCACGACCACACTATGATGCCACCTGATGGGGTGTCCGGTGACGAATGGCCAGATAGTGTAGAATACATCCAGAGAGATGATCAATTCTGGAAGAAGAATATGGAAACGCAGCTACAACAATTCTATGTTGAGTGTCTACTACCAGAACTTGTCGATCCACGGCACACACGCTCATTGCAGATCCAAAATCCCACAAGAATAATCCAAGCCCAAAACAGAAGGAAGGTGAAGACGTTGGATGGGAAGCAAAAAACTTACCGGCAAACTGATCAAGAAGGAGAATCTTTCTAAACGAGGTAACCTTTGTATGTAACGTATGCACTGTTTGTGGCATAGTTGAAAGTGGTTATTTCTGGGAGGCCTACACATAACGTACAGCAACAGATTTGACTTTTGTAAGTGTTTAGAGGCTAATTTCTTCATGAATTGGATCTTATTTATGTATTGCAATGCATAAGAGGCGTTTTGTGTAGCAACAGAGAATATGTTTACCTTCTTCTTCCTCAGTTTCGACTTTCGTCAAATGTACAGGGAGGTTATTTCAGTCGTTTACCGCCAGAGTATCGGCCGTTCGGTGGCCTCTTCATGCAACAGGTCCCGGCAAATTGCGTTACAGGAAGTCCGTAACAGAAACAGCTTGTTTTGTAATGTTTCTACTTTTCACAATTACAGTTACAATTACAATTGAAATGAGCACGTACCTTGTCGCAAGGATGCTGGAAAAGGTGGTCTCCAAAATACAAATATTTCTGGCACCTTATTTCTGACATCTAATCTTGGATTAGACATCGCTACTTTATCCTCAGTTGTCGCGAGATCGCCGGCAGCTTATCGGGGAGTTGTCAGCCGCGAGAGGGCGACACTCTGGCGGTAAACGACTGAAATAACCTCCCTGTATGAAGGAGGACTTCACCAACTTATTTGACAAAAACTGTTGTTGATCTTTTAGTTTTTAATACACATCGCTGTTCGTGCGATAAATTATACAATACAATTGTCATTAAGAAACGGTATATTTGAGTTTGGTAAAGTTACGTCAGTCAATATTGCGTATTGTAGCATCACATAGCATGAGTGGCACGAGCGCGAAGAACCAGGTAGGAATTCTACCGCTGCCGTCTGCTTCAGAAGGCAGGAAGGGTCACATGAACCAATCACGTAGCCCTCTGCTCCATACGCTGGCGTACGAGAGAGCATTTGCGCTCGTGCTGTAGAGATCCAAGCTTTCCCTCCAGAAAGGCAGCAAGGAATATAGAGTTCTTTACGCCGAACCTGCCCGGCGTCCAGGCAGGAAAGGCATTGAAAAAAATTGCTGGAACGAGTGTTGTTAGTGGAGCGTTGCAAGCGTATCGCGAAAAATAGCTATTATAATGACATGAAGGTCAAACATATATGAATTAGTCAAGATTTACTTTATATTTACAGCATTTACGTATTTTTGAAATTTTAAATCAGGGAACGCCGGGCGTATGGGCGTACTATGACGCTACGCCACTGTGACATGCTAGGAAGAGTGTGGCAGGAACTTGATTATAGACTAGATGTGTGTCGTGTAACACATCGATCGCACATAGAACATTTATAATATGCCAGGAAAAACTTTTTGAGTTTTTCTATCTGTGTGTGTAATCTCAGTCATTTACGTATCATTACAATGAAATAAAGAGACACCGAAATCGGGAACATAATTTTGACTTACGCTGTATAGTGTATATTGTATTCGTTTCTGTAGAGTCCAGCGCAGATAATTCTGCCGTGCAATGCGCGACAGAACTAAAGAAGCAGTGTTGCTAATGGAGCAGATAGAAAAATCGCTGCGGTGCGCCGATGCACAGCTGTTACGTACAACAATAAAATTAGAGAATTCAGGTCTATCTAACGTTGAGTTTTAAACGTCATGCATTATACCAGGACTAGGATTAATATGTACTAACAAGTGACTATGTATGTAGCTACATACATATGGACTAAAAATTCGCAAAATATGAACTAACACATAAGTAAAATTACCAAAAATGCTGCAAAGAAGACTTCTTCATACGATTCCTTATTTGAGTGATTTCAAACAAAATAAAAAAATATATATATTATTTTTCATTGCATTAATGCACTGGTGGCGTTCTAACTTTTCACTCCCAAAACCCGTATACACTGGTATGGAACTGCAACGGCAGATAATAACATGCCAACGTGTTAAACCGCTACAATTGCACCATAACACTCCTCCTGAAGCAGTATTATTATTTCCTCTCTGAGATCGGCGACAGTCGGTTGCCTTTGTTGTACATTTACAAAGGATGCCGGCTTCCACAACAATAACAAGTACATATACTGCCACTAGACGATAAGCTGCGCGGCTTTTTCTTTTGTTATGAACCAGGGCCGGCGCTAGTCATTTTGCCTCCCTGGGAGGTGGCGGCAGATGCCGCTCTATTTCGACCCCCCCGGTCATTACGCAGCAACGGAAAATTGAAAATCAATATATTCCTAACTAAAACATCAAAATATAAAATAAATAATGAGACTTCTTATGCTATTTCAATACTATTCAGCGCAAAAGAATATCTCGCTCGATCACAGTTTTCAATAGGCTTATTTTTTTCTTCTCTTCAAATTTTGCCGCTCTGGGCGATGGGACGGTTCGCCCTCCCCTTCCGCCGGCCCTGCTATGAACTTGGTCACCCATCAAAGCATGGCAATTTTAACACAGAAAACAATATGTATCGCATTAAGCAGCAAAAATGACAGCCTCCTCTATGCAATATCTACAAGAACACGTGCCGGAGCCAGAGTTGAAATGATGTTGGAGCCACATAATTTATTTATTTTGAATAATTCCAAAATTATGAAATATGAACAATTTGTTGCTGCTGTTCGCTGCTCTCTTGCCAAAATGCTTTATTGGGATGCTAACACCATGACTGGCTTCCTCCTTCATGAACTCGTGCACGTTGCTTAGAATTTCCCGAGCTTGGCTATGCAAGGTTTTTGATTTCAACTTCGACAGAACTGGAGGCATTATGGAATTTAACGTTCATCAGCAAACACACACTTTTACATAAACACACGCAATACACGCACACAACTTCAAACCGGTCAAATACTTAGTATAAAATAAAAATATGGTGCTTCCAATCCAACAAAACTCACCGCCACTTTACCTGCTTTCCCCTTCCGTGACAGAAATAGTGCTTCATTATTACAGTTGGCAACACTAGTTACTAGCTAGCCAATGAACATGCACTGCATAAAAGAAGCAACGACTACGCCGTGCTATATTGCCACATTGCCGTCCCTGCTGACCGGTGGGAACCGCGAGCTGGAGCGCTGTTCAATTGTTTTCAATGAAGTTTGCGCGAGTGTGTCCAGGAATGGAATGACAATATGGCAACAATAGCGAAGGTTTTCGAGCAGGGTAGAACACGTGATGCTAAGAGAGAGGGAGACGAAACGAAAATACGTTTCTACGCAACGGCAAATTTACGTGTGTGGCACTCTACACCTTAGAAACTACGTTTATTTTTTACATACACATATACGAACCACAAAGGCTGAGGGCCCCTAAAGGCTTACTTCTCTCCGAGTTCCCCGGAAACTGTGGGTTTTTGCGGGTTGTAGATCCGGCATTGCATACGATAATACAACAGTGCAACAATGCGCACGTGATAGTCGTTTCCGTAGAGTTTATCTTACAAAAATGGCAAAGGAAAAAGTTGCTGTGTGTGAATACTTGCAGAATTGTTTGGCTTTTTACAATTCTCAAAGCCAAAATTTAATCAACAAGAAAACGAACGTAAGTATACGGTAGCTTGTATTATAATTAGACGTATAGTCTGTACACATTCAAACCAAGAATTAATGTTCAGTTAACACAAAAAGTACAAAAATTCGCGGAACGTGTTGCATTATCCACATATGAAAAAGAGCACAACGTGAAAACCTGAAGTCGAGTAGAAAAATGCTTATATCTTGATAAGTCATCGTAGTTATGGTTCATAATCACTCAATGTTTTTTGTAATTTTTCACTTAAAGAGGTTTGAAAATGCTGATTTTCATATAGAAATGGAAGTTTTGTAATGAGTATACGAGAATGCAGCATTAATGTTTTCTGCAACTATTTTACACAATCGATGCCAAAAGTTAAACAAAATAATGTGGAAAGAGGAGGAAATTAGAATATTTTCATTCCTAGTTCAAACCTAAAAACAACAGTTGTACATAGGCTATATTATCATAACATTTACACTTTGTTAGTAGGGTGGAATTAGGATATGACCCGGAAGTAATTACTAAAGAAATTATCTTTGGAGGTATTGTTCATCTACGTACTTCAGAACAACTTATAGTCAGAATGCTAAAACCGTACGCCTTGGGCAAATCTAGATATCCAAGGAACAATAATTGAGACTAATGAATATTATGAAGAACATAAAGCTCTATCCAAGGGTTGTTTCTCATTCATGAATTGTAGCAGTAGCTGGAATGTGTTGCATTTTAATGTATGAAGGTATAATAGAGTCTAAAGTCCGAATTGTAGAAGTACAGGGTGTCTCATAAGTCAGTTGACCAATGGAACTAATGACGGAATGAAGAAATAATGATCGAAATGGTTCACAGATAGTTATATTTCGTGATCACTGATAGGTTGGGGTTGCCTTCAGGGGTGTCCATGCCCCCCAAGGCCAATGGCGCATCCCCCCCAAATCACTGTCATGCGTCCCCTCCAAAGAGCATGTCATAATCCCATCAAGTATTTATTTACGACAGCGTGTCTACTGAAAGTAACATTTTTTAAATACTTGACCCCCCCCCAAATCAGGGTGTCCATCCTCTCCCAAGAACGTGCATTCATTACCCCCCAAAAATAGTTTGGATGAATACGTAATAATTTATTGTTATTTGAATACCTGTTAAATTGCCCATATGTTTTTAATTGTTGAAATTTCGAATTAGCGGAAACCTAGATGTCATAAAGTAAATTATATAAATATGTATTTAAACAGTGTTTGTGGGTGGAGAATTAGATTTTAAAGACCCACAATTTGCGTATTTAACACAAATTGTTACACAACTTAAAATAGAAAATTCAATCTGGGCAAACCAATTAATTTACTGCAGTTATCTGTTAACCAAACACTGACTTGTTCATGTGACAGATTAAATTATTGTTTCACGAGAAGTCTAGCTAGAAATGCCTAAGGTCGGGACGAGAATATACAGTGGCTGCGATTCGGAGGACGTGTAGGGCAGTTGCCTTCCCCACGTTTTGCCACTTTGCCCCTGCACTAAGGCCTCGTCTACCAAGGAAAAATAAACTGTTCTTCCCCCTCCAATTTTGGCACCCAATCACCGTTACTGCCGTTACACTAAGCATTATATTTTAAGAAATAATATTATTAATCAATATCGAGAATATTCTTTATTCTGTGCGGACCAACTATAATATATTTCTTCGCAATCACCTCATAAAACCCATTTTAGAATCACTGGCAAGAAAACTTTTGTGTCCATTTCTTTACAGGCTTGCAAGGTTATTAATTTAATGGGGTGTCAATACTTTCATAGTTTCCATCTTTCCTTTTTGACGTTCGGCACCGAAAACGTGTATACCATATCGTTGAATGTAGTTCCTAAAATATAATGTTCGACCCCTTCCCCTTACTACAGACATCCATTGACCATCTAAGAATTGTTGTTTTAAGTTCACTTTATGCACAGAAAGGCTAATCGAGACTGGACCTACAGTTTAAAGTGGAATCCGAACCACTATTTGCCTCTACTGGGTATCGAACCCGGAACCCCTTGGTTACAAGGCGACGACGTTACCACTACGCCATCGAGGAGGCCCTTGACCATCTAAGATACCACCTTTGGCTTCATATTTCCCCCTCAAATTTAACATTCAATATTGATATATTGAAGAGTAGATATTACCCCTATAAAGAAATGTACTAATAATTTTCAGTCTCAACACCAGATTATCCGCAACAGTTTGAGACGTAATAGCAATACACAAGAGTTTGATATCCCCTCAAATTTAATGCTCCCCCTCAACTAAAATTCCCGTCATAATCTAAGACTTAACGCTGATATTCAATAGTTGGATATTGTCTCCCCCCAACGTTTAATTCTCAACACCCCCCCCCCCCCCCGCGCCAGGAATCTACGTGTCAATTTAAGGCATTGCCCCCAGATAATATTACCTGTTACAATTACCTTGGCATCTGCAAATTGCTATTTACTCGTATATAACAGCATCAAACTTTTCACATCAAATTTCCATCACAAAAATCCCCCATTCCCCCCAAAAAATGGGTGGATGCAATGTGCGTCCACAAACTCGCCTGTGGGCACCCCTGCCTATAAATACTTAATTTTCTTCATCTAATGGATTAAATATGGTGCACCTAAGGTGTAAACGTTTTTATATTTTTTTAGAAAAATATATAAATGTTGAATTTTATATTATTTTATTTTAAATCCCCCCCAAAATTTCGATGGCGCAGTCTGCGCCATAATCCCCCCCTGTGGGCAACCCTGGTTGCCTTGCAATTTCGCTTTGTGAGGAATGGTTTAGGAGATGGTGTGCAACTGACAAACGTAGTGTGATTGTGACTGTTTTGGGGAACTGAATTTTGCGCCACCTTGTATTAAAGTGAAGACTTGTAGTGGAAACGTATGTGCTGGCACGTTGTAACACGAATGATTGTAAATGTTTTAAGTCTATGTGGAAATTTAAATGTCTATGAGCATAGGCCTAACGTGGCGAGCGCAAGGGAGACACTACCCCCCCCCCCCCCCCAATGTTCAGGTTTATGAAAATTTACACGTAATGGTACTTTTGTTAATCTCCTGAAACCTGAGAGAGCAAAGTAACAAAATTGTTATGATTTTGCAGATTTAACCGTTATTTATCAAAATAGTCGTGGATGATATTTCTGTGGGTTTCAACACTTTTTAATTCTGCCCCCTCCCCAAAGTTAGGTCCCAAGCTTTCACCTATGTCTATGAAAGTTATAAAAAAAGAAACCTTGTCATCTCCTCCCAACATGAACAATAAGGTGTGGAAAAGAAGAAAAATTTGAGGACATTAAAAACAGCGCATTCCATAAGAATGTGCCGAACATTTAAAATAACATTACATACACTGCAGAGTGGAGGGTCCAACTTTTTGCAGATGGGTGAGACGGCAATGTCCAATGAGAAGCCGACTTAGTATTGTCCCTTCTCTGCGGGGGAACGGTGTGAGAACGGCATGCACCAATGATGGGATCGACTGTGTTGAGCTTGTTCCCTGTTACACCATCCTGCTAACTCAATCAATCAGCCCATCCTGCCAAATTTCAAGGAGGAAATAACGGAACACATTCTGAAGGTCCCTGGCCTATATAAGGTGGAAAGCACTTCGGAAGACTTTGGCAGCTCTGCAGCTGCTTAGTTTGCCTATAACGCCCCCTGGACTTTATGGATCAGTTTTTGCTTTACACCAGTTTTAATTACCTATCGAATAATGTCAGTGATACAAAATTACACCAAAAATAACTGTAGTTTCATGGTATGAGCCAGACGTTAATAATACAATTTATTAAAAAATATATTCTCCGCATTGTACTTGATCAATTTAGCTCTGAAGAGTAAAACGGATCACTAACGGGTCAATAGGGATCAGTGTAAATATACGCACGTGCTGCATTATATAGGGGGATCCTGACATATGGTACACAAATTGTTTTGTCCCAACAGCATTTACTATAGCCCATGTCCAGTCTTACGGCGGGCGGCTTACATGCTGTCAAGGGCAGTAGGAAGCGGCGAAACGACCAAACCAGCGCGATGTGAAAACTGCAGCCTGTAGAATGAGGTGCACGCGGCAGCTCCTCCCGCGACGTCGTAACTCTCGGCGCCACCGCTGTTGTCGGGTGGGTCTCTGCGGCGTATTCTCCGCTCTCCACTTCCCTTACCAGCATGTACGTCGCCCGCCGTAAGATTAGAGAAGAGCTATAGTGTGGTTGGAAAGCAAGGGAGAACTTCCGCGGAGAACGTGCCCTTTTTCGTGCAGATGCCACATTCATTCCTGAATCTAAAACGCCACAGACTCCAAATTTTTAAGCCCTCGTTTGTCTGTAATGACGTCATCAAAATGGCGGTCATGACGAAAATTTCATTCCTGAAACCTGTTACTTCATTATAGTTATTTATCATTCGTGCCATCTTATTTTCACCTAATTTTCTGTTTATAACTCCCTATTATGATAACAAGAAATTGAAAAGAACGACTTTACGAGGGCCACTATTTATATTTTGAGCCTTGGCAACGCTGATTGTAGTTAGGCGCGATTTGACGTTTTCACGGAATCGTCTGTCATTATTGACCATAACGTACTTCAAATGTTTTGTCAATAGCTTCATTTGTGTTGTTTATGTTGCCTTGGAGATTGAGCGACAACAATAAAATGGAATTAACTCTTGAACATTTTCGTGCGATGATTTTTTACGATTTTCGACGTGGATTATCAAGACAAGAGTGCATCGATCAATTTACTTCCACATTTGGTGATGAAGCCCCATCCTTTGCCACTGTGAAACGCTGGTATAACGAATTTAATCGTGGCCGCCATTCGCTCACCGACGAGATTTGCGAAGGTCGTCCAAAATCAGTTGTTGTTCAAGAAAACATTGATGCTGTGCAAAGCCTAATACTGCAAGATCGTCATGTGACATACTGTGAGATTGAGGCAACCATAGGCATTAGTTCTACCAGCATATATAAGATATTACATGATCATTTAGCTGTGAGAAAGGTATGTTCTCGTTGGATCCCACACAATTTGACAAAAACTCAAAAAGACGCTCGCGTCAATTGGTGCAAACAAATGCTCAATAAATACAATCGTGGTGCTTCAAAATGCGTATATAAGATTGTAACAGGTGACGAATCATGGATATATGCATATGAGCCGGAACGTAAACAGCAGTCGACTGTATGGGTGTTTCAAGATGAACCCAATCCAACAAAAATTGTTCGCGCTCGAAGCACATCGAAACAAATGGTCGCCTGTTTTTTCGGGAAAACTGGTCATGTGGCAACTGTGCCTTTAGATGAACGGTCAACTCTGAATGGTACACAACAATTTGTTTGCCAGAGGTCTTCGGTCAAATACGGAAAACAAACAAACAAACGCCGTCGAATCATTCTTCTTCAAGACAATGCCAGCTGTCACACATCTCGTCTAACAACCGACTTTATGAACAGTCAAAAAATCGAATTGATGGGTCATCCGCCGTACAGTCCTGATTTGGCACCCAATGACTTCTTCTTGTTCCCGAATGTCAAGAATAAATTGCGTGGACAACGATTTTCGTCGGCGGAAGACGCCGTTGATGCGTTCAAAAACCATATTATGGAGGTGTTTCAAGAAGATTGGAAAAACTGCTTTGACAAATGGTTCGAACGAATGCAAAAGTGTATTGACCATAAAGGAGAATACTTCGAAAAACAATAAAGCAGTTTTTAATGCCAAATTCCTGTTTTTTTCATTGTTAGGCTCAAAATATAAATAGTGACCCTCGTATCATACCATAGTAGAAAAAACAACTTTGAGCTATGTGATCATGTTTGGGATCAAACCCTATGTTTTGGAGGTTCCAGAACTCAACGGTGGCTTCAAAATAGTGCCAGATTAAGCCCATGAAATAAAAATAGTTCATTTTTTGACAGTCGGTATACCTATATATAGGGTGATTCAAAAGTCCGACACCACGGCAATGCAGATGGCCAAAAATGGAAAGAGGGGAAAGTAGTTGGAAACAGGTGGTTTTAAATATAATGTGCTTGAATTTTCAACTCAGCATGTATCCATGAGGCTGCACACTGGTACAAGCCTCAATGAGAACGGAACATCAGGGTTTCTCTCCAACTGACGTCAATTCTGCCAGTCACAGAATAGTTTAGGATTAAATAATATAATTAGGAGGCAATCTGACACAATCTCACTCTCATTAAAAGTTCCACGCAACTTCACTAAAGTTATCAGATAGCATAGGCGTGCGCAGACCCTCTGATTAAGGGGGCAAAATACTTGAAAGTTCAATAGGAGAAAGAAAATCTTCATTTCATCTCACTGTTTTATTGTATTGAAGGATATGGAACAGGGGCGTATATAGAGTACGTCCGCACCAACCGAACATCACTGTATTAGAATAATTTAAACTTTCGTGGCACCAATTTTCTTGTCCCCCCCTCTCCTTTATTTCGTCTCTCTGTGGTTCAGAGACTATTTAACATTTAAACATGGTTTCGTACAGCAGTTTCAAAACAACCACACACAATTTATTAATTTCGAATAGTGGCGGCGATTAGGATTTGGTGGGGGGAGGGCAGTTGTCCCCCACACTTTTTGCCACCGCTCGGCCTCTTGGCCTCCCCGATGGCGCAGTGGTAGTGTCGTCGCCTTGTGACCACCTATGTCAGATACAGAATATTGATGTCCAAACCGATGGACCATGAGCCACCATGTACTTAGAAAATATTTTAGGACTTTTGCCGAGGCGTTTCTAAAACCACCACGATGGCATATTTCTCAAAGCCTGGCGGTAAGTGAAACGGACGGCTGTGCATATCCATTCATTTAGGTTGATCTAGAAAACGCAACCACTTATGCGGCCGCACCGTTGCAACCAGTTTGTATAAAAGGTATTTCAAGGGTATTAAATTAAGACGTCTGGTAATATTACAATTGAACCGGTTAGACCAAGAAGGGAAAGATTCCACTCTTTGAACAAAATGGGCTGAATACTTTGAATACATATCAGAACTAAAATAAAGGTTTTTAAAACAAACCACTTATGGAATATTGTTACTATGGTTTTGATGAATAAGTTTGTAATTGGAAGTTTCTTCATCCGACTTTTAGTTTTGGTTGCTATGAGTTTTTTTTTTTTATTTCCCGAAAGTAAGGTCGAGTGGAATCTTTCCCTTCTTGGTCTCACCGATTCAATTGTATTGTTGTTGCGACAATATACTGAAGACAATGTTTATTTCAAGACAACAATACTTGTGTGCTAAACATTTCCATAGAAGCTATCATACTAAAACGCTATTAAAATCTAAGTCTACCTTGAAATGCAGCTCAAAGAATATAAGGTAATTAGAGTATATAATATTAATAGTATAAGTTTGTTTTTTTCCTCTCTCCAGTCCTCGAAGTGGAAATTACTAGCTGAGGTTATGCTTAGCAGGGGAAGGGGAAGATGGTTGTATGGAGCAACATGGAAACAATGCAGTATGGGGGGGGGGTGCCTTATTTACTTAACTGAGGGGATAGCGCGCTGTGCTAACCACTCCGCCACGGAGGCCGTCTTCATTCTTTCGAAAACTTTGAAATCACATTTAGATCTCTCCTGCAGATGTCAGGAAACTAAAATTACACATTTTATACATTTTAGATATCTCTTATTATTGCAAAGAAATAGAATGATTTAATTTCTACACAAACTTACATTCTATTTCTCAGGCTATGTCACCTTCAACAAGCCGTGTTTGCTGGATGATCCAACCCAAGTTCAACTTCCTAACCAGGCTATGACGTCAGACATTCAACGAGCTTTGTGTGCTGGATGATGGAGAAGTTCAACTTCCTAACCAGGCTATGACGTCAAACAAGCCAACAACATCGAAGAAGACATCCAAGATATAGCACCTGCCAAGAGGAGTGTCTGTCAGTAGAAGGTAATCTTTGAAGATTAACAAGATTAACGCATGCTTTGATTGTTTGATCCACGCCTCGATATAAAAAGTGGTGGTCTAGCAATGAAAATAAAGACCATATTTTTGGATTAGAAAGATGTAGTTGCGGCAGCGAGGCGGGAACCAGACGAGTCCGATATCTGTAAAATCAAGACTTAACATTAAGAGGTTATCGATTCGCTAAAGACATCAGGAAACTATACTGTTTTGCTGCTTGGACTATTTATTTCAGACTAAACAGAGGGACGTGAGTACAAAAGTGTTTAGATTTTTTAGTCCGTCTTATGTTACTATAAGCGTGTGTGAGTTATTCCTATAGTTCATGACAGTCTGAATACGTAAGGCAGCTGGCTTAATTATTCCCGTCTAGGTAGCTGCACTTTTTCGACTCACGCGTTCAGTTGGTTACAAAGTGCACCACTTCGTTAATTTGGTGCCACGTAGTTCATTTAGTGTCTCCGCCATTTGCACTACTTTCTGAATCGGTGTACAGTGCTGTGTATGGTCACGTGTTACGTGCTAACGAATCAAATGAACGATGAAAGCAACATGCAGGCATTTGTTGAATTTTCTGAACTTGAACACCGCTTATCGTGTACTTGGTTGAACACAGTTTCTTTGCACCAGCATGACACTGGGATGCACCTGTACTACACCTTGTGTCAAAAATTGTGCCAACTAGACTATTGATAAATTCTGGTTGCATTTACCTTCAGCTGATAATAAATAGAATTACAGCACTTGGTTCATTTGCATCTTACTTTGACCCTTTCAGAGACAAGAGAGTGACACAGGGACGACAACGACTGTCAGACTCCAAGTGCTGCTTCTGCGGAGCGGAAGACTCACACAGGGCTGGTGAGTACCACTTATTTCATATTCTCTCTGTTGCTCTTTAACATGCTAATAAGCACTACACAGGCAGGACTCAGTTTCTTTATACAATGCATTCATGTATTTAATGCGCTCCCGTATATGTTTTCAGCTTGTCAGTTTTCCAGTCTTTTTCTTATAATTACTAACGTTGTTGACTTAACAGCATGCTTAGAATGAACATGTTCTGTCTTTGTAGAATACAGCATTCTAATGACATATTAAGAACATCATAGGAGTATACAGACTAATTTATTTGAAGCCACATAAAGGGCAGTTTCAATTGCCTTTCTGGACAGTGTTAGCCAAATTGTCGAAACTTCATTTTCCTTTTTTACAGAAACTGTTAGGTATATATCGTGGCACCGTAAGCTATTTTCTATCAGTCACAGATATCTAGACAGCAGAGGAATTAAAACACAAAAATATCCTTTTGAGTGATTTGGAAGGAATTTTGAACAGGTGTGCTTTTTCAGAATGTGGAATATCATAGCTCAGACGAAAGGTCCAAGACGGCCTTAACTAGAAATATTAACCGTCAATCATTTCACACTTTGCTAAATCAGATTATTGTTAAATTTGTTTCAGTTTATGTTTAAAGTCTGCTTTATGAACACAGAAATCGAGACTGAACCTATAGTTTAAAGTGCTTCCAACCGGCATCGAACCTGGGACCACTTAATTACAAGGTGACGACGTTGCTACTATGGCAGGGTCGATTCTTCCACGTAGTGAACTTATTTCCAGTTCTCTACTTTTTATGAGTTTTATTCGTGTCATAATACACAATGTATTATAAGCACAATGTATGTACAATTGCCTAGGTTAGCTACTGTCAAGAGTTGACCGCTCTCGCTTCCTCCAGCAGTAGCCCAAAGACACAGGCTGGCTGCCGCTCGCTGAGGAACATCGGCGATCACCCTACAGACAGATTGGCGAGGAGTAGAAGGGGCAGTGAAGAGAGGGGGAGGGTTGCAGAGATCGCCGAGGGCCGAGGAACCAACAAGAGTTTCCTCAATCAGCGATGACAACCCCAGCTAATTGTACTAAACCAAGGACAGTTCGATCTTCGTTGGCACTTAGCACCCTGCTTTTGGCATAATGGTAAAATCTAGCATAATCTGCAAACGCCAGTCTCTGAGAAAGGGAAATCGAATTCAAAGGAATATGTTTTCAGTAAATAAACATAAAATTATGTCCACATCTTATTTCTACTTCACCAGCAGACATGTTTCAGAGGAAAGGAAGTATGCCGACCCAGCTTCAAGCTTTTTTACACCATTTCACGATCCATCCTCTTATATTTTCTTCATCCTGCCCGATTTAGTTCTTCAGGAGGTTTTATGATAGGAAATCGGTAGAAAGTTGGGTGTAAACAATTTTCTAAAAACATTTTTAAGTTCTATGTTTAACCCATTTTGTTTGTTGCACCATTGTTAACAATTTTGGAGGAAAAATTTACACTATTACGTAAATATTAAAAATAAGTAACAAAAGTTCAAAATTCCAGAAAACTAGATGCAGAATTACAATTATCCGAAACAAATAATTAATAATAAATCCTAGCACACTTTAGAAGCATTTAGCATAATTTCGAAGTTTAAGCAGCACTTACTATCGTCAATCCACACGACGACAGGGACGGGAAAAATCGAAATTCTTGCAAACTCTGAAATTTCGTCAATGTTATTTTCGTCTGATTTTATAGGTTCACATTTAAATATTTCCGAGTTCAAAGTGTGGAGCAAGAGCCCCTTGCAATACCTTGAGCATGGGCCTGGAGCTAAGATTCTAAATGCAATGGATAGTACAAGCGATACGTATTACTGTAATTGAACGCATTTTTCAAATCTTCCTCGGTTTATCACAACTTCTTTCTACACTCCGAGAAAGTCACGATTCGCCACTGCACTACGCCATCGGGGATTAGATTATTATTTTGAGAGGAGTGACCAGAGGGTGGGGATTGGTGGGGGTTATAATCTCCCTTTGACCCAACGTTCATACAACAAGTAATGAAACGCTATTGTAAAATAATACTAAATGGTCATGCCAACCCTAGGTACGCAACTGACTGTCTCTTTGCAATGCTTAAACTAAGGCTTGAGCAACTCGCTTGCCCTTGTGGAGACAGTGAGCGCTTCGTGCAGTGTGAGTTTAACGCCTGCACCTCAAGCGGCAGAGCAGGAGTGGGTAAGAATCTTTTGTTGAGAGAAAAAATAGTGTCAGAGAAGGCGCCCCCTTTCATGGAACCACCTGCTGTTCCCTCTGCCATGATAACAATGCCACCCTGCACTGTCACTCATGAATCAAATGACGAGGGTTTTGCCACTGCACGATTATAATAAGTCTCTTGCCTCGCCCGACTCCTTCTCCCAGCTATTCGTACAACGCTACAGTCCAAGCGTGCGTACGAAAGCGCTCTTCCACAAATACGGCGGGTTGCCCAGGCCTGCTTTAGCTAATACGATCAGAGCTGTTGTATATACGTTGGGAAAGATTCTCCATTCCTGGAATATGAGATTAATATTGGTAAACTTCTGGCTTTACATTTGCATTTTTGCTAATTCGTGTCGTATTTCTGTCACTTTGGCTAATCGCTGCGATGAGGATGAGTGATGATCAGATGAAATTGGAGAAGAAAAGCAGCCATGCCCATGCAAGGACTGGAACCCGGGAACTTCGGTGGTGAGATATAAAGTCGACCACGACTCCGAGTTGCTACCGAATCGACAGGAACTTCTTTCTGTATAAAAACGTAATTCAACTCCTTGTTTCAGTGACGTACGACAAATGTTCCAATCTTAATTTGCATATGAGTGAGGATTTTCACAAAGCTTTAAATGACCTTCAACAATTGATTTCTGAAACTCCAGATTTTTTACAATAAGGATACACAACGCAGTTTAATTATATTGCCGGAAATTTATGTGGGGCTTTTTTTTCTAGTGGCGAATTATCAGAGGATACAAGGTAAGGCATATTTATCGTAAATGTTACTTGTTAACTGTTTACACCCGAAGGCCAGTGAAGAAGCGCGTGTCAGTGACATCTGTAGCGCCAAGATTTCTCAACAGGAAGACGGACAACACAATCAATCTATTCTATGTTGTACGGAAAAGCAAGCCATGAGCCATGCCTCTTGAAGTGATTATTATTAACAAAATAAAGTGACTTGCTAATTTACATTGTTTTTCAATCTCATAAACAAGACTAATATAAATGCTCTCTCTTTCAGGTTCCACAAAAAAAAGTTGTAGTTCGTTGCCTAAGAAATATCTCCCTTTACAAGAGGCCAGTTTTTGGGCCAGATGAAACACTGGGGTCCATTTCTTTAAAGGGTTGACTTGGGCAGGGGAAGGGTTTCAGACGGGGGAGAACTAACACTGTGGAGGGGTGAATGGTTCGTGGGGGATGTAACCTAGGCCAGGAGGGACGTAGGCACCAGCGGGTTGCTGAAAAAGCAGTCGTTGGTGAAAACTCCATACTTCCACCCTTTTACGAGCCCCGTCTGAATGGGCTCCTCGGAGATCTTGGTCACGGTATCGGGGTGGTGTGATGGCGTACAGGAGGCGTGGGTGAATGCTCGCCTCTGTCGGTGTTCGTGAGAGGCGGGGGAGGCCGTCCCTTTTCCCTCCTTAGTTGTGTAGGGGAAGGGTTGCAGGGGATGTAGTGGTTGCATGGAAACTCGCACGACTCGCTCTTCTACACTCCACACCGCTCGGTCTTCTGTCGCCTGGAAGCAGTTCCATCTCCTCTCCATTTTTTCCAGATTTTTTCCAGTATTCTTCCAGTGACTCATGGTCCACAATCAGAGTAGCCAGCTAGGCAGCATTCTTTGGCTACATTGCATTTTGGTTATTTAACATCCCCTTTTTACTTCATAAGGCTAATCGTGACAGCAAAAATGAATGACAAGACAGAACGGACAAACACAATGACTCATTCATGCCTTATTCAGAATTCGAACCTAGGACCTCTTACTTCAAAGCTCTTTAGGCTAACCACTCCATTATTATCATAGTCAGTGTATTAGTGCAGGAATGCACATAATCACTGACACGTAACATCTGCCACGTATACAGGGTGTCTCAATAAAATGTATACTCACATTCGACGCCAGGGTTTAATAAGGTAAAGTTCATTTCCGAAATTTAACAGAATCTACAGACATGAATATTTTTTCCTTGTCAACGACTGTTTTCAAACTGATGACCGTTCTGGTTCAGGCACTACTGGAACCATGCGAAGTAATGGAATCTCGAACATCAAGAATCACGCCTTTCAGTATTTGGGAACATTCTCGTTCAATCGCTTGCTTCAATTCGCCCACTCTTGCGGTTTTGTACCGTAAATATGATCTTTTATGTTTTCCCGAACAAAAAGTCCAGTGGCGTGAGGTCTGGTGAACGCGGAGGATATTCTTCAGAACCTCTTCATCCAATCCACTTGTTCGACACATTTTGCCAAGCACCACTCACAAAACTATACACTCTCCGGTCAGAATCATCTGCACTGGGAGCATGGACTGTTCTTGGAATGTAACTCTTTCAATACCAGTGCCTTAAAATGCAATGGACGCTTGATTTCGAAATTCCTATCTCATGACTCATTTGCCGTACATATTTTCTTGTACTCTGGCGATACGTTACCTTCAACCTTTCTTGCTTTGTGATGTCCGTGTTCTTCCGGAACGTTTCTTGTTGAAATTCTGAACAGTTCCACCTACTTCAATTCAAGTGATGGTAAGGCACGTAGGAGAACCGGTTTGCAATTCTCTACTAAACTGTATTTGCACCTCTACTGAAATTTTATACCAATCACATGCGTTCTTTCGAACACCAGGTAGTATTCATAAAAGCTCTATTTATAGTTTTCCTATCACAGTTTAGATATCAAAATCTTCTCGAAAGCACAAATACAAACAGAATAAATATTTGCCCAAAATACAAATATTCATATTTTAGACCAAAACCTCATTGATACTGTATATTCTATATTATTTCAGAACATCTCAAGTAACTACAGACCTCGTAGCTACTAATATCACACAACTACTCTTAATAATAAAGATCTTTCTCACCACACTATATAATATAGATGTCATCACATCTATAATAATTTTTTATCCTGTCACCATAATCTGGGAATGTGCTCCTAGGCACAGCTTCTGTTCATGTTTTCTACCCTTTCATAGGGTCAGGAAAATAGGACAGGCTGTCCCAAATGTAGCATTTTAAGTCAAAATGTACGACTCAAATCATTCGCGATAAGTAATACATTTCTAGAACATGTTAGTAAGTAATGTAAAACTGAATCATTTTCAGTTTTAAAATAATATGATTTTTTCATGATTTCTTGATTACAACATTTCCCAAACTAAACAAACTAAATTTCATTGTTTTCACTCGCACTTCGGTTTAATCAAAATATACATGTACAACTCTGAATAACCAAACTCATTGAAAATGTACTGAATCAGCACCAAATCTTTTACAGACTATGAGAAATTTATTTCTCTCGGCAGTTCATTCTTCTGGAATAGCAAGCAAATATTCAGCAATTAACATAACTTGAAATACGAAATATGAAACATAATGTCCTTAACATACTTGAAATCGTTCCAGATGTTTCATTTAGGTGGTATTCAGTTCAATACCATCACAATATTGAATAAGAATGGCAGACGCCTTGTAGGATCCATGAGTACTTCCATCGGTACAGAAATACCGTTCGGGCATTGAACAGTGACATCAACAGAACGTGACCCCAAAACTTTGATTATTAATATTTGTCCTTTTTCTAGCACAACACATTATTGTTTTCAATGTATGAATGAAATAAATTTCACTATTGACTTTGGGAAATGCAATCCACAGACTTCTAACTTGCATGATTTCTCTTTGTTCAACTGAAGCACGTATTTCCTTAATTTAAATTATGTGACGCTCAAAATCCAGGGCATTTATGATTTTACTTTCCAAATTTCTCCTGGACACCGGACATAAGGCTAAAACATAGAACATTTCTGGGAAAAAGAGGACATCTGGCACTCTCAAGCCTTTCTTCTCATTAAGCCGCCCAAAGCGTTGATATATTCCTTACTTTTCCTGCTATCTTTCACATTACCATTTTCAGTATTCTTACCCTCTATGCCTCTCTCACACGACAGTGCGTCCTGTCGACTTCCATTTCCTTCTACTTTTACAATCTTCTTCTTGCTCATTTCACACCTTATCGATCCACTTAATACTTTCCATTCTCCTTCAAAGCCACATCTCGAAGGCTTCTAGCCTTTCCCATCTCTCTTCGTCATTGTCTACATCTCGATCCATGCAATACACTTCGTAAGCATCTTTCTTCATCCCTGGTCCTTTTTAGCATGAAACAAATTCCTACTTCAATATATTGATGTCTATAAATTTTCCATGTGACACAGTTTCACATCAGTTGCTGTTAACATTCTAAAGGTTTCCTTGCATCGTATATCTTTATAAAGCTTCTAAACCCATTTTAAGCCACTACTAAGGTCTACAGCTTCTCACACAGTGTGTTCAAATCTTCTCAACTTCTTCTTCGCTTGCACTGCAGCCCTTGGTGGCCTCTGGCATCCCAAACAATCTTCCTCCACCTCGTTCTAGATACATTATTCCAATTACGTACATTTATTCTTCTCAAATCATCTTCAACTGCATTCATCCATCTCCTCCTTGGTCTTCCTTTGGGCCTTGTCCCTCATCTGGTTTAATACCAAGTGTGATAACCTGCCTATCCTCATGAGACGTCCTGCCATCTTAAACGTCCTGATTTGATATATCTCACCACGTGATCATGTTGAATCAACTCTCTCTCTTCTCCTCAGCAACATTTAGAAAAACACAAAATACACATACGTATTTAGGGTCAGATATACTGAAGGCTACTTCCCAATAAGGATATTGCAGTTACAGACAGGAATAATTGGAGATTCTACTCTAGCTTTGACACAGAACAAACAACGTATTTTCATTTTTACATAACCTTTTACTTCTATAAGGTAATCGCGATGATGAGGATGAAGAGTTAATTTATGGAATAGATGGCGACACAAACTTAACATGCATACCTCAATCAGGATTCACACCTAGAGTAGGCAAATGGGGTAGTCATCCAAAAGCCATTGGATACTGAATGTGAACATGAGTCACTGGACCACGAATATATGTTTCTTTTTCATTTTCTCCATTCGCTTTACATCGTTCGTTTTAATATAAGTTGCTGTTTGTCAAATGTATCATTGGTATGTGTGTATAATGCTAGGTTGTCAGTCAGTCTTTGCTAATAATCTTACTTTGTGGTTATTTTAAGTCAGATGTCTATCTCGCTGTACTAATCGAGACGATGAATGATGAAATATATTACCAGGACAAACATAACGACATACCCATGCCTTCAGTAATATTCGAGCCCAGGAGTCCTGATTTCGTAGCCACCACGCTTGTCACTTTATCACGAAGACAAATTTCGTTAATAAACAGGCACTAGTTACCGTTTTAAAGTTATAAGTGTTTTCACGCGAGTCTTCTTATACCCTTAACTATACTTCATTGGTAAATTTGCCCACTAATATTTATTCTTTAGCTTTATATTCTAGCATATCATTTCCTACATGCGTGACCCTCTTGCTCATAGTTCTTCTTGTTTGGTAGTGGCAATTCGGCAGACAAGGCTTAGCATTAAGAGGTCATAGTGCTGGGGCAAAGAAATGGGGCAACTGTCCTCACGCTCCCTCTTATCACAGCCACTGCATCTTATCCTAATTTATTTGAATTACTACCATCCTGGTCTTTTCCTGTCACTTTCTTATGCCCTGTATGCTACATTTATTATTATTATTATTATTACTTTCCGTCGCTTTTGAACTTCTCAAGCTTAATCGCGATGAATAGGATGGATCATGAAGAGGGACCTTGATTTTTCGCGTTTAAAATAAGGAAAAATCTGTGTTTTTTTCTCGCTTTTTGTGTCATTTTCCTCAGAATTCGCGTTTTCAACAATCAAGCTACACTCGGCATTAACATGACTAATAAAACAAACGTTATTAATGTATGTTTTTTTTAAAAAAAATAATCGAATATGAACTACTTTTGACATCAAACAAATATATCTTTAACAGAAAACACTGTCCAAAGATCCTCGGTCCTACTAAAGAACCTGATATACGAGGTTTGGCTAGAAAAAAACCGGACTGTTGCTACAAAATCTTTTATTGGTTATTTTGTACAATACGAACATTACCCTCTTCAAAGTACTCCCCTCCACTATCGATACACCGCTCCATACGAATCTTCCATTTCTGGAAGCAGTGCTGGAAATCATTTTCTGAAACCATGTTCATGACCTCCGCCGCTTTTGTTTTCACAGATTCTACGGTCGTAAATCTGGTTCCTTTCAGTGCTGATTTGACCTTTGGGAATAAGGAAAGTCGCACGGAGCAAGATCCGGCCAATAGGATGGATGCTCTAACATTGGGATCCATACTTGGCCAAAAAAGCCTTGCCTGAGAATGCCGTGTGGACAGGAGCATTATCCTGATGAAGAATCAATGATTAGCGTTTCCACAAATCAGGTCGTCATCTTCTTACTCGCTCATGGAGGCTCGTCAGCACCGTAATGCAATAATATTGGTTGACAGTTTGACCTTCGGGTACCCAATTCGAATCAATTCACCGACATTTGTAATGTTTGATTCCGTTTTTGACGTGCAAGGCCGTCCAGGATGCGAGTCATCCACGACCACTTCTCGTCCCTCTTTAAACTTTAAAAAAACATTCAAACAATTGAGAGAGTGATAAACGTTCATCTCTGTACACTTCCTTCAACAAAACATAGGTTTCTGTGGCGGATTTTCTGAGTTTCATAAGAAACTTCACATTGATACGCTGTTCCACTTTCACACTTAACATTTTTCCGACGGAGCACAGATGTACGGTTCACTTCGTCCACAAGCTACAGCGGAATTGAGCACCGCGCACCCTGGGCAATCACACAGTCGATAGGCAGGATAGCACGTTATACACTCATGCACCGCTTGACCTTGACGCGCTTGCCGTTTGTCGACAGCAACATCAATCCGTTTTTTTTCTAGCCAAACCACGTATATTACTTAACATCCAGCGAGAAAAGTGACACTTGGTTCCTTAACTCGTGTCTATGAGTCCTTTACATAAGATTTACGAAAACCTTTTTTTATGTGAACCATAGATCCCGCGTAGCCGCAAGGTCAGAAGTCATGATTTAGGTGCGGGTCATCATGCAAGTTCCAAAATGTTGCTGTTCACGCAGCATCGTGAAGATAATAGGTAAGGACCTAGATTTGTCGGTGTTGCATTTTTTCCAAAATTCGTGTTACTTTTTTAATTTTCCGTGCTATATGTCCCAAAATTCATGTTCTATTTTAGCACACTTCTCTGACAAATATTACCTAAAAATACACCTTCATTGTGCTTTTAAACTAGTGTATTAATTTGTAGGTCACGTGGCCTTCGCTGTTCGTGACAGACTTTCGAAACGATTTTTGAGGAAGTTTTATCTTCCATTATTTTTGAGCGACAAATACTGATGTTACAACTCTTGTATGACCGTCAGATCTCCGTCATTGTGGTCGGTGAAGTAAAATCTTTCTTACGCGACAAATGTTACGGACCCCGTGTGACGATAAGTGGCCACTCGATGTCCGCCAAAATCGTGAAACTTTGCTCGATAATGCAAAAGGTTTCACGCGTGACGTTCGCACAAAAGGTAAAACATCGTGGAAACATCCCTTTAAACATGGTTTCACCTAGCTCTCGGAATTAATCCATGTATAACACGCACCATCGTTTTTTGGAAGTATAAAATTTTGGAAATAGGCCATAAATATGGTATATTTTAGTTTTGAAGCCTAACACACACGAATGTTGTATTTTCGCGGCACTTTTACTTGATTAAGTAATGTGTTGAAATTTGCGAAAAAGGCCACAATTCGAATTTTACGCCAAATTTGAGTTACCAAAATGTGTTTAGAACATGTCACTGTACATACAGAAACATTTTTAATCAACAATTAATATTTTTCAGCGTTATCGCGTTTGAAAAAAAATCAAGGTCCCTAATGAAGAATTGATGAAACGTCCATGTTTTATGAAAGATTCGAACCTACGGCCTCTGACTTCGTAGCGCTAATCACTCTGAAAGAAGACAAGAGTTACCATCATTTTTATACTCGTTGAAGTGGAGACTGGACTGCTTCTACGTTCCTTCCTTGCTTTATTTTTGTCTTCCTCGTGGTTATCCATCTTGGGATCATTCATGTTTCTTCAAATAGCACTCAAGCCATGCTTAACTATGGAAATATCTTCACCATAAAAAAATCCATTACTTCTGTGCATTTCTTGACTTCTCTCCAATTTGACTCTATCATAAAATTTGCAGGCATCTTCATTGACCTCTTCCAAAATGCCTTTATTCTTAACAACAGCATTGCTTTTGAATTCTCAATACGAAAATCTACATAAATTTATTTAGAATGTTAGGTTAGAATCAGAATTGTTTTGTTTTTTTAGGAAATTCAATAGTAAGACGGCCGTGGAAAATTATCGGAAATATACATGGATTTATTGAGAATGTTGGGTTTAGAATTTAGATTTTATAGGAAACTCAATAGTAAGACGACCGTCGATATCATTGGAAATCTACCTGGATTTATTGAGAATGTTAGGTTTATAATTTAGATTTAGGTTTTATAGGAAACTCAATACCAATAGTAAGACGGCCGTCAAAAATCATCGGAATTCTACATGGATTTATTAATAATGTTAGGTTTAGAAGTTAGATTTTGGGTTTATAGGAAACTCAATAGCAAGACGGCCGTCGAAATCATCGGAAATCTACTTGGATTTATTGAGAATGTTAAGTTTAGAATTTAGATTTTAAGTTTTAGGAAGCTCAATAGTTAGACGGCCGTCGAAATCATAAGAAATCTATCTGGAATTATTGAGAATGTTAAGTTTAGAAGTTAGATTTAGGTTTTATAGGAAACTCAATAGTAAGACGACCATCGAAATCATTGGAAATCTACCTGGATTTATTGAGAATGTTAGGTTTATAATTTAGATTTAGGTTTTATAGGAAACTCAATACCAATAGTAAGACGGCCGTCGAAAATCATCGGAATTCTACATGGATTTATTAACAATGTTAGGTTTATAATTTAGATTAGGTTTTATAGGAAACTCAATAGTAAGACGGCCGTCGAAATCATCGGAAATCTACTTGGATTTATTGAGAATGTTAAGTTTAGAATTTAGATTTAAGTTTTAGGAATCGCAATAGTTAGACGGCCGTCAAAACCATCGGAAATCTACTTGGATTTATTGAGAATGTTAAGTTTAGAAGTTAGATTTAGGTTTTATAGGAAACTCAATAGTAAGACGGCCGACGAAAATAATTGGAAATCTACGTGGGTTTATTGAGAATGTTAAGTTTAGAATTTAGATTTAAGTTTTATAGGAAACTTAATAGTAAGACTGCCGTCGAAATCATCGGAAATATAACTGGATTTATTGAGAATGTTAGGTTTAGAATGTATTTTCATAAGTGCGGAAACGAGGTTCCAGACTGTAAATCATATTAAAATTTGATAGAGAAATAAGGGAAATGTATAGTTAGGTTCAGCTTAGGTAAATTATAAGTCTCTTCAGATTATTTTTTAAGATAAAAACAATGATAGTTTACAGTATTTGTGATATCACTCAATTAGTTTTTAACGTGACATCCATTCTGTCCGACACTATAATCACCCATCTTTACTATTATCTGAGTTTCAATAGGCAACAAGAGACAAGGGGGAACGGCGACGAGGCTGGGCCTAAACATGCTGCTACAGAAAAACTATCTCCACATACAACAGGGTTTCCGTGTTACCGCTATTTCCGAGGTAGCATATGGGATTTTAATGGTGATCTCCGGCCGTTCGAGCGGCTGGAGTCACCATAGCTATTAAGGGTGATCTCTGGCTGCTGTATGGCAGCTGGGATCACCGTAATGATTAAGGGTGGTCTCCGGCCGTTCGAGCGGCTGGTGACTCTATAGGAAATAAGGGTAATCTCCGGCTGCTGTATGGCAGCTGGGATCACCGTAATGATTAAGGGTGGTCTCCGGCCGTTCGAGCGGCTGGAGACCCTATAGAGAATAAGGGTGACCTCCGGCTGCTGTATGGCAGCTGGAGACACGGTAGCCAGTAGACAAGGTCATTGTAGTTAACTCCCAATTCCATCTTTAGTTTAGCTCATAGCTTTTGGATTTCTTTTTGTGTGTGTCTGTGTTTGTGTGTGTGTGTGTGCATCTGTGCGTGCATGGGCCTCTCTCGTCCCTTTCGGCGCTTACTACGGAGGGTTGATCCCTAGATCTTCTTCTGCTGCACCATTACTGCCGAGTCTGGGAGCGCTGGGGGGCTCATTCCCACGAGGAGGGGGGATTCGGTGGGAAGGAGGACGGAAGGCATGGAGGTGCCCCACGTCCCCCTCCGACCTGGGCTCCCCCATTTTCCAGGATATCCTTTGCAGTGTTGGTTTTCCCCCTAAGGGAGATTGGGGGTTCAAAAGGGTCCTGGGAGTCATCAAAGGAGCCCTAGGGGGCCCTGAAAGATCCAAGGTGGCCAGAGGGTCGAGTTGGATCTTAAAGGGTTCAGGAAGCCCTCAGAGCTCAGGGTGGGAGGTGTGGTTAGTCTGCCTCTTAGAGAATGGTACTCCAGTCTGCGGAATCATAATAATAATAATAAAAAAAAAAAACAACTTAGGCAGCGATCAGCATAGAATTTAAAGCCAGCCAAGATCAAGGGAAGCAGCATGTATAGAGGTAAGTCTTGTTGTTTTGTGGAATATTTATATAAAACGAGTGTAAATTGAATAGAAGTAAAACAGCACTCATTGATATTAATGTTAACTAAGTTTTCAAACACACGATTCATTTATATTTTAGACTAACATTGGTATTCACTACAACAGTCACAAAAATAGAAAGATTCTACTTTGTAGTATTCTTTTTACCGAGTTTTCTAAACTTCACATAACACAATTAGTTGCACATACATAGAAAACCCATCCACACACTATGTGTACGAGTATATATATATTATTGTTTCTTGGACACGAGACAAGTAGCTGCAAAGGGTATTAGGGGGTGCAATAGTAGGTATATAGTTACATTTCTTGATATAACTCCATGAATAGAATATTTTGTAATGGATAGATAGAGAGTGAAAGAGATTATTTTCATGGTTTTTAATCGGTTGTTCCTAGTATGGTAAATAAACACTGAAAATTTCTTCGATTCTCTGGGTGGGTGATTTAAGGTCGAAAATTTTCCGGGCGTATCCCCGGATAAAGCGGCTCTGGGGCTCACCCAGCCTCAAATCAACGGACACCATGTAACTCTTGGTAGTAAAGGTGGCCGAAGTGTGGTACTGATCACATCGCGCCAGAAATGTCCGAGATCGAGAATGTGTGCGGCCCTGTACCCGCATTCCCTAAATGTGCCTTCATGGGGAACTTTACCTTACCTTACCTAACCATTCTCATCGGTTAATTTGTTCCAAACATTTCTAACGCTGTGATTGTTACAAATAATCAAAATAATTCGTAGGAATATGAGAACTTTCAGGCATTTTAAAATTCAATTTTCTTACATTCTGCGTTTCCCACACACACACACATCCTTACACTTTTTTTTTCTTAAGTCCAATGCCCGAGTAGCTGCAGTACTTTCTACCTTTTCAGGAAAAGTTGAGGACGAATGATGCAGTGGTGCCAGGCCGAAACTCTTATCCGGAACCTTCAGTTAGAACAATCGTGTGTCGATCACTATAAATAGAGCTGGTATAGCAAAGTAACATTGAGCAATATACAACTAACAGCCTTATACCTACTTTTGCACTCCTACGTATATTAGATTCTGATTATAGAGAGACACCTCTAGGCATTGTTCACTCTATAATTATATTTCGTGATTAGAAGGTAATTCTTTAGGGTAATTCTCACCAGGGGCGCCGACTTGTCAAAATTATTGGGGGGGGGGTCTCTGATCACTGAAAAAAATTAATGAATGTATCACTCCCTCCCTTTTTTAAGTTTTGGCCTCAGTGTTCGGAATCTCGTGAAAGCCCATGAATTCCTCAAATATGTTAATTTTTTATTTACTGTTCGAATGCAAAATGTCAATTGTTCACGGATGGATATGTCACATGTTTCGTCAACCATAATAGCAAAATATTAACGACTTTTAATATCTGCTACCACGGAGCGCAAAACAGATTTCTCTAATATATAAATTATCTCGTTCTGAATGTCATGTGAGAGCCATTTGTAGCCCGAACATCCCATCCACTACCCTAGTTCATGCACATCTTCTTTTGAAACTCTTTTAAAAAATGTTGACAATACTCATAATTATATACTTAGTATATAGTAATAAGTCATGTGTTTTGCTGTCCCTGGTCATAGCCCCCCCCCCCCAAAGTTGATGGTTTAGATCCTCTTAAGCAAAATTATTTGGGGGCTCTGCCCCCACATCGTTAACATTGGGGGGCTCGAGCCCCCTCAAGCCCCATGGAGTCGACGCGTATGCTTCTCACTGCAGCACACGCTGAAAACAATTTAATGTGTACTAATGTTATTCTTTCAGTGCCAAACAGTCAAGACAGAACACCCACAACAACAAAATGACCCGAAATACGAAACTCTGGACTTTCATTTCAACTCATCAGGTGCGAAGGTGTAGACTTTGGAATAGCAAGCAATAAATACTTCAAAAAAATATCCAAGGCCTATGCTTTCGTTTCGACATTTACTCACTGAACTCTGTGACACAAGGACAACTGGTTTCAATGTTAATTGACTTGAAAAAATGTGCATTGAGTTCTCTAGGATTTCTAGACAAAAAGTTAAGATCGACGAGCGGAACGAAACTGTAACTACTGTAGGACCTAAATAATTTAGCCAGTAAATGTAAGCAGATCTTAAAGAATGTTTATTGGTTACCTACGATTACATCTCAAATAATATTTGCAGAAATTAAATGTGCATATTCCAACTCGGCATATGGACGTATGAATCAGTAGAATAGAAATATTCTATTTTACCGGTAAGTAACCTCATTTCATTAAGTATTTCTAACGTTTCTTCGTAAGCTAAATTTAATTACTTAAACTTTTATGATCATGACAAATCTTTCTGAAGAAAGTTCTTGCTCTTTCAATTTTTAAAGACTGTCGATCACATTTTTAAATGTTTCTCTTGTCCAACTAGCGACCGAATGTTTCAAAGCATAAACTATCTTTATAAAACTAATAACAGTGTAATTACAAATCACATAAGGTATAAACAGTTCTCAAACCACCACAGGTTATTGAAACTTCAAATTGAAGGGAAAGTGATAATAAAGCAGTGATATGCCTTATACAATATTAATAACTACAATAGCCTATATAGAGTAAGACGGGGCAAGACTACGCAGTTTTTGTTCATTATGTTTTATTGAAGTTATGAATCTATAGTAACATACGGAAAAAGTAACACAGGATGCGATATCCTTTGCCAACACAGTAAATTTCCGAAAGCTCATTAACCCTGGAATAGTACCTAAAAAAATCTATGTTTAATGGTACCTATACGTCCCATAGACGTACACATAAAAAAAAGTTACTATACCCTCTATAAATGATTTAATTTTTTTCCATACTCTTCTCGCTGCATTTTAGATACTTTTTATTGTTAATGAATATAATTAAAATAACATTTTTCCGTAAACTCATACATTTTAAACATTTATAAACTAGGTTGCATAGAAAGAGTCATAATATATATGCAAATACGAGTAGGTAACTCGAACAGCAAGAAAATAATAAACAAATAAAGATTATACTTAGGTATAAGACAATCCCTTTAACTAGGAAATGGATGTAAAAGTATTAATGAAGAATACATGAACTAAAATTTACTCTCTATCACTAACAAACAGTCATTTAGACTAGCCACAATAACTAGGAAAAACTTCATGAATAAAAATGTTCACTCCTCCTTCCACATCCAGAACAGTAAATAGTTACAAACAAATCAGTCTTTAAATTATCATTTTTTACAAATGTGGCAAACGATGAAAGAATGCTCGCCACAGATAGGCTTTTTGCAGTTACAGCAGATCATTTTACTCATCCTTCTCTTTTTATACGAGCAGTAAGTACAGTACTGCCTCTTTCCAGATTTCGCTGCAGGTTGAACCACAACAGGTGGATCCACAACGCCAAGGCAATTTTGTATGCTGCTTCTTAGAGTGTGAGGCATATGTGGCTGTTTCATTCGTTCCTTCATCCATGGAAACGTTAGTTGATTTACCAATTTGATGAGGAACTGAAATCTCGACAAAGGCTTTGCGTCGTCATCTTTTTTCTTTTTCTTGTAAAAGTTGAGCACATATATTATGTAAGAGTTGTAGCATGCAATATTGAGCATGTTGTAGAACTGGTTCATTGGCCACCTTCTTGTTTTTCGTATGCAAGAAGTATTCGTGACACACTGGTCAAAGGCATCAACTGCTCCCTTTGTTTGATTATAACACAGAATTACCTCAGGCTTCATACTGTTTTCATTTATTGCATCGTCGTCATGCATTGTGGAAATAAGAGTGACCAGTTTGTTAACACGTGGAGTAAATGAAACTGCTGTCAGATCCTCATGAAAAAGAAAGAGCGATGACTGAGGAGGTCGTGAAAGATAACTGGGGTCCACAAACTCCTTAGGAAACTCAGGTTTATTTTTCTTCGTCGTCCCAATCATTGTGAGGTCTCTTTCTGCCATTTTCTTAGCTAACTGGATGCTGGAAAACCAATTATCCATTGTAACATTACGACTTGAATTTTGGATGATGTCTGTTAGCTTTTCAACAAAGTAATCTGCTGCAGGCGTGCCTGAAGGTGTAGTTCCTTTACCAAGGTACGGGATCGCATTTACCATGTAATTCGTTCCTTGGTCGCAAAGCATCACAATTTTTATCCCATACTTTGCTGGTTTGTTTGGGATGTACATTTTGAACCCGACTCGTCCTCGGAATGGCACTAGTTGCTCATCAATTGTCATGTAGGCACTTGGTTCATAATTTGATATGCATTGCTCAATCAGCATGTTCCATATATCCCGTACGGGTGCAAACTTATCAGTTATCTTCCTTTCCTCACGAGTTTCTCGAGAATCAAAGCAAAGAGTGTTGAGCAAGAAGTGATGTCTCTGCACAGAAAATGATGCATGATATTTTTCGCCACATTCCTTTGTGTCATGTAATGTTTGTAACTTCATATAGTTGTCTTTCTTGGCCCCTGCGAGAATTGTCACACCGAGGAGTGCTCTCAGTTCAGCCAATGAAACGTCCTTCAAAGCAGAAGCATTCTTGTTTTTATAAGACTCCCTTTGTCTTGCAATTTCCTCATTTGTGTTGTGCAGGATCATGTCCAACATTGTTGAGGTAAAGAAGACGTTAAAACATTCAACAGGGTCAGAAACATCTACAGCTTCGTTTTTTTGTTTTTCGTTTGACATGTACAATGTTTTTAGCTGCGGCTTTTCCAGATGTGTTAGAAATGGGAACAGTTTTCCAAGCAAACCCTTTACGCCCGAACATATCGTGACATTCAGGTTTTAATCTTTTGTTTGTTGAATGGTCATCATTTCCTTCGGCTGACCTCTTCCTCTTTTCACCTGACTTTGGAGGTTGTTTTGCAGGTCCTGACTTTTGCTTGCCTTCAGCTCTTGACGAACTTGATTTAGAAACAGCTGAAGGCCGAGATGATTGTGCTGCTGATTGAATGATGGCCTCCTCGATATCTTCTTCTTCTGACGAAGGTTCATAGTCTGGGTCCAAGTCGGTATCGTCAGGATCCTCAGGAAAGGCATCTTGATCCACTTCAATTTCGTCTTCAACCTCGCTGCAATCGGATTCATCTAACTGAAGTTGCAGTTCTTGTAAAATCTCATCTTCAGTAGTGAATGTTTTGTTTGTGTTTGTGCCAGACATCTGGACCAATAAGGTAGGTACCTATGTAATCATAAACTCATCAACGGTACCAACACGCCTGGCAAACGTAGGAACACTACCTCATGAATGGTACCAACACGTCTGGCAAACGTAGAAACACTACCTCGTGAATGGCACTAATACGTCTGGCAAACGTAGGAACACTACCACATGAATGGTACCAATACGCCTGACAGGCGTAAAAAAAATTACGTTAAATGGTATCAATACGTCTCACAGGCGTACTAGGCTTTGGAAAAAACAAAACACTGATCTTGACGTGAACTGCTCGGCAATCTGAGGAACACTGACTTGCCAAGAGAGTTTCCGTTGAAGCATACCTGGGAGGCGGGAGTAAGGTTCCCCCCCGAAACAAGATGGCCGCTGTTCTTCCACTGAACTACGTCTCTTAGACGCATAGGTACCATTCCAGGGTTAAACAATATTTCAGCAGCAGCGGCGGCGCCAGGGGGTGCTTGCGCACCCCTTAATTATCTTCCGCACCCTCTTCATCACCCCCTACGTTCAACTGAAAAAACTAACATTAGTATGTAATATTATGTCATGTCGTCATATTGAGCGCCGAATGATAGATACTGAAGTAAGACCGTTATTATTGTATGCAACAGGCAAGCACTGAAAGAGATGCCGATACTTTTCTGTACTGGCGGCAGCCTCTGTAAAGATCAGCGGCCGTTGTTTTTTCTTTCGTCAGCATTGTTGTTATG
The DNA here is from genome assembly GCF_977018435.1 of Lepisma saccharinum. Classification (NCBI taxonomy): domain Eukaryota; kingdom Metazoa; phylum Arthropoda; class Insecta; order Zygentoma; family Lepismatidae; genus Lepisma; species Lepisma saccharinum. Next base: position 81,968,808 of record NC_139238.1, on the reverse strand, counting down.
AATTTTTTCTTCTTTTGTTTATTGAAGTGGTCTGTTCGTGGTTTTTGATAATTGCCTATAGCTTAATGTGAGTTTGTTTTTCTCTTTTGCATTGTTGATAAACGGTTTATTTTCCGCCTACTTGTTCTTCCTTACACTGCAGCAAAAATTTCAGCTGCTTTTAAGTTATCACCAGATCATGCTCCGGAAATTATTTAATGCGAGTTGTAACGTGAAGGGTAGCCTTAAATAGCTCGTGAAGACAAAACACGATCGCAAGAGACAGGGAAGTGTGCATGCGTCAACTGGACGTGTTCAATTGCAAAATATGAGTGACGGCAGCAAGTCTGTTTGGCGTAAGGTGTGGACTCCGAGAAAATGTCTGCTGCAGAAACAACAATGAAGTTTCAAGCGCTACAAAATCGCCGGCAAAATAACTATACGGCACACGCTTTTAGAAGGAACATGAGTTCGGCCAATACCCAACCAGTGCTACTGCGCTGTTGCCAAACTAACTGCTAGCGCAAGTGAAGGACAGAAAACTCGCGATGTTTCCATTATTTTGATTATGCATACACAGTATATATGAGTACAGTGAAATAATATAGTGAATTCTTCTACACAGGTTTATAATATCATATCACTGTAGCATATACGAGAAACCCATACCTGAAAGAAACTTGAAGGTATTTATTCATCACCGCTCTCGTCGTCTTCCTCGGTCTCCGAGTCACTCTCCTGGAGGTTAGGTTAATGATTAGATTTTGCACCCTGGGTGGCTGTACTACTGGTGCTAGGTTTTGAGTGTGACATTATTTAAAATAAAAATAACACACGGAACACACACTATTGCACGAAAGGGTTTTATTTAATATTTTCACAAACTCTTCTTTGTGGCGTGCGAGTGAATGATAAGCGAATAATTTTACACCGGCCTTGCTACGGAAACGCTGAACTCAAACTGACCCAGACTTTCAATGTTCGAGAACGCCCAGAACAATGAAGGGTCATTGTTTATATCAAGGCGAATTTAACACCCACAGTTTTTCTTAGACACAACAACTCAGCTGCGTCAACACGGTGGCAACGAAAGAAACAGGCGGAAGGAAATGAAAGGTGATGTTTCCCTTGTTTCTTCAAGGAACGATAACTCCGGCTGTAGGCGACGGAAATTCATGGGACTTGGACAGTCAGGTTTAAAATGTATTTCCCCATCTTATGATGAACCTTAATGTGGCAAATTTTATGAAAACTTCTTGCGCGCAAGACAAATACAGAACACGGCTTTTAACTTCCGCGCCGCAGTCTCCTAACTGTACAACGTTGCTCTCCTACCATTGGTTGATCAACACGCACACCCTCTGCGTGGCCCCGCCCGATATCGCTTCTAAAAGCGTGCGTCGTATACACAAACGTTCACGTATTGTGGAAGGGTTCAGAATGAAATATAAATAAAACCTATCCGTTTACTACATCATCAAATGGGGAAGTATTTATCGCTTTCAATTAGACGTTTACATTGTACGTACGTAAACCAGTAACGTTATTGTGAGTAATTCAATTAAACCGGTCTCCTTGGCAAATATTACGCTGTAATACGTAAAACAAGTTTGCTGGAGGTCCGGACCCCCCCCCCCCGAAAGGATCATGAAGTACTAAAATTAAATAATGTAAATATACTTTTTTAGCAATTTTTGCATATTCGATGGATAATTTCCTCTGAACGCGTATTGGAAGGGAAGGATTATAGCTCTAAATATCATACGGCTTTGAAGTATAGCACCCGAAATACTTATCAAGTACTACTATTTTTACTCTAAATATATTGGAAGGCAATGATTAGGATTGAGATCATACGGCTTTGAAAGAGCACCGCAGGACAAAGAAACGATTTTGTTATAGGTCCGCAAAGTCCCTATTCTATCTTGCGGCGTCCTGCTGCACGTACCTTTAGTACAAGCCTGTGTTACTTAATAAGGGATATATTATGGTTTTCTCCAATTTCATCTTTATTTAACTCTATAACAAAAATGAAAGGAATATTCTGGAACGCTCGCTGCAACGCTGATCGGCCGTGAAAACTGAAGCCACTTTTGCGATTAAGGTGTACATCAAAATCCCTGAGACCTTCTGTAAACAAACGGTCTCACCGATTCGATGTATCACTCCGCGTCAGCTGATTCATGACCGCAATCATCTGCTGTTACACTCATAGTTCGCCGCACTTATTTATTTTATATAAGAGCCTCTGAATGTGAGAACCCGCTCTCAAAACATCAGACGAATATGCAGCCGCATACAATGTTTCTCTCCCGGTCATTCTCTCTTTCATAACCCTTAAAACTGCAGACACCGACACACCACTGCACTGGGATACGAACTTAACCACTTCATTTACTGGTTTCTCAGGATACCACTGACAGAACGTTACATAAATATTGAGTAGAATCTGTTTCTCACCCCTTTTCAAAAGCTGTCCTTGCTGGTGTTTTGAAAACAAGCTCGGAGAACACGGAGACTTTTCCGCACGCACAGAACTCTCAATGTTATTTTTCTAAGGATAAGTCAGGCAATATTACTAAGTTGCACTACTTCCTTGCTGTTCACATGATTATTTTTAGAAAATAACCAATGTTATAAAATATCATTTTGTACACGAATCTCTAAGCTCATTGAAAGTTACAATGCATATTACTACAAAATGTTCACACTTATCTTTCCTTGCCATGTCACCAAGTTATTTTACGAAGTGCACTATATTTGGCGGAACAAAAATCGTTATTAGGATGCTTGTCAAAGTTTCCAACCGCAATAAATTTACGAACTTTTTGTCTTGTTTTGATCATCATCATCAATATATTTATTGGACTTACAGCATTGCATATGGCTGTTTATGCCCATTATATATTTTATTTACATAAGATACAATTTACATAAAATCTACAAACAAATTTCAAATACACTCCTATCTTTATCAAACCTTAGAAATATACATTACCATGTTATATCATTTTGTCTAAAAAAATGCAAGTAAAATATATTCAATTCACATGCAAGAAAGAAGCCAAATTTATGGGAAATGATTACTGGTGCAAAGAGTTAACCATAAAGGTGAAGCAATAAGTAAAAAAAAGAAAGGGCATTGGGTGTAAAGTGAGACGTCATTTGCGGCAGCGTATCCCATACTACAAATTGGCCATTGTTTTACCTTACGTAATGAATCCTGTAACAACGCTGGATTTTCGTGTGGATTATTTTACTTCTATGAGTTTGCAATGCTTTCTGCATGCAGGTGGTTTTGTTTACAGAAGGTCTCAGGGTTTTTGATTTGACATATAGTTTCTCCAGGGAACGGGAGAAGAAAATTTGGTGAGCCCGTAAAATAGCGTGTATTTACTCGTATTTACTCTCCTTGTTACTTCGTATATCACAAAAAGAAACATACCTAGGTAATTTAACAATATTTATGCATTCAGCGCTATAAATGAATGTCTTATTAGTGTTTCTTTGCTTCATTAATAGTTGGCATGTGTTTTTTAGAACAATTTATCCAGTTTTAAGTGGGTTGAACATGTTATGGTCGTGTTCAGGGTTGGATGTACAAATTGTTAAGATAATTGGCCGGGTGTCCAATTTTATCGGTAAACATTATTCTTACAATATGTGTATACGTCTAAATGTATTTGTTAAAATTTGATGACGGTAATTAAATGTCATTGCGAAAGCTTTCGAATGTGTTTAGTTACAGCCATGTTTTTCATACACTGTCGAAAGAGATTAAATTTTGTAATGACCAATATGATTGTACCTATTGTACAGTGGGCCATGAGTATTTCCGTGCAAATTGTCCATCACCATGTACGTGCACTTTATTTGACCCAATAAGAGCTTCAAGAATTAAAAGCAAATTCAAAACAAAATGTTGACAACTTCTGTACCAGCATACATAAAAATCCATCGCTTAAAAGCACATAGATTGTAAAAGAAAAATGAATGCAAATAGTGATGGACAATTTACACGGAAATGCTCATGGATCCCACTGTATTATGTATGATTTAGAGGATAGAATCAATCAATCCAGTGGCGGCTGCTTAATACGTGCTACCGTGCTATAGCACGTTGCTAAATTTGTTAAAATGAAAAGAAGAAAAAAAGCAAATCTCACAGATGCAAGAAGTTTAATGAAGCCCCAAAGTAAAATGAAACTTCTCATGTTAAGAGCCTCAACATTTACCCGCGGCGCCAAGTATTTCCCTCACGCTGGCTATAAGGAATAGCGTACCGTGCTAAAATCTCAACAGCACGTTTTCGCCCCTTTTTCATCCTTCGCGCATGAATACTGTACACCCCCACTCCTCGATTTGTACGGGGGATAGTGTCCCTGCTCGAGAAAAATCGTCTGCTAGCGTGCTACAGGAGGAATCAGCACGGTAAGTGTGCCATCTCAGGATAAGAAGAAAGTCTACGACAACCTATTGCCTCTGTCAGAACAACGTTTCTTAATGTAATTTTCAAACGTTCTGTACGTTATCAGTGTAGAGTTATGTAATGTTTGTAGCATGTCGTATACATTTGCAGCACCTGCAAAAAAGTTGGAACGCGAATTGACACTACCCCTTAGCCTTTATTCTATTTCGGTGGTAAGTTGTAAAGATTGCAACTCTGAAACTATAGTCCGTGCCTTTTTTGCTTCCGAAAGTGGATTCTGCTACGTAATTTATGTTCAGGAAATTCTAATTTTATATTTTTTCTAAATTGCCTGTTTTTAAATGCTAGATATTTCCTTGTGTGTATGTAGCACTTCAATAGTCAAGAAACAACTTACAGAGTACCGTCATTTTTCTCCGGCTTCCAGATCCGAAAATTTCCCCGCGGTTTATTGTGTTAAAATCGCGTGGCGCGTGAAGTGGTGGTCATTTTTGTAAAGGATTAGCTTTTTGTTGTTGTTAGAAGTGAAAGTGTGTGTGTGTGTGTGTGTGTGTGTGTGTGTGTGTTAGTGTACCATGAATTCGGTGGATTCTTTGTTGCAGCGACCTTTCTCTTCAAGAACACTTGAAGAAAAGTTGGAAATAAAAGCGCTAGGACGGCCGTTGCCAGATTTGGATCTATCGCAAAATGCAAAGGGAGGTAAGAACGCTACGCATAAAAGGCGATTTAATAGGAAACTGTAATATAGTGAACCATAGCTTTGTGGGTGTCAAATTCGAAATGCATTATTCTGTTTTCCTTGCATACTTTTTGGAAGTAATGATTCTTATGTGAATATATGAGAAAGCATAGTGAAAGCAAAAAGCACATGAATAACGAGTTAAATTTTGTCTCTCTCGGAACTGTCAACATAGCAACGCAGTTAAGCCACGTTTATCTAGAATCTCATAATGAACAAGTTGAAAAAAATCGCCACGTCTTGTCAAAAATCATAGACTGCATCAAGTTCTGTGGAGCTTTTGAGTTGTCCCTGCGTGGCCGGCCACGATGAAACAGATTCCTCCGCAAAACCTGGGATATTTTTTAGGGCTCCTTGATATTGTCAGTAGTTTAGACAATGCTGTTAAAGAACATCTTGACAACAGCACTTTATTTAAAGGCACTCGATCTCGCCATCGAAGTTCCGGGTTAGGTTGTCTCGGCCCGGGTATTGGCATTCTTTGTAATACTTTGTAATAATGAAATTAATGAAGGGGCATTCACAAACAATACCCACACCCGGGCCGAGACTCCAACCCGGAACTTCGATAGCGAGATCGAAAGTCGACCACTTAACGTTCGTGGCCACAGAGCCGGCACGTATGTGTGTGTGTGTGTGTGTGGGGGGGGGCATTATAAGTACATGAAAAACAGCATCTTTGAAAAGTCACGAGCCGCCGCTGAATCAATCAAACTAATAAACATATGACATTAACTGAGTCATGGAGAGAAGCTAACCAGAAGTAACAAAGCGAATTAAAAAATTCATCTCTGGATAGATGGTTGTAAAATATTAGTTTTATCCAAGGGCGGATTAAAGGGGGGCGGAGGGTGCGATCGCCCTCTCTGAGGCCCTTGAGGGGGCGTCGTGGGCGACTTCCACCGAGAACCTAGTTTCTTTTTTGATATATTGATAAATAATTTACACAGTTGTAATGAAATGTAACACAAATAGAGTCAATTAAGTAGCATACAAGAGCAGAATAAATGGGAACGCAGAGGGCGTCCCCCTACCCGAGGGGCGACAGACCTACGAAGAATACCGTTATGATAGAGCAGGAAGCTTAAAGGCGAGTGGAACAATTGACTAAACTAGGGGCGACGAATGATAAGGAGGCGACGAGAGACAGGGTGCGAACAAAGATAAGAATGACGAAGGATGGAGGCGACGAATGATAAGGGGGTGGCGAACAATAATAAGAATTAGAAAAATAGGGGCGAGGAAAGATAGGAGGCGACGAATGATACGGGGCGACGAGAGAGGGGCGAACAAAGATAAGAACGACGAAAGATATGAGGCGACGAATGATAAAGGGGGACGAGAGACAGGCTGCGAACGAAGATAAGAATAACGAAAGATAGGGCCAACAAAAGATGCGACGAGAGACAGGGCGAACAAATATAAGAATTACGACGGATGGGGGCAACGGAAGACAGGACGCCACGAATGATAAGGGGGCGACGAGAGACAGGGGGCCAAAAAAGATAAGAATGGCAATGGATGGGGCGAGAAAGATAGGAGGCGACGAATGGTAAGGGGGGAGGAGACAGAAAGGCCAAACAAAGGTAAGACTGACGAAACAAGGATGGTGGGCGAAAGATAAGCACGAAATAAACTTTAAGTTAAGGACTAATATAATATTACTAGGGTGGATCAAAGGATCCGTGACGTGACCGCCCCTTCACAGAGGATTTAGAAAATTTTCCCGTGACCTCTGTCTCCTCACTCATTTTTTTGTGAGCAGTCACTGTGAAATGGCCGCACCTATACCGTGTTTGTTACAACATGTCCCGCTTCCGGCGCTAGCTGATCGCTGGCTTTTCTAGCATAAACGACGCGGCGTTGCTGCTGCAGACCGCGTGAACTCCGTGCTGGGGAGAGGCAAAGCCAGGCAGCAAATTAAAATACGCAACGTGGCAACAGCGTCTACGTAAGCGCCTATCTTCTGGCTTCAATTTGCTCCTCGCTGCCCAGCAGACGACTTTTTTCTCGTTTCTCATTGGCACCGAAACTGTCGAGCGATCGCTAGCGCGGGAAACGGGACAGGTTCTAACAAACGCGGTATAGAGCAGAGAGAGAGAGCAGCTGACATGGACCCTAACGCCTCTAGGGTGATGATGAAAAAAATGGGCGAACTACAACTGTCAATCTTAATAGCTTACTGCAAGACTTGAAGGGGAAGATCATTGGTACGCTCATCAAACGTTGTTGTATTTTATACAGTTCTATGAAAGCCTGAGGTGCAAGCTATGCTTCAAGCTTTGGGTACCGCGGGCCCCCATTCGAGCTTTTTTTTAGAATTTAAAATGAATATTCCTTTCATTTTTGTTATAGAGTTAAATAAAGATGAAATTGGAGAAAACAATAATATATCCCTTATTAAGTAACACAGGCTTGTACTAATGATACGTGCAGCAGGACGCCGCAAGATAGAATAGGGACTTTGCGGACCTATAACAAAATCGTTTCTTTGTCCTATGTTACTTCTAATCTCGTACATCCAATAAATTCATACACTACACAATGGAATATATCACAAACAGTGGCGTGTGCAGGATTTTTGAAAGGAGGTGTACGTTCTTTATTTAGAAATACTGGGGGGGGGTGTTATGACTCCCATCAACCCCTCCCCCCGCCACGCCTCTGATCACAAAACTGGAGACCATTCAAGACATCACCACTTTCATTCTGGTTTATTCACTGCTTATTTGATTTTTTTCTCACTTTACCCTGACTGTGGCCTCTGCAGAACGTGCACTTTGCAAACGTCAGCCAATAAAATATTATCTTGGAAATAATGCTCCTCAGCAAAGATAAACAAACATATCCATTTTGAACAATGAGCACAGGAAAACGGAATGGCTAAACGTTGAACACGCTGTGAAACACTTTGCTCATGCCAAAGCACGTATGGCTTTTCAAATAATTATTTTACGCTGAATTTAATATCGTTATTTATTTCTTGCATCTTGATTGTTCGATATGTTAATTGTAACCACCCTCATAGAGGAAGAAATTCTATGGCTCAAGAGGGGGGGGGGGGGGCAAAAACATGACACGCGGCTGCGCCTTCAACGTTTTAGTTACGACGGTGATTTTCTGACACATTATGGTAGGACTGTAGTTTGTGAGGGAAGTGCGCTGGGCGCCGAAAGTTTGCAGGGGGGCGCCGTAATGGGTGTCCGCCCCCTCCAAGAGAACGTCTTTAATCCGCCACTCGTTTTATCTACATGCCATGCTTACGAGCAATTTGTGTATTGTTGGCATGTCAAGCAGTAATTCCGAAATTTTAATAGTGCACAAAAAAAAAAAAATGCCTCGATATTATGGCCAAACTTCCATTCAATGGATGTTTTTCGCAAGACGTACAGGAAAAACAAAAATTGTGTCGAAGCTTCGAAATGAGTGTTTGTAATGAAAGTATTGTTTGAGATTTGCCGACCATGATTCAGTTATTTTTTTTTTTTACTGAAAGTGTTAATTGTGGATTAATTTTGTATTCAGCGCGCATCCTTACGTCCTAGTAGAAAAACGCGCATCCTGTCGGGTTAAAGTCTGGATTTTGTTTTACGTTTTGTTACATGTAGCTTCCTTGCACGCACTTGCCATATCCTTCAGCTTTTCTCATTTTATGAAATTTAATCAAGATATTAGGTGTTAAATTTATATAATAATCTATGGCGGTCGCACAGTAAGAGGAAGAATTAACGTGTCCAAAATATATGCATTTACAACGAAACCAAAATTTAGTCTCACTCAATACAGAGTCAATTCGAAGTTTCTGTGCATATTCGTGTACTTTTCAATCTATTCCATACTTTATAATTATTATTTTATTTTCATGCATTTGCACAGTTCTCGTTAGTTTGAAGCTGTCAGCTGGAAGACACGATGAGCGGACATTTGCATGTAGTGTCGCATTTATAAATAAATAAATATGGATCCATGCATTAAAACTAAATTTCTTTTCTTCCCAATAATTCTTTGATGGTTTGAACCCAATCGTGTTCAGAGTGTCGCTCTTATATCAACAATAATATTCGGAGTTGTTAACAGAGCGTGCTACGACGCCAGGGGTCCCGGGTTTGAATTCAGGACTGGGCATGAGTGTTTGTGAGTTCATCAATTTCATCATGTCATTATTCATCCCCATGTTGGCAATTAGCCAAAAGTGACAGAAAAGCGAAGTAAAATAAACTAAATCAATCAACAATAATATTATTGCAAGTTATAACACGATGCGGACAGTAGCTGCGGAGTTCTCAATATTAATCAAATTTTACCAAGAAGTTCTTAAAAATACATATATCGTTATCTTAATCTTAAAATCCAGTTGTGTTTGGATAAAGGTGACGTACTCATTGTGTTTTCTCATAAACTATAGCTTTTATTTCGGAAGTTATCTGGCGTAAAAATCCATTTGACGCCATAGAAAAATTCATCTGCTTCAGCTTTTCTTCCCCCGTTTCCTGACGTAAGTAAGCAAGATAATGGCTTCACTTTTGCGTCGTAAAGCAGCCCTTTCATGTTATATACACATAGTTCTCTACAAGAAATTACAATCACTACATTACAGAAGGCACTTACAGTACAGACAGTAACCTTAGCAAAACCTGGGCTGAATGGCGAGAGAGCATTGGCGTACGCAGATGTGGGGTTGATGGGGCTACGGCCCCTCCG